>NC_069659.1:242137500-242762500 GCF_027244095.1 Hemicordylus capensis | reverse complement strand
TAAGTGCTGCTGGGTCTTTATTGCATGAAGCTATGCTTTTCAAAAGGCGAAAGTGTTTCTCCCTAGAAGAAGAGTAAAAGCCATAAAAGGCCCATTGGAGAGTAAAGAATGTGCCAGAGAGCTGAATGTAAAGCTAATTTATTGCACTGCATTATTTAAATCCAGGCAATCAGTAAAACAAAGCAAAAGCACATGAGAAGAAGTATTTTTATTTTAGGCAGGACTAATAAGTATTTATCAGTTTTGTATAGAGGTTTATACTGTTTTGCTAGGTTTATTGGATAAATTTCTCTAGTCGAGTTTTCCTTGTCTTTCATGGGTTGGTGGTGCCCTATGTAATCCTCTACCTCTTTTATAATTTTCTTTGAGAGTGCCTACAGTTTAAATTTAGAATTTGTGTGTGCATAGTTCCTCCATTGGATATGTTTTTTTTTCCCCTTCAGGTAAGTCATGCGCATGATTGATTGCATGCCAGTTAAACAGGTCTGTGGCGTAATAGCATATAGCACTTAAAGGGTTAATATCTTAAGAAGTGGTGTTAAATAAAGGCTTATTCCTCAGTATTGTTTCCTTCTAAAATAGCTGCTGGTCTTCCTTTGCAAACACTACATGATGTCAGAATGGGATCCTTTCCCTTTCTTTGATTCAGCAGAGAACGAATAATTAAAACAACCCACAACAAAAAGAATTTTGGGACTGCAAAAAGGGTGAGTGGAGCCTAAAAGAAATTAAAAAGGGAGAAAGTGAGACTGTTTGCTAGGGATAGAGCCAAGTGAAAATTTAAAGGAGATAAGTTTGCAAAACTATGGCTGTTTAACACAAATGGCCCATCTTCAGAAATTTGACTTTTAAAATGCAAGCAACTGGCCCACCTGGATTAGGAGATTTGAGAGATGTAGGATGGTTTCTGGATTGATGCAGAAATCATAGGAACACCAAACAAATGCTCTCAATTTTGCTATGGGAGACACTGCAGATGATATCCTACATGGATACTGCAGAAGACCAAAAAGAGTACAAGAAAGTGAAAGAAGCTTTTGAAAATTATTTCACTGGGAGATAAAGAGGCCATTCACATGACCTACTAGGCAGGTGGGGGAAGTCTTCCCAAACTTTGCCTTTCCCCCAGACAATAGTTCAGTGAGAGCACAGAGCATGCTCCTCACATGTGCAGCCCTGCTCCACACAGCACAGAGCAGGGTGGATCAATCTGAGGACAATTCATTGTCCTGGCCTCTGATTCCCACAATGCACCATGTGACACATCCAATGCACTGGAGAATTCCCCCAAGAGACAGGTGCTCTAGATGCCCGTTCCTCCATGCAGCCAGGCTGGAAGCAACCCATCATGCACATGAGCAAGTAGCCCAGATTTAGGGAGCACTCACTCCCTAAACCTTGTCTAGCAGTTGGGCTAAAAAGTCAGGCTAGACAGTGCAGGCCTCCTGGATTGGGCCTGATCCCAGCAATTCTCACGGACAGCCTAACCCAGGCTGCACATGAGAACTGTCTCAAAATGTTATATATGAAAGGGCTAAGTTTAACAGGAGATACCAGGAACAAAGAGAAAATGCAGAAACTTTTATCACTGCTGTGTATGCCTCAGCTGAGCAATGTAACTATGGAGCTCTCAAGGAGGAGCTCAGGGGTGTAACTATAATAGGGCAAGGGGAGACAGTTGTCTGGGGGCCCACTACCTTGGGGGCCCCCCAGAGGCAAGTCACATGACTGACTCCCCCAGCCGCACACCCGCCCAGGCTTCCTTCAGTTGTATTCATCCTCCGAAAATGATGTGAGTGTTAAGACCTGGAGCTACCAGAACAGCATGTCTTTCTCTAGTACCATTAAATGACTTCCATCACCAACGATTTACAAAACCTTTTAAAAAATAATTTAGGATGGTGTTCTGTTGTGGCACATAGGATATATGTATGCTTTTTGTTACCACTATTCAGCCTTATTTAAGATTTCTTAACTTCATGAGCTGAGTTTTAGTGAGAGAGGGCCCATTTTAAAATCTTGTCTCTGGGCCCACTAAAACCTTGCTACGCCCCTGGAGGAGCTTATATGAGACAGGATTGTTGTGGGCATAAATGAAACAAAATTGCCAGCACAACTTCCATTGGATCCCGATCTCACTTTGGCCGATGCCATAGCACGTGTTACTTAATGAAACCA
Organism: Hemicordylus capensis; assembly: GCF_027244095.1. NCBI lineage: Eukaryota > Metazoa > Chordata > Lepidosauria > Squamata > Cordylidae > Hemicordylus > Hemicordylus capensis. The sequence goes on along the minus strand of NC_069659.1, from coordinate 242,760,322 downwards.
TAGCAAAACAACAGTTGGGTTTGCAAGCAACTATGCCAAACTATATGATGCCTGAAAATGTGGACACCGTAAAAGCTAAGAATAAAAAGGGGAATCAAGTTGTTAGACCAAAGGGGCAACTTAAACCTTCACCATTATAGCATAACCGCCAACATTCAGGTGAATGGGGAAACAGGGACATGTTGGCAGTATATCATTGGTGTCTGGGAAAGTAAAACAAATAGCCAGAACTCCTGGAAAAGGCAAGTGTTTGTCAGAATTGAGTTCATCTTCAGAACATTTCACTGGCTTCAGATGACAATAGATTGACACAACAGCCATCTCCAGTTCACCCTGTAGTTCAAGAGAGAGAGACTGTCACAGAAAACAGAAAGGAAGGACAAACTCACTCAGAGAGATATGTCAGACCTTCCCAAAGACTTAATTTGTGAGAGACACAAATGCTAGATAAATTGTTTAAGAATATTTGCTTTCATAAAATGGCAATGTTAAATGAAAGGAGTAATTTGGGATTAACTTGAAATCAGTTTTCCATTCATAAATATGTTAAGAAGGGGATAATAAGTTAAATAAATTAGAGGTTAAAGGTTTGACATGTTAAGAAGGGAAGGGCTGCCTCCCTTGGAGTCTGCTTCTTCAGTATTGTTTCTTCTAAAATGGTTTCTGGTTAGAGATGTGCAGAACATTCTGAGCTCAGTACGTTCCTACTTGAAACGAGCCGTTTCGTGTGTTTCGAGCTGGGAACAGAACACACCTCAAATAGGGGGCCTGTTCCAAGCTCAGAATGGAACAGAACTGTTCTGAGACTGAACATTCTGAGTATTCAGGGTTTTTTAAATTATAAATTCTTCATATAGTCAGGGCGGCATGAGGGGTGGGGGCAGGCAGCAAGATGTTAGTTTAACAATAGAATAAACCAATTAATCTATTGAATTCTCTGTCACAGGATGTGTTTATGGCCTCTTGCTTGGATGACTTTAAAAGGGGCTTAGACAAATTCATGGAGGACAGGTCTATCAATGGCTACTAGTCTGGTGACTGTAGGCCACCTCCAGCCTCAGAGGCAAGAAGCCTTTCAATACCAGTTGCAGGGGAGCAAGAGGTATGCCCTTACCTCTTGCCTCTGGGCTCCCTGGAGGCATCTGGTGGGCTACTGTGTGAAACAGGATGCTGGACTAGATGGGCCTTGGGCCTGATCCAGTAGGGCTGTTCTTATGTTCCTATGTTCAAGCTCTTATCAGAGCCGCAGCACTCCGGCCAATATCCTGCTTGGTGTAGGATCATCTCTGGAGCTCACTCCAGAATACTCAGGTCATTCCAAAATGGAATGGTTCTGTTCTGTCAAAACATCTGATCACTCCTGTGTTTTGGTCAGAATGTTCCGATCATTTGGCATTCCATCCCGAGTCAGAACAGAACGCCAAATGCATTCCTTGCACACCTCTGCTGCTGGTCTTTCTTTGCAAACACTGCAAGGCATTAAACTAAAAGGAATGTTGATGTTCATGTGTACAGACAAATCATATTATACACACAGTATATCTACTGTGATACACACAATATCACGGTATGATTTTATCACACAAAACCCGTGAAGCTATTTCTGTTTATGAATTTACAGATGCCCCAATCATGTTGCAGAATGGTCTTGTAAGTGTGTCTTGCTGGCCCTGATTTTGGATGCAAACTCAGCTGTGAATCTCTTTATCTAGTTCAGGGTGAAACTATGAAGCTGACCTGGCCTTCCCAGCATTAATTACACTGCTGCCCAAGTGATCGGTTTTTCCCTGTGTGCATTTCTCAGCAGAAGATTTTCAAAGATGTCCAAATTGTTTAAATTTAACTTACACCTCCCACTACCTTAAAAAGAAATGTTTTCCACTTCCATGTAAACTACAGTTGCTCATGTGTGTAGTTTACATGGAAAGAAAAACAGGATGTGAAAAAGTGTCAGGAATTGAAACCTGCCCTTAGAGAGAATAACACAAACACAAGGATTTTGCAAACACAAGAATTCCAAACAGAAAGAATGGCAGAAAACTAGCCTATCGGTGGTATCCTGTGACCAAGACCAATGTTTTGAACGCCTGTATATCTGCCCATGATTCCCAAGGCACCCACCATTGTCTACAAGGTCGTGCCTCAGAGCCTCATGTACTGTTCCTGTTTTCATCCATGAAATGCTGAGGGCTACACTGCTATAAACCTTGTGTCACACATGTGACAACTGTTGGAGGCTATAACCTTAAGATGCAAATCTAGAACCCTTACTAGCAACTAGTGCAAATCTTTCATTTATTCAAACTTGGCAATTAAAAATTGCTTAATATATTTAGTCACAGGTAATTAATACTTGTTTTGAATAATGCCAATTACTTTCCTTATCTTTTCAAATCGTTTAATCTGTCTAATCTGTGTATTATGAAATTTGAGGAGAAGGCAGGGAGTTTAATTTCCTTATTGAGCAGTGTCTTTTGGCCAGAACAATGAGAATTATTTTCTGTCGTTAATAAATTGATTCAGTAACAAAGTTGGCTCAGCAGACATAGGCTGGGTCAAGGATACATATGTTGGCTGGAAATAATTTAATATTTGTTGTTGTTGTTGTTGTTGTTGTTCCAGTAATTTCCTAATTTGTCAAGAGAACAAACTGTACAGTCGATTAACATGCGACTGCCAACACCTCCATTTTTTTTTGTTATGATTCACCAACTCCACCTTGAAGAAAAACGGCTTCTGGTCCAGCACAACCCACTCACGATATTGCTTTCAAAGAAATGCTGCGACAGGAAACAAAGTTGTCCTTTATTTTCCACCACAACAATTCCCATATCTCTTTATAGAGTGTGAAATTGTATTTTGTTTTCCATTTCTCTTTGTGACTTGGAGTCAATGGATATTGACATGAGTTTAATCTTATATTTCCTGCAGGATGACTCGTACTAAACAACCTCAAAAGAGTTTCCTAGTGGGTTGGCTTTAAACCAGTGAGTCATGACCCTAAACCCCAGGAGGAGTGCTCCAACCAGTTTCTCCTTAAAATGAGAGGTGCGGCGGAAGGGGGTTAGACTCTATCTTATGAAAATAAAGGAGGAGGGAGAATAGAGAGATTGGCACATAAAGTGATAAAAAAGTTAAATGGGTCCCATTTTAAAGGCTGGAGTTAAGTGTAGGTCCCAGTTCTGAAAAGGTTGAAGACTACGGAGTTACTGGAAGGCAAACAACTAATTCAAGAAGAGTAGCTATCTTAATCTCTAGCAACAGGACTAGGGCTTGATGTTGCACATGTATGAGGGTTGTACATGTATCAGCGTACAGATTCTGTTCCTGGAGGTTTCCAAAATTGTTACACCTTCCTAACATGCACTTTGTTTTTATCAAGGCTGTTCCAGAACAACAGCCATGATTCTTTATGCAGGATCAAATCATCCTCCATGATTGTTCACATGTGGTCACCATTATTTTAATTACCCATACATAGTGGAATTTTTGAGAACATGAGAATCATAGCTGCAGAGACAAGTCATGGCAGGTGTGTGGCATGCATAAAGCAGTGAGCTTTTGTAGCTGCATCTGGGCGATAAGGTACATCTGAGAGTGGTGTCCCAGGCTGTGGCCCAGTATCAGGCCACATTTACTTTAATCTCTTCCTAACATAAGCTATATTATTAATCCCCGTAGACGTGCCTCTGTGGGGATGCATCCCGGCAACCCAGCGGATTGGCTGGGAAGCCGAGGCACCGGATTGGCTGGGCGGTGGAGCTCACACGCGGCAGGATTCATGAGACTGTTGAGCTGCTGCCCAGGGAAATGGCGGACGGGTGGGCAGACGGCGGCGGGACCAGCCGTGGCAGGCACTGCGCACCGCCAGTGTGAGGAAGCGGCAGCAGGAGCAAACGGGCCAGCAAGCTGGTCAGAAACCACAAGCGGGGGGAGGGTGGGGGAGAGAAGTGAGAGGGTGGGCGGTGGTTAGAGACACCTGGGGGAAGATTTAGGGAGAAGGGGCTGAAGGGGGGTAGCCAGGGAGAACTAGGGGCGCAGATGCTATGCGCCCGGTCAACTAGTAAGACATAAAGCACTCAGAGACTAACTGGTTTATTGAGTTATAAGCGTTCACAGAAAGGAACCAGTTACCAGATGCATGATATGGAGACAGTGACCTTGGGAAGAGAAAGGAAACCATCCAGATATTAAGTGGGCATAGTAAGAAAAATAACTCTGCAATCTCCCATGGATATTTTTAAAAGACAAGAAGAAAGCTAACTTTTCAATAGAAACTAGCTGACCCGGCACAGAGCATTTGCGCCCCTAGTTCTCCCTGTCTCTCCCCCACCCCTCCAACTGATCCGGTTCCCTGCCCCATCTTCATTTCGTCTCCATCCCTTCAGACAGTTGGTTCTCATCTCCCTCTCACCCACTATCCCTTCAGCCAGTTCGTTCTCACCCCCCATCCCTTCAGCCAGTTCGCTCTCCCCCTCCCTACATACCTTTGTCCAGTTGGTTCATGCCACCGCCTGCTTAGCAATCCTCTTCACAAGGAGGTGGGCGGTTGGAGCCGACATGCACTCTCCTGCTGGCTCACAGTGGTGCCACCGCCTCCTCCTCGACCTCCCTCCCTCCTTGGCATGCTGGCTCAGAGAGAGTCTCCCCCTGCTGTGCTGTGCTCTGTTCTTCCCTGCCAGGAAATTTTGCAAGAGCTGCCACACATGGGATTAGCCACGGGTATGCCTTAGAAAATTATATAGATAGATAGATGCCACATAGGGGGAATACACAAAAGCATGAATCATTGAAAGTAAAGCTTACTTTCCAAAATATCACAGTTGAAAGATCATCAGGACATTGCCTTGAATAGAACCGAGCCTCTTATGCACAGAATGTGCTAATGGGAAATAGAGAAAAATTGCTGTGAAGGATGAAGATTTAACTGAGTGTGTGTAAGGACAATTTGAAAGTGCAGATTATATCAAGACAATGGAGTGAGCAGTTCATGTTTCAAGATTTTATTTTATTTTTTGAAAAGGCATGCCAAGAAATGAGAAGAGTTTAACATGTTGACAGCACATACATAGAAGTGAAGAAAGATTGTTATTTGCTTATATTATGTCTTGTCCATTGTTCAGCATAGTTCATCCCATCAGCTGCTTCCAATAGTGTCTTGATGTGGTTTCGCTGACTCACTTGAAGACTCTAGTGGGAGTATGTGTCAGTTCTTTGTACTGGTTTCATTATTTGCTACAGGAGAGGTTCCAGAAGGATTGGCTGGGTCAATGAATTGTGTCTTGGGTACCTTCACATGTGAAAATCTACTCTAGCCTCCTCAAATCCATTGAATGGGGCCCCAAAAAGGGTATAAGCAGAAATTATTTCCAACTTGCTGAAGGTTCTGAAGCCCTTGTTTCCATTTTAGCAAATCTGTGTGATGCTGATGAGAATCTTTCAAAGTTTCTGGCAGTACCAGTAGCACAACTAAACAGATGACTGAAGCTCAGTTTGGGTGGGTGGGAATCCTAAGGATATATATGGGGTAATGATCTGCTGTTGTGCTGGTTCCAAAAAATGACACATGCAAAATGAATGTGACAATAAGCTAGTGGGCCAATCTGGGTTCTTTAGGAGCATTCCAGAAGCTTTGCAGATGTGCTATAAACAATCTGAACAAGGAAGGTGGCTCGTCTTGTGCCTAAGAAAGATGTCCTACCTAACAGTCTGCTACATTCCCTTGAGGCTCCCAGAGACAGCATTCCATTTTCCAACCCAGATCCCCTTGGTGCCTGGTTAATTTATTCAAAGTGGTCTTGTAGTTGCTCCGATTTCATTAGTCCCAAAGTCAAGATCTGTGTGGAAGAATAATTAAAGCTCAACCTCTGGCTTCTAGCCAAGTGTCAGTGATTGCTCTGATTCTCACTTCTCCTACTGAAAGACGTTTAAACTTCCCACTAAACAGCTGATTAATTCATAGCGATTTCTCTACTTGGTTTCTCCCTGTACACATGAAAACCACCACATATGCTTCAGGCAGAAAGGAGAAATAGTCCTGGAAAAGCATTGGCCCTGTGCATTTTTCTAAAACCTTCTGATAATGAAAGAACAAGATTAGTGCAATGCAATGCCCTCTACTCTTAACCTACAGACAGAGCATCCATGCTCCATCACCTCCAAACTGAGTAATAAAATGAGAAGCCACAATGTTGGAATGGGTGTCAAAGAATTAAAAAAGCATCTCATTGGAAAAAAAGTAAATAGCAGTGGGGGTAGCAGGCAGCAGGGAGAGTTTTTATTTGTATATTTTGAAATTTCAAAAAAAGAAAAGGCTAATAATATCAATCAGAATAGACTAAATTATGCTGTGGGCATAATTCATTTTCTTTTTAGGACAGAAATCTAAATCTACATCCCAAAAGTCAGAATTGCTAAACATTCTGCTCTGAAAAATGGGAATGGGGGAGTTCTTTAATGTTATCTTTCCTTTTGAATATCTGAAATTCTGATTTGATTATTATCTTGATAGCCATTGTAATTGAAAGCATGGTTGGGAGCCTTTTGGTTGGAAAAATAGACCTCTGGATAAGTGATATTTGGCACAGATCCTTTCTTGATTTTTTTCAACATACCCTGGAGCTGAGCTTCTCTTCTTCTGTCCAAATCCATCTTAGAAGTTGGAGCATAGCATGGTCTGAAGGACAGCTTCCTTAGCAACAAGCCTAGTTCAGTACCCAGGTGGCTCATGAGCTGCATAAGTCTGGCTACAAGGCAGCCGAGCACCAATTTCCCAAGGGAATTGTGTCAGTCAGCTCAAGGGCTTTCAGATGCTAGACTCCTGTTGAGATTAAATGCAGGGCTGCCAGATGTAAGCCTATTCATTCACTGGCATGACAAGAAGGTCTAACTTTATATGACATGGTTGCAAGTTAATATTACAATTTAGATTAATGTGATAGGAGAAGGATGGTAATTCTTATGCCCAAGTGATTAGGAGAAGGGGAAAGGTATGCTGGGGGAGGGAGCAGTATATGCTTATTTGTTTCCCGAATCACATAACAAATGTGATAAGCTCTGACATGTTGTTCGAACTGACCAATGTTAATCTCCATTCTGGATAGGAATATATGAATATTTCACCCTGCTTATTAGGATTCCTTATTCAGGAATTTTCAGAATGAGATGTTCTTTGGCTGTTCTCCTCCTTGATTTATTCCATAGTTTTTCTCAGCATTAAACAGCTTTAGCCTTCAGCCATGCCTGAGTGGGAAATGAAAGGATTCCTTCCATTGTGTAGTCATCTTCAACTTCCTTTGCCTCCCACTCATTCCCAGAATGGAGGCCTGCAGAATAAAGAACTCACTTTTCCATGTGAAAACTTAATAAGGCAGCAGGTATAAATGACATCTATCACAGATGTGGAGGAGGTGAAATGTGTAAATCAAAATCACTAGACATGCCTTTGCCACTTGAAGGCAGGGCTTTCTAGGAAGCCCAAATGTTCCTTTGTGTGACTTGAAAGGCTTTTAGTGTCATGCATGGAGAAAATAGGTGCTTGCATTTCATTGTTCAGCCCCAGCTGTTTGAGGCATGTTACTCTTTATGCAGAAGTTATTTGTTAAGTGCTTTGTAATTAAGTCTATATAAGCAATGAGATTTTTACATCTGTGGCATGCAGCATAAATCGTGGAGTTTGAGGGGAACTTGTAGATAGTCCAGTCCAATCTATGCTCAGTTCAGGAAGTCCAGAGCTAGAGCATCCTTAACAGATGGCTGTGCAGCCTCTGGAGCCAAGGACCACCACTACACAATGCATAGGTAGAACAGAGATTTCCCTTACCTGTCAACTGGATTGCTCAATAGTGGTTCAGCTCCCACTCTGCTGGGTGCCTAGATGCATCTTCTTCCATCGTCCTAGATTGCATGCTCTTAGGTTGCATACCCCCAGCATTAGGAGGTTGTGACTGTCTCTGTGGGGATAAATGTAACTCTGTACACTGCTCTGGGTTCCTAAGAGAAAGAGCAGGATATGAATGTATAAATAAAATGTTAAGATCTCTTGGGGATGCCCAAGACTACATCAGTGGGGACTGGTTCTAGTGAGGAAGCGGGAGGCACCCACACCTTTTACTTAAAAAAAAACAAAAACCTGCCTCCTAGTGCATGGGTTCCCAACCGGTGGTACCCCAGATGTTGCTGAACTCCCATCATCCCCAGCCACAATAAATTGCAGTGGATTATTGAGGCACCAGCAGAGCAGCAAGATGCCCCCCACGCACACACACATAGAGCTGCCATTGGAGCAGCTATTTGGGACTGATATGACCTTTGCAAGCTTTGCAAAGAGCACAAGGATAAGACTCCTCACACTCCTTGAAGAACTTACAAGAAGCATGAAAAGAGGCCACTGGCAACCTTCCCTCTTTCCTACCCCTGTACCACTTTCAAAGCTTGCAAGAGTCTGTTTTGCAAGGGGGCTGGCCTCCACTAGGGGCATGAGGCAAGGCAGAATTGGATGCCTCACCTCAGGCACTGCAATACCTTGGGCTGCCACAATTATTTGTGCAGCTACAAATAATTCCAATGAGAAAGAAAATCAGAAGAGATCGGGGATGGGGGGTGGGGAGAGCTCATCAGGAGATTTGGTGCAGGGTGTTGTCAATATGCTGATAACATCCAAATCTATTTCTCCATATCAAATTAATCAGGAAATTGCTTGATCTCTCTAAATGCCTGCCTGGAATCAGTAATGGGCTGGATGAAGGAAGTTGAATCCAAACAAGACGGAGGTACTCATTGCGGGAGGTCGTGACTTAGAAACTGGTTTAGATCTGCCTGTTCTACACTCCCCCTCAAAGAGCAGATACATAAGAGTACTTCTGGACCCAAATCTCTCCCTGATATCTCAGGTTGAGGCAGTGGCCAGGAGTGCTTCTTATCAGCTTCAGCTGGCATGCCAGCTACATCCATGTCTTGAGATAAATGACCTTAAAACAGTGGGACAAATGCTCGTAACATCCAGGCTTGACTACTGCAATGCACTGTATATTGGGCTGCCTTTGTATGTAGTATAAACACTGCAACTGATGCAGAATGCAGCAACCAGGCTGGTTTCTGTGGCTACCCAAAGAGACCGCATTACTCCTATTTTAAAAGAACTGCACTGGCTGCCAATAAGTTTCAAGGCAAAATTCAAAGTGCTGGTTTTTACCTATAAAGCCCTGAACGACTTAGGCCCAAGGTATTTAAGAGAGTGCCTTCTTTTTCTGAACCCCTTCGCCTATTAAGATCACCAGGAGAGGTCCGGTTATGGTTACCACTGGCTCATTTGGTAGCAGCCGAAAACCGGGCCTTCTCTAGCTTGCCCTAGGGCTCTGGAACATTCTCACAAGTGAAATTAGAACCTCCCCATCTCTGGCTGTTTTTAAGCTACTCTTGACAAAGCCTATTTTATCAGGCTTTCATTATTTATTATGTATTTATCGATTTATATACCACCCTTCCAAAAATGGCTCAAGGGCAGTTTACATTTTAGCTTATAATGTTTTAATTTATTTTATAAGATTTAAGATTTTAAGTGTGTTTTAGTTTGGGTGGTATATGCATGTGATAAAAATGAATAAATAAAATAATAAAATGGGAGGCATCCAAAATAGCGGATGAACAAAAATTTTAGTGATGAGCTGAAAATAAGTCATGGATAGAAGGATATGTCACCAAAGAGAAACGCAGATGAATAGCCCAGAGTTGTATGGAAAGTGTCAGGAAAACTCAATCTTAGAATGAGGTAAGGCTGGTGAGGGATAAGGCAGCTCATTGTCTGAAGTTTCACACTTCAAGGTAGAAACACTGCCATGGGCACTCCAAACTATTGTAAAGGTCACAGAGTTATTAAAGTCTAATTAATAAATACCTCTTAGGAGAAAGGTTGTTGCTGTACTGCACATCCTCTGCCTGCGTATGACTGTATGAGCAGAGAATGAGAATTCTTGATTGTATAATTCGATAATAAGTTACCTGATTCTCAGAAGCCTCGAAGTACGATAAAGTTCCCATGCACTCCTGGGGAGCTAGGCTTCTAGTTAAATTACGAACTTCTGAAAGCAAAGGTCCAAACCAAATTTAAATGTTATAAGGGGCCAATTTGCACATAATGCAGAACTGAGGGTCCAATGGACTTGCGGTTCTGCCCTCTCCCCCATCCTGCATGCTTACCTCTCCACATTCAGATGAACTGACAGGAACCGAACTGCAATCAAGGAGACTGCAGAGGGGAGGGGGAACTGGTTGTGCAGGCTTCCTTCGGGCATTAAGGACAGCCCCAATAGCCAATCACAGCCAGAGAGAGGGAGAAACTTCCTCCCTCAACTCTGGCTAGAGCGAGTGCCACCTGCAGTTTAGAAGTTGGATATACAGCAGCCATAAACCTCAGGTAGGAGCAGAAAAACTCACTACAGACCAAGGGTTCAAACTGGATTTGGAAAAGGGAAATCTCAGATCCTTTTTCTGATGGGACCGGGGTTTCACAAATTCAGACGTACAAGAAATTCAACCTCAGGCTCCTTCACCTCCAGTTTCCCATTATGTGCAAATGTGGCCATAATAAATTCTGAGTAATCATCAAGTAAGGCTCAGCAAAAATCTCTTAGCACAGAAGGAGACCTAGTATCCAACTCCATATTCTGGTTTTGTGACACCATACCAAGACTGTGTTCTTGTTTTCTGTGATTTGCACATAATTATTTTACACAACAAGCCATAAAGCCAGCTATTTGCCTGGTATTTTGTCCTTTATTTTGTGTAAGCAAGATTTAAGCTCTTTGATACTCCTGAATGACGTTTAGAGTTTTCCACTATAAGTGGTAACGTCAGGTATATTAGCAGCCTGTTTGTGAAAACATTAAAACCTCAGCTACAATCCAATGGATCTAGATTATCCCTTTGGAGAGAGAGATGCACATCAGTTCCCTTAGACCAGTCTACAGGGAGTAGGAGGGTACAGCCTGGCAGGTGGGTGTAAGTAACTGACATGCCAAGGACTTGGAACAGTCAACTGACTACTGTCCCCTATTGGCAGTTATGCCAAACTAGGGAGAGAGCCATTTCTCAACTTTCCATCACAGAAAAACATTTGTATGGGCAGGACCATCCAAACTGTTAGATTTCAATTTGGAACCAGATTTTTCAGATTAAATGTGAGTTTACAAGAAAGTTGGAAGTCCTTATTCTCTCTCTGCACTTTCTTTCCTGATTGATTGATGAATTTGTATACCTCCTTTCATTAAAACAAGGCCCTTCACACAGAAAAAACAAAACAAGACTATAAAAATTACACAATTAAAATATTAAGATAGAATATAAAAACATAGAACTGACTAAAAAGATTTAAAATTCAAGCACAGTATAATCATACAAAATACAAAGAAGAAGCAGTAGAGACAGTAGGAAACTATTGTTTCCTTAGGAACAGTAGTGGCTCATCCTAACAAGCCAGGGGGGCACCAAATGAGGCTTAGCTGCCTCTGGTTACCAGCAGCCTCTCTCTCCCATCCTGCCCCACCCCAGCATTGACAAGAGCAACGCTGCCTTAAGGCTGGCCTCGTCAACCAGCTGGCACAATTCTACCACATATGATTAACCAGCCGGCAGAATTCTACCTGACAAATGGCCAGCCTACAGGCAGCATGGCTGTCGTTAATGCTGGGGTGGGGCGGGATGAGAGAGAGAGGCTGTCAGTAACCAGAAGCATCCGAGCCTCGTTTGGCGCCCCCCCCCCCCGCCCCCATTCATTAGGATGAGCTGCTACTGCTTGGGAGCATTATTCATAAGCTTGGTACATAAAAGTGTACACAGCTTTACCTCTTTTACTGCATTGTTTCATATAATAGTTAGCTGTCCCCTACTTTAATCAGTGGGATTTTCACATGTAGCTTCAGCTAGTTCATGCCCATGATTTAGAAATATCTCGTACTGACGTTATTGAAACTTAGGTCCATGTATTTTAGACTGGTAACCTTAAAGTTGGACAGTATTGTAGATGAGTAATTTATGAATGATCATTTGAGGTAGTTTTTAAAAAATAAAGTAAACCATCTTTAGATTTGTCAGTGAATTATTTCATCGGATACTTGCATCCAGTTAGTTGTTATAACCCATTTTGATACTTCATAAAACTCATTGTAATGAGATTCTGTTTTAGTGTCTTTTCCCCTACTTTGATTATATAACTCCATAAATGTAGCCTTTACACATCTTTCACGTATCACAAACTTTAGGCAATAAATTTTATAGCAAACCATTCATGACTACAATAATTTAGAAATGCCTGCCTTTATAGACAATTGCCATAATGTTTCTAAGCATTGTGCTCTTGCAGGAATAACTATTATGCTGTAGATATCAATACAAATACTCAAGTGGAAATTCAGCATATTCAGTATACATGTATATTGTTGCATATAGAGGTTTTTAAAATTGCCATTGTTGTGCAAGCCTTCATGTGGCTGAATTTATCACCAGGGCTGCCCTTTAAAATCTGAAGATATGATAAGGAAACACAGCTTAGAGAACCATGTCTTTCTCATAACCTTTGCTACCTCCTACGTAAGTATAAAAACAGACAAATGCTCTACAGCTGGAAATGGCCTATGCTGTGGCACGAAGCCAGTATCATTTCACTGTGTCAGTTTAAAAAATTCTTAATGATTAACAAATGGCTTTCCCCCCTTAAAGAGTCTCTTCTTTATAGCCTTTTCACAGATAGTATCTTAATAAGCAGCTTCTGATTGTCTGGTAGAGAAATCCCACAAAGGAAGGAATAGTTGCCTTGTATGCTGACTTCATCAAGTTTTGATGTAATATGTAATTTTGTATAATTCAGGACCTCAGCATAAAGCTGTGTAATGTTAAGGCCCGTCAAGTTAGAACAGTGTTGCTTCTGATTGCAAAATGTCCCTTATTTTAAAGGACAACCCTTCGGGCTCATTCTCACATTACATTTTGAAGATACAGCTCTACTCTTGCAAGTCACAACAGAATTTAAAGGTAGTTTCCTATATTATGGTTTTGGTTCACGCAAGTGTGGCCACAAGATGCTCCCATAACAAAAAGGGTCATTCCATGTAACTTGTGAATATGAATTTTACATTTTCGAAGTTGTTTTCTTCAAGCTGTTAACTGTAAGACAAAGGTTTATAGTTGCCTGTGGGAATTCAATCAGCTGATGCAAAGTGGCAACCATCTTGAAATTATCACTTCATAAAATATGCAGTATGAGTTCCCATGTCCTCACATCGATTTGTGACAACTCTAAATAAAGCTTAATCCTTAAATATGTATTATTATTTAACAACAACAAATATTGTTATTACTTTAATGATGCGACATATTTGTTACTGTAAATATGTAGAACAGAACTCTCCATTTGTATTGTATGTTAAATGTTAATTTGATTTCATTTTGGAATTAATTTAGCTGAGGCATAACAAACATATTAGAAGACAAGAGTTATTTAAAAGGGGTATATTAATTTAATCAGACTGCAACCTCTCACAGTTTCTCACAGTTTGTGCTCCTTTATATATGCCAATCCATATGTAGAATTCAAGTTATTTCCTGCATGATAATGCTTTTCATCTAAGTGTTTTGCAAAATATGAAGTGGCCCTGACTTTCAAATGAGGTAAGGACTGTTTGAATTTTGCTGTATGTAGTTCTTCTCTTAGTGACTGTGGAATGTGTAAAGATTTGCCCCATTACTTTTAATAATAGTTAATAATATATAATAAACTTACTTAGCTGCTCCATAACAGATTGTTCTCTGGGAGACTCACAACATGCATATACTGTGCTGTCAGTCTTGCACATACCTTCAAACATAGGTGTAGGGGTGAACCACTTCTCAAATATGTTCCCCTGTACAGAACATTGTGATGCCTATAGAATGTAGAATCAGAAAGCTGGAGGGGACTAAATATACTATTTCAGTCCCCTAAACAAAGCAAGAACTGACCACCCATCCACCAACAGCCTGCACAACCAACAGCCTGCACAACAACAGACCATATCAACCAAAGCAGAGAGCAGGTGCAGTGCAGCAAGATAGTTGCAAATAGCTGCAGAAGATTCAGGCAGAAAGCCCAACCACACAATGCAAGGGAAGGCATAAAATTCCCAGGGTCTCTAGCCAATTTAGCTAGGGGGCTGGAAACAGGATTCCTTCCCAGCCTCAACTCTGTTGATCATTCAGATCCCATCCAGTGAGTCATCGCAAAAGAACATTTAATTGGGCAAAATTTCAACATCCTATTGCTCGTTGTGGCACAATAAATATTCGTTGTTTCAGGACATTCCAGCTCTGTGGAACTAATGCCACATCTTTCTACTATCCCTTCATCTTGGAATTCTGACTTGGCAGCCCTAGCTTCTAGGTAAAAAAAGGTCAGGCTGCATGATCTGCCAGGGCAGTGTTCTTATGAATTCTGTTAACACAATGCCCACGCTAAAAATACCTCTGTTACAGTTTAACCACAATTTCCTTTTAAACTTAAAACAGCAATCAGCAGCAGCTTCAAAATACTACAGCTTGTTCAGACAATCTGAATCTAATTGACTTGTTTTAGATTATTTGCCAAAGTACAGTTTAGTCAGACACTAAACAGATCTTAAATAAAACAATCAGTTGAAGGAAGAAAATACTTTTTTACACTCCATTTTCATGATTCAATGTGCATGTCTGTGTGTGTATAAAGTGACCATGTGCTAAAATAAAAAGTTAAATGGTAGAAGTGTTTAAAAACCATCAACCTAAGAATACATAGTACTTATAGAACATATCATCTCCCTAATATTTACAACAACCCTGTAAGGTAGACTGATGCTGTTCTCACATTGCAAGCGGGAGTAGAGAACAAAGGACGAGTGACTATGGCTTGCCTAAGGCCTCCTTCTGAATTCGTGACCAAAGTGACAGTAGAACCACTTATTTTCCAGCTGACCTCTTAGTTCCTATGGCACATCAGTTTTCAACGAATGGTTTGTACAAAAATCTAAGTAAATGGTGTCACTTCAGTTGTGAAATGGCACCACTTGTTTTTTAGCTTTAAGATCCCAATTCTATACATATTTTTTTTGCATGGTGTGAACTTTTGCCATCATGGCTGTCCAGGCTCTGCCCTTTGCCAGTCAACAACCTCGTAAAAGCTCCACTATTAGAAAATACATTAAACCAAATGCCTGTTAGTTCATGGAGTTATATAAGTAGCAAAACACACATTAAAACTTCTTTAAAATGGGCGGGGGGGGAGTTGCAATGTAACAGGCTGCTCTTGGTTGCAACTCAGTTCTACATACTAACCTTCATTCTATTTAAACAGTCCTCTGCATCCTTCTTTTAGCACATATGTGTAGATTTGTCCATGTCTAATTTTGTACCTCAATTGTCCGTGACCGTTATGACTACTATTGTTGATAAAAGAATAAATTGAAAATTCTGTTGATTTATTGTTTTAATCTAGGGGTTTTCAAAACCTTTTAATTTGTCTTTTAAGGTAGCAGAGAGTTATAGCACCCAAGGCTTGTTTCTTAGCTTTTAACTTTTTAAATGTTGGGAAGTTTTTTAACATTTTAAAAGTGTGAACCTGGATATAGGCCTTTCATATGGAAAGGAAGTGTACTTCTTTAACTGCATTCAACATAACATGTGAATGACTCTACATGTGTACAGATCTGAATCTGTGTATACTATACACTCATTGTACAAGTGTTGGACATGACATCTGAATGGGCCTAATATTGAGAGGGAAACATATGTCAGAATCTTGTAGCTACTGTGACTGTAGCTGCAGGATTCTGACAATATCACATGTCTTGTACATACTATATTGTACAGTTACTGTAGCTGCAGTACCTTCATTACAAATGTATATGCAAGACGTGTGTTTGGGGGATTTTATCAAACATCCTTCTTGGATTCCATGGCTATCATACACACACAAAAAGCAGTGATCCTACTCACAAACTCATTTTTAAGTTTTCCATATTAAACCATATACTGAATTCATAAACTTGTTTGCCATGCTGCTTGTACAAATGTGCACTAGGACAGTATAGTGGTGCAATTAAGTGCAGAAAATATTTTGCCTAGTAATCTGTCACTGCCGGTGTGCTCTGTTAAGGAGAGCTAAACAATATACCTGTTGAGTGATTGCGGCCTGCATGTTTCCTTTTTGTGCTGCTCTGCTCCAGAGTGCAATTGCAGAAAGGGCACGGGGTTAAAGTCCCTCTCCCCTCACTGTAGTCTCAGTCTGGATTGAGGAAAGCCTGCAGGGTCACTATTTACATCTTTAAAAGCAGGCACAGAGGCCTCAATCATGCAATAGGCTGGCATAATGTCTCATTTGGGCCTAAGACTAATGGTCTTTCCCTTGCAGCAGCAGCTGGTGAGCCAGTTCACTGGAGGAGCTCACCACCACCACAGAGCAACTGAAACAGTGTTGGGAATTCTCTCTGGTAAGAGAATCCCTTTTTCATTATAGCAGAGTGCACAGAGGCACAACACAGCAGAATTTGGTTAGGCATGCATGTATGCTGAGAGTAAAATTACTTGGAGCCAGTTCATAGTTTCAAATCAGTATATATGGCATTTATTAGAGAACTCCATTCTGGATAGGAAAGTGAGGAGTTAGGATCTCTAATCTAGCTAGCTAGCTGGATGCAGATGGATTCGGCATCTCTGCACACACGGTGCAGGGAGAGGAGCTTGCATCTTGCAAGGCAGAAGGAACAGGAAGAAAAGAGAGAGAGGAAGGAAGTGGCTGGAAGGAAGGAACTCCCTAAGATTAGCAATCTACATTCCAAAGGGATAGTGTCAGAGCAGTAGAGAAGGGATGACCAATGTCTTGACCCTCTAGCCCTCTGACTCACTCGTCTGTCCTCCACTGTCATTGAGACAAGAGACAGCGCAAAGTCCTTCACTTCCAACAAACAGGAGGAGAAGGCACATTCTTTCAAATAACTATAAGGAGGCAGCTATGGAAATGGGGGAAGGTGATGTCAGTCAGTACTGTGCAAATGCTGACTGACTAGAGGCCACACTGATGTGAGCAGTTACTAATCATTCAGCAACCATTGCCTGAGACCATTTGATCCTTTGTGAACCAGTTCCCTCACCTCACTCTGAATAGGTTTTAACAGTTTGCATCAATATAAGAAGTCCACACCTTTATGATTAACTGGTCATTCAGCGACCATTCTGCTGCATGGTGTTGAGACCCAGTTATTACCTGTCAAGGTGGGTGGCTCCCATCAATGAACCACCTTTGGCTCCTGGTCCCATGCAGCATGGATTCAGGTCATTGTTAACAGCATCCAGAGAGTCTCCTAGCTGAGAGGAGAGAGATACAAATCTATGGTGCAGCCATGCTTGGAGTACTGCATGTAGTTCTGGTCACTGTATCTCTAGAAGGATATTGCAGAACTGGAAAAGGCGCAGAAGAAGGCAAACAAGATGATCAGAGGCCTGGAGCACCTTCCTTATGAGGCAAGGCTACAGCACCTGTGGCTTTTTCGTTGGGAAAAGAGGTGACTGGACATGATAGAGGTGTATAAAATTATGCATTGAGTAGAGAGTGGACAGAGAGAAATTTTTCTCCCTCTCTCACAAAATTAGAACCAGGGGTCACCCCATGAAACTGAAGGCCGGATTCTATTCCCTAGGAGCATCATATTCTATCTTACTGTATTTGCCCAAATACAAAACTCTAAATTAAGATGAGTCCTTTAAAAATATGGAGGTTGAATACAGGTTATACCTATATTTACCCAAAAGGAAGAGGACTTTGAATTTAAGATGACCCCCTGATTTCTAACATCAAAGAACTTGAGGGGAAATCTAGTCTTGGATTCGGGTAAATACAGTATCCATCTTAATTGCAGACACAATTTTTTCCCTCAGGTGCTGAAGGTGATATAATTGAGATGTCATTACCCATGGTGTGCATACTCTTCTCACTATCGTGTGTGACCATCGGGTTGCAGATTTTTGTACTGCTTCAGAAATGTTCTAAACCATGTTTGACCTGAGGAAACAATGCGGGGCTCGGGGGCAGGGGGGTGAATGTGTATACCACAGGAAACGGTGGCTCAATTATATCACATTCAACTCTCTTAAAAGCCATTTTATGTGATTGGGGGAAGGACAGAAGGAGGAGGATGCGACACATTTGTCCTCTTTGGCTTCAAAAAATGGAAGGGGTTGCTCTGCTTTTGATTCTTCCCGAGGTCCCAGAACTCTTTCCCCTGACTTTTCTATGCTGTTTTCATGCCACGCCTATTTCCTCCCTCTATTGCCCTACTGATAAGCACACAATTGCTCATTACTTACTTACTACTATTATGTATATACCGCTTATTAAGAGGCTTCTCTCTGGATCATTGGAATCAGCCACCTACAGAATGGAACTACTTCCCATGTGACTCCGCTTTCCCTCTCAGCTTTCACTTTTTCTGGAAAAGCTTAGCCCTCACTCCATGCCTGGGAGCTTTGGCAATTGAAGAGCCCCCACAGTGGGTGTCCTGTTTTTGTCTACATGATCTCTTGTATATTACCACTTGCTTATTTCCCAACCTGCTTCCAGCCTGCCTTGCCCCTTCCATTGCTAAACTGAATCCACTGGATCCTATGTTGAGCCAGTGCCCAAATTTCACTCTCAGTTATTTTAGCTCTTGGTTCTCTGATTTATAAGTGATCAACTGTTACCAAAATTGCTCCAAGGTGCTGGTTAGACACCTCAACTATGCTTTTGGCATAAAGTGGGGAATTGAGCTTGGGTTGGGGAGCAGTTTGACTCCAATATCAATTTAAGCAAGTTTGGTGTATTTGGAAAGGATGAGGAGATGTAGGTACTGCTCGAAGTTTTATTAAGGGTAAAACCAGGGATACAGAAGGCAAAAAGAAAGTTTGGTTAGGGAATTCAATAATTTAGCTAAAGTTCTAGTCTTGGTAGAGGCTTGTAGTAATTTGGCTAGAGTTCCAAATCCAAGTCTGCTTAGAGGCTTGCAGTGCAAAGTGCCTTGAGAGCAGGAGAGGGAAAGTGGAAAGACAAGTGGAAGGGGAGCTTAGAGTGAGAGACGAGAAGTTAGTTATTGCTTATCCTTCATGGGCACGTTCACTCGGGCCTCCTTGAACAAAGCATAAGGTAGAAGCGGCGGGGGTGGGGAGCAGCAACCACAGCTCGCTTATGGGAATCTGTAGAATCCAAGGGGAACCTGAGCCTAATCCTCCAGAATCTGAAGCCATTGTGGTCTGGCTGGGATATTTATATCCAAAAGCGTGCCCTGAGGCAAAGATTGTTATTTGCCAAACAATTCTTGCTCCCTGTAGGATAATGGAATCCATGCAAAACAATGGTGTCTCTTGTGGGCTAGATGCAGTCGCTCTAGGTATGTCTCACCAGACAAAGGCAAGAGCAACTATGCAAATGTGGACATGAGCCTCCAATGTCTCCCAGGTACAAAGATATCCTCCTATAGTTTGCTAACAAGAGACTCCTTCCTAGTCTTTCTCAGTCAACTAATTAACGTGAACAGGTTGGGGAAATTTTCTGTTTATCTGAGCTCCTTCTTGAGAGACTTTCATGT
The DNA here is from genome assembly GCF_027244095.1 of Hemicordylus capensis. Taxonomy (NCBI): domain Eukaryota; kingdom Metazoa; phylum Chordata; class Lepidosauria; order Squamata; family Cordylidae; genus Hemicordylus; species Hemicordylus capensis. The sequence goes on along the minus strand of NC_069659.1, from coordinate 242,740,703 downwards.
CATCTCTTAGGCGGAAGGATTCCACCCCAGAGTGATTTCCCTTCAATGAGTCTGTATAGCTTAGCTATACCTTGTTAGCGAGGGGCATGTTCTGTTTTGGTCTTGTTGACAGCTTGACCTGAAGGCATGCTGCCTGAAGAGCACAGCCTGTGATCGACCTGCATTGATCCAAGTATTTTCAACTAGACAGGGTGAAAAATTCACGAAGAACATGAGCCCATGTTCCATCCAGTGCTGCTGAGGCATCTAATAACGGGGTGCTTTACAGCATGACCCTGAAACATAGCTTATTGGCAACGCAACAAACTCCCAGATCTTATAGTTCATGGATGTATCTTTCTGGCTTCTGGATATCAGTGTCCCTAATTTGTCTCTTGGAATCCCCAGATGGGAGACCAGCAAACACTAAGGAGTTTGCTCTGTTTGAATGTTATAGCATTTGGATGGCAAATTTGAAACATAATGAAGAGAGATCACAAATGTCTAATACTGCAGTCTTGTTTTTAGTTTCTGGAGAAAACAACCGTCTCGGTTTCATTATAAATTAGTGGAACAAATATGATCAAGGAACATATATGTGCTTGTTCTTGTGGCCTGTCATTGCCTTTAACTCTCATCTGGAATCATGCTTATTTACACATGAGAAGGACTTCCCATTACCAAGTAGTCCCATTGGATGCCGCCCCCGCCCAGTTTTTTCAGTTTATGGAAGCCACAATATTTTAACATTTCACTCTAGGGGAATGCAATGGTGATGACCCCCACATCTCAAGTATGGTGCCCTGTGTGACTGCACAGCGCACTGAGAATGTGATCTTTTAGCAAAGAAAAATGAACATTTCAAACCCCACACTAATAAGGACCCATACTTCAACAACTCCATTCTCAGCATTTCAGCTGAAAGGACATAATGTGATCTTAAAGGGAATCTGGGAGCTGGTCAAGTGCATTCTACAGGCCAGTCACCCACAATCATCACATCTTTTGCTTTCTTTCTTCTCAGCTGTCCTGGGCACACACAATACCGATGTCTTCTGTCTGTCCAAGCCAAACACAGATAATAGTGCTTCCCTTTGTGAATGTGGTTGCATCTCTGGGGATATTTCTGCCTTGTTGTGTCTCATAGTACCTACACAGGTCAACCACTTGCTTAGGAGAGCCTCTGCCTCGGGTGGTGGTGGGGAGTTATCCCTCACCACAATTCTCTGAGAGCGGATTCAGATGAACATTGCACTGTACATGCAAGAACATCAGGTCTGTGGCAAGAATAAACCTGCCCTGATGTCACTGATGGATGTGCCAATGCATTCTTGGCATATCCTACACTTGATCTTAGCCAAAAGGCTGAGAAGTGATATTCTTGGCATATCCTTTTAATCGTGTGAGAGGGATACTCATCTGAATCACCCAGCAACATGTGCTTCAAAAAGGTTTGAGTGTGCATGTAGAGGGTTGATTCACCTGGTGGCCCCAAATGTTGTTCCATGGTTGTACACATTGCTGCACAACTTGCATATCTACTTGTCTTTGTTGCAGTCCTCTAACTTGCTTCCCAAGGTAAACATTCCCTGTGAGTGGATAGGATGTTTTTGCATCACAGCACCATCATATTTTCAAACTGTACCTCTTTGATTTCTGTGAGGTCAAATGTTTCCGAATGCTTTACTTCTTCCAAACACTAGGTCTGATATTGTGGGAGGGGGTGGTTTCATGTGCCCTACTAAGAAGCACAGAACTATGCAGTGCCTCAGACTGATTTTGAGACAATGTTATCATAAGGGGAAACAAAACTGAATTTTCCAAAGAGAAACAGGGTGCTCTCCCCCATCCCAAAGGGCTTAACATGGGCACAGGATAGAAACCATCCTACCATGGAAAGTCCATTCATGTATAAGGTGGTTTTGTTCCCAATTAACTTACAGTGAGGATAGAAACCATCCCACCATAAAAAAGCCCAATCATTTTGGGGTAGTTTTGTGCCCTGTGACATATTTGTATTAATAAGACAAATATCATAAGTGGTGAGGGGCCATACTTGTGGATATATCGTGTTCCAGAGTGCCAGTAAGAGTTTGATAAGAGCATAGTTGGGAGTGCAGTGGTTTGCTTGTTTACGCAGCTGCGGGTGGAAATCTTCCCCTCAATCCAGATGAGGGTTAAAACTGCAAGTAGCCCAGTATCTTGTAGTCTATATAAGAATACAGTCTAAAAGCCACATACAGACACACAAACATTCATTAATATTAAATCTTGCCTCTTTGTGTGAGAATGAGACGAAGATGCTATTCTGTGGTTTTAGAAACGTCAAACCAACCACCCTGTTCAGACTGAAACCAGCAAAAAAAATTAAATTCCAAAAACTGAAACTCTCACCTTGAACTTAACTAACCTCATTGTCCTTTGCCTAAAGCCTAGGATGTCAGGCATATACCCATGCACTGTTGTGCAATATTTCTGTTAATCTGATCTAGGCAAAGGGTAAAAGGCAACACTTACATGAACTTTTTCTGTATCTTTTATTCAGAGCTTGAATATTACTTGCATTTTAATTCAGTAAGACTTTTATTTGCTTTTGTGTCCCCCAGAGTCAGACTTCAGGCTAAGAATATGCCCCCCATTTATGACCAGCCTGCATGCCTTCACCTTCCAAATGACTTCGAAATAAATAATATTTCAGTGATATAGACCTCTGCCAAGAATACAATTTATTCTGTTTATGATGTTGTTGCTGCAAATATTTATAAATCACCTTTCAACCAACAACAAAAATCACAATGTGGTTTACATAGCAAACAGAATGAGAAGATGGTTCCTTGCTCTAAAGGTGACCATCTAAAAAGAAACACGAGTGAGACACCAGCAACAGCTACTGAGAAAGATGGGATTATCTCTCCCTGCTCTCAGTTGCTCTTCCCCTGCTAAGAGCAAGACAGCCACCACTTTAAAGGGTGCCTGTCTGCTCAGATAGCAGGGAATAATCTATCTGTTGCAACTAAAAGATTTATTGAAAATGCACCCGTGATTGTATATACTTATTTTGAAGGATTGAACTGGTAGATTGCTGATTTGCTTGGCCTGGGACCTCTTTGGGGACATTTATGGACTGCATTAGCACATCAACAATTTAACTGCTGCTTCACCTTGAGGCTGGAGCCACATTTTTTATTATTGTTTAGAAGTAACAAGGGTGAAGGGCTCAGAACCTGGAGTAAGGTTTTGGTTGGCGATACCACATACAAGAGTAGGTCTCCTTAAGATACAGATCATGTCCATCCACAAATGATCTAGCACATAACCAGACAATGCATGTCAATTTAAAATACAATTTACCCTCTGTGGGCTTGCAGTTATATTTATTTAAAGATACCCTGGCTCCACAAAAAGAAAGTTCTATAACAAAACAAACAACAGCAGAAATAACAGTTTAAAACGATAAAACCAGCAGGTTAACAATGCAATTTTAAAAAAGAACAGCAGTTAAGAGGTTGCCTCTTCAGTTGGCTCCCACCTGATCATCAAAGGTGAAGTTCCAGTAGATGAGCCCGAGGAAGAACCTGATTAGTGGCTGGGGATTATGGGAACTGTCGCCCAACAATATCCTAGGATCCAAGGTTGGGAATCTGGCTTAGAGCTTTGAAAGTCATACTAGCACTTTGAATTGAGCCTGGAAGCAAGTTGGCAAATGCATGTCTGGTATATAGAATATGGAACATAGGAAGCTGCCATATACTGAGTCAAACCATTGGTCTATCAAGCTCAGTATTGTCTTCACAGACTGGCAGCAGCTTCTCCAAAGTTGCAGGCAGGAATCTCTCTCAGCCCTATCTTGGAGATGCCAGGGAAGGAACTTGGAAGCTGCTGCTCTTCCCAGAGCGGCTCCATCCCCTAAGGGGAATATCTTATAGTGTTCACACATCAAGTCTCCCATTCATATGCAACCAGGGCAGACCCTGCTTAGCTAAGGGGACAAGTCATGCTTGCTACCACAAGACCAGCACTCCTATCTTGGGTAGCTTCACATGTAACGATAGCACCTGAGATTCACATGCACAGAGCAGCTTTTAAAATGATGCCTGGGGTATAGCTGATAGGAGCTGGGCAGTATCCAGTTCAACAAACCTAATCCCTTAAGGTGCAAGGGTGTGGATCTTTCTGATAAATCAGAAGAGGACAGAGTAGAACCAGGAGGAGAGCAGACTTAAGGATAGGATGATAGCCGGTCAAAGTGATCAAATGGCCGTAAGGGAAATAGTGCACACAGACTCTGGGTAAGGGACTCAGCATGTAAGTGTTTGTATGCCAATGCCAGAAGCCTCTGAGCCCAAGTTGACAAACTGCACTGCTTGGCTGCTAATGAAAACACAGATATAGTGGGCATAACAGAAACCTGGTAGAACTATGAGAACCTGTGGGATACTATTATTCCTGGATAACAACTATAGAAAAGGGGAGGGGGTGGAGTAGCACTGTATATCCAGTTTGTGACTCCTGAGGATGTGGACAAGCTGATTGGAATGGTGCGGCCTACCACCTGTTCTCTTGACCCTTGTCTGACATGGCTTATATTATCTGGCAGGGGGGTTGTTGTAGAAGGCCTGGTAGAGATTATAAATGCATCTCTGAGGGAAGGTAGGATGCCTCCTTGTCTTAAGGAGGCAATTATTAGACTGCTTCTGAAGAAGCGTACCCTGGATCCCTCAGACTTGAACAACTACAGGCCTGTCTCCAACCTTCAGTGGCTGGGCAAGGTAATTGAGAGGGTGGTGGCCTCCCAGCTCCAGACAGTCTTGGATGAAACTGATTATCTTGACCCATTTCAAACTGGCTTTCGAGCTGCCTGTGAGGTGGAGACTGCCTTGGTTGGCCTGATGGATGATCTCCAATTGGCAGTTGACAGAGGAAGTGTGACTCTGTTGGACCTCTTGGCGGCTTTCGATACTATCGACCATAGTATCCTTCTGGAGCGTCTGAGGGGGTTGGGAGTTGGAGGCACTGCTTTGCAGTGGTTCCGCTCCTACCTCTCGGGCAGGTCCCAGATGGTGTCCCTTGGAGACTGCTGTTCTTCAAAATCTGAACTTTTGTATGGTGTTCCCCAGGGCTCCATATTGTCTCCAATGTTGTTTAATATCTACAAGAAACCGCTGGGAGAGATCATCAGGAGATTTGGTGCAGAGTGGTACCAGTATGCTGATGACACCCAAATCTATTTCTCCATGTCAGCATCATCAGGAGAGGGCATAACCTCCCTAAATGCCTGCCAGGAGTTGGTGATGGGCTGGATGAGGGATAACAAACTGAGACTGAATCCGTCTAAGACATGATTTTGATCTGCCTGTTCTGGATGGGGTCACACTTCCCCAGAAGGAACAGGTACGCAGTATAGGGGTACTTCTGGATCTGAGCCTCTCACTGGTGTCCCAGGTTGAGGAGGTGGCCAGAAGTGCCTTCTATCCGCTTCAGCTGATACGCCAGCTGTGTCTGTTTCTTGAGGTGAATGACCTCAAAACAGTGGTACATCTGCTGGTAACCTCCAGACTGGATTACTGTAATGCGCTCTATGTGGGGCTGCCCTTGTACGTAGTCCGGAAACTACAGCTGGTCCAGAATGCGGCAGCCAGGCTAGTCTCTGGGTCATCTCGGAGAGAGCTCCTGTATTGAAGGAGCTACACTGGCTGCCGATATGTTTCCGGGCAAAATACAAGGTGCTGGTTATAACCTATAAAGCCCTAAGCAGTTTGGGCCCTGGGTATTTAAGGGAATGCCTTCTTCTGCATGAACCCCACCGCCCACTGAGATCTGCTGGAGAGGTCTGTCTGCAGCTGCCACCGGCTCATCTGGTGGCCACTCAGGGACGGTCCTTCTCTGCTGCCGCCCCGAGGCTTTGGAATGCGCTCCCTAGTGAAATAAGAGCCTCCCCATCTCTGACAGCTTTTTAAAAGTCTTTAAAAATACATTTCTTCACCCACGCTTTTAATTAATGTTGTTTTAATGGTTTTAATGGTTTTTAAGCTGTTTTAAAATATTATTTTAAATTTTTTAAATTGTTGTAATGTGTGTGTGCCCCCCCCCATTTTTGTCTTAACAAATGTTTTACTTTGTTTTTATTCTGTTGTAAACCGCCCAGAGATGTAAGTTTTGGGTGGTGTAAAAATGTTTAATTAATTAATTAATTAATTAATTAATTAAAATAAAATAAAATATTAAAGAAGGGGAAGAAAATAGAAAATAGAGTTCTCTACAGAAACACTGTGGACAATAATACAAGGCCTGAAAGGAAATGTATTAGCAGGGACTTGCTATTGTCCTCCTGATCAAAATGCTGAGGGTGACCTGGAGCTTTTTCAAACAACAGGCTTTACCACAGGTTTGCCGCAAGGCTTTACAGTGAGTTTCGGGCATAATGGATACTCCAATGCAAAAAGATAATATTTTTCACCCTGCACATAAATCGGGCTAGGTTCCAATACAGAGGGGGAAACCCGAATTGTGTGTGAAGTGCTCTCTGAAATATTGCACAGACTTTGGCGGGGGGGGGGGTAAATCTGGCCCATATGTGAACGCACACCCACCCTCGCAAAGTAAAGTCACAGTAAAGTCGCCATATGAAAAAGCTCCTGGAGTTGGAGAAGAAAATGAGGGAGGGGTCAAAGACACACAAAGGAGTAATAATGGGTGACTTTAATTACTCTCACATAGACCAGGTAAAATCATATTCAGATAATGAAAAAGAGGTCAAATTACTCTAAATGACTGTGCTTTGGAACAGTTGGTCTTGGGACCGACCAGAGAGAAGGCAACCTTAGACTTAATCCTGAGTAGTGCTCAGGATATGGAACCATTAGGGAACCATTAAGGAACACTGACCATAGTGTGATCTAATCTGGCATATGCAAGTAGAGAATTGCCAAAATCTAGCACAGACACTTTGAACTTCTTGCCTCACCAACCTTTTGGAGTTTGTTTGGCATGTCACCAGGCATGTAAATATGGTGATCCAGTTGTCATAGTATACCCAGACTTCCAAAAAGCTTTTGACAGAGTTCCTCATCAAAGACTCTTGAGAAAATTTAGCAGTCATGAGATAAGGGGACAGATTCATGTGTGAATTGGTAACTGGTTGAAGGGCAGGAAACAGGGTGGGAATGAACTGACAGTTCTCTAAATGGAAGTAAGTAAGAAGTGGGGTCCCCCCAGGGATATGTACTGGGGCCAGTGCTTTTTAATTTATTCATAAATGATCTAGAAGTTGGAGTAAGCAGTGAGGTGGCCAGATTTGCAGATGACACCAAATTATTTAGGGTAGTAAAATCCAAAACAGATTGCAAGGATCTCCAAAGGAACTTTCCAAACTAGGCGAGTGGGCAACCAAATGGCAGCTGTGGTTCATTGTTATCAAGTGAAAAGTGATGCATATTGGGACAAAAAAATGACAACCCCAACTTCGCATATACACTGATGGGGTCTGAGCTGTCAGTGACTGACCAGAAGAGAGATCTTGGGGTTGTGGTGGACAGCTCATTGAAAGTATTGACAGTGTGCGGCAGCTGTGAAAAGGCAAATTTCATGCTAGGAAATATTAGGACGTGGATTAAAAATAAAATATGAATATTATAATGCCCTTATACAAATCTATGGTGCGGCCACATTTGGAGTACTGTGTGTAGTTCTGGTCAACGTATCTCAAAAGGGGCATTATAGAATTGGAAAAGGTGCAGAAGAGGGCAAACAAGATGATCAGGGGCCTAGAGCACCTTCCTTATGAGGCAAGGCTACAAGATCTGCTGCTTTTTAGTTTAGAAAACATATAACTAAGGGGAGACATGATAGAAGTCTATAACATTATGCATGGTGTGAAGAGAAAAAAAATTATCCATCTCTCACCACACTAGAACCAGGGTTCTAGGGAACTGATTGCAAGAAAATTTAGGACTGACAAAAGGAAGTACTTTTTCACGCAGTGCATAATTAATCTCTGCCGTGAGATTCTCTGCCATGATATGGTGATGGCTACCAGCTTGGATGGCTTTAAAATGAGCTTGAATGAATTCATGGAGGACATGTCTATCAATGGCTACTAGCCTTGATGGCTATATGCTACCTCCAAATTCAGAGGCAGGATGCCTCTGAATACCATTTTCAGGAGAACAATAGCAGAAGAGAGAGCATGCCTTCATCTCTTGTGTGTGGACTTCCCAGAGACATCTGGTGGGCCACTGTGTGAAGCACGATGCTGAACTAGGTATGCCTTGGACCTGATTCAACAGGGATGTTCTTAGGCAGTCCTCATAAGCCTCCGTTTTTGGTCCTGGTTCCAATATGCCAAAATTGGTTGTCACATCCAAACCACCAATTATGTCATATCCTGCCCTACTTCCATCTAGGAACCTGGCATCAGTAACTGAGATGAAATACCAAGTAAATTGCAGATATTAGACTCTCTGGTGGGAGTAGGACAGCATATGCCAAGATTAGAGGTGTTTATGAATAATTTTTTATAATTCTATTTGACCCTGAATTGAATCAGAAACATATGAATTTATTTGTCAAACCAACCAGCCACTACCAGGTAGTTCGATGAATCAATTCAATAATTCACAAAAATTTTGCAGTTTGCCCATAGGGAACAATTGGGAACTCAAATCACCCTATTGTTGCTCATGAGTCAGTCCTGGGACACCAAAGTGGGTTGGATGGTAGGACATGTTGGGGCTATTCTGACGATCAGCAAAAATCGGGCTAGCCTCCGCTAGCCCGATTTTTGCTGATCGTCAGAACCACCAGGCTTGCAGTCGAGCCCGGTGGCTCTGGAGCGGCTAACCCACTCTGGAAGCCCTGGTAAAAAGCAGATTTGCAGAGCGAGCGCTCCGCAAACCTGCTTTTTACAATCATGAGTAGCTGCGGCGTGCCTTCACGCCACGCCTACTCACGAATAGACTCCTGGCCAGGAGGCGAAAAGCCGCCTCCCAGCTCCAGGGGTCTCCCCAGTATGCCCTGCACGCTCGCGCAGGGCATACTTGGGCCTGCAGGGGCTGCATACACCCCGAGCTCCCTAGCCCCTGCTGGCTCTGTCACGGAGCTGGCAACCGTGTGGGCGGCCAATCCGGCCGCCCAGGGCTCCCTGCCTGCTCGTCTGCAGGGAGAGTGGGCTTAGCCCGCTCTCCCCACAGTTTCTAAAAAAGCAGGTCTCACGGATTGTGAGACCCGCCTTGTTGAGTTCTACCTATCAACCAACCCACAAAAGAAATGGGCAAGTGGGCTATTTTTTTTTTAATCCCCCAAACACCCAGCCAGCATGGTGTAGTGGTTAGAGTGCTGGACTAGGACCAGGGAGACCCAAGTTCAAATCCCCATTCAGCCATGAGACTTACTGGGTGAGACTGGGCCAGTCACATCTCTCTCAGCCTAACCTACTTCACAGGGTTGTTGTGAGAAGAAACCTAAGTATGTGGTACACCACTCTGGGCTCCTTGGAGGAAGAGCAGGATATAAAATGTAATAAATAAATAAATAAGATCCTATAGGGGTTTAAGTTTTTTTATAAAAAATTAAAAATCGCCTGCTTGCCCATTTCTTTTGTGGATTTGGTCTTGGCTAGCACACATCACACCATACCACTCAACCCACTTTGGTGTCCCTAAGACCTACTCAGGGAAAACAATGGGGTGATTCGAGTTCCCCATTGTTCCCTATGGGCAAAACAAGCAAAGCACACATTTTGAAACCCTGCCTTGAAAAATAACACTGCAGAAGAGAAGCACCCACAATCCCTCCCAACACAGAATGACAGGTTTTGCCAAACACACAGTCCAAAGATGCTCAAAAAGAGCATCACTGACTCAGAATCCACTAACAGCCACAGTACCGACGCAATAACATCATTGGCACAAATTGCTCTCTCACACACAATTATGACTCCATCCTTACTTTCCAGCATTACAACAGCTGCCAAAGCAGCAGCAAGCATAGCTATAAATACAGCAACGTCTTCAGCCACATTTTGACTAGGTGCACAGGTGCACCTAGGTAATTCTGGGCCTAAAAGCCTTTGGAATCCCCCCTCCCCCCACTGCTGCAAGTTAAGCATCATCCCCCTACACACACACACACACACACACACAGAGAGCATAACACACACACGCGCGCGCACACACACACACACAGAGTATTTTTAACGTGGGTTCTTGAGGGCACAAACAGCAACTGAACTCACAAGAATGTAAGAATATAAAACAGGTATATTTTTGCAAATATGCATTAGCAGAAACATTTCAACACAAAACTTAACATATTCCCATCCCACATATTTCTTTCCCCACTTCCCCCCATCTCTAAAGCACCCAACGCAGGTCACAATCACATTCAGCTGGCCTGCACAGTATGGGCTGATGGCATGGCACAGCGAACACACCACCCAGGACAGACTAAAGAGGATTGGGTGGCCTCCAGGGGATGTGAAGGCTCTGGACTTCGGCCCCAAAGTCCAGGGTTAAGAGTGCTTCCGCTTTCAAGTAAACCTTTCAATGCTGATTGCAGAACAGATCAGAGCAGTGAGTGAAGCACACGTTAGTCCCTCAAGGCCAGACATGGAGCTCATCCCACAGCAATCACCAAGAAAATACTGCATCATCATCAATTTTATTACAGCTATTGGCCAGCAGAAATAGAAATAATAAACATATCCAATACAACAATACTAAAACACAATAAAACAAAATACAGTCATTCATTAAAAAATAGTTTAAAAAGCACAAACAGCTCCCACAGTTAAGCACTTAATTGAGACCTTAACCTAATGGCAATATTAAAAAAAATTGCTACAATTTTTGTAATATCAGAGCTTACATCCGCGAGACAGTAATATGTATAAAAACGCTCACACCTCCTAGGAAATTCGAAAAACAAAGGGAAAATAAGTTCTTCTCTAGCATCCCCATACAAAGAACACTATAGCAGAACGTGGGTGACTGTTTCCAGGAGGCCAGCGCCACAAGGGCAAAAAAACATAGCAGATTGGTCTTTAGCAAACCTCCATAGGAAAATACTGCACAGAGGGAGAGGGGGAGAGAAAGAGAGAGCGCTGAGCTGCCACTGTCCAGTGCCATAACACAAATCAAACCACAACTCAAGGAAGGCACCCAAGTTCTGTCTTTGTCAATCTGAAATCCAGCAAAACCAGTTAGTTAATATAGCAGCAATAACACAGCATATTCTACTCAGTGCAGAGAAAAGAAAACCACAAAATCAAACCTTCAATAAGGCTGTTCTCACAAGCAGCCTAGCTCAAGCTATTTGGAGGGCCAGGATCCGCACAGATCCCAGCACTCCCACCCAGCCAAACCTAACTTCTACACCCAGCCTTTAGCCAAGGTTAAGGGCACAAGTGCACCCTTAACCCAGCTGCCAGGATCATGTGGAAGCTCGGGCTCCTGAGCCCAAGTGCACAGAGATGGGCACCTAGAGCACCCATCTCATGGAGGTATCCCCCAATGCACTGCACCTCATCATGCTGTTTATTGTGTGATACCTGGAGGACAGGATTGAGCGCCCCAGCCTATGTGCTGCTCCAAGCAGTGCAAATTGTGTGGTGCACACACATCGGATCATATGGCACACAACCCACGACCATGTGGGCATGCACATTGGGGAGGCCCACCATCATCTGGGGGGAAGATGAGTTAGATCCTGCCTTCCTCACCCACACACGGGTCATGTGAATACCCTTATTGATTCCTTCTTCCTCTTCTCCGGGTGTGTTCTCAAGGGCACACTAAGGGCTCTCTCTGCCTCCCAGGCTCTTTGAAAACATTTTGAAATTCCCACCATTTTTGTTCCCGCTCCCTCCACCCACCCAATGGAGACACAATTTGAATGACAAGCCGACCAAGAAACAAGGAGATCTCAAGCCAACCAGAAACCAGTGCCAGAAAATCAAACAGCAAGGGGAGAAAGCCTGCCAGAATAGCCACTCGAACTGATTCATGTTGAATCGGGGCTAATTTGTTTCTAATTCAAATCAACCCCTTTTTTTAAAGGGCGCTTCAAATCACATTAGAATCATATGAATCACCCCAGTTCTGCATGAATCAATTCATGCACGAATCAGATTGCACATCCCTAGTTTGAACATCACAACCACATTCAGAACCTGGACCGTAAGGAGAGGCTCTCAGAGGGATGATGGGGTGGGGTGAGCACTCATTCCCGGGGCTGCAAGTGCTTGTGTGAACTCCCAGCTCTTCAAGTGCTTCTGTGCTACTGTGACATGTGAAGCAGCCCTATAACTTGATAGCGCCAAAACCAAGGCTAACCGGATTTCTTAAGCTCACTTGTAGATATGCCTAGTGTTTGGGAATCTTGCTCTCTATACTTTCAGACACTGCTTTTCATAGAGATCCCAGGTTGCAACCCAGAGACTCCTAAATCTAGCAACGAAGCAGCCTTGACTTCTGTTCATTTTCCCTCTGGCTGCTGAAGCAAGCAGGACTCCAAGTGTGCTGCACAGCAGGAAGGAGAGGAGATGGATGGCAGAACTTGGGGAGGGAGGAATGGGGAGAATTAGCCATGGCCCTTTAGCCTTCCACTTCGTTGGTGGATTAAAGGTACAGAGTGCATCTCTGCATTACAACCTGGAGACCCTTGCTTTGCCTAATGGCTTTCTTGTTTATACTGAAGTTGTTTACATTGATCCATTTTAGGGATTCTGGTGGGCCTCTGTGTGAGAGGTTACATTTTCTTCAGTCAAAACCAGACTCTGCAGACTAGCAGGGCAGACATCCAAGTGTAGAGCAATATGCCCTGTTTAAAGAGTAAATCAACCTCAGTTTCCATGGGGGTGGGGATTAGGCACTGATGAATGGGTGAGCAAAGCGGTGAAGTTGGAGGCTTTGAATGCAATTGAATTATATGACAGTACAGGATTAGCCACCCTTCCTATTGCCCTGTAGGAATTGTGATTCTGCAGTTTGCTTTAGAATTGCTGCTGAGTGATGCTATGCAGAGACAATCATGGTTACCTGCTGATGGCATTGGTGATTCCCACAGTTTCTAGGAAATACTGGCTTGACTGGGCCACCAAAACCTGGTGCTTCTTGCTCTTTGCTTTACACAATGCTCTGGCTGATATTTTCCTCTGTGTATTAATATATTTCTCAAATTTGTAGACCACCCCAAACCTATGTCTCTGGGCAGTTTACAGAAACATAAAACAGATTACAAATGAAAACCTTAAAACTATTTAAAACCACAATCCATCTAAAAGCTTCAGTGAAAACATAAGTTTTTAGAGACGCTGTCAAAGTTGTCAGAGATGTGGAGGCTCTTATTTCAGCAGGGAGCACATTCCAGAGCCCCGGGGCAGCAAGAGAGAAGGCCCGTTCCTGCGTAGCTACCAGATGAGCTGGTGGCAGTTGCAGACTATTTTTTCCAGATCTCAATAGGTGATGCGGCTCATAAGGAAGAAGGCGTTATCTTAAATACCCAGGGTCTAAGCTGTTTAGGGCTTTATAGGTTGTAACCAGCACCTTGTATTTTGCCCAGAAACTATTTGCGAGCCAGTGTAGTTCTTTTAGTATAGGAGTAATATGGTCTCTCCGAGATGACCCGGAGACCAACCTGGCTGCCACATTCTGTCCCAACTGCATTTTCCGGACTACATACAAAGGCAGCCCCACACAGAGCATGTTGAAGTAGTCAAGTCTGGAGGTTACCAGCATATGTACCACTGCTCTGATAAACCACCTGGTTTATCTCAAGAAATGGACGCAGCTGGCATATCAGCAAAAGCTGTTAAAAAGCACCTCTGGCCACTGCCTCAACTTGGGACACCAGGGAGAGGTTTGGATCCAAAAGCACCCCCAGACTATGTACCTGTTCCTTCTGGGGAAGTGTGGCTCCATCCAGAACCGGCAGATCAATATTGTCTCCTGAGTTCCAACCTCAACCAAGAAGTAGCTCAATCTTACCTGGATTCAGTCTCCGTTTGTAATCCCTCATCCAGCCCATCCCTGCCTCCAGGAAGGCATTTGGGAAGGTTGTGCCTTCTGATGATGTTGACATGGAGAAATAGATTCACATCAGCATACTGATCATCAGCATACTGATAACACATAGGCAGGAACATAGTCAGCTGCCATATACCGAATCAGAGCATTGGTCCATCTAGCTCAGTATTATCTACACTGATTGGCAGTGGCTTCTCTAAGGTTGCAGGCAGAAGTCTCTCTCAGCCCCGGCTTGGAGATGCCACTGAGGGAACTTGGAACCTTCTGCATTCAAGCATGCAGATGCTCTTCCCAGAGGAGCCCCATCCCCTAAGGGGAATCTCTTACAGTGCTCACATGTGGTCTCCCATTCAAATGCAACCAGGGTGGACCCTGCTTAACAAAGGGGACAATTCATTCCTGCTGCCACAAGACCAGCTCTCCTCACCCCAAAACACCCTGCACCAAATCTCCTGATCTCTCCCAACAGTTTCATGGAGATGTTAAAAAGCATTGGAGACAATATGGAGCCCTAGGGGACAGCATGTAAAAGTTCAGATTTTGAAGAGCAACAGTCTTCAAGAGAAACCATCTGGAATCTGCCCAAAAGGTAGGAGCAGAACCACTGCAAAGCAGTGGCTTCCAGCCCTGATCCCCTCAGACTTTCCAGAAGGATACCATGGTCAATAGTAAAGAAAGCCACTGAGAGATCCAAAATAAGCAGCAGTCACACTCTCTCTGTTAGTTCCTAATTGGAGATCATCCATCAGGACAACCAAAGCAGTCGTCAGTCCATAGCCCACCTGAAAGCCAGTTTGAAATTGGTCTAGATTAACAGTTTCCTCCAAGACTGTCTGGAACTGGGAAACCACCCCCATCTCAATTACCTTGCCCAGCCACGGAAGGTTGGAGATAAGCCTCTATTCCTTTCTCCTAAGGACCTCTTCTGATAACATCACATTCTCAAGATAGGATTTTCAGAGTCAGGAAGAGAACTATTTTACTCAGTAGGTAGAAAATGTATTGCTACCTAAATATTCTATGAACAGCAGTCATCTAGAGACCTAGCTACGAGCCAGTTCAGATGAGCATCCGGCAACTCACATGAGGACGATGGGGTTGTGCCAAGAGCCCATCCCTCCTAATGCCAGTGAATGACCGTGCATGTAGAAGGGTCATTTGGTTGACTGCCTCTCTTACGTGATTAAAGGATGTCCTGACAATGCATCAGGATGCCCTTTAGTGATGTCAGGTCAGGCAAGTTCTCAGTGCATCTCTGACCTGATCATGCAGTGGGGCCATTGTTCATCTGAACTGGCCCAATAGTTCAAAGGAGCAGGAGAGGGTAAATTTGGTGGCTGACATGATGAGGAAAATTATTCAAAGTAGTCTCATTTAAATGTAAAAGGATAAGTTATGCAATGCTTTAGTTTTGATTTCAATGGGACTATTTTGAGTAATTTTCCTCATCATGATAACCAATGTATTTAGGGCGGGGGGGGGGGAACCTGTGGTGCCACCATTAACTGAAGTCAGTAGTCAGCAAGACTGGCTGACTAGTACTAGTAATAGCAGCATTTCAGTGGTGGAACCCTTTTTATGGAATTCCCTCCTGAAGGAAATAAACCCTGCCCTTTCTACTAGTGTTTTCAGAAAAATCAGTAAAGACTGTCCTCTTTCACAAGGCTTTTGAGACTAATTAACCACTAACTCACCAGGTTAGTGGTTTGTCTCCATAGTTGAAATTGTTTGTGTTTACTTTCTAAGGAATCTGCCATTATATTTTTAAGTAAGCCACTTTGAGTGCCCATAGATGGCTGAAAAGTGGGGTATGTATTCAAAAGATAATCACTCTGCAGCCATTTTGAATACATCAGCTTTTCTTACTTCAGGTCATGAGTACACTGCATTTGTCCATGGTTTGCAATCCTGTCGGGAATGATATAGACATATATTTGTAGTCTTTGCTGATTAGTAATCAAAAGGTGACATGGCACTTACGATGACAGTTTTCAGATACATCACACACACACACACACACACACACACTCGTAAATGTACATGTTGGTAAATTCTAAACATATACGCATGTATATCTTTGCAATGTCAAATTGTATATTCAGTGCCAGAGGTGCTCTTACCCCTGGACTTCGGGGCCAAAGTCCAGGGCCTCCACATCCCTTGGGGGCCCCCAAATCCTTTTTAGTCTGTCTTGGGTGGTGTGGTGTGTGCCCTACATGTTAAAAAATGATGCTTAATTTGCATTGGGGGGGGGTGTTCCAAAGGCCTTTAGGTCCAGGCTCCAAGGTGCACCTCTGTTCAGTGTACATTTTACATTGTATTAAATTCTGTTGAGTACAATGACGAACATACTATGCAGCCAGCTGCCCATCCAAGAGATAACACTCACTATCACATGGACAATCCTAAACAAGGGAAGCTCCATGCATCCCAAGTGCTGTATCAAAGCAGCTGTGACCTACTCCCATTGGGAATAACGAGAACAGTGTCACTGCAGTTCTGATACAGTACTTAGGAGCCATGGAGGCTCTAGAAGTTTGGTAGATGTGAGGACTCAGTTTGACTCACATGGAGGAATCACATGGAGCCAGCATGCAGGCATCCTCCTTCCTGGATGGCACAGTGTGCTGGATATAAGCCAATATAAGTAACTGTCTTACACTGGATTATTATTTAGTTTGAGGTTGATGCAGAGACTTTGGAAGAGACTATAAAACCACTAGTGGAGACCTGGTCAGGAGAAGGGCTGTAGCTCAGTGATGAAGCACATGGTTGCCATGTAGAAGGTCCAAGATTCAATCTCTGGCTCACTTCTTCACTTGAGAGAGAGCACTTAACTAGCTGCCTGTTTTGCCAACTGAGGCTTTATTTTAAAATAAATGATGTTTTCCCTTTAACTGGAAGCACGGCAGCCTGTTCCCTTCCCCCACGTGGGTCCTAGGTAAAGAAGGGAGAAGAGGAGAGTGCAGGGCAGGGGAGGGGATGGCGGATCTGACTGACAGATGTTTCAACCAACCATGACCTCACACACATGACTCAACAGTAGGGAGAAGCCTACATGCCCCCTCCTGCCAGTCTCACTATCAGGCCAGATCTGATCAGATCAGGCCAGATCTGATCAGATCAGATCAGAACCTGACATTTTGGGCCTTGTGCAGTCCTAGTGTTTTGAGCATCCCAGAGGTCATCTAGCTTGTGTGGCATAAGCTTCTTCAGACAATGCTTGTGCTGAGGTTCCTGAGGTCATCTCTAGGTTGAATATCAAAGTAGAAGAATTTTCAAGGACAGTTAGAAAGGAAAGCTGAGAAGAAAACTTAATATGATAGCATTCCTTGAGGTTTGAATAAGGATGTAGGGCTTGTCAGAATTATTACTGTAAACTCTGCAGGTCCACTTAGGAACATTGTCTCTTTTGAATAGTCTCTGGGTATTGATTTCTATTTGCCTAATAACGTTTTCAAAATGGACTTTTGAATGGAATACCAGATCTTGTCGATTGAATTGGCTTTCAGAATTTACAATAACAATTGCTAAATGTTCCAAATTGGACTTATTAATATGTGACATGATACTCTTTGTGGGATGTTTTTTTAAAAAAATCATGATGTAACCTATAATTTGATTGCCTATATTTAGTATATGATATAATTTTATATGGCAATATTTTAATGTAGTCATAATGTGTGCTCAAGATTCGATTGTGTTGAGCTCTTTAGTTTTTGGTTTTTCCGTGGGCTCGCTTAGTCTTATTCCTTTGCTCTGTGATTTTATTTTGTTGTTGTTGCATCTCAGTGGACTACATGCACAAGGACGTTTTTCATGTCCAGGGGATGGACTCTTAAATTCCTAAAATTATCTGATAAATGTCTGCTTAACAACAACAAAGACCCTGGACTAGGTACATGTTTTAATATTTAAAATGATGAAATGGTGCATGGCTTTTTTCTAGGCTCATATGAGTGCTGCTTTAGGAAAAGATTAAGCAGCTTAACTGTAGCATTATTTGCAGGTTTAATGCTCTGAGAGAAAAGTAATTGTCTAATTCCCCCTTTTTTTCCCATAGTAATTAACAAAAGTCAAAGGCAGCAACTGGAATCCGTGAGCTACTCCTCTCGCTACGCTCTGGGCCTTTTTTATGAAGCTGGCACACAGATTGATGTCCCTTGGGCGGCACAGTACATCTCCAATAATCCCTGCATACGCTTCATCTCCATCGATAATAAGAAGCGCAATATAGGTCAGTGCTCCCATTATTCCTTTTAAACACAGGAACAATAGAGGGTGTAGATCATGAAAAAAATGCTACTTAATTGAGTGTTGCTATTCTGAACAGAGCAAGTATTTAACTCCATGCCATAGGGGATAAAAATTTAATGTCACATTTGGCCCGTAATAAAACGCACAATGAAACTAGGGAGGGTTTTCAGGGGGAAAAGCCATCACCCAGCACATGGTTTATGTTACAGCATTTTATGAAAGCAGTGTCAGATTTTTTTAAAAAAAACAAACAAACAAACACCATAACACTGCTATTCCAAGATGTGCCCTGATTCTGTTTTTGAAACTTTTGATTCGTGCACTTAGCACATTTTTCTAGCATCCATCCACAATTTTACTTCCTCCTCCTCCTCCTTCTCCTTCTCCTTCTTCTACTTTTTTGCTCCTCCTTGCTGAGCATGCTTGAATCTAGAAAAGTATTGTATAGTCATAGCTGCTGAGTCCAATTCAGTGTCACTGTCGGTGTCACGCCATATGCTTTGCTGTGGAAAAACCTTGAGGTTACAGGAATTCAGTCTATGCAGAGAAGAGCCCTTTGCAGACAACTGTTTTTGTGGGTGTTCTGGGACACATCATTGAAAATGGCAGTAAAAAAGATGTTGCGTTCCACTTTATTAAGTACGTTAATGCAGAAAGAATCCCATGGGGGTGCAGGTTGAATGGCATCATCTTGTGATTAACTTCCAGTGTTGATGTTTTTTATAACACCGAAGCCTTCTTTCACTAGAGAATGGGAAGGGAGATGGCTGGCACAGCTTATGTTTTGCTGATTCTGAAGCCAGCTGTGCTGTATTCCCTCAAATTATCATCCCTATCTCCAGCTAGGAGATGCATTCTGCCGTGTTGGGTTCGGAACCTTGAATGCGGAGATTAGCCATGGTTGTGGGCTGTATGTAGCTTCCTGGTGCTATACAGGCCTCTCTTGTTGCCAAACTGGAAACTGAGTGTAACCTTCAAAATCGCGACCACTTTGGCAATGGCTGCAAGATCAGTGCATTTTTCATGGATGAATTAAACTAGCTCCCCAACCCTGAACAGGAGTTGCTGAGTTCTGCCACACACACATACACACACACCCCTCACCAGAAATAAAACCCCTAGTCCATTTACATGTGACTAGTGGTAGATCCATACCTTTCACCCCTTGGGGTGAGGCTGTGCTGGGCCCAGGCTTCTGCCCTCTGATACCCCTCCACTTCTTTCTACTTTCTGGAGCATACTCTGCTGGCTTTGCCCCCTGTGCCTCTTCCCCTCGCCAGCATCCTTCTGCTAGGTTGCATTCTGCCTGCCCACCACATCTGTCCTTACCACCAGTCTCTCTGACAGTGTGACCACTGCCACTGCTCGTGTGGCAGGGACAAGCTCTTTTGTCTGTCCTGCCCGTCAGTCACTCCCTGTTCCCAGTACTGCCCTTGAAGGCACTGGACAAGGGCTGTACTAGGGACAGTAAATGATGGCCATGCATGTGAGCAAGTCCATCCCTGTGACTGGAGCAACAGCACCAAAGCAACTGACAGGTGAAGCTGGATGCAGCAGGAAGGCAGAATGCGCCCAGGGAACAGGATGCTTGTGAAGGGAAAGAGGGAAGAGGGGCAGTGTCAGGGAATGGTGCCAGCAGAGCATGCCCCAGGAGGGGAGATAGGTAAGGGAAAGGAAGAAAAGGGATGGCATCAGCAAGCTCCAGCCCAGGGAGTGGGAGGGAGGGGCAGCAAAGCAAAAGAGCTGGGAAGAGGGGCAGCAGAAGGGAAGAGGAGAAGGTGACAGCAGCAGGCAGATGGGGTGATGACACCAGCAAGGGTTAAGGTTAGGGCCCACCTTTTCCTCCCCACAGTGCAGTTGCTGCCTGAGGCTATTGCCTCATTTCACATCATGAAAGAGCTGCTCCTGGATGACTGATTGTCAGGTAGGCCAGTGTGGCTGGGGATGATGGGAGTTGTAATCCAGAAACGTTTGGGAACCCAAGGTTGTGAACCTCTGTTACAACAGATTTAATCCTGTGCTGAGATGTGCAGTTGTCCCCGTGATTTCAGAAAATAAGGATTTTCAGAATCTGCCCCTATAATGGCCTCCATGAAGAATGCATTTTTCCTCATTAGGTGAAAATCATGAGTGAGTTAAGCCAGTAATATTTTTCCTCTTAATTTTTCTGTATAAGTTGGGTAGTGTATTCCTGAGCATTTATAAGCACTGTCACATATGTTAACAGGGAACTCTGGTGGTTGAATGCAAGTGAAACTGGGGCACCCAAAATTAAGCTGCTGAAACTAAAGTTCCTACAGACTGGAAACAGTGGGTGGGGGGAGGAGGATCTCTGTAGGTATGCAGAATTGTATTTTTGTAAGTTAAAAAGGGGGAAATGCCCTTGGTGCTTTCTGGACTTTACAGAATGTCAAGGACAAGGAAATAAGACAGTGCTATAACTTAACTCATTGTGTGTAGAGGGAGAACTCCTGTCTTTGCTGTTGTTAGAAGGGGACATGTTGCCTCTGATCCATTCACAGCTATGCTAAAATCCTGGATTTCTCTATTGCTTCCGATTAACTTTTGTCACTTCTGCAGAAAAGAGGTGAGGCGAAGGGTCTAAAAGAAGTAGAAGTTTGCCAGGCTATGTGACTCCTTGAATTACCTCTGTGGTTGAAATCTGTAGGGACATGGAATGTTGAAGGCATCTGTTGAAAGAAATAAGAAGGAAAATGGAAGGCAGAAAGAGAGGGAGTTTTCCGGCTCAAGTCCCTAACAGTTTTGGCAAGCACTCTGGAGAAGGGGAGTAATTAGGTTTGAGATAATGTAAACTGTGAAGTTAAACAACTTTCTTCTCTGTACTATTCAAGGATATTTCAGGAGGAAACAAAGGAAAGAAGGGTCACCTTTTCAGGATGCTCCCTCCACCCCCTGCCCAGTGCTACATAGCAATAAAATGTTTCGGTTCAGAGCTGGCTACCAGCCCCTAATCTGACCCTGGGCACCATATAGCCCAGCAAGAGCTTCTCAAGGAAGTGGAAAAGAAAAAAGATCACCCTTCCTCCCGCACTGGCCTGAAGAGCATGAACATGTAACTATAATAGGGCAGAGGGATACAGTTGTCTGAGGCAAGTCACATGACTGACTCCCCCAGCCGCGCACCCACCCAGGCTTCCTTCAGTTGTATTCATCCTCCAAGATTGATGTGAGTGTTAAGACCTGGAGCTACCAGAACAGCATGTCTTTCTCTAGTACCATTAAATGACTTGCATCATCCATAATTTACAAAACCTTTTAAAAAATAATTTAGGGTGATGTTCTATTGTGGCACATAGGAGATAGATATATAGATATAGATATAGATATAGATATAGATATAGATATAGATATAGATACACACACACACACACACACACACACACTTTTTGTTACCACTATTCAGCCTCGTTTAAGATTTCTTTACTTCATGAGCTGAGCGTCACTGACGGAGGGGCCATTTTAAAATCTCAGGAGCTAAGGATAAGATGTTGCCTCTGTTTGCCTATATTTCTAATGGCCTCTCATTAGAACTCCAGCCAAATGGTACATTTCAAAGCTGTCCACTCTAAATGGCTGGCTGACACTCCCTTTATACACGTATGGATTGAATGTGGTGTCCATGAATACGTTTGTTCAGGTAAACTGTGTCAAGCTGTTCTGCGGAGCCGCTGTTGCAAAGATGCTGGAGCAGCCAGTGGCGATTCACAATGACAGGGGAAGGGATGAGAGCTCTGGTCATTCAAACTGCTGCTGGTTCAGGGCACAGCTGTGGGCCATCTGCCAGGAAAGCCTGCCCTCTGCTCTATCCTATTCCTTGACCCTGCAACTGCAGCATCCCTAATGAATGCAGCTGTCATGTTGTCCGTACAGGACGGCCATTGGAGGTGGAGCCCACTTGAGGGCACAGAAGGTCAAGATCTGGAACTTGACCTAAATCTAGTATTGAACAAAGAGCAATGAAGCATGATGAACATGGGCGTGATGGGCTTTCTGTTGCAGCCTGCTGTTTCACGGCCGTGGTCTCCATTTACTGAAGGAGGCCTTATGTGCTTCCCATATTCATTTCTGGCCTCAGATTTGCACTGAACAATTATATAAATTGATCCTGTGGTGCGAGAAAAAATGTGGTGTTTTGCATTTCTGGGTCAGTAAAAAGGTATTCTGTATAATGCGGCAATTTTCAGTCTCTAACAGTAGCAGAAGTATCTGCTCTCTCCACTGTACAGGGATAGGAAATGTCACATAGCCAGTTGTGACTGAGGTTATACAGTGAGCTGCAGCCTCCTTGTGTCTTCATCTTCCAGCAAACATCAGTGACTTCCCAGTTTTAGCTTCAGTCAACAGCTCTAAAACTCTTTTAACACATCATGGATGCTGCACATAGAAACAGTGTACACATTTATAGATCTGTACACACATACAGTTATCCAAACGTTCTGTTGAATGAACACCTCCTATCCGTCCCTGCATTTGATAGGGTCTGTACCTGGTTTCACTTTAAAATGAACGCATGAGCAGTCATTCACACACAAAACAACATGTACAGGCACCTGAACCCATGTACAACATAATAAGGCTGTTCTCACAAGCAGCCTAACCCAGGCTAGGGCAGCCCAGCCTGGGTTAGGCTGCTTGTGTGGAGCACTGGGATTGCTCCTGATCCCGGCACTCCTGCCCAGCCTAACCCCACTTTGTAGCCCAGTCCATAGCCAAGGTTAAGGGTGCAATCACCCTTAACACGTGTGTGCTGCCAGGAACATGTGTGTGTGTGCTTGGGCTCCTGGGGGATTCCCCCAATGCACCACATTCACCATGTGGTGCATTGTGGGATATCCACAGGCCGGGACACATCATCCTGACCTCCAGAGATCCGTGCTGCTTGGTGCAGCACGGATCATCTGGGAGCTCAGTCTGTGCTCCAGGCAACATTTGTTTTATTGTCTGAGGGGAAAGTAGATGAAACCCTGCCTTCCCTTGTGTCCGGTAGGTCATGTGAATACCCTTATTGTCTGAATCTGACCACACTCCACCCCCCCAGGAAAGCTGGATTATAATATGTTTCAGATGTGGAAAAAGGCATTTACCTGTCATATATTTGCTTCTGTATTTTGCTTTGGATCACTTTTTGTTGCTGTTTCCATATAAAATATATGCAGAGTATACAAAATCATTACATTTCTAAATATGAAAAAGTAACATGGGGGATTGACTTTGGGCATTGCTTTCCCATAGCCTTAGTAGAAGAGAAGCATTTTTCATTTGAATTTTCCTCCTTTTCCCATCACATTTGCCCTTTGAAATCATCATGAAATTGCAGGGAATCTTCCTCAGCGGGTTGTGCTTTTTTCCTCTCCATCTCCTCCCACTGCCATCTCTTGCCTTCTCTTTACCATAATCCAACATTTTGTGCAGGTGTACCCTGAAGTCCCACAAGCTTGTGAGATGCTTGGGATATACCCACATTGGTGCTGGACTGATACCACTTTATATACTGTGATCAATCCAAGCTTACCTAAACTGCCTCTTTCTCCTGCCCAAGCTACCAATAGTTCTTCAGCACTCCCACCATCCACCTCACTATCATCTTTCCTCCTCCCCATCATCCAGTAAAGCCTGCTCATTATATTTATGTTGGCATCAAAATGTCAGAACCCTTCCTCTGTTGATTGCAGTACAGGTGGACCTTGTTATCCGCAAATTCCATCTCCGTGGATTTGCATATCCCCGATTGGGAAAAAGACACCCAATCTCAGCATACGTAGAAAAAAAACACACACAAAAACAGGCCAACCTCACATATCTGTGGATTGGAGGTGGCCGGAAATGACAGCGGAAGTCATTTCTAGCCACCATTTTCTTTGATGGAGCTACAAAATGGCTCCCGTCTTTGTTAAAAAGTAGAAGGAAACAAAGATATGTCAATTTTCAGCTGACATGGGACCACAGCACGACTTGGGGGAACAGCAGAGCAAGGTAAGAACTTCTCTGCCACCTCCAAATTTGACTGATTTTCGGCTGACTGGGAACCTAACTCCCGCAATCCCATAGGTTCCCTTAACTCAGTATTCACAGTTTCCATATCTGCAGCTGCAGCCAGGAACAGAACCCCTGTGGATATCGAGGTCCACCTGTATCATACAGTTGTAAGTGTATACATGTAAGCTTGCTTTAACCAGCTGCTTCGGTTGGATTGAAAGAAAGCTTCAATCTAGCCAAGCATGCTCATCCTACATGGCCCAGATTTTTAAATTAAAGCGCGGGAAGAAGTATATGTTGGCAGTAATTTGTCTAAGAAAGCTGGCTTTCTCAAGGGGAGTGAACTATATAACTGTTGTAAGGTTTAAAGCCGGGGGGTGGGGGGGATCCGAACTCTGAAGAACAGAAGTTGCAGATGAATTGCTTCCCACAAGACCTCATTATGACATATGGTCCTCCTTCTCTTTTGTACTCTGTTGTCCCTTGTTAACTTAGCTGAATTTTCAAATTGTGACTCTGTTCCAAGAAAAGTAGTAGGACAATAGTGCTTATTAGCCACAAAACAGAAATAGTTGTGATGGTGGGTGCTTCTATTTAATCTCAATGAGAGGTTTTGTAAGATAGTTCCTATTTTTAAAAAATAGCTATAAAAGTGCTGAATAAGAAGGAAAATGAACTATAAAAAAGAGTGAGGGGATTTTTATTTATTTTTTGCCCTTAAGAGCATACTTAGTTCCCCATGTTTCATGGATATTACTTCAGGATAACACAAACACTCGCAATAAGGAATATCTATCCATTTGTGCCAGCCATTGTTGCCAAAAGGTAAACATGCAGATTGGAATCCTGATGGCCATTACACAGAAGTTATTGATGGTTCACATGTGCAAGCATGCTTTAGTGCTGAAATCAAACATGGTGTTCTCACTGTGCCTTCCATAGCATGTTTTGCCAAGGTTCTGATGCATGGAACTGACAAATAGTACACAATTGCATTGCCAAGAACAGACACAGCAAGGAGTAGGGTGAAGACACAAGGCATCATTCTTCTCTGTCTCACCCACATGCTTTGTGTAGGCACCCTGACATGGTGCCAGGCACATCGCACCAACATGCACCAAAAGACAACAGGAACTGATGTGTCTTAGCTGTTCAGGCAAGCTCTCAGAGCTCACTCTCACAGAAGAAAAGAACTTGGAAAGCAGGACAGGCTCACAAGAGCTCATCAGGCAATCCTCTAGGCCACAGAACTCCCTGCAGGGGATTCCATGTTCAGTTAGCAAGACAAGAATGCAGAAGACCAGGGCCAGATCCAAGTTTCAGGCAGGCATCAGCAGACTGCCCTCCATGGGTCCCTTCCTAGCTGAGAAAGTGGCTCTGCCACCGCCACATGAAAACATTGGGCACATGGGTGGTCAGGGATCAGCAGTGGTTCCTTCTTAGGACCCTGGGCAACTGCCCTGATGCTGAGTCTGCAGGAGATGATCTAAAGTCCAGCTGACACAGGCAATTGT
Organism: Hemicordylus capensis; assembly: GCF_027244095.1. Lineage (NCBI taxonomy): Eukaryota > Metazoa > Chordata > Lepidosauria > Squamata > Cordylidae > Hemicordylus > Hemicordylus capensis. The sequence continues at coordinate 242,714,935 of NC_069659.1, read as the reverse complement.
AAGTTCCTGGCGCCCACAGAGCTCTGCGGTTTCCTTTGGTAGAATACAGGAAGGGTTTACCATTACCTCTTTCCGTGCTGTATGATATGATGCCTTTTAGCATCTTCCTATGAGATGATGCCTTTTAGCATCTTCCTATATTGCTGCTGCCCGATATAGTACCAGTGGGGATTCGAACCGTCAACCTTCTGCTTGTTAGTCAAGCATTTCCCCACTGCGCCACTTAAGGTAACCTACTACTACTACTACCACCACCACCACCACCACCACAGCTTGTCAACCGAAGTTCTCAAAGCGCTTTACATAGAAAAATAAATAATACATCAAGAAGATGGTCCCTTGTCCCCAAAGGGCTCACAGTCTAAAAAGAAACATAAGGCAGTTACCAGCAACAGCCACTAGAGGGCGGCTATGCTGGGACTGGATAGGGCCAGTTGCTCTCCCCCTGCTAAATATAAGAGAATCACCACTTTGCCTGAGGAAGTACAAGCAGTCTCTAACAGAGGGCTAGCAACTAGCAGTGAACTGCAGTGAAGATATTGCTTCTGCAAAAGTAACAAGACTATGTAACAAGAATAACAAATAAACAGATTGGAATTCTGTAAACCAGGGTAATCAAAGAGGTTTACCCTGACTCCATTCCCATATTCAGACCTGTATTGGGGTCAAAGTACACTTTCCTTTTAAACATTGCAGTCAGATCAGGACAATGACATGGGGTTGATCTTTAGCCCTACTTCCTTCCATGGTCCCAGTCTGTATTGGTTTCTCCACGGCTACTATTTGACAACAACAAAGGCTCCCATCTGCACCAATTTGAGTCTATAAGTTTCTCCATTGCCACAACAGAGTCCTCCCATGTTTGATTGTTGGAAGATACAGTACAAGGCACAGAACTGGCCCTCTTCCAATCACAAGGATATTGACCCCTGAACAAAATGTGAGATCTGGTGCACTGATCTCATAGGCATTATTGGGCAATGTTCCTTTGGCATCTATCTGCATTGTTGACAAGGTGCTGGAACGTGCCATTGACCACACAATCCCACTGTTGCTGGCTCGAGACAGGATTTTTCTTCTATACAGTGATTAATCCAAATAAACGCATGGGGGATCCCTAATTATTTCAGCATGTGTCCATTCCAAAGCATCCACAGTGTTGCAGTGCAGACTCATAATTTGCAGACACATAATTTGGTATCAAGGATGAATATTGATATCCTCACAACTTTCTTTATTATTTAAAGTCCAGCATCTGTGAATTCAGGAGAGAAAGCTTGCAAATGTGTGGATGACGGTATATCAGAAGCCAGGGATCGGCTTGGACTGCTCTGCTTCCAGTTGTGAGGGAAATAGAGCTTGCAACAGCAAAGCTTTTCCTTCTATGGCTTCTTTCCCTGTCCCTGTCCTCCAGGCTACCTATCCCACTCTCCAGCTCTTCTTCCATTCCCAGACATTCCGAATTCTCCAGCTCTCAAAAGCAGAATACATTGTGTCAAATGATATATGCAAGGCTTTTGTAGTTTGTCTATAAATTATTCTGGTCACAATATTTAGTCATGGGCGGGGGGGGGGCAGTTCCTGCAGAGAATATTAATTTTATTTTTTGGTGGCACAGCCCTAGTTAGATGCATTTTCTAATGCAAAAGGAAGCATGTTTTAATAACACAAGGCTGCAGCCAGCGAGTTGAAAACAATCTCAACCTTTGAGGGTTTAGCATGCATTATATTTAGCCTATTTTCCCCAGATAATGTATGAATGTTTTTAAACTGTAGCCCGCCCTAAGCCCTAGGGATAGAGCCAGCTAAAAAGTAGAAAGAGAGAAAGAAACATTACGAGCTTTTGTCTGTCTTAAAGGATGATAGCATTCACTGGTCTACACTTTGACTGCTCCACATGAAGGCTACTTCCCCTTGGCAATTGCTTCTCATTCCGGCCTAAACATTTAGACTGGGCACAAGGATTCTCCTAATTAAGTACAGAGTTCTGCTCTAGCATCAGACTTTCTGGCAGCAGCTGGCATGGAAACGTTCCACATAATTAGGAGGATCCGTGTGGTGAGCTGCTCTAAAGGCCCCCTCCCTTTCTTCCCCTTGTTCTTTTTTCTATTAAAATCACACCTCCAATTCCTTCCTTTCAAATCTCTGTCTCTCTCTCTCTTCCTTTCTATGCTATTGGGAGATGAAGGGAGAAAGCAGCATGGAATCATTTTGCCTCTCTTCCTCTGCAGGCCATCTGTGGGGAGATGTTGGATAAACTGCCATGTTGCCCGAGAACTGATTCACAGGCCACTGCCCCAAGCATCCCACTTCACCAGGCTTCAGAGTAGGATCAGCCCATCTAGTTCAGTAATTTCTACACTGATTGGCAGTGGCTCTCCAGGGTTTCAAATGGAAGTCTTCCCCCGCCCTACATGAAAATGCCGAGGGCTTTCTGCATGCAAACATAGGAACATAGGAAGCTGCCATATGCTGAGTCAGACCATTGGTCTATCTAGCTCAGTATTCTCTTCACAGACTGGCAGCAGCTTCTCCAAGGCTGCAGGCAGGAATCTCTCTCAGCCCTATGTTGGAGATGCCAGGGAGGGAACTTGGAACCTAGATGCTCTTCCCAGAGCATCCCCTGAGGGGAATATCTTGCAGTGCTCACACATCAAGTCTCCCATTCAAATGCAACCAAGGCAGACCCTGCTTAGCTAAGGGGACAAGTCATGCTTGTTACCACAAGACCAGCTCTCCTCTCCAAAAGCATGTGCTCTACCACTGAGTTACAGTCCTATCCCCTGATTTCATTATTATACAGCATTTTTAAAAGAAAAATTGTAGATTGCAGACTGTGTGGGCATTCCATCCACCTGTGCATTTGATACACGAGGAACGTTGAGCTGCTGATACATTTTCAGTGTTGCCTTTGATGTTGAACAAGTGTCTGTTCCTATCAAGCCAGTGTTCTTTCAAAAATGCCTACTCCATTAAAGAATATGATATTGCACATTCCTAATATGTTCTTCTAACCAAAACACCAGAAGCAAAGTCCTAAAGAACTAAATCATGGTAATGCATTATTCAAAGCCAGTGATTGTCATTAGTATTGTGTCTTGCAGGGCCAGGCAGTGTGAGGACTCACCGCAGGGGAGCTAGGCAGAAGTCGAGGTCAGGTTACAAGCCAGGGTCAGAAGCCTGGAGGAATGGGAAATCATTACAAGCCTGGGCCACACAGGAGGAATGGTCAAGCCAAGTCAAGCCAAGATCAGGAGATTAGGCAGGGGCGTAGCTAGCCTGCTGGCAGTCCCTGTGTGGCCGCGGCGGGCGCCCCGATAGCCCTGCCCCTGCGTCTGATGTCAGACGCAGGGGATAGCCACACACCCGTGTCTGACGTCAGACGTGGGGGGCATGGCCTGCCTCCCGAACGGTGGCGCGTGGCCCTTTCAGCAGTTAGAAGAAGGCTGGTGCTGCTTTTGCAGCACAGCCCAGAAGAGCCGCTCCTGGGCTGTGTTGCGAACGCAGCACCAGTCTTAGCTCCTGAAGGGGCCGCGTGGCCCCTTCAGGAGCTAGTTAGGCTGGCACTGCGTTTGCAGCGTGCAGCCAGGAGTGACTCTTCCCTGCCTTTGAAAACGCAGCACCAGCCTTAGTTTAGTACCCAACGGGGCTACGCAGCCCCCGCTCGGGAGCTACACTACCTGCCCCCGCATCTGACATCAGACGCAGGGGGCGTGTCGGGGCCACTCTCGCAGCTCCTGACTGGTCACCGGCCCGAGTTCTTTGAACCCATTGGCCCCATGGTGGCTCCGCCCCTGAGATTAGGTCTACACAGGAGCAGGAAAGGCAAGTCAGTCAAAGCCAGGGTCAGAAGCCAGGAGATCAGGTCTACACAGGAGCAGGGAAAAGGCTACAAGCTAGGCAATGATGTTGTTGCAGTAAGGACCTGCAACAGACTGAGCCCTTTTCAAGGCAAGTGAATCCTGGTCATGCGCCCTGGTCTGGAGTGTGGCAGTCTTGAAGTGGCTGTGATTTATTCCTCAGTCGCCGGCTGTGGCGTCGCTGAAGTATGGCTGCAGCTTCTTCCTTTGAGCTGGAGAAGGAGGAAGTGGGCAAGGAGGAAGATGAAGGGGAGGTTCCAGAGACACGTGGTCCCCCAAGTTATGGAGTGTGGGGTTCTCATGTCCTGCTTCTTCAACCAAGTCTTCAGAGTCTTTCTCAGGCTCGGGGTCTATCTCGGCTGAAGCAGGGTCAGGCTCCGGGTCTGTGTCAGCTGAGGAGTGGTCAGGTTCAGGGTCCATCTTGGATGAGGAGGAGTCAGGCTCAGGGATCATGACAATTAGGTCAAAATTTTACCTGCTGTTAATATGTAATATGGATGGATGGATGGATAACAGATTAATCGAGCAGAAATTTATCAGATGCATCTCAAACAAGTGATTGAGGAAACTGCATCTGTTTAATTTATACTTTGACACATTCCTCCCTAGGCCAATAGCTGAAAGACAAAGGCAAGTTTAATTTGTAACACATATGATATAATATATGAGACTGTGCAAAGTCATTATGCTTACATGCTGTAGAACTTAAAGTGACCACATTAATGTCTAATTTCTATGCATTTATAGCACACATGAAAATTGTTAAAGCAAAGCTTTTTGGTCTTTTAATTTCCTTCATTTTTGAAAAGGCACCAAATTATGTCAAGTATGTGTATGTGTGTTAAAATTTTGCCTCTGTAGGCTATTTAAATCACTTCACCTATATTATCTTGTTAAACATGCACAGGATACTGTTTTTTACAGTGTAACATAAGTTCAGCAGGAGGAGGTTTGTCAGAATTAAACCGTTTTCTGATGAAAGTGAGTTAATTTATCATCCATCCTTTTGATGGATTCGTTTCCTTCATGACATTCGTTTTTTCAAAAACCATCATGACATTCATTTTTGAAATATACTAACAGATCCCATCCCCTGTGGGATGCTGTGGATAGTCAGAATTATATGAGCACAGTGTATGGGCTGGGCAGTGTTTTCTCTGGAGTAAATATGCAAAGAACTATAGTGCTCTTTGTACTCAAGAGAGGCTCAAGAAGCAGCAATCTCTGCTGTGAATTAGGATCAGAAGCGCCACAGGAGGGAAAAGCATCACACCAACAAATTGGAAGAAAGTAAACAGGTAATAGAAACAGGCAGCAGAAGTTCATTAAAGAGTAGATCCCCTATGCACTTTGAGAAAAACTCTTCTTCAGGGGAAGCAGTTTACAAAGCAGAATACTCAACTTATAAGCAGCTTACATGTTGAGTATTCCATTTTGTAAACCACTTCCCCTGAAGAAGAGTTTTTACTCGAAATGAGTCAGGATCTAGTCTTTAGTAAATTAGGATCAACCTAGACACACAGGTTGGCTCACTGTGGTGGCTGAAAGCACATGACAAAAAAGTTTTGTTTTTATCCATGTCCTTACAGTTCTTCTGCCTCAAAGACAAAGGGGTGGGAGGAAAAAAGATGTAGGGGACCAAGGGGAAAGGGCCCATCTTCACATCTTGACCCAAGCCCTTGCTATGCCCCTGTTATCAATACAGGCACTACTGTATAAAAAGAACAGTGTGCCCATGTTGTAATATTATGGTTATGATTATTTCTTGTTTACACAGTCAGACAGGTGTTATTGACTGGTTTGTTTTATCCAGACATCGAGTCCTTCCCAAGGACCTGGGATGCCAGAATTTTATTGTCAATTGTTATAGATATCGTCGCAGAATATAGGCTGTTCCCAGTAAAGCTGCTTTTTGTAATTGGCTGATGGTGATTTCTGTGGCTCCTATGGTGTTGAGGTGCTCTTCAAGGTCTTTTGGAACTACACCCAGGGCGCCAATGACCACTGGGATTATTTTGGTCTTTTCTGCCACAGACTTTCAATTTCAATTTGTAGATCTTTGTATTTGGTGATTTTTTCTATTTCTTTTTCTTCTAGTCTGCTATCCCCTGGTATTGCTATGTTGATTATTTTGACTTGTTTTTCTTCTCGACTACAGTTATATCTGGTGTATTGTGTGGCAGATATTTGTCTGTTTGTAGTCGGAAGTCCCATAATATTTTTACATCTTCATTTTCTTCAACTTTTTCAATTTTATGGTCCCACCAATGTTTGGCTACAGGTAGCTTGTATTTTTTGGAGATGTTCCAGTGTATCATCCCTGCTACTTTGTCATGCCTTTGTTTGTAGTCAGTCTGTGCGATCTTTTTACAATAGCTGATTAGGTGGTCCATGGTTTCATCTGCTTCTTTACAAAGGCGGCACTTGCTGTTTGTGGTGGATTTTTCGACTTTTGCTCTTATTGCATTTGTTCTTAGTGCCTGTTCTTGTGCAGCCAGTATTAAACCCTCTGTTTCTTTCTTCAAGTTGCCATTCTTAAGCCATTGCCAGGTCTTGGTGATGTCTGATTTTCCACTTATATTGTGCAAATATTGACCATGCAGGGGCTTATTTTTCCATTTTTCTGCTCGGTTCTCGACTTGTTCTTTCTTGTAGGCCTGCTTTGTTTCATTGGTGTTGAATAGTTTCGCATTATTGACCATTTGAAGTGCATCTTCTTCACTGTCCTTGATATATTCTTCAAGGCCTCTTTTCTCCTTCTCTAGTGTTTGATGGACTTGCAGCATTCCTCTTCCACCTGAGCCCGCGAGGGAGGTATAGCCTATCGACATCACTGCGGGGGTGCAGAGCATGGTCATGATTTTCCTGGTCTTATGATCTAGCGTCTCTAGCTCTGCCTGGGTCCAGTCTATTATTCCTGCAGTGTATCTGATAACAGGTATAGCCCAGGTGTTTATGGCTTGTATGGTGTTCCCACCATTGAGTTTGGACTTGAGGATTTTTCTAACTCTCCTGATGTATTCACTTCCCATTTTTCTTTTAACTTCAGTGTGTGCGATGTTATCAGCCTGGAGAATGCCCAAGTATTTGTAATGTTCTTTCTCTTCCACGTTCTTGATCTTGCTTCCATTGGGCAGTTCTATTCCTTCTGTTTTTCTTATTTTCCCTCTGTTCATTATTAATGCAGCACACTTGTCTAGTCTAAACTCCATTGCTATATCGCTACTGAATATACAGACAGTGTTTAGCAGTGATTCGATTTCTGACTGGGACTTTCCATACAACTTCAGATCGTCCATGTACAGCAGATGGTTGATTTGACTTGATGTTTTAGATGTTTGGTATCCGAGGCCTGTTTTGTTTAGTATTTGTGAAAGTGGGGTCATGGCGATTACAAACAACAGAGGGGATAGTGAGTCCCCTTGGAAAATGCCTCTTCTAATGCTAACCTGTCCAAGTGTCTCGCCATTGATAGTTAACTGTGTACTCCACATGCTCATTGCTTTTTTTATAAATAACTGAATATTTTTGCTGACACCAGTTGTTTCTAAACATTTTAGTATCCATGTGTGAGGTATTATTAATTATTATTATTATTATTATTATTAATTTGATTTCTATACCACCCTTCCAAAAATGGCTCAGGGCAGTTTACACAGAGAAACAATAAATAAATAAGATGGCTCCCTGTCCCCAAAGGGCTCACATTCTAAAAAAAACACAAGATAGACACCAGCAACAGTCACTGGAGGTACTGAGCTGGGGGTGGATAGGGCCAGTTACTCTCCCCTGCTAAATAAAGAGAATCACCACAGTAAAAGGTGCCTCTTTGCCCAGTTAGTAGGGGATGTTCTATATGTTCAATAACTATATAATTAAAAGGTACAATGTTTTTTCATATACAGCCTTCCCTTCATAGCATACTGTATATGAATATTAAAACGTTGTGCCATAGGCTACTTCTTAAAAGCTGGTTGGTGTTCCTGAGTAGGTCTGTGGGACAGTGAGAATTTACAGTGAGGGAAATAAGTATTTGATCCCCTGCTGATTTTGTCCGTTTCCCCCTGACACAGAAATGACCAGGCTATAATTGGAATGGTAGGTTTATTGTAGCTGTGTGAGACAGAATAACAACAAACAAACCTTCAAAAGCCCAGTGCCCAAAAGTCAGCGATGGATTTGCATTGTAGTGAGGGAAATAAGTATTCGATCCCTTCACAAAAGATGTCTTAGTACTTGGTGGCAAAACCCTTGTTGGCAATCACAGAGGTCAGATGTTTCTTGTAGTTGGCCACCAGGTTTGCACACAACCCAGGAGGGATGTTGTCCCACTCCTGTTTGCAGATCCTCTCCAAGTCAGAAAGGTTTCGAGGCTGATGTTTGGCAACCCGAACCTTCAGCTCCCTCCACAGATTTTCTATGGGATTAAGGTCTGGAGACTGGCTGGGCCACTCCAGGACCTTCATGTGCTTCTTCTTGAGCCACTCCTTTGTTGCCTTGGCTGTGTGTTTTGGGTCATTGTCATGCTGGAATACCCATCCATGACCCATTCTCAATGCCCTGGCTGAGGGAAGGAGGTGCTCACCCAAGATCTGACGGTACATGGTCCCGTCCATCGTCCCTTCGATGCGGTGAAGGTGTCCTGTCCCCTTAGCAGAAAAACACCCCCAAAGCATAATGTGGCCACCTCCATGTTTGACGGTGGGGATGGTGTTCTTGGGCTCATAGGCAGCATTCCTCCTCCTCTACACACGGCGAGTTGAGTTGATGCCAAAGAGCTCGATTTTGGTCTCATCTGACCACAACACTTTCGCCCAGTTCTCCTCTGGATCATTCAGATGTGCATTGGCAAACTGCAGACGGGCCTGTACATGTGCTGCCTTGAGCAGGGGGACCTTGCGGGCACTGCAAGATTTCAGTCCTTCACGGCGTAGTGTGTTACCAATTGTTTTTTTGGTGACTATGGTTCCAGCTGCCCTGAGATCATTGACAAGTTCCCCCTGTGTAGTTCTGGGCTGCTTTGTCACCATTCTCATGATCATTGCAACTCCACGAGGTGAGAACTTGCATGGAGCCCCAGACCAAGGGAGATTGACAGTTGTTTTGTGTTTCTTCCATTTGCGAGTTATCGTGCCAACTGTAGTCACCTTCTCACCAAGCTGCTTGGCGATAGTCTTGTAGCCCAGTCCAGCCTTGTGCAGGTCTACAACCTTGTCCCTGACATCCTTCGACAGCTCTTTGGTCTTGGGCATGGTGGTGAGTTTGGAAGCTGAGTGACTGCTTGCTTCTATGGACAGGTGTCTTTTATACAGGTACTGTAACAAGCTGGGATTAGGAGCACTCCCTTACAGAGGGTGTTCCTCATCTCAGCTCGTTACCTGCATATAGCGAAAAGACACCTGGGAGCCTGAAATCTTGCTGGTTGATAGGCGATCGAATACTTATTTCCCTCACTACAGTGCAAATCCATCGCTGACTTTTAGGCACTGGGCTTTTGAGGGTTTGTTTGTTGTTATTCTGTCTCTCACAGCTACAATAAACCTACCATTCCAATTATAGCCTGGTCATTTCTGTGTCAGAGGGCAAACGGACAAAATCAGCAGGGGATCAAATACTTATTTCCCTCACTGTATCAACACAAATCATTACCCAAAATTCATATGTGTGAGCCTGCAAAAGACACAGAAACTCATCTTTACATTCTGTGGAATTGAAAAAGTAAAATGATATCATGAAACTGACAACATTAAAAAGTATCATGCTATCACCTCTGCTGTGGCTTGCTGTGAAATTTAGAAAAAAAATGTTTCAGGTTTCTCCAGCTCTGTACAGTTTTGACACACACCTTTTCTTTAGTTGCAGGAAAGCTTGCTTTCTTCTCAATTTGTCGCTCTACCAATACATTCAGCTCTTCCTCATTATCAGTTTGCTCTATAAGCCCCTTCTTAGTCTGCCTGTTCCTTACAAGGCCACTGAGAAATTATTCACAAAGATAACGAAAGCAATAGCAATAGCACTTACATTTATATACCGCTCTATAGCCGGAGCTCTCTAAGCGGTTTACAATGATTTAGCATATTGCCCCCAACATTCTGGGTACTCATTTTACCAACCTCAGAAGGATGGAAGGCTGAGTCAACCTTGAGCCCCTGGTCAGGATCGAACTTGTAACCTTCTGGTTACAGGGCAGCAGTTTTACCACTGCGCCACCAGGGGCATATACTCTCCAGCATTCTCTTTACACAGGTCCCTCTAATATGTGGTCTATACATTACAGTGAGCCTATGTGGAATAGAAGAAACTCAGCATGCCATGTGAATTTTTAATAGAAAAATCAAGAGCAACCCATCCATTTGCAAAGGAGTACATTAACGTCAGGACTGACATTTTGGAGGAAATTTCAAGTTTATTTTTAGATTCGAAGGAATTTATTTTTATTCATTATTCATAGCTAGATACATCTTATTAGATTGGAGACTATTTTTCTCTTCAGAAAAAATACTGAGAGTTTAGAGGCATCTTCTTCACTCAAATAATTGATATCCTTGAGGTTCTCTGACTCTACCAAGCAAAGGAAAGCCCTCTCTGCCTCTTCCCCACCCCTGCCCCTTCTATATAGATATAGATATATACAGTAGTAAAACAGATTGCACTTTGCAAGCCTTCCACCAGTGGCAGTGGTTCCGGGGTGGGGGGGGTGGGCAGGAAATACCTGTGAAATGTGGCAAACATTGATGCAGTGACAAGCTGGCCTCTGTGCATGTGCAACGGACTTTTGAGTGTCAAGCACAGCAGTCAAGTGTCATGTTGGCTACTCAAATGGCTGCAGCACATCCATGGAGGGCAGCTGAGTGGTGGGGGTGGGACATTCTCCCTGTGGGATCCCATCAGCCTCCCAGGCTTCCCTCAGGATTTCAGGTGCCAGCAGCAGTAACATTCACTGTTTTTGACAGGTATTTTCCTTTGACCTTGCCGACCCTTCGGAACTGCCATGACCATGCGATTCTAGTCATTTCCTAGCGCTATGCATTCTTATCCCCCATGCTTTTCAATGGGCGAGATTTTCTGCATTTCCCTGAAAAGTGATGGATTTGACTGGGGTTTTGTATTTTTCCTCCCTTACTCTGAGCAAGTCTGGAACCTACCTGCAAAATGGCATGTTTCTGTCTGCTGTTGTTTGGTCTGAGAGTTTCATGTCAGTCAGCGAGTCAATGAATGAGGCCCAAGCAGTTTTATATTATAGACAGAGATATATAAGATATGATAAATCTGTTGAGTTCTTTAAAAGATTTCCACTCAAATACTAGCCCTATTCAGGCATTATGTTGAACACTTGTACTACAAATGTACAGTGTATACAGGTACAGTTCTGTGCACAGGTTCACGTTATGTTGAACACGTTATTCACGTTATGTTGAACACAGGTTCAGCAGTACACTTCGTATCTGTACCATGCATTTCAGAAGCCTGTACCCAGGTTCACTTGTACACCATTCACACAAAAGCATGTATGAGTGAACAGACATCTGTATGCCTGTACAACATCATGTATAAAAAGGGCTTTTTATTCCTTACTGTGAGAGAGAGTTGCTAAAAAAATAAAACCTGTAATCCCTTTTTAAAAATGTTTAAAATATTTAAAAATGTTTAAAAGGAGCTTAATTATATTATTTCTTATTTCTTTAAAATTCTCAGTCCCAAATTTTCAGTGCATTGAGCCCTCAGAGTGGTTAACAACATGTACAATTAAAAAATAATAAAAACAGAGTAAAAGCAACACTATTAATTAAACCAAACCAGCAAATCCTGACCTTTCCAAGTAAGCAGGTCTTATCCACTCTTCTTACAATCACAAGAAAGCCTGCAAGATATACTTTCCTTGAAGGGAGACTACTACTGAAAAGGCCTCAGGTCTTCCGCCTTTGCCCACATCTCTGCAGATGAAGTAGCAGTTCCTACTGCTCCTTGTCTAGTACTTACAGTTATAATCTGTTATCTTCTCTTATCCAGTGTTACTAATCCCGTTTTTACTGCAAAAACCTAAATGGAAAGGAGAGGGAAATCATTGTTGCTTTCTTAGCCTGCAAAAAATGCACTAGGACACAAGGGAGGAGATGCCATTTGTCTCTCCTTTCGAATAACAAAATGAAATATTGTTCCACCAGTGTGAAGAACCCTGTCATGTTTTATTTCTTTTTATTTATTTAACATATTTGTATATTGCCCAAAACTTACATCTCTGGGCGGTTTACAACAAAACAAAATAAATGACAACAGAAAAGTTAAAACATTAGTTAAACTAGCTTTACCTGCGCAGAGCATCTGTGCACTAGTACTTTATTAGTCTCCTTGCCCCCTGCCACAGTCCCTGCTGTATTGCTCAGTGTCATAAATGTCTTTATACACTCCGTTTTCGGAGTGATTGCCTGATACAATAGTTAGATTGCCTCTTGATTGCCTGATACAATAGTTAGTGAGTCAAATGATCTTACTAAGTTGACCATGACTAAAAAATGGAAGATGGAGGTGTCCTCAAACAACCCATGGGGTGATGAAGCCTGTCCTTTCAGTTAACACTGACATGACCCAACATTGCTCCCTGTCCTCAAACCTTCTCACAGTCTGAAGGCGATATTTCTCTATCTCTCTCCCTCTCCCTCTCCCCTCTCCCTCTCCCTCTCCCTCTCCCCCTTCCCTTTCTCTCTCTCTTTCCCTTTCCTCTCCTTTCTCTTTGCTCCCCTCCCTTATTTCTTTCTTTCTCTCCCTCTTTTCCTCTTCCATTCTCTTCCTTCTTCCTTTCTCTCTTCCCCTCCCTTTTCTTTCTTTCTTTCTCTTCCCCTCTTTCTTCGTCTCTCCCTCTCTCTCTCCCTCTCTCGCTGTCTCCCCTTTCTTTTCCTTTCCTTTCCTTTCCTCTCTCTTCTCCTCTTTCTTTCTTGCTCTTTCTCCTCCTGGAGTCTCTTGTCCCCATATCCTCCAGAGCACACTTCTTTTCCGCACACACACACACACCACCTTCAGCAACCCCCATGCCTTTCCACTGTATCCCCAACAGCAGGAATAAGGAGCCCACTTCAGCACCTAGAGAACAGCTCCAGCATACACGGCCTTCTCCAACCGGATCCTGGTGCTTTTGCTCCCTCTGGAGGGGGCTGGAGGTGGAAGTCCTCCATCTCCAACCCCTAACAATCCTCTTTGGCTGCGCTTCCCTGCTGGTACCAGCCAGTGAGCTGCCATCAAGGTGCCCTTTCGTGAGGCCACGTCGCCTCCAGAACTCAGCAGCAAGAGGCGAGTGGCTGATTGGGGCACCTGGGGAGGGGGTTGCTCTGGGAGCCTCCCCTGAACAAAGGGAGCTACTGCAGCCACTGTTGGGAGCAGCCTTACCTTGAGGAGGGGGCAGAGTGTGTCCTTTTTGTGGGGCTGCATTTAATGAGGCAACCACCCTGCACCATCTTGCTCTTCCCTACTCTGTCACTCGGCCCACCTCCTCTTCAGGCACCTCCAGTGTTCCATGATTTCTCTCCCCCCTCCGCCTTATCCCCCACCCGCCACGTTTCTCCCCCCCCCGCCCGCCACACTCCTCTTCCCCCTGCCGCCTTCTCCCACTGACTGGCCCGCCGCTTCCTCCTGCCACCTCCTCCGGCCCGTCGCCAGCCACCATCGCTGTTTTCTCCCCCGTCCCTGTCACTATGTGGGCAGTTGCTTGCAAACTCTCGTGAGAGCTGCCACACATGGGATTAGCCAAGGGTACGTCTTAGAGAAATTAATATAAAGAAGATAAATAACAACAGAAAAAGATAAAACATTACAATTTAAAATTTTAAAACATTTTATAACAATATTAAAACTATTAAAACAGTATTTAATTAAAAGCCTGGATGAACAGATGCGTCTTTAAATATTTTTTTAAAAAATTGCCTGAGATGGGGATGCTCTTATTCAGCAGGGATATCTGTTGTGCATATGGGGATGCACACTGATTTCTATGGAAGGAGCAAATCCACACTTGCAAAGGATTTCGTGCATGGGTCAGCTTCCTCCACTGAAATGAAGCAGCCATTGAACTCAGGTCAAACTTCAAAGATTGTAAACAGGGAATTGATAGTTAAACTGGGACACATACAAAGTATTAAATGTAGTAGCTCACATACCGTACAAGGCAATGTAGGCAGCCTGCACTGCTGCGTCTGTGTAAACACAATTGACTGTTGTTGCAACAGGACAGTTCCGTGCCATCATAAAGTTGCACAAACAGAGTTATGCAGTGCAACATCCATTATATATAGACTTAATAATGGAGCAGAACTGCTTTGTGCAACACTATCAGCAGTGTTTATACAGATGCAGCAGTGCAGGCAGTGCTCAAACCGCCCATATTGCCTTGCACTGTATTTGAGCCAGTGAGTGCAAACTATGCTCCACTTGGCAGAATAATTGTTTCCATTATTTTAGCAAGACTTCAAAGAACAACTCTACATAGTAGGTTAGGTTATATGTAAACCAAAGAGTTGTCCTATAAAGGCTCTAAAACCTCTCAGACAAGTCTTTTACATGCTTTTTACAACCTTTAATGTTTTTTTAAGTAAACCAGAGGCTGGATGTAATGATCAGCCACTAACAGTCTCTCCTTCCCCCTAAAGAGCTGACCAGAAGTGAACCCTGTCCTGACTGACAGGCTGGGGAAATCTAGGGAACAGCCAATCAGCACACCAGGTGGGTGGGACCTAGAGGGCCATGAACAGGCAGAGAAAGGATTCTTTGTGCAGGTGATGCTAGGCTGGGGTTGCAACCAGACGTGTGGCCATGGAAATGGATGCAGAAAGGAGGACTGCAAATTCTTGGAAGATAGGACAGCAGGGGCTTGAATTCTCAATCCCAGAGTTTGGGGTGAGTTCAAAGGAGAGGGAAGCCAGGGCTTTTTGGCTTCTGGGAGTTCAGCCTAGGGAACAGTTTGTTAGTTTGCGGTAGCTTTTTTAATTTCCTTTTGTGTGCTCTGTATATCCTTGCAACTGGTCAAGGACTGTGTACCTGTAACGTGACTAAGCTAAGAATCAACAGCCTGCACCATCCATCCAGGGTGCTCAGAAGACTCTGCAAGCTTTTAAAGGTGCTTTTGTATTTTCCTACATCCCTGTTCCCTGTTCCTTGCAACTGGGGTGCTTTTCGAAGTATTTTTGTAATTACTGAGTGGTTCTTTTACCTGTAACTGAAAAGCTGAGAAAGCCTCAGATGGAAACAGTCTGTATTATTTTGAATAAAGGTTTTTTTCTTTTTTCTTTTTTGTTCTTTACAATTTTAACAAGCCTCTTGAGGATTTGAAAGTCAGGAACGGAAGTTACTCTAGTGCAAAACATGTCTCAATTTGATCGTTGAGCAATTCTACCAGTTTTCTCACCATGTGTAAGCTTGCACATAGAAGGTTTTTGTATTTTTCCAATAGTAAGAGAAGGAGATTCTCCCTGGAATTTCACCCAAGCCCGGGGTGGGGGCGGAATGTTAAACACTGTTAATAATTTGGGTGTGGTGGCAGCAAATAAACTACCGCACATACCGGAAAATTTAAGGGGAAAGACTTTGTTCTGAAAGCATAGAGGGGATGATTCAGCATTTTTCTTCCCCTCACGTGGGCTTGCTCTAAGACAAAGGCTAAGTAAATCCATTACACTGGATCAGGGGCGTAACAAGGCTGGAGTGGGCCCAGAGACAAAATTTTAAATGGGCCCCTCGCTGATACACACACACACTTCACAATATATAGTCATGTGACTTGCCTCATGTGACTTGCCTCTGGGGGGGCCCTCGAGGCGTGGGGGGCCCCAGGCAGCCACCTCCCCTTGCCTAATAGTAGTTACACCCCTGAACTGGATCTTTTTAATTTTTATTTTTACTGTGGACATGAAGTGTTCTGAGCTGTAGTTCCTCCATTCAGTCCTTTGGTAATAGCCTTTGTATGGTAGGCCTGGGACTGGACTTCAGAAGCTTGCACTTGCAGCACCATGCAAATTCTATGTTCAGGGGAGGAGGAAGGATTGTACATATCTGACAGATGGAACGTGCAGTTGCAGATGCAGCCTACTGGCTCATACAGGTGGCCCTTGTTATCCGTGTGGGTTCCGTTCTCAGCTACAACTGCAGATAATGAAACAGCGGATAATGAGACTTTGAGGCCAAGGGAATGGGGGTGGGGGTGTTAGGTTCCTGGAGGTGAAATAAGGGGAATAATGTGCCTTCTCATGCTCTGCAGGTTTCCAGCTGTCCATCAATGTCCTCCAAAAACCCCAATTCTAATGATTTCCCATGAAAAATCATGGGGGGCGGGGTTTACACAAGAGCCCCAAAATGGCACCGCTTAGTAAAATGGTGGCCAGAAATGACCATTTCCAGCCACCCAGGAACCGCAGATAGTCTCCACTACCTGACCATGGATAAGCAAAAACACAGGTGCTGGGTCTGTGGATAACAATGGCCACCTGTATATTATGTCATTTATGTGGTGCTGGCCTCTGTAGGTTCCATGCTTGGTTCTAGTCCCAGATTCCACCACATAAAGGACTTTGCAATGAGGTGTGATTTCTGAACCAGGCCTCGTGGAATTAAAAAACTTTGTAGACTCTTTAGACATGAATAAATAAAATACAGGGCAAATATGCATATGGAAACAAGAGCACATGTTTTCTCAGTTTGCCCTACACCACTTCAGTCCACAAACCAGAGCAGCCACTTCTAAAGGCAATGTGATTCTTCAGTTTCTCAGCACAGCCTGTTCTTCACATCCCTGTGGAGACCATGAACAAAGGTGTCGATTGTGGTGGTGACTTTGGCATGGACTCTTTTAATATCAGAATTGGATGGCAATCACCAATTCAAGTCTTAGAGAACATAATTATAGTTGGGCAAATGCAGTTCTTTTTTTAAAAAAAACCAACCAACAAATGTCAGAGCCTTTTTAGTTTAAGAAATGTCAGTTTCTGTGAGAACCTCTTGATACTTGTCAAAACAGCAGTTTAAAACAATTATGGAATTCTTCCAATTACTCTTTTGTATAAGATTGTCTTATAAATGAACAAGAAGAGCAAAGACCTCTTATTTCTTCCCTTTTGTCTAAGGAATGGTGTCAACAGAAAAGTAGCTGACATACTGTGATAGACGTTACAAAAGAAACTTATTATTTAAACAGACTAGGAATCCCTCTCTGTTTGTCTTGAGGATTTTGATTTCAGACCTGGCCACTTTCTAAAGCCTGTTACCTTTCTGTATTGTTCCTTGCTTTTGTAGATTATATATAATCTCCAGCTTCTCTGATCCGCAGGGTTGGTTTTCTCGGGTTCTGGAGTAAGATGAGAGACACTTCATGAAGCCAAATGTTTTATTCTTCATTATTTACAATCTGCTAAAATAGTTTGGACGTTACTGAATTCAGCTTTGTAGATTAGCTAGGAAAACTGTAAGACGTGTTGCCAGAAGCATTAATACTCCTTTGCTTCAAATTGCATTGAAGTCACAAGCACATTTAATAATTAACAAATCTATCGGTGCCAATTGCAAATTCTACAACTTTTCAAACATTTAAACATCCCTCTCACATCAGCTGTTGTTTGTCCTGATGTTGGCAGAGCCTTTATGTAGCAACTTCCTTTTATTCTCCTTTTAGAGACTGACATTTGCTTTCCTTTATCATAGGGACAAAAATCACTTCTGTGTGATATCTGGGAGAGCACACAGGATTTGTTCCTATTTGTTTTGAAGTTCTTCTTTTTATCAAAAACAAGCAGTAGTAACTAGGAAGCAACAGTGTTGGCATTTTTCTGAACGGTTCCACTCAATAAGGGTGTTCATCAATATGCTGTAATCCTTACAGCTGACCAAATGGAAATGGGAAGCAAAGCTACTTCTTTAGAATGACATAATTAGAGAGGCTGACATGATGAGGAAAGCTACTCAAAGTAGTCCTACTGAAATTAAAAGGGCCAGTTAGGCAAAGCCAAACTGCTCCTTTTAATTTCAATGAGACTGTTCTGAGTAATTTTTCTCATCATGTCAGCTATTAAGTCCCCCCCCCCCCGGAATAGTAAGAGATATTATGCCCTATTACACATTTTGAATATCAGCATTAGAGCAATTTACAGGAACACTTCTTAGAATGGAATGGTTCAAAAACATTTATTGGTTTTATACATGATTTAGGATATATGCTTTTGGAATAACCATTTGTTTTTGCTTGCCTAGTATCTTTCCCTGGATTTTGCTTTGGTCTCTCATGTTGCTTTGTTGTTTCAGCACAGGGTGCCTTTAGGGATGTGCAGAACTGGTCTGGTGGTCCAGCGGTTCAGTCCGGGGGTTCGTGGGTGCGTGATCAAACTGGAACAGACACCCCCCCCCACCCCGGTTATTTCCGGATCGGAACCAAACCACCAGTCCGGTCCGGCAGGTCCACAAACTTAAAAAAAAAATTAAATCAAAAGTAACTCCCCGTAGCCCTTTCAGGGGGCTTGCTGTCACTGCGAGGGTTTTCTTTCCCCCTACTGGCCTCCCTCATCACCTCCGTGGCCGGGTAAATGCAGTCTTTTTGGCCCTTTGGGGCCTCTGTAAAAGCGAGCAGTGGCCAATTTGGCCACCACCGCACATGCACAAATGCCCTCTGCAAGGTTAGGCCTACATTTACCCAGCCACGGCAGTGATGAGGGAGGCCAGCAGGGGGAGCGGGAACCCTCACGGACACACACACGCGGCTACAGCAAGCCCCCCGAAGGGGCTACAGTAGTTACTTTTGATTTAAAGTTCGTGGACCGGGGGGTGGGGTTCGATGGGGGCCAGACTGAACTGGCCCGGTTCCATTTATGGCCGGTCCGGCCTCGAACCAAACTGGGCCAGACGGTACCTTTACTAGGACCATCACACAACTAACAAAATCTTAGGTGGTTAAACATATGAGTTTGTCCACTGGTTAGCAATTAAATCTGCATAGTGAGGGAAATATGTATTTGATCTCCTGCTGATTTTGTCCGTTTCCCCCTGACACAGAAATGACCAGGCTATAATTGGAATAGTAGGTTTATTGTAGCTGTGAGAGACGGAATAACAACAAACAAACCCTCAAAAGCCCAGTGCCCCAAAGTCAGCGATGGATTTGCATTGTAGTGAGGGAAATAAGTATTCGATCCCTTCACAAAAGATGTCTTAGTACTTGGTGGCAAAACCCTTGTTGGCAATCACAGAGGTCAGATGTTTCTTGTAGTTGGCCACCAGGTTTGCACACAACCCAGGAGGGATGTTGTCCCACTCCTCTTTGCAGATCCTCTCCAAGTCAGAAAGGTTTCAAGGCTGATGTTTGGCAACCCGAACCTTCAGCTCCCTCCACAGATTTTCTATGGGATTAAGGTCTGGAGACTGGCTGGGCCACTCCAGGACCTTCATGTGCTTCTTCTTAAGCCACTCCTTTGTTGCCTTGGCTGTGTGTTTTGGGTCATTGTCATGCTGGAATACCCATCCACGACCCATTCTCAATGCCCTGGCTGAGGGAAGGAGGTGCTCACCCAAGATCTGACGGTACATGGTCCCGTCCATCATCCCTTCGATGCGGTGAAGGTGTCCTGTCCCCTTAGCAGAAAAACACCCCCAAAGCATAATGTGGCCACCTCCATGTTTGACGGTGGGGATGGTGTTCTTGGGCTCATAGGCAGCATTCCTCCTCCTCCACACACGGCGAGTTGAGTTGATGCCAAAGAGCTCGATTTTGGTCTCATCTGACCACAACACTTTCACCCAGTTCTCCTCTGGATCATTCAGATGTGCATTGGCAAACTGCAGACAGGCCTGTACATGTGCTGCCTTGAGCAGGGGGACCTTGCGGGCACTGCAAGATTTCAGTCCTTCACGGCATAGTGTGTTACCAATTGTTTTCTTGGTGACTATGGTTCCAGCTGCCCTGAGATCATTGACAAGTTCCTCCCGTGTAGTTCTGGGCTGCTTTGTCACCGTTCTCATGATCATTGCAACTCCACGAGGTGAGATCTTGCATGGAGCCCCAGACCAAGGGAGATTGACAGTTGTTTTGTGTTTCTTCCATTTGCGAGTTATCGTGCCAACTGTAGTCACCTTCTCACCAAGCTGCTTGGCGATAGTCTTGTAGCCCAGTCCAGCCTTGTGCAGGTCTACAACCTTGTCCCTGACATCCTTCGATAGCTCTTTGGTCTTGGGCATGGTGGTGAGTCTGGAAGCTGAGTGATTGCTTGCTTCTATGGACAGGTGTCTTTTATACAGGTACTGTAACAAGCTGGGATTAGGAGCACTCCCTTACAGAGGGTGTTCCTCATCTCAGCTCGTTACCTGCATATAGTGAAAAGACACCTGGGAGCCTGAAATCTTGCTGGTTGATAGGGGATCGAATACTTATTTCCCACACTACAATGCAAATCCATCGCTGACTTTTAGGCACTGGGCTTTTGAGGATTTGTTTGTTGTTATTCTGTCTCTCACAGCTACAATAAACCTACCATTCCAATTATAGCCTGGTCATTTCTGTGTCAGAGGGCAAACGGACAAAATCAGCAGGGGATCAAATACTTATTTCCCTCACTGTAGTTTTATATAAAGATGGAGCCAAAAAAGAAAGCTCTCTTTGTGATATCTTTTTAAAATCAATTTGGCCTTTCTTTAAAAGTTCAAGGCTACTTCAGTGGTATTACACACCAGTTAGAGTCGATCATATGTATGGAACAGCATCAGGGGAATATTGGAGATGCCAGTCACATCAAGCAGGATTCCTCCACATATGGTGAGAAAGTAAGGCAGTTTTAAAATTCTGGTTAAATGTGATTCAAAGTGTATTTGAAATGACAGGAGACAATTTAGATTACAAATCCCAATGCATGCTTTTAATGGACTTAAGAAGCTCAATTTAAAAAGCAAAAAGAAATATGGTGGGTAACTGCTTGGTAGCAGCAAAAATGCTGATAGCCAAATACTAGAAATCATACTGCCAAGCATAGAGAAGTGGTACAGAAAGATATGGCGGGTTATGCTGATGGAGAAAATAAGTACAGTTATTAAAATGGGGAAAAAAAGGGAAAGCTTAAGCTTTGAAAACATTTAAAAGTAACTGGTATAAATTCAGGAAGTTTAGGAATAACAAATATAGTCAAGAGAACCTGAGCAAAACAATATTATCAAGAGTGTAGCAAGTCATGATATAATTATTGCAAATATGGGGAGTTTAGCCAGTTATGAAAAGGGAATATCTTTTGAGTATTTGAAGATGGATTATTTAATATTTGGTTAAATAATATGCTTAATTATTAACTGGGGTGTGGTTGATTTGGAAGGTTGACACATTGTGTCTTTTTTCTAATGTATGTGTCAAGTTTGAGTGATAGGATTTTGTAATGTGAATTACTGTTTATTTGTATGTGCCTTTTATTTTAAATAAAAATATACTAGCT
The DNA here is from genome assembly GCF_027244095.1 of Hemicordylus capensis. Lineage (NCBI taxonomy): Eukaryota > Metazoa > Chordata > Lepidosauria > Squamata > Cordylidae > Hemicordylus > Hemicordylus capensis. Next base: position 242,693,640 of record NC_069659.1, on the reverse strand, counting down.
GAGCCAGGCGCAGAGCATCTGTGCCTCCACTGGCCTAGCCAGCCCGCTTCTTCCCCCGGCCCACTTCTCCCTGCCCCCCACAAGGCTTCTTTCCCCCACACCCACCTGCAGTTTCTGGTTGGTGGGCCGGCTGGAAAGCCGGCCCACCACCTCCTCCCACCCATCAGCCTGCCAATTCTCAGCATCCAGGCCAGCCTGCCACCTCCTGCTGCTCCCGGCAGTCCACTGGTGGGAGCAGCCCGCTTCTTCCCCCACACCTGCCCGCCCGCGGTTTCTGGCTGGCAGGTGGGCCAGCCGGAAAACTGGCCTGCCACCTCCTCCACTCGCCCATTCCCAGCTGCTGGGCTGGCCCACCACCGCCTGCTCCTACCGGCCAGCTTGCCGCTGCCTGCTGCTCCCACCAGCCTGGCCGGCCTGCTGTCACCTGCTGCTCCTGCCAGCCAGGAGCAGCCCGCCACCACCTGCTCCCCCCGGCATTCCTATTTTCTCCCAACTCCGCCACTAATGGGCAGCTGCTCGCAAACTCATGCGAGAGCTGCCACACATGGGATTAGCGACGGGTACGCCTAGGAGAAATAAATATATAGATTCCTAAAAATTAACTGACTAACAACATGGTTAAATGCATGTTTACTTAAATGTAATTGTGCATTTCAGCGCTCCCTGCTGAAATAAGAGCCTCCCCATCTCTTACAACTTTTATTTTATTTTTATTTTTATTTATTATCAAATTTATACACTGCCCCAAACTTTGGTCTCTTGGCGTTTAACAATAGCATAAAACAAGTTAAAAACATATACAAAAAACTTAAAACAATTCAACAATTTAAAAATAAACCAGAGATTAAAACCTAAAAAAAAATTAGGAAGCTGAGAAAACTTGGGCGAAAAGATGGGTTTTCAAGTATTTTTTGAAAATTGCCAGAGATAGGGAGGATTGTATCTCAGCAGGGAGCGCATTCCACAATCTCGGGGCAGCGACCGAGAAGGCCCATCTCTGTGTAGCCACCAAACGAGTGGTAACTGGAGACGGACCTCCTCAGATGACCTTAATGGGTGGTGGGGCTCATAGTGAAGAAGACGCTCTCTTAGATACCCAGGGCCTAAGCCGTTTAGGGCTTTATAAGTGATAACTAGCCCTTTGTATTTTGTCCGGAAACCTATTGGCAGCCTGTGTAGCTCCATCAGTAAAGGAGTAACGTGGTCTCTCCGAGATGACCCAGAGACCAACCTGGCTGCCGCATTCTGAACCAACTGAAGTTTCTGGACTACATACAAAGGCAGCCCCACATAGAGTGCATTACAGAAGTCAAGTCTGGAGGTTACCAACAGATGTACCACTGTTTTGAGGTCATTGATCTCGAGAAATGGGCACAGCTGGCGTATCAGCCGGAGGCAAGTAACAGGCAAGTAAGGGAGAAGGGCAAGTAAGAGGTTAGAGAAAGTACAGAGTGTGAGAAAAGTAGGTGACAGTGAGACAGACAGAAGTACCTAGAACCAGAGGTGAGCATTACAAAATGTGGTTTATCAGTCCAAGGAAGTTAGGTGATCATAATGACATTTCACTATTCCTCATAGTGTCCTCCAGGCAGTCTGCAAGCATTTAGATGATCCATTGGTAAAGGGATCACTTTTTATAAATACAGTGAAAAACCATCTTTAAGGCTTTGTCCATAACATAAGGACTTCTGCAAAATCTCCAGTGAATAAATTTGGATGAAGAAACAGGAAATCAATTAAATTTTGTTCCTAATTATTTTGTTATTTTCTCTCTTCCATAAAGGGAATAAAAGTTTTAAAAGAAGAATACCTAATGCTCTGGCATTTTTATTTTATTTTTATTTTTATTTTTTTGCAGGGTGGGAGTAGTATCATTGCTGCAGCAGAACAGTAAACTTCAGATAGATCTACCATTCTCAGTTCATAATGTATGAACGTGATAATTGTAGAAGGACAAGGAGGAAAAGAAAAACAGAAAAGTGTAGTAGTGATACATTTTATGCAAAAAGAAATAAATGGCTGCTTATATATTTACAAAAGGTTTATGACAGAGATGCAATGAGAGAATAAGAGGAACAGGAGCATTAGCAGCACTTGAATGTCCTTCATTGTGGTTGAAAAAAGGAATGACTAATTCATCTATATTTTTGGAAACCTCTAACCAAATTTAGTTCTGTTATTCCAGTTCCTAGAATGTTACTGAGACATCCCTTGGTTGGTAATAGGCTGGGAGCCATTGGTACAAGACGTTCTTCTATAACTGAGATCACAACACTCTCTCTCCTCCACTCAGTTATTGCTGTATCTGTCGGAGTTTGACTCAATGATATTGTGTGCTCATTTTCCATTTGCATCTGCCATCTCTTTAGAGTGGACAATGGGACGCCAACCATAATTAGAGCTTCTGGCTCCTGACAGATAATCAGCATCTCCCCTAGAGTGGTAACAAATTTGTTAGATGCACTTTTAGCATATCATGGGGGTCATACACAACAGAAGTGGGACTGTACCAAACACTTGAGGTCTGTTTATATTTTGGCTCCAAAATAAGGCCAGAAACACAAGAAATGTTTGACATTTCTTAGTGATAAATGAGTTGTCTGCCTGTAATCAGATGAGACACATGCTAAGCTGAGTGCAGAAAGAGCACCAAATATACAAAGTACAGGAAGACGTAATCCTATTATATCACTTTTATTTTTGGTCAACTTCCACACTTCGCCACACCACTGTTTTTTGCAGAATTTAGCTGTGATGCTTTTCCAAAAATGTAGCCGTTGCCTTCAGAATCTGATTTTGCTCAGTGTGTTTTTGAATGTCAACATCCAAGAATAACCTTTAATTTTAAGAACGATCTTGCTCCAATAACCTCAGTGTTAAATCCATAGCAGTTTAGGTTTCAGCCTAAGTCACACAAAGTTCTCTGCTGCCATCCCAACAAAAACAGCTCCTTGATTGCTATTCCTTATTGCTGAGCGAGCACAGCGTCCCTCTCAGCCATCTCTTCATTTGCTTTACTGGGAAGCTTCCCATCTTCACTATGGTTCATTGCTTCTGGCAACACAATCCTCACAGCACCCCTTTGAGGGCAAACGGAGAAGAGTGGAGCTGACAAAGAAAATACGTAGACATAACCCAAAATGAAGACCAAAGTAGGGATGTGCACAAAATGGATTTTGTGTTCTGTTTTGAACTGGAAACAAAATGCAAAAGCTGAAATTTTTCATCAAAACAACTGGTCCAGCAGTTGTTTTGATGGAACAAACTCAAAATGTTCAAGTGTTTCGGCCATAAGGAATAATGGGGAAATTTGAAACACCCCTTGTTCCCCATGGGTAGCTCCTAGGGATAACAAGCTGGGTTGTATAGTTGGGCATGATGGATGCTACCTACCTCCCAACCCATAAAAGAAATGGGCAAGCAGGCAATTTTAAACAATTCCCCAAAACCTGCAAGGGATCCTATGGGGGTTTGGGGGAATGGTTACAAATTTGTTTAAAATCACCCACTTGCCCATTTATTTTGTGGGTTGGCTGATAGGTAGCACCCATCATGCCCTACCACCCAACCCTCTTTGGTGTCCCTAGGAATTAGCCATGGGGAACAATGGGGTGTTTTGAGTTTCCCCATTGTTCCCTATGGCCGAAACACTCAAAGCATTTTAAGTTTTGTTCTGTTGAAATAACCGGTTCTACAATATTCCGGCCATCTGCGGGTGGGGGAAGGGGTAGCTCAAAACAAAGTGCAAAATCCATTTCATTCACATCCCTAGTGGATAGAGAGAGGAGTTTTTCTCCTTCTCTCACAATATTAGAACCAGGGTCATCTCATAAAACTGATTGGCAAGAAATTTAGGACAGGCAAAATAAGTACTTCATGCTTTAATCAGAGCTGGTTCTCACATAACAGTGTCAGGTAAGGTGGTGCTAGCCATGGATACAGATGGCAGAGGGAGTGCTGCTTAGCAACCAGGCACTGATGAGTTCACATGTCACAAAATCTGACAATACGTAATGTACCACCCCTCCAGTACACTACTACTTGGGGTGGCTCACAACATTAATAAAATAGTTAAAATGTTAAGTAAAAGATTAATAAAATTAAACAAGTTAAAAGACCAGGCTAAACCCACATTTAAAATTACAAATTTTAAAAATTTCAAATTAGGAGTTATTAATAAAAAGCTAAAAACTGAGAACTAGAAAAATAAATTTAGAAACCCTACCAAATATAAGCAGCAGATACAATATTTTAAAGCCTCTTTTAAAATATGTGTTCTCAATTGTTTTGTTTATAAAAACACTGAGGGAGTGAGCATGATGAAGCTCTTCGAGGAGGGCATTCCAAAGCCAAGGGGCCACAACCAAAAAGGCCCTATCTCTAGTTCCCACCAACCAGATCTCTGTTAGTGGCGGGGCCATGAGCAAGGCTGAGCGGAGGGCCCTGGCAGGTTCATATTGGCAAATGAAGTCCAACTGTACTCCAGCCCCAAGCCATGTTTTAAAGGTCAATACCAGCACGTTGAATCTAGCCTGGAAGCAGACTGGTAACCAATGAAGCTGCTGCAGGCTGTGTGTGACACTCATGAAGTGACTTGTGCCCACGAGCATCCTTGCAGTAGCATTCCGGACCAGCTGATGCTTATGAACCATCTTGAAGGGCAGCCCCACATAGAGCACATTGCATTAGTCCAATATGGATGTTACAAAAGCCTGAGTGACTGAGGTCAGGTCCGACTTCTCCAAATAGGGTCGCAGCTGGCATACCAGACATAGTTGGTAAAAAGCACATCTGCACACCACTGCCACCTGTGCCTCTGAGAACAGCATCCAAGAACTTGCTACCATTACATGTAAACCCACCCTAGGTCTGAGGAATTTGTTGCACAGAATACAGTGATGGCCACAAGCTTGAATGGCTTTAAAGGGGGGATACGCAAATTCATGGAGGACAAATCTGTGAATGGCTACTAGACATGACAGCTATAGGCTGTCTCCAGGTTCAGAGGCAAGATGCCTCAGAATACCATTTGCAGAAGAGGAGAGGATCTACCTTCATTTCCTGTTTGTGCACTTCCCAGCAGCCACTGTGAGAAACAGGATGCTTATCTAGATCAAAGATATTGGACCTGATCCAGCAAGGCTGCTCTTATGTTTTCAAGTTATGTTCTTAGGCCAAAGTGGACTAGCAAGAAAAGACTGTGTATACCCATGAATAATGATGGCTCTGAAAAATGATTGTCTCTACTTGAATTGCAAATAAATATTTTGAAAACATCAGTTTTTTGTTTGGACTGACATTGCTTTGGACATGGCTCCAATACCTCCAATAATCTCTAAAATTCTGAAGAGTTCTGTGAAGAATTAAATGTTGTCACAAGAGAAAACAAATTTGAATGTTTACTTTTCTTAGGTAAAGTCAGTAACCCCACTGACTTTAAGAACATAAGAACAGGCCTGCTGGATCAGGCCCAAGGCCCATCTAGTCCAGCATCCTGTTTCACACAGTGGCCCACCAGATGCCACTTCACACAACGTGTGATCCACTTGTGGAACTCTCTCTCTGCCACAGGACGTGGTGACAGCCAACAACCTGGATGGCTTTAAGAGGGGTTTGGATGACTTCATGGAGGAGAGGTCTATCAATGGCTACTAGTCGGAGGGCTGTGGGCCACCTCTAGCATCAAGGGCAGGGTGCCTCTGAGTACCAGTTGCAGGGGAGTAATGGCAGGAGAGAGGGCATGCCCTCAACTCCTGTCTGTGGCTTCCAGCGGCATCTGGTGGGCCACTGTGCTAAACAGGATGCTGGACTAGATGGGCCTTGGGCCTGATCCAGCAGGGCTGTTCTTCTGTTCTTATGAAGCCTACAGGCAAGAGTTGAGGGCATGCCCTCTTTTGTGGCTGGGAAGTAAGAATAGATTGGGGATTCTGTTGGTGTACCATCCACTCCGCTGCTAAACTGACTCCCTAACTGAGCTGACGGAGCTGGTCGCAGAGTTGGTGTTGGAGTCTCCTAGACTTTTGGTGCTGGGGGACTTCAATATCCACTTTGGGGCTGGCTTGTCTGGTGCAGCTCAGGAGTTCATAGTGGCCATGACAACTATGGGCCTATCCCAAATAGTTTCTGAACCAACTTATGTTGCCAGCCATGCACTCGATTTGGTCTTTTGTTCAGATCAGGGGGGTGTTCCATGGGTGGGGGATCCAGTGGTTTCCCCATTGTCATGGACGGACCACTACCTGGTTAAGGTTGGTCTCACAGCTGCAATCCACCCCTGCAGGGGTGGTGGAACTATTAGGTTGGTCCGTCCAAAAAGGCTGCTGGACCCAGCGGGATTTCAAAAGGCCTTGGAGGATTTTGATGCTGGTGCGGCTGGTGATTCTGTCGATGCACTGGTGGGAACCTGGAATAGGGAACTCAACTGGGAGGTAGACATGATTGCTCTTAAGCGTCCCTTCCGACCTGCTGCAAAAATGGCCCCTTGGTATACAGAGGAGCTGCAGGAGCTGAAGCGGCTGGGTAGGCGACTAGAGTGCAAGTGGAGAAGAACTCGGTTCGAATCTGACAGGATACAGCTTGTGACCCATTTGAAGGCTTATGCGGTGGCAATGCACGCGGCAAAAAAGAAATTCTGGTCTGTGCACATTGCAGCTGCAGGTTCACACTCGGCGGAGCTATCCCAGGTTGTGAGGAGTTTGGTTTCTGCTCCTTCTACTTCCAGTCAGTCCCCGGAGTTGCTCTGCTGTGATGCCTTTAATGGGTTCTTTGAGAATAAGATCTCCTGTATTCGAGCCGACTTGTACTCCACTATTTCTGCTAGGTCTATGGAGGAAGTGTCCAGCAATCCCTCTTGCAGTATTAGATTGGATCAGTTTCAAACTGTGATTCGTGAGGATGTGGATAAGCTGCTTGGGGCGATGCGGCCTACCACCTGTTCTCTGGATCCTTGCCCGACTTGGCTGCTTCTATCTAGCAGGGAGATTGTTGGAGGTGGCCTAGTTAATATCGTAAATGCATTGCTAAGGGAGAGTGCGGTGCCCCCCTGCCTGAAGGAGGCAGTGGTTAGACCACTCTTAAAGAAGCCTTCCCTGGACCCCTTAGTGATGGACAGTTACAGGCCAATCTCCAATCTCCTTTGGTTGGGCAAGGTGATTGAGAGGGTAGTGGCCAACCAGCTCCAGGTAGTCTTGGAGGAAACTGATTATCTAGACCCATTTCAAACTGGCTTTAGAGCTGGCTATGGGGTTGAAACAGCCTTGGTCGGCCTGACAGATGACCTTTACTGGGGAATCGACAGAAGGAGTGTGACTCTGCTAGTACTTCTGGATCTCTCGGCGGCATTCGATACCATCAACCATGGTATCCTTCTGGATCGCCTGGGGGAGTTGGGGATAGGGGCACTGCTTTGCAGTGGTTCCGTTCCTATCTCTCGGGTAGATTCTTGATGGTGGAGCTTGGTGACAGTTGCTCCTCAAAACAGGAACTGTTATATAGAGTCCCTCAAGGCTCCATTCTGTCACCAATGCTTTTTAACATCTACAGTACATGAAACCGCTAGGTGAGGTCATCAGGAGGTTTGGTGCTGGGTGTTATCAGTATGCTGATGACACCCAAATCGACTTCTCCTTTTCATCTTCAGGAAATGGCACTCATTCGCTAAATGCCTGCCTATAGGCAGTAATGGGCTGGATGAGGGAGAACGAAGCTGAATCCAAGCAAGACGGAGGTGCTCATTGTGGGGGCTCAGAATCTGAGGGGTGAGTTAGATCTTCCTGTACTGGATGGGGTTACACTCCCCCAGAAGGAACAGGTGCGCAGCTTGAGAGTACTCCTGGACCCAGGCCTCGCCCTGGTATCTCAGGTGGAGACCATGGCCAGGAGTGCTTTCTATCAGCTTCGGCTGATTCGACAGCTGCGCCCATTCTTTGAAGAGGATGACCTCAAAACAGTGGTGCATCAGATGGTAACCTCCCGGCTTGACTATTGCAATGCGCTCTATGTGGGGCTGCCTTTGTACGTAGTCCGGAAACTTCAGTTAGTTCAGAATACGGCAGCCAGATTGGTTTCTGGGGCAACCCGGAGAGACCGTATTATGCCTGTTTTGAAACAGTTACACTGGCTTCCAATATGTTCCCGGAGGGACCATATTATGCCTGTTTTGAAACAGTTACACTGGCTGCCAATATGTTTCCAGGCAAAATACAAAGTGCTGGCTATTACCTTTAAAGCCCTGAATGGCTTGGGCCTGAGATATGTAGAGAGTGCCTTCTTTTACATGATCCCCACCACACTTTAAAGTCGTCTGAGGAGGTCCATCTCCAGTTACCACCAGTTCATTTGGTGGTGACTCTGAGGCGGGCCTTCTCTGTAGCTGCTCCCGGGCTGTGGAATGCACTCCTGGCAAAAATTCATAATCTTAATTCCTTACTGTCCTTCAAGAGAGCCCTTAAAACCCATCTGTTTGGCCTGGCCTTTCAGGGTTTTTAATTTGTTTTAACTGTTTTAATTTTTGCCCTGGTTCTCCAGGGTTTTGAGCTGTTTGAATGTTTTATTTGGTTTTATTCTTTATTTTATTTCATTTTATTCGTGTTGATTTTAATTGTTAACTGGTTTGACTTGTTTTTATTCTGTTGTAAACCACCCTGAGCCATTTTGGAAGGGTGTTACCTGTTAATTTGTTTATTTCGGCCTAAGGCCAGCATACATTTTGGAAGGGTGGTATATAAATCAAATAAATAAATAAATAACCCACTTCCTTGCAGGGGGGGAGTTGTAGTTGGCACATGGCAGTTTACAGTTGGCACTGTCCTGTGACAGTCAAAATGAACAGAAGAAATGAAGGTGTGTAATGAATCCTCATAGGGCAGGCATCCCCAAACTGCGGCCCTCCAGATGTTGCTGAACTACAACTTCCAGCATACCCAGCCACAAAAAATTGTGTCTAGGGATGCTGGAAGTTGTAGTTCAGCAACATCTGGAGGGCCGCAGTTTGGGGATGCCTGTCATAGGGATTCATTATGAGGAAAAGTTATTATACACCAAAGAATCCAAACACTTGAAAAATAATAACTGTACATTTTGCTCCATAACTCCACTTCTACAAGGGCTAGAGCTTAGCTTTAAAAAAAAATGAACGCTGGGGATACATGTTAAGGTTAGGATATGGCAACTTCGAATCCACATTGTTTTCTATGGTGGAAATGTTCAAAATCAGTAAAAACTAAAAAAAAATCATTAAATATCCACCAAGTGTCCCATTGCCTTGAAATTTGGGTGGTAGATGGCACCCATGCAGACCTATCCACCACCCAAATTTGGTGCCCCTAGGAGCTTGATAAGTGGTCCAGATCAGTACAAATAAAATACAAATCAAATCTGGGGTGATTTTAGGGGATAGATTTGGATACAAAACAAATCAAGTGTTATTTGTTTTGGGCACAAATCAAATTTTTAAAAATGATTTGCGCACATCCCTAATAACAAGCACTCCTGGCCACTGCCTCTACCTAAGATATCACGGAGAGCTTTGGGTCCAGAAGGATTCCCACGCTACATACCTGATCTTTCAGAGGGAGTGTAACCCCATTCAAAACAGGCAGATCTAAACCACTTCCTAAGTTTCAGCCTCCCCAAATGAGTACCTTTCGCTTGTTTGGATTCAACTTCAATTTGTTCTCCCTCATCCATCCCATTACTGGTTCTAAGCAAGCATTTAGAAGGTTAAGCCATCTCCTGACAAAGTTGATATGGAGAAATAGATGTGGGTGTCATCAGCATATTGACAGCACCCTGCATCAAATCTCCTGATTATCTCTCCCAGCGATTTCATAGAGATGTTAAAAAGCATTGGAGACAACATGGAGCCCTTGGGGACAGCATGTAAAAGTTCAAATTATGAAGCACAACAGTCATCAAGAGACACCATCTGGTATCCGCCCAAGAGGTAGGAGCAATTCCCTAGACACTCCAGAAGTATACCATGGTCAATAGTACTGAAAGCCACCAAGAGATACAAAAGAATCACAGTCTCGCTACTTCTGTCAATTCCTAATTGGAGATCATCCATCACCAATCTCCACCTGATAGCACACCTGAAAGCCAGTTTGAAATGGGTCTAGATCAAGGGTGGGGAACCTTGGCCCTCCAGCTGATTTTGAACTACAATTTCCACCATCACCAGCCACATTGTGGCTGGGGATGATGGGAGTTGTAGTTCAAAAACAGCTGGAGGGCCAAGGTTCCCCACCTCTGATCTAGATAATCACTGGTTCCTTCATTCTCACTGTTATCCGAGTGCTGCTGTTACGTCTACTACTATTCTGAATACAGTGGTCCCTCGACTTACAAACTACTCGACATAAGTATTTTTCGAGTTACAAACGGCAGTTTTAGATCCGGTTTTAGATGCGGTTTTTTCGACTTACAAATTTTTAGATGGGGTTTCCTCGACTTACAAATTTTTAGATGGGGTTTCCTCGACTTACAAATTTTACATGCGGTTTCCTTGACTTGCCTGCCTGTTTACTGCCTGTTTATTCTTGAAAAGAAATGTTCCTGTGCAGTTTGCAAGCCTTACTGGGGGTCTGGGTCTTTTTTCTAGGCTCCGGAACGCATTAATCCGTTCCCAATGCATTCCTATGGGAAACCGCTTTTCGACTTACGAATTTTTCGACTTACAAATGTGCATTCGGAACGGATTAATTTCGTAAGTAGAGGGACCACTGTATTTATATATCGCACTTTAACCAAAGCTCTCAAAGTGGTTTACATAGAAAAAATAAATAATCCTCTCTAATAAAACGCTTGGTGTCCGTCTGTGGACGGACACCAAGCGTGTGTTCGTGCCTCCCTTGGCGGTTCTGGGCATGCGCAAAGCACATGCCCAGTTCGGCCGAGACACAAATGGACACAGCCACCAGGCAGCCATCTTGGTGGCTTCACCCAGCCGCAGAAAGAACAGAAGTGGCCGCCGCGAAGCCGGAGAAGAGGCGGCAGGGGAAATTGGCCGAGGCGGCAGCAGAGCCGCCGCCTCGGCCACAGGAGCAATGGAGACCGCACCGGGGAGACAGGGACCAGAGACCGGGGGCCGAGCGGAGGCCATTAAAGTCTAAAAGAGAATATGCTTCCCCCGCCGTTGCCGCCGAACTCCCACCCTCCCTCCCAACTTCCGATACCACCTTACCCCAGCCCATGTCAGCTGGGCGAAGAAAGACCTTAATTGAAGAGGGAGTGAGGAGCGCGCAAGCAGTGCTCCTCTCTGAGCAAAGGCTCTGCCCGAACTGGCGCTTTGGGCGGAAAGAACGCAAGAGGCGTCCTTTCCGCCCAAAGCGCCAGTTCAGGAAGAGGCTTTGCAGAGAGAGAAGCACTGCTTGCAAGCTTCTCTCTCCCTCTACAATTAAGGATTTTTACCGGCCAACTGACAAGGGCTCAGAAGCTGGGAGGGAGGGTGGAAGTTCGGCGGCAAAGGCGGAAGCAGCATTTTCTCATTTAGATTTTAATGGCCTCCGCTCGGCCAAATGCATAAAGAGAGGGGGGAAAGGCTAGCGCCCGGAGCCGGGCGGGAGGGCGAATTTGGGCCCCTTCCCTTCCTAGCGCCCGTTATTCAACGGGCTAAAATTTACTTGTACATAAATAAGATGTTCCAGTCCCCAAAGGGCTCACAATCTAAAAAGAAACATAAGGTAGACACTAGCAACAGCCACTGGAGGGATGCTGTGCTGGGGTTAGATAAGGCCAGTTGCTCTCCCCCTGCTAAATAGAAGATAATCACCACCTTAAAAGGTGCCACTTTGCTCAGTTAGCAGGGGTTACTGCTGCCAGTCTGTGAGGCTAAAATGGAAGGGGTTGGGAATCAGAAGGCTGGGAATGGAAATGGGAGATGAGTGAGTGGGGAGATGACTTCTGAATTCTGATTGACTCAGAAAACATTATAACTTATTTCCAGTTATTAAGGAGTGATATGGAGATTGCAGAGAAGCTAAATGACATCTTTGCATCTGTGTTCACGGCAGAGGATATATTGAGTGTATACCTGTGCCTGAACTGAGCTTCTCAGGGACAGAGGCTAAAGAACTGAGTTAGATAGAGGTGACAAGAGATTATGTTTTAAACTGTTTGAAAAAATTAAAAATTAACAAATCTCCAGGGCCAGATAGCATCAACCCAAGAGTCCTTAAAGAACTCAAGTGTAAAATTGCTGACCACTTTGCAAAATATCTATAACTTATCCCTACAATAAGGCTTTATACCAGAGGACTGGAAAGTAGCCAATGTAACACCAATTTTTAAAAAGGGATCCAGGGCAGATCTGGGAAATTACAGGCCAGTTACCTTAATGGCCAGTTAGCAAATTGCCCTGGTGCATGTGTTGTGTCTGCTCAAATAGCCACCGCCACCTCAGAAAAGGCCAAAATGGCTTGAAAATGGGCCAAAATGGCCCTTCAGAGATTGGAGGAGCCCCCACCCTGTAGCTCCAGCAGCACCCTACAAAGCCACCACCAAACCCAGCACTAAGTTTAAAAACGTTTTAAACTCTAGAACCCCCAAACCAGCCCCGAGCCCGCCTGGGAGATTCAGCTCAAGCTAAGCCAGACCCAGTCTGGCTCGGTGAGCCCTCAAGCTAGACCTGTTTGATGTCAAACCAGGCCCCTCATTTGGGGTGACAAAACTGAACTACCCAGTCCAGTTCAACTCCAGTTCGGACTCAAACCAAACTGGGCAAACCAGTTTTCTGCACATCCCTAATATACGCTGATAGGGCCAGAGCTGTCAGTGACTGACCAGAAGAAGGAGTCCTGACCACCTACAGCCCATACTTCCATCTTATTTCAATTAAACTTCAGTTTGTTATCACTCATCCAGCCCATTACTGTCCCAAGGAAGGCATTTAGGGAAGATCGGCTATTTGAGACATATTTACAATGTCTCTAATTATTTTTTCCACTTCATTACATGAATGTTGTGTGTCTATATCATGTTTACTGGGTATCCACTAGCTAGGACTCGGTGTCCAAACAACCTGCTCTGGTTGCTTGAAAATTCCAGTCACTGCCACATTTAAGACATAGAAGATTTGTCTGAAGTATTAACAGCTACTACCTGTGGAGTTTCATCACTACCTGGGGAGATGATATCCTTGGCAAAATGTTCCATTTCTCAGTTTAGAAGAGCTATAATTAATATTTCGATAAGATGGAAATATCACTATGTACCATCTCTGGAATTCTTTCTTTCTTTGTCTTTTTTGCAGAATCATCTGACATTGGCCCCTCTGTCGTTGTCCACACCAGTGTCCCCTTTGGAACTGAACATTTGGAGTGGGACAAGGAAAAGGTGCAGCAATTGATCCTAGAACAATTGGAAGAAATTATACCTAGTTTGCCTAAGCCAGCCAGCATCAAGTGCCAGAGGTGGAGATATTCTCAGGTAATCTCTAATAATAGATTATGGTAAAATGTTTGAGTCAGACACCATCCAATTATAGCTTGTTCAAATTTAAAAAGAGCACTTAGTGTGTATCTAAGTATTATATTGACTCTTGAAAAGCTCAGTAACCACATTTGGGCTGCTGGTTAAGTGCTTTTCAAAGCATGTTAATGCAAGTTGCTATAGTATATAGTACCTGGGAGTTACTGTGGTACCAGGGTTTGATACTTTGCTAAAGCTCAATGGAGAGCAAGAGGACATGCTTGGTGATGACATGTTCAATTCTTGGGATCACCAGTAAAAAATTACCTTAATTAGCAAGACCTAGTATTTTCTCTAGGAACATAAGGAGGTGCCCTATACCGAGTAAGACCATTGGTCCATCTAGATCAGTATTGTCCATGCTGACTGGCAGCGGCTCTCTAAGGTTTCAGGCAGCAGTCTTTCCCAGCCCTGCCTGGAAATGCCAGGGATTGAACCTGGAACCTTCTGCATGCAGGCAGATGCTCTACTACCAAGGGGAATATCTTACAGCAGACAGTGCTCACATGTAGTCTCCCATCCAAATACAAACCAAGGTGGACCCTGCTTAGCACAGGGGAAACTTCATGCTCACTACAATAACACTAGGGCTGCATTCACACATAATGCCAAAACAGAGTTAAACGTGGCCAAGACTGGACCTCCAGAACACCCGAAACCGTGGTTACAGGCCGAAAGCAACCTCCAGGTTTCCTTGCTAAAACTTTAAAGATTGAACCTTCTCTTATCCAGGGGCGTAACGCTAGGGGGGGCAGGCAGGGCATGTGCCCTGGGCGCCACTTTGGTGGGTCACGTGGGGGGGCGCCAAAAAGTGCCATGACCCCCCCGATCCCCCCTGGATCGCACGGCGGTGGCAGGCGGTGGCAGATCGTCATCGTGTGCCCCTGGGATCATGGCTTGTGGCGGTGAGCGTGGCAGTGGCGGGCGGCGGCGGATCACGTGGCGGGCAGTGGCAGATCGCGCGGCGGTGGCAGGCAGCGGCGGGAGTGAGCGCGGTGGCGGGCGGCGGCGGATCGCCAAGTGCAGCAGAGCGACGCCGAGGCCTGCCATCTGGCCCGGCGTCGCTTCCCAACTGCACAGGCGCGCCTGCACAGTTCATAGAATGAACTGCGCAGGCACGCCTCACAGTTGGGAAGCGACGCCGGGCCAGATGGCAGGCCTCGGCGTCGCTCTGCTGCACTCGGCGATCCACCACCGCCCGCCGCCACCGCGCTCACCACCACAAGCCATGATCCCAGGGGGCACACAATGACGATCCGCCGCCGCCCGTCACCTCCACGCGATCTGCCACCGCCCGCCACTGCCGCGCTCACTCCGGCCAGGGCGCAGGTATGTGGGGGGCAGGGGGCGCAATTTGGGGGGGCGGGGGGCGCAGTGGGGGGGGGGGGCTTGCCCTGGGCGCCATTTCCCCCAGCTACGCCTCTGCTGTTATCTGTAAGGTTTGCCGCTGAGACCTGGGGTTTTGCTGCCTAAGCGTTACATTTGACTCCTGGCACAGCTATAACCGTAGTTTTGTGCTGATTTTCAAACTGCAGTCATAGAGGTAGCGGCACAGATGTGCCCGAAGACATGGCTCGGAGGTGGTACTCTAGTTGTAGTAGATGGTATTCTTGATGCATGCTGCAAAATTAGGCCATTATCCCATGGACCACTCTCTCAGGAGAATGGTAGTCTATGGGGACTCGATCCCAAGCAGGATGCTCCATGCAGCAAAACAGCAGAGATAGGTACTTGGGGCGAGTGCTGTCCTGGTCTCAGCAACTGCTGCCAAGCTGCTGTCAAACTCTGCACCCTGCCAGCCCCTACCTGCCCATGTGGAGATGTGCACCCTTGCCCACCGCAAGGAGATGTGCACCCTTGCCCAGCCCGTGTCTACACCGTCCATGCTAGCAGATATGCCCTGACAAATTACCCCCTCATGACAAGAATAGCAGGGCATCCCCTCTCCAGGTGGAGACCAGATATTGGGGGGGGGGGGGCGCTCCTGTTCAGGCTTAAGAGGCTGCCACAAGCAGGGATTCTGGAGCTTCCAAGTTCTACTTTTTTTCCCCACAGAAAGTTTGGGGAAACTGGGGGCTGCCCCTTTCCCGGGGGGATGTTTATTCCCTAGAGCAAGGATGGGCAGGTGGAATAGCATTGCTCCAATGAAAGAAGATATTCTTCCTTTGTGATAATGATGGGTACCAACCTAGGTCGGACAATACCCGCTCAAGAGAGTGTTAGCCCTGGGGCTAACACCTGAGGTTGCTGTGTGGAGGGAAGCCATGGTGAGGGGTACCCCAGAGACTGCTTTCCTTGTCTTGGGGACCGTGACCAGATTTCAGCAAAACCATGCCCTCTGCCAGCTAGCCCAGCCATGTGGAGATATGCCCCCTGCCCAACACTGCTGTCCTGGGGCAGCTGGAAACTGGGGCGTCACTCTCCCTTGGTAGAGATCACCACACCCACAGATCTGCATGTAGCAGTATGCTGGACCAGACCCAGGAACTCTGAATAGGTTTAGAGGTCCATGCCTCAACCCAGGGTGTCCCCTGTCCACACAAATGGCTGTGTGTTGGTGGGGGGATGTATCCCCCAACAAAGATTCTCAGGAAGCAGCCAAGTTCTATTCTTTTCACTGAACGTTCTTGCTCCCCAGGCTTACTCATGATCAAGGCCGTTCACCAGGATCGGTATGGGTAATCCAAAATCCTTCTTCAGAGGTACGGCCACCCAACCCAGAGCACACTACCCAGGCAAGAGAGTTGAAGGCCATGGGGACACACCTTTGCAACTCATGAGAATGATTATCAGAGGGGAGGGAAGAGAATTGCTGAGCAAATTCTGACATGATGCCTGATGGCAAAACATCCCCTTCTCCCATGGACACCTCCCTCACAAGAGTGTCAGGCCATGGGGGCTCTAATTAGAGCCAGGTTGTTGTGTGGAGGGAAGCCATGGGGAGTGACACCCTGGAGTCTACTTTCCTCATCCTGGGGTCTGGATCCAAACTGTCATGGAAATGTGCCCCCTGCCAGCCCATCTGCCCATGTTGACATGTGAGCCCCTGCCAGGGCCCCCGAACGGCCACCCCGGTGTTCTGGGGTGGCCAAAGAACAGCGGCTCCCCTCCCATGATTCCCTGCACCCTCAGATCTTCATACAACACAACTCTGGACCGGGACCTTGGATACTGAATGGGTTTAAAGGTCCATCCCAGTGTTTCCCTGCTCCCTCCATACAGGCATTCAGGCCATGGCACATGGAGCATCTAGATGTCCTCTGGTTGCATGCAAGGCTTCAGCGGGATTTGGGGGCAGGGGTGAGGGTTGCATAGAATCTGTTCTATTTTTTTACCATCAAGAGTTGGGGCCCCACACAGGAGGGGGCTCCTTGGGTGCATTGGTGGGTGGGCTGGCTGGCTCAACTCATGAGTTTGCAGTCCATGGGTGGGGTTATGCCCATGGATGGGCATAGCCTTCTCCAGGAGACTGTCTCTCTCATGAGAGGGCTAGCCCACTTGGCAGCAAGCTGCCAGACAGTGGATTTCAATTGGGTCTGCATGGACTGCTCTGCCCGGGTCACCCCTCGTGACATCATCCAAGGTTATGGTGGGACGTAGCCTGCAACATCCTCCAGCATCCTTTGCCCTCCCTCATCTACATATTCCTTCCTAGGAAGTCTCCATGTTCCCCTTACCTCCCCAACCCCACCAAGAATTCGTGTTTATGTGGGACTACCATGGTGCGGGGCTACTTGGGGGGCAGCGGTGCCATTGCTGGCAGAAGAAGCACTGCCATGGCACGTCAGGGCATTTAAATGGATTTAAATGCCCTTTCCATGCCGAGGGCAGGTGGAGCACTCCAAAATGCACAATTGTGCTCAGTACACCCCCTTCAAGATTGTGTCCAATCAAGGCTGCCCCACTGACATGGTGATGCTTTGCCCACATTTTGGCCATGGAACTTGCTGGGCAGAGGCCAAGTGGAAGGGAGGGGCTCCGCTCTCCTGCAACAGCAGTTTAGAAGGCCACGGTTTGGTGAACATCTGCGGCCCAATTTGGAGTCACAAACTGAAACCTCGGCCACGTTTATCTCCAGTTTGGTATTATGTGTGAATGCCCCTAGCTCTACACTCCTGCCTGTACCTCTGGAAAGGTAGGTAAAACCAGGCTAAATGGCCTGTGGACTAAATTGACCTAGTCTTAAAGCTGGTTCATAATTACATGTTTGGAATGGTTGACACTTCACATAGTTGGGATTCCATTCTGCACTGGTACCAGCTGAAACATGGTTGGTTTCAGAACTTTCACCGTGAAGAAAATTTCTACAACTGCCTTGGCAGTGTTGTGTGACACAGCTGGCACCAAGTCAATACTTTTTTTCCACTTCAGTTTATCTGGCCCTGTCAGTTCTCTGTTCTACTTCAGAACACTTATGAATCAAGTCTTATGAAATTCAGGAGTTGAGGCCAGCCTGCATATTTCACCTCTCTCATTAGCCCTGTTCTCATGTTATGGTCAAGGCAAATAATTTTTTTTTACAAATCTGTATGCATGTAGAGTTATTCACTCATGATGTTCACTGCACATACAGTAGTATGCTCCCTGTCTGTACATTTGAGGAGACATGATGCACCCAGGTTGACTTTCAAAATGAACTCATGTGCAGTCATTCAACCATGTACATATGAGAAACTTGTATACAACTTAATGTCTGAATAAGGCTGCATGCATGGCCCAACCAGGATCATGCAGACAGATGCCAGGCCTACAAACTCCTGCTATGTTTCAGCCCTAGCTGAAAAAGAAAGAAGGATATAATTGGCTAGCAAATGTAGGACACATTGTCCCAGTGGTTGGGGAGTGCCTCTGGAACTTGCAAGATGAAGATAAAATACTCTCTCTCTCTCTCTCTCTCTCTCTCTCTCACACACACACACACACAAAACTTCCTCATGGCCTTACTTGCTCTTCACTGAGCTGCAAAATCTGTGGAAGTGAAAATCCTATCTGTTAACTAACCGTCTACAAAGATTATACCAGACAATTACTCAAAGTCTATGTATAACACTGTACAGTAAACTAGCCTGGATATTACTACAACATGGATAACTGTGGTCAAGTTTCTCTCTGCAATAAGGGATGCAGCGGGCACATTTGGCCGCAGGCACTCTGAGCACTTCCATCAGTTACACTGGATCTAAGGGCACTCAACAATTAGCTTAAATGTCCCTGTTAACTTCTACTAGTAATCATTTTTAATGATTACTTAACCTACTTCACAGGGTTGTTGTGAGGAGAAACTCAAGTATGTAGTACACTGCTCTGGGCTCCTTGGAGGAAGAGCGGGATATAAATGTTAAAATAATAATAATAATAATAATAATAATAATAATAATAATAATAATAATAAAATAATAATTTTTGAAACTGAATTTTCATCTATGTTGTAGTAGATGAACTGCAGACTGTTTACATCCTACATGTTATCTAGACTTTACATTTCGTTCCGAAAGTTAGTCTTGGTATTATTAGTTATTTTTGTTAAATTTCTGGATGACTTATAAAGTATGGTTTGTTTATATTACCATTACTATTTGTGACACAATGCGAGCCCAGTGGTTCCTAGGCGAGTAACCCGCCTAAGTGCCCCTGCCCTAAGCCTGGGTTTGTGGAGCAAGCGCTCCGCAAAACTGGGCTCCCTGATCATGAGTAGCCGCAGCATGGCTCTGCGCCTTGGCTACTTGCGAGTAGACCAACTGGGAGGCGGAAAGCCGCCTCCCAGCTCCGGGGTTCTCCCCAGCCCCTGCCGGCTCCGTCATGGATCTGGCAATCATGTGGGCAGCTGATCCGGCCACCCAGGGCTCCCTGCATGATTGTCTGCGGGGAGAGTGGGCTTAGCCCGCTCTCCCCGCAGTTTCAGCAAAAGCAGGTTTCACAGATCATGAGACCCGCCTCAATGTATGTGACAATAAAGGTAGTGCTTGTGGTTTTGGTTGACCACTGCTAGGAAATAACCTCACAGCCTCTTTTCAACATAAACTCTATGAGGCAGCAGGCACTAGGGATGTGCGAAACGTTTTGGATACAAAACGTTTTGTACCCAAAACAGCCTGTTTTGGGTGTTTTGTAGACAAAACAAAACACCCATTTTCCAGATCCAAAAGTTTTGTATACAAAACAAAACGTCCCTGTTTCGGCTACAAAAGTTTTGTTGTTTCGGACCTCCATTTTGTAGTGATTTCTGAGTCAGTCTCCATTTTGTGTTTGACATCTCTTTGAATTTCCCACTCTTCCAGCCTTCTGATTGGTGACCTAAAGCATGGGCTGACCTGCTGACAATTCCCTCCTTGTCCCCCATTGGCTCTTTTGCTTCTTGCCACTCTTTACTGACCCCACATTGGCCAGGGGAAGGGTTGCTAACCCATGGGGTGCTGGGTTCTGTTGCTTCTGTGGTATTCTGAGTGTAGATTCTCTGGTAGCATATATAGTGGATTCTTGTTTTTCACTGAAAATCTCATATGCTACCAGAGAATCTACAATGAACACCTCAGAAACACAAAACCCAGTACCCCAATGGCTTGTGGGTATGGAGGTGGTTGGCACCCTATGTGCACTACACAACCCCTCGCTCTGGGAAACCCCAGTGCCCCCCAAGTGGAATTATGGGGCTGCTGAAACCTCCATTATTCCCTATGGGAGAAATCTTAAAAGACATGTAAACTTCATCAATTCACAAAAGATCAGCCCTTTGCCCAATGGAGAAGAGAACTGGTCTTGTGGTTGAGCATGACTTGTCTCCATAGCTAAGCAGGATCTTCCCTGATTGCATATGAATGGGAGACTTGATGTGTGAGCATTGCAAGATATTCCCCTCGGGATGAAGCTGCTCTGGGAAGAGCAGAAGGTTTCAGGTTCCCTCCCTGGCTTCCCCAAGATAGGGCTGAGAAAGATTCCTGCCTGCAACCTTGGAGAAGCCGCTGCCAGTCTGTGAAGAGAATACTGAACTAGATAGACCAATGGTCTGACTCAGTATATGGCAGGTTCCTATGTTCCTAATTCTTTTGAGATAATTCTGGAAATTTCCTTGCCCCATTGGGCACTACCACCCACCACACTCCGCTCTGGGTCATCCCTTTCCCCTTGATTTGAAGCAATACATTTGCTGGAATCCCCATTATTCCCTATGGGAAAATTCTTAAAGATGCGTAAACTTAAAAAATTCACAAAAAATCAGCCCTTTGCCCAATTCCTTTGAAATTTGGGTGGTAGCTTCCACCCATTGGACACTACCACCACCACCCACTCGTTTTGCCCTGGGACCCTTTTTAAAAATCCAATTTGATTCAGATTCGGATCCGGATAATTTGGCTACAAAACAGGGCTGATTCGGATTCAGAAAATTTGAGTACAAAACAAAACAGGGGTGTTTCAATTCGGATACAAATCGAAACAAGAAAATTCCAAAATGCACACCCCTAGCAGGCACACTTGGTTGTTAGGCCATCTCAACTTGGTTGACTAGACAGGAAAAATTCTTTTAGATTCCAGGTACCCACTGTTTTGGTCTGAAAAGACAATAAATTCTTGATCCAATGAATTAAGATTGCTTGGTTATCAACCATAATCCTTCCGACCTGCTGCAAAAATGGCCCCTTGGTATACTGAGGAGCTGCAGGGGCTGAAGTTGTTGGGTAGGCGACTAGAGCGCAGGTGGAGGAGAACTCGGTTCAAATATGACAGAATTCAGCATGTGACCCATTTGAAGGCTTATGCAGTGGCAATGCGCGCAGCAAAAAAGTGATCCTGGTCTGTGCACATTGCAGCTGCAGGTTCACACTCGGCGGAGCTATCCCAGGTTGTGAGGAGTTTGGTTTCTGCTCCTTCTACTTCCAATCAGTCCCCGGAGTTGCTCTGCTGTGATGCCTTTAATGGGTTCTTTGAGAATAAGATCTCCTGTATTCAGGTTGACTTGGATTTCAGTATTTCTGCAAGTTCTATGGAGGAGGTGTCCAGCAATCCCTCTTGCAGTATTAGATTGGATCAATTTCAATCTGTGACTCGTGAGGATGTGGACAAGCTGCTTGGGGTGGTGCGGGCTACCACATGTTCTCTGGATCCTTGCCCCACTTGGATGCTTCTATCTAGCAGGGAGATTGTTGGAGGTGGCCTAGTTAATATCGTAAATGCATTGCTAAGGGAGAGTGCGGTGCCCCCCTGCCTGAAGGAGGCAGTGGTTAGACCACTCTTAAAGAAGCCTTCCCTGGACCCCTTAGTGATGGACAGCTACAGGCCAATCTCCAATCTCCCTTGGTTAGGCAAGGTGATTGAGAGGGTGATGGCCAACCAGCTCCAGGTAGTCTTGGAGGAAACTGATTATCTAGACCCATTTCAAACTGTCTTTAGAGCTGGCTATGGGGTTGAAACAGCCTTGTTCGGCCTGATGGATGACCTTTACTGGGGAATCGACAGAGGGAGTGTGACTCTGCTGGTCTTCAGGATCTCTCGGCAGCATTCAGTACCATCAACCATGGTATCCTTCTGGATCGCCTGGGGGAGTTGGGGATAGGGGCACTGCTTTGCAGTGGTTCCGTTCCTATCTCTCGGGTAGATTCTTGATGGTGGAGCTTGGTGACAGTTGCTCCTCAAAACAGGAACTGTTATATAGAGTCCCTCAGGGCTTCATTCTGTCACCAATGCTTTTTAACATTTGCATGAAACCGCTGGGTGAGGTCATCAGGAGGTTTGGTGCTGGGTGTTATCAGTATGCTGACGACACCCAAATCTACTTCTCCTTTTCATCCCCAGGAAATGGCACTCATTCTCTAAATGCATGCCTACAGGCAGTAATTGGCTGGATGAGGGATAACAAATTGAAGCTGAATCCAAGCAAAACGGACGTGCTCATTGTGGGGTCTCAGAATCTGAGGGGTGAGTTAGATCTTCCTGTGCTGGATGGGGTTACACTCCCCCAGAAGGAGCAGGTGCACAGCTTGGGAGTACTCCTGGACCCAGGCCTCGCCCTGGTATCTCATGATCAGGAGTGCTTTCTATCAGCTTCGGCTGATTCGACAGCTACGTCCATTCCTTGAAGAGAAAGATTTCAAAACAGTGATGCATCAGCTGGTAACCTCCCGGCTTGACTTTTGCAATGCGCTCTACATGGGGCTGCCTTTGTACGTAGTCCGGAAACTTCAGTTACTTCAGAATGCGGCAGCCAGACTGGTCTCTGGGGCAACCTGGAGAGACCAGGGGATCTGGGGAGATCCGTCTCCAGTTACCACCAGTTCATTTGGTGGCGACTCAGAGGCGGGCCTTCTCTGTAGCTGCTCCTGGGCTGTGGAATGCGCTCCCGGCAGAAATCCGTAATCTTAATTCTTTACTGTCCTTCAGTAGAGCCCTTAAAACCCATCTGTTTGGCCTGGCCTTTCAGGGTTTTTAATTAGTTTTAATTGTTTTAATGTTAACCTGGTTTTCAGGGTTTAATTTTTTTGATAGTTTAATTGTTTTTTAAGATAAATTGGTGTTTATATTTGTATTTCTGTTTTAATTGTTTTTAATGATTTCTGCTTTTAATTGTAAACCATCCTGAGCCAACTCGGAAGGGCGGTATAAAAATCAAATAAATCAATCAATCAATACTCGATAGCCCTGTAGTAGTTCATAATCCTAGACTCTGTAGGCTACGACCTGCCATGTTCTACCAAACCTCCTCGTGTCAGTCCAGATCCCTGGACTAGTTCAGACTATGCAGCCAAGTGGAATGGCCACTGCAAGGTAGAGATAGCAACAGGGTGGCTAAGAGGCAGAGCCAGGGGGGCCATTCAGACAATGAGTCCAAATCAGTACCAGCCACGCAGGATTAGGGGGTAATGCACATGCCCCACTCTCACATGACCCCTCCTCACATGCCATTCCAATTTTCAGTTTCATGGAGCGGGGAATGTTATCTGAATCCCACACCACATCCTCACATGGTTTAGTTGTGACTTTAATGTAGGGAAAGTGGGACATGTGCCCTAGTCATGTGTGGAGGGGACCAGATCAGATTTATTGTCCAATGGGCCCCCTGTCTCTGCCTCTTACTCACTTTTTAATATCTCCATCCTGAAGTTGCTGTTTCACTTGCTGCATCAGATAAACAGGCAAGAGAGCAAGGCCCCCTCTTGTGGATTCAGCTGGAACATTTGGTTCCTCCCAACCCGCGCCACATCCCACCCCAGATCTGGCTCTTGTAGTGGCCCATCCACATTGTCATTATATAGTTCCATGATGTAATATTATTGTATCTACATTTTCTTACTCCATCTTCCTTTCCCATCCCCTTTTCATAAGAACATAAGAAGAGCTTTGCTGGATCAGACCTGCCTATGTATTTATTTATTTATTTAACATATTTGTATGCCTAGTCCAGAAACCTGGCATTTCCCATCGTGGCCTACCAGGTGCCTTGAGAAGCCACATAACCAGGAGATGGGCATGCCCTCTCTCCCGTTGTGGTTGCTGGTTTGAATTCCCACTCATATGTTTCCCAGACTATGGGAAACACCTATATCAGGCAGCACCAATATAGGAAGATGCTGAAAGGCATCATCTCATACTGCATGGGAGACGGCAATGGTAAGCCCCTCCTGTATTCTACCAAAGACAACCACAGGGCTCTCTGGTCGCAAGGAGACAACACCGACTCAATGGCACACTTTACCTTTACCTTACCTCTTACATTGCAATTAATTGTTTTAAATTGTAAAGCTCCTTGACAGCATTGAAAGAGAGTCAAATTTAGTAAAACTTAAATTGAGTAAAATTCAGTTTCTGCTCTAGCAATAGCATCAGTGTTTGGGGATTTTCTTTTTAAAAGAAGTCGAAGCTTTAGCCTGACACTGGTAATCCAACTAGTATTGTGAGGTGGACATACCTCTTGCTCTTAAAGGCTGCTGCTGCCCCACATCTAGTGCTCACCAGTCTTTGAAAGAGGAGCTCAGCCTGTCACTGCTCACTGAACTGAGCATTGTGACTTGCACAGCTCCTGCCTCTCCTCCAACACTGAGAGGGCCTGTCTCTGCATACAAGAGACTAGGGCTTGCTTTGTTGATAGAGGAAGGAGAAAATGGAGGGTATTTTTACCTCAGCAACAAGAGGCTGAAATGCTGCTCTTGCTGCAGAGTGGCAGGAAACAGCCTGCAAAGCAGCAAGAAGCTGTCTGAGGACCAGAGGTTAAAAATACCACCATAAGGTAATCTGTGTTGATTATAATATAATAGCAGCAGCAGTAGGGTTTCCTGAGTGGTTACCATTATGACAGCTAGATTTAATTACAAAGATAAAAACACCAGGTTGTTAATTAGGTTTATTGTGGTTATTATAACTCATAATTTGTACTACTGTAGTGCCCACAGTATAATAGCCAGCTGGAATTAGGGGCATGGTATTTAATCCGTGAAGGCCTGAGAGAGACTTGTACAAGTCTGCACAGGATTTGTGAATCTTAATTTCACAGAGCAAAACCAAGGTCAGCCAATCCTGACTCCTTGACTGGTGTGGCTCTATGTGCACTTTGTCACATTCATGTTTTACATTTTTAGATGTATACCTAAAGACTGCAATGATATACACAGTAAGTCCCACTGGACACAGTTGCTCCTGAATAAACATGCATAGGATGCTTTAAAGGTATTTCAGGTGTTATGTATCTAAATGTAACATTTAGAGGCTTTGATGGACTGCAGAATAGGTCATAGGCTGCAATCTTGTACACACTTAGGTGGAGATAAAGCTCGTTGAATGCAGTGGCCAGTATCCTCACTAATGGTGTGGAGGCTTTGCATGCAATGACCTCTACAGTGTTTAGTAATCTAGAGCCTCACTGCACAGGGTGGTGGGGGAGGTAATTTTCACGGATCTCTCCTTTCTGTGGAAGCACTCTTTAAGATTCAGAAATATGTTCCTGAGGGCTCCATGACCCCCAAGGGATGTAGCTAGGGATGTTAAAGAGTGCTTCGAGAGGAAAGAGATATCAGAAAAAAACATCTTTTCTGAGATATCAGAAAAAACCCTTCTGCCTATCAAGCAGGACTCCAGGTTACAAAACACTTTGCACTCCACACTTTGCAGCACTTCCGCACTGTTGGTGGGGATATCAGCCACAGGGAATTACCTCCAAGAAAATGTTCATAGGATTGCGCTGTAAATTATTCTCTCTCTCTCTCTCTCTCTCTCTCTCTCTCTCTCATATAATAATGAGGCTGTTCTTGTGTGCATCCTAACCTAGGCTAGGGAAGCCCAGCCTGGCTTAGGCTGCACATAAGAACCTCCAGGATCAGGCCCAATCCTGGCAGGGCAGCAACGCCTTGCCCCACTTAAAAACCTGGCTCTTAGCCAGGGTTAAGGGTTCCAGCAGGTCCTTAACCCAGGCTCCAGGATTGTGTGTTCGCTGGGGCTACGTTCAGCCAGCGGACACATAGACAGGCAGACACATAGCACCCCATCTCCTGGGGGAATCTCCCAAAGCATCATGCATGTCACACAGTGCCTTGTGGGCTATCCAGAGGCCATGACATGTCATCCCAGCCTCCAGATTCCATGCTGTGCCACACAGCATGGATTGTTTGGGGACGCAGTCTGTGCTCCCAGAAGCATGCAATCACTCATCTGGAGGGAAGGGAAATTCAACCAGCCTTCCCTCCTGCCCACCCACCTCCCCGCTCACCTGATCGTGTGAATAACCTCAGAATATTTTTCCCCCTGTCATTATCTCTTTGCAGCACTATATCAGTGCTCCAAAGAGGCAGTCTCCTTTTCCTTACCCCACTGATCCATATCTGGTCACATAGTAGACGTGACCAATGCATAATAAGCTTATCTGTCTACCAATAACATCTCAGGTTTGAAATTATTTAGATATAAATGTACGCTGTGTCCTCAGAAGGAAGCTCCAGGAGAAACCTAGCTACATTTTAATGTCTTACAGTGGTGCTCACTAATTACCTCATAGCCATCTTTGTTTTAACATTCCAGTCAACTATTGAACAACAGCAAAAGGGAAATAAAGGATGGACAGGATTTCCCCCAGACCCTTTCAAGCAGGATTTATCCTTTTTGTTAATTAAGTGCAGCCATTATGTCCATCATATGGGCCAAATACAATCCCAGGATTAAAATGCAGACATTACAATTATCCATGGAAGACGTGGGATTAGTCCTCCCAAACTTCTCTCGATACTACTTAGCAGCACAGCTGCAGTGCTCTATCCTGTGGTTTAATTATGATAAGGCAACATTAGCATCAGCAATCAAAGGCTTCCCAAACCAGAAAGTCTCATAGACAAAGCTGTGGTATGTTATGGTGAGAGAAGAGCAGACTAAGCAATATGGCTTAATTATCCTGTTTATTACTGCAGCATCTTTAAAAGAATATATTGCAGGGGCCCATATTGTGAAATGAGGAATGTAACACTAGTTTAAAAAGAGACCCTCTCCCCATTCAAGTACAAGGATGAAGAGGCACAATGGATTTATCTCTGTTGGTGTACCTGATGGGCACCCCTGAGATGGTGACTACATAAGCAAAATAGCTGAAAAAATAAAGCTCACTCGTTTCATAATGATCCTATATGGTCATGATGAATTTCTGGAAACACACTAGAATATTGGGTGCGGCTAAGGACTCACAGTGCCTCTTCTAACTCTCTAATCCATATTTTAGATCTTCCAAGAGGAGCCAGTTCAGGGGCTAGTTCCTTAGGGTGGAGCATTATGCTTCCACCTCAGGGAGCTCATCAACCTCTTGCCTTGTAAGTTCAGCCCTGCGGGATCAGGCCCAAGGCCTATCTAATCCAGCATCCTGTTTCACACAGTGGCCTACCAGATGCCTCTGGGAAGTCCACAGGCAAGATATGAATGTGTGCCCTCTCTTCTGCTGTTGCTCCCTCTGCAACTGGTATTCAGAGGCATCTTGCCTCTGATCCTGGAGGTGGCCTATAGTAGGGATGTGCACGAAGTGGATTTTGTGTTTCATTTTGAGCTCAAAACAAAATACAAAATACTTGAAATGTCTGTTTCGGCTGTTTTGGTTGTTTCTGTCATAGGGAAGAATTGGTAACTCTAAACATCCGATTGTTCCCCATGGTTAGCTCCTAAAGACACCAAATTGAGTTGTGTGGTAGGGCATGATGGGTGCTACCTGCCACCCAACCCACAAAGGAAATAGGCAAGCAGGCAAAATTTAATAAATTTGTAACTCCCCCCACATACCCATAGGATTATATGGGGTTTACCTCCCCCAGAGTAGGCCAGACTGGCAGCGACCCAGTTTGGGCTTTTTTTTTTTTTTTTGCCCAGTTTGGGCTTCTGTGCATCTGTGTAGGCCATTTTAGTGACCTCCACACATTCACAGAGGCTATTTGTGTGTCCACACAGTCATGGTCACACAAATGGTCTCTGTGCATGCACAGAGGTCACTAAAATTGCCTCCACGTATGTGCAGAGGCCTGAACTGGGTTGCCGCTGGCCCCCCTACTCTGGGGTGGGTGAGCTTCCACTGCCCCCTCGTGTCTGCCCTCCCCCACAGCAGCAGCCACTCTGACACCGGTAAGTAGTTATTTATTCCCCTCCCACCCACTCTATCCTTAAGGAAGCCCCCCTGCCCTTCCTTTACTGGTAAGCAGGAATCCTCACCAGATTCCCCTTTACCAGTAAGCTCTAAGCCAACTCAGTTCCAGCCAGGTCTGGTTCAGTTCCTACTGACTGGCTGAAGGTGGTCTGGTTCAAACCCGAGCCTGTCGAACCAAAATGGCTCAGTGTCAAGCCCGGCTTGAATCGATCCAGCTCACACACCCCTAGCTGTCACTGCATCCAGCGGCAGAGAATTCCAGAGAATTAATTATGTGTTGTGTGAAAAAGTGCTTTCAGTTTCATGGCCTTCACTTGACCCAAGATAAAGGTGGACTGTTGACAAAGTTAGCTTATCTCCAAAGTGTGTGTGTGTGTGTGTGTGTGTGTGTGTGTGTGTGTGTGTGTCTAGTCCTACTCCAAATAATAATGTGCATTTCTACTGCATGTGTCCCAGTTTCATGAGCAGTGAGAAGTTCCAAGGGGCAGCACTACCTGGATTTGGTTTCCTTTGGATGAGAGAGCATGAGAGCACTGACATTTTTGAAATATTTGCTTTATAAATATACAAACAAAACAGCAGGTGTTCCTATAATCAGGAGATCCACTACGCCACATCAGGTTCCCAGAGGAATGCCCTGTGAGAGCTGTCTGCAGATTTCTCTCAGCTTCTTTCTGTGTTCATTGCAAACCTACTATTTTCCCCTCTGCCCTAAACTGTGGGATAGTACCACCTTCCCCACAGTCTCCTCCTCTGGAGGAGATTTCATTCAAGCTAGGGTTGCCAACATTGTGTTGGCTGAAATTGGGACATTGGGGCGGGGAGGCACCGGGGGGGGCACCTAGGGGTGGGACTTGTCTTGGTCCTAGGTGGCAGCTGTCAAGCATGCTTACCTGGTGGTGGTGGTCACCACCACCAGGTGTTTGCTGGCTGGCTGGCTTCTGCACGGCGGAGCCCCTCCCACCTCCCAAACTATGTGAAGTCAGGGGCTCGGGGCGGGTGTGCTGGTAACAGGTGTGCTGGAGGCAGGTGAACCTCACAGAGAAGGTGGCAAAAGACCACCATACCTGGACCTACCTTCCTCCCAAATGAGGCAGATTGGGCCAATTGTGAATGTGCAGAGGCCTGAAATCAGCTCGATCTGCCTCATTTGGGAGGAAGGCGGGTCCAGGTAAGTGGCTCTTTTGTTGCCTTCTCTCCAAGTCTTGCCTGCCTCTAGCGCACCTGTCGCCAGCGCACCTGCCCTGAGCCCCCAACTTCAAATAGTTTGGGAGGCAGGAGGTGATCTCGCTGCTGCCCCAGTCCGCCACCGCACAGTGGCAGCTTTAAAAGTTTTTTTAAAGATTTTTAAAAGTCAAAAAAGAGTCAAAAAGCAGGATAAATTGAGCCCCAAAGGACAAGCATTTCCCCACAAGAAGTCGGGATATCTCGCACAATGCGGGACAGTTGGCAACCCTAATTCAAGCATTCATTTTCCTGTCCAGGGGTGTTCTTGCCCTGCTTGCCATGACCTAAGGACAGCCCTGCTTCTAACTCATCTGTGTTGGGCTAAACAAGCAATCTACCTAACAAAAGGAATGTTGGCCAGCAGCCGTAACACCATCGAAAGTGCTTTCCATATATACTGTACTAGCTGCATAATCCTTATAACAGCCCTGTAAGGTAGGAGAAGGAATCCTCCTATTCAGGCTTGATTAGAATTGATGCTTTAAAAAGAAAAAAATCTTCATATAAAAAAAATTAAATCCATTTTTTTTAATTTAAATTGATTTTTTTTTAAAAAAACTAGTTCATAAAGAATCTAGGTCAAATATATCATAAATATTAATTATAACTTCTAATTATATTCTATGAACATGTTAACAACAGTATATAGGGATGAGAGATAACAGACCTGATCAGGGTTATACTGTAGGTGATGTACATTACACACACACACACAGTCAAACCCTTTCTCACCCCACCAAAAATGTGCAAAGGTCAATGAATGACTAGAGAATTTGGGGGGATGGAGTAGATCTGAGCAAGGAGGAGGAGTTTGGATATAAATGTACAGGATGGGCAGGGGAGGGGAACAGAAAGTGAAACCAAAAGTGAACACAACATATTCACGCAGTCCTGAGTGTATTTAACATTTTCCAAGTGTATTCTCCACTGTAGAAGGGAAACATCTATCATATCAGCAGGCCATAAGAAAGACCACATTTGGGGATATTATAATGAAGTTCCTGTACTTGTGGGTAAGAAAGGCATACATGAGAAATGCAAACAGTGCAACAACGAAATACAAGGAGGCCTGGTTGCCCTAATGAAACAGCATTATGAGAATGTGTGCCTACCTTCTAAAAATGAAACCTACATCTATCTCTAAATATGTATTAAGGCTATATTAGACAACAAGAATGTACTTCTATAAAAAATAATTGTTTTAATAAGGAAATAATCTTCCTGACTAGTAATTTAAATTGTGATTTAAATCATTAAAATTGAGTCCTTCTGTGAAGCGATTTAAATCATGATTTAAATCAATTTGATTAATTTTATTTAAATCAAATCAACCCTGTCCCATTTTATGTAAGGGGAGCTGAGATCTGAACAGAGGATTTTCCACTTATGACCTTAACACTTCACATGCCCCAGGATGTGATGACCTCAGGTTATCACATCCTGCTTGAGAGATATTGAGAGATACCTTCATGCCAGAGTCTCACAGTCAGCCTATATGAGTCTCACCATTGCTTGTGCGCATCTCTTGTTTCCCCTCTAATTCCATCCCCTCCCAATCAGGCAACCCACTTTGGGAATCTCTATTGTAGGGGAAATCATTGTCCATTCTCATTCCCATCACTGCCCAGGAGCAGGTGAGCGACTCTAACTAGGTAAATTCTTAATGGCATAGAGACTGGATTTTCTCAGCACCAGTTTAACACTAGAGGCAAATGGTTTATTATCTCGTGGAAATCTTTTTTGCTAAGAGACAATGTGGTATTATCAGAGCTGTTGTTATTACTCAGTATCTTCTATGCTTACCAAGGGCGAGGCTTTATCTTTTCCTGTTTCTAGTGGCAAACAGAACACAAGGGAACTAGAGCAGTAAACCTGACATTTGCTGTTCAGTCGCATTTCTAAACAAATCTTTGATCCAGAAGAGGCAACAAAGGAAAAAAAATTCAAGTAGGAAACTTAATTTCTTTGACATTCTTTTTCCTAAGCCTATATCTGTTATTTCTCCTTTTTCCCACCTTCATGATTCTCATTAGTTTTCCTCTCTTCTACATCTCTGTACATTGGTCTCATTAGCACATGTACATCACTTGATGCCTTAATCCAAAAGAGAACCTCTTTGGTTAGCACCAAACAAAGGTCCATGTCAAAAACAGCCCTGGGCAGTTCACTTCACTTCATTCCTAGCTTCTACCAAAATTGGCTTTCAGTGTTTCACCTGTTTTTTGCTCCAGTATTCAACACTTCAGCAAAACTGAAGTTGCCTTCAAAGGATCACCTTTTAAAAAAAAATTATTAAAATATTTTACACCAAACATACTTCAACTTAACAAACACAGCAATTAAAAATTGAAAACTAAAGCCATTAAACAAACAGCTGCACAGCAATAAAACCAGCAGAACAAAAAGCCCATTCCCATAGCAAGATAGAAAAAAAAGTCCCTTTTAGATTTCGGTCCAAATTAGATGTGACATGAGAGTTCTGCTAGTAGTAGAACTCCTGACACATTTTTCTTGTTCAGAAACAGTCACTGTGGCAGTGATGGGGGGAGGATGATCATGGACGATAAACAGGATGATAAATTTCAGTTGAACGTTAAGAGAAATTTCTTAAAGGTAAGATCAGTTCCACAATGGAACCAGTTACCAGGAGTGGGTGGACTCTCCCTCACTGGAGGCCTTCAAGCAGAGACTGGGCAGCCATCTGTTAGGGTTGCTCTAGCTCTGAATACCCTTCATTGAACAAGAAGCTGAATTAGGCCATCTCCAATTCTATGGTTTTGGATTTGGGCCAAGGGGGTTTAAAGCTTTCCCCCATACCATAGCTCCATCCAAATCCCCCACCTCCCCCACCAGAAGTTGCCATTAACCATGGTGGAACCCTTATTATGCCTTTGTTTTCCTCTCTGTGGCTAATAATAGTTTTAGGAGGTATAATTTGTATTGGGAATTGGCAATAGAGAGCCACCACATGGTGGTCCCAAGGCAAACCACACACCCCTCCTACATGGTTGTTTTCTAGTCAAGTAAAAGACATCTAGTCATGGAGGTCCATGCTACATCCTCTTTGACACTCAGTGAGCCCACAAAACCTTCTAAAAGAATACAGACTTCACTTGATGACAGAAGGCTAGTAGTGAAGAGACAGATAAGACTTACCCAGGAGAGACTTCCAAGGCTTCAATGCCATAATAGAAAAGGCCCTTCCATATTATAAGGAGCTATATGATGTGGATCTTAAAGACTGGAAAAGGTTAATGTGGGAGAAAGAGGTCCTTTAGGTACACTTCAAAGCCCCCACTTAGGGCTCGACACCAGTACCTTGAACTGGGCCCAGAAAAGAACAGAGAGCCAGTGAGGCTGGTTCAGAATTGGCATCATATGTCCTCTGTGGCCCACCCCAGCCAGCAGTCTGGCAGCCACATTTTGTGCTAACTTAAGCTTCCAAGAACTCTTCAAAGGCAGCCCCACGTAAAGCATCTTAGGGTAATCAAGTCTGGATGTGAATACAACATGACCCTATTTAGGGAGGAGGAACTGCTCTGAAAGGAACAGCAATAGCAAGAAAGTCAGTAATAGAGCGAAAGAATGGATAATGATACCAGCCCTTTTTGGGTGGAAATCTGGAATTTAAAGACTCAGGCGTTCTGATGAACATGGCATTTTAAATTTGCAGATGTTACACTTTTTAACTCTATTTTTTCCCCAATGCTGTCTTTTCTTGTAGACGTTCTCTGCCATTTCATTAAAGCATGCCCTGCCTCCTTTCCATTGAGCATGTCAGCATAATAGCTGGTCCTACAAGCGTGTCCTCATATTTATCTTGCACGTATGTTTTCAGCAGACAGATTGCTCCTAGGCAGTGCCATTGGTGCCATGCCCCTCTGCATGTCCCTTGAGCAGCTGCAGCTTTAAAAACTGCAGTCTGGCACTGCATTACAGTTCAGGGAAGAGATTTTTTTTTTCTCCCCAGCCATTAACTCCCCCTGCCCCCCTTCAAACTAGGGACTTTAAACAGGCAGGCTTATGGATCCATAACGATAGCAGTGTTAGCAGATGTCACTGTAATACTCTGCATGACTCATCTACTGTACTCTGTGCCCTCCAGAGAGGCTGCTTTTCATATGGGCTCATTTGCTAAAGATGGAATCAAGCAGGCCAAACAGGCTACTGCAGGCTGTCAAGCCTCAAAACTGTTTCCTAAAAGCATCTCTTTTTCATTATTAAAGAAAGCTAAAGTCACTGCAATGGCCCACATATGACAGCTGGTTGGCTGAGACTGGAGACGGTCGTTTCTCTTTCGAAGCCACCATATCTACTAAAAGTTAAAGGATGCTGATGCATGGGGAAAAGACAACTTTGCTTGATATCTTCAGCTTTTCGTTGCTGATGCATTTCGATTTCAGCTTTTCTGTATTTCAGCATTTCTGCATTTCAGCTTTTCAATGCTGATGCATGCGGGAAAGACAACTTTGCTTGACATCTTCAACTTTTTGTTTGGGGCCCTTCAACACACTAGATTGACTGTGATAAAAGAGAGTCTCTGAAAGGAACAAAAAAGGTCAAGATGTTCAGTACGATTTTAGCTTCATTTGATCCCATCACTGCCCAAAGCCAGGCCCTCGTTTTCATATCCTACCTGTCTTCCCTCTTTTCTCTTCATAATACCTTTTTTCTTTCACTTCCTTCCTCCCTTTCTATTGGCTCAGCTGTTTGTTCTCTAAACTAATTGAGCGCAGGAGTTTGGTGTTAGTGTGGCCATGAGCGGAATGTGGATTTTTAGGGGGCTTTCCCACAATATGCTGTTCACTTTTGTTTCTGAATAATTTTGTTTAAAGGTCTAGCTAGAGAGCTGGTGTGGTGTAGTGTAGTGGCTAAAAGTGTGAGCTGCAGATCAGGACTTCTTCATATCTCACCTCTGCCCTGAACTCACTACAAGGTTTTAGGCAAGCTGGTTCTTCCTCAGCTACAATATGAGGATAATAACACCTACCTTATAAGGATTATATCAAGATAATACACATGAAGCACTTGGCTAAAATGCTAACAGATGCTTACTAATAAACGTTAAATACAAATACAGTTTTTTAAAAGTTCAAATTATTTTAAAGTATCAGCAGCGTAGGAAAACCTTCGCCATCTCACAGCTGGGTGGACCAGTTCAGCGCCAAATGGGGGCGGCAAGAGAGGTAATCAGGGGCATAACTATAATCGGGCAAGGGGAGACAGTTGTCTGGGGGCCCACTGCCTTGGGGGCCCCCCAGAGGCAAATCACATGACTGACTCCCCAGCCATGCACCCGCCCGGGCTTCCTTCTGTTGTAGTTATCCTCCAAAATTGATGTGAGTGTTAAGTCCTGGAGCTACCAGAACAACATGTCTTTCTCTAGTACCATTAAATGACTTGCATCGTCCACAATTTACAAAACTTTTAAAAAAATAATTTAGGATGATGTTCTATTATGGCACATAGGAGATATATATATTTATATATATAAATTTTACTATTCTTTTTGTTACCACTATTCAGCCTCACTTAAGATTTCTTTACTTCATGAGCTGAGCTTCGGGGGGGGGGGGCATTTTAAAATCTTGTCTCTGGGCCCACTCCAACCTTGCTACACCCCTGGAGGTAATAGAAAGGTCTTCTTACTGCCAAGCGTGCTGCCCACACCGCCATCCCCCCACCCTGCACAGCCCATAGCAAAAGTGTGCATGTTCCTCCTTCTTTTACCAAGCTGCCTGCTCGGTAGAGGCCAGAACCAAGCCACCACTGAGTGGGCGGCTTGGTAAAAGAAGGAGGAGTGTGCGCAGTTTTGCTATGGGCTGCACTGTGGGGGCGTACAGGAGCACAGGCAACGTGCTTGGTGGTAATAAGACCTTTTTTACTACTTCTCTGACCACCACTGCCCCTCACCAGATTCCCCTTTGCAAGTATTAACCGCCAAACTGGTTCAGTGAAACAGACTGGCCTATAGGTTCGACCAAACCAGTTCGGCAGCATGCAGTTCAGTTCAAATTTGAGCCAAACCGCAATTTTTGGTTCATGCACACTCCTAGTGGAGCATGCTTCTGCAACAGTTACCCTCTTTTGGTGTGAGGGAAACTTCTGGCAAACAGCCATTTACGTTACAGGTCAGCTGCTTTTTGGTGGTGTGATCACACTCACATTTTACACAATCACAGTTTTACCATCACTGCTACAGTGGTAGGGGTGAATATTTCCCTTTACATATGTAACCAGCCCATGGCTAAGGAAGGAAGGCAAGCCAATGAGCTTCTCATCTCTCCCACCTTTTGGACTTTACCTCTGCCACCAAGTAGAAATCTTTGTACTCCACCAAACAGCCTCCAGTATTTCTCAGTCTCTAACAAGAACTCAGGTGGAGTAGGATGGCAACATAGGAAGCAGCCATTTACTTAGTCAGACCATAGGTCCATCTAGCTCAGTATTGACTACACAGACTGGCAGCGGCTTCTCCAAGGCAGAAATCTCTCTCAGCCCTATCTTGGAGATGCCAGGGTGGGAACCTGGAACCTTCTGCTCTTCCTAGAGTGACTCCATCCCCTAAGGGGAATATCTTACAGTGCTCACACATCGAGTCTCCCATTCATATGCAACCAGAATGGACCCTGCTTAGCTAAGGGGACAAGTGGCAAGTAAGCATGGGGTAAGGAATAAAACTCAGTATTTGTCTTTACTTAAAAAGAAAAGCAAAACTGTCTAATTTATATTCCTATAATTTTGTATACAATGAATTAGGATAAACATACAGCTATCCTGTCTAAAACTGTGATCCAATCTCGCCAGTTCTTCAGGCCTTCAGCAGCTTTCTTCTTCCTGCAACTTCTTCCTGATCCTTCTTTCTCCAGTTTTTTTCCCTTTCAATGTCTCTCTTACTCCCTCTGACTAGAGATGTGCATGAAACATATTTTGTGTTCTGTTTCGAGCTCAAAATGAAATGCAGATGGCCGAAACATTTCATCAAAACAGTGGTTGAACCAGTTGTTTCAATGGAACAGAACTCAAAATATTTTGAGTGTTCCAGCCACAGGGAACAATGGGGAAACGTGAAACACCCATTGTTCCTCATGGGTAGCTCCTAGGGACACCAAAGTAGGTTGTGTAGTAGGGTGCTACCTACCACCACCCACTCACAAAAGAAATGGGCAAGCAGGTGGTTTTTAACAAGTGTTTAACCTTTCCCCCAAACCTTTGGGAAAAGATTAAAAATCTGTTTTAAATCGCCCACTTGCCCATTTCTTTTGTGGGTTGGGTGGTGGTAGGTAGCACCCATCATGCCCCACCACCCAACCTACTTTGGTGTCCCTAGGAGCTACCCATGGGGAACAATGGGATGTTTTAAGTTTCCCCATTGTTCCTTATGGCCGAAACAAGCTGCATTGACAGAGTGCAGTGCACACAAGTTTTGCATTGCAATTTCCAAAACACAGTCCAAAAATGGCCAAAAAAGAAGAACTGACCCAGAATCCACTGCCAGCCAGTGTCTGTGCTGCAGTAACATCATTGGCACAAGTTGCTCTCTCAGTTATAACCCCTTCCTAGCATTGCAGCAGCTACCACAGCAGTACCCTTAGCAGCAAGCATAGCCATAAGCTCAGCTTGAGCAACTTCAGCCACATTTTCACTGAGTCCACCTTGCAGTGCAAATTGCAGAGTAGACCAGAGCAGTGAGTGAAGCCAGACATGGAGCTCATCAAAGTAATTACCAAAAAATATCACACACACACAGACACAGTCCATTTCTCACAACAGGATCTCACAAACAAAACAAACCACAACTCAAGAAAGGCAGTAGAGCACACAAGTTCTGCCTTTATCCATCTGAGACCCAGTAAAACCAGATAATTATAGCAGCAATAATAGCACAGCATATTGTACTTAAAATTGAGATACTTAAGAGAATGTCTTAAGAACATACTTAAGAAAACATCTTCTTTACCATGAGCCCCATCACCCATTGAGATTATCCGGAGTGGTTCGTCTGCAGTTGCCACCGACCGTCTGGTGGCTACATAGGGACAGGCCTTCTCTCTTGCTGCCCGAAGACTCTTTAGTGCACTCCCTACTGAGATAAGAGCCTCCCCCATATCTGATAACTTTTTAAAAAATCCTTAAAGAAATCTTTTTTCAAAAATTAAAGGTTTTTAATTTGACTGTGGTTTTAAATTGTTTTAAAGTTTTCATTTTTGTCTTAATTCGTTTTTATGTTGTTGTGAACCATCCAGAGAAAGAAGTTTGAGGTGATCTACAAATTTGTTAAATAGTTAAATAAACTATACTATACTATACTATACTATACTATACTATACTATACTATACTATACTATGCTCAGTGCTGAGAAAAGAAAACCACAAAATCAAACCTATCTTCTTCCTCTCCTCTATAAGGGCCCTCTCTCTGCCTCCCAGTCCTTTTGAATACATTTTAAAAACACACCTTTATTTAAAGGGTGTTCTGTTTCAAGCTCAAAACACTCAAAAACAGACGGTTTCGAGTCAAAACGGTTTGATGCTGAAACATCCTGCACATCCCTACCTCTGACTCAAACTCCTTTCCAGTTCTGCCTTTTATAGCCTAAAATTACTTTCCCATCCCTCTTTAAAAGTATCTGATCAGGAGGGCAGATTTTGAGTTCTTGTTTCTGTTTCCTAGGCTAACCTTTTGACCTCTGGATGTTACATAAGTGGTTTTCTGGAATAATCTTTTTACTTCAGTCTGTAAATTATTTCCTTGGTAGCATTTTGATGTTAGGCTGCCATTTTAAAGCATACAACATAATCAGAACAGACCACAAAATGGAGAACTTCAAAATCTGCATTAATGAAAACTGGCTGAGGCTTGTTAGCAGAATATGCAGATCTTACTTTAAGCATTGATTTATCTCAGTTGATACAATATATAGCCTTCCTCTTTGTAGTCATGTCAAAAGATGTACATTTTAGTCAATATTACAATCATCAGTCATTACATGTTAGACAGATCTATTTAAAAGGTCATCAAAAGCCTGGGAATGTTCATTTTAAAAAACCTGCATCATAGTAGTTGCACAACCCTCAACGACATATTTCAAGTGGCATCGAAGGCTTCCTGGGAAAGAGGAGGATGTCAAAAATTGCTGCTTTCCTGGTGTACCAGTTCAATTAATTTGGAAGTGCTGTTAGGCTGTTCTCTTGCTGCATTGGCACCTCGTAACTCTGAATGTCAGCCACTGCTCCATGACAGTGCAGGATTTTAGGAAGCAGGGAGACAGTCTCTACAGGTTTTTGCATTTTGTAGAAGGATTCAACTTATTGTAGAATAATTCAACCCTAGGATTCTTCATCCCTAGGGAGATCTATGTGGAAACATGGCTGTAGGCAATGGCTGTATGGGTCTGAAGGCAAATGAGGAAGGATGAAGTCGGATAAGTAGTGTACTGGAGGGGTGTGGTATAATATTGTAAAGAAATAAATAAGGTAAATAGTGCAACAGTGCGGTGAACAGGACCAAGGGTTCAAGGAAGGAAAGCAGTGGCAAGAGTGGAGACACTAAGAAAGAAAGTGAAAGGGTGGAGGGGCAGATGAGGCAAGAGGAGCAAAAAGGAGGTAAGCGGGTGAGATAAGGGAGCAGGGTTACGAAAAGCAAGGAAAGGAAAGGGGACAAGGGAGAGGAAAGACATAAAGATGGAACTGCCCTTCACACACCCACTGGGCTGTCGCCCAGCTTTATAGCCACCTTTCCCTGAACGTTCCTTCCATTTGCTGGGCATTCCAGGCCAACAAAAAAGGTTTTCAGCATCACTGCTTATGTTTAAATTTTTAATCTCAAATTGTCATGTGATAGTTGCTGTTTGGCCCTGTTGACATTAATCTGTGGGTCTTTTCTTTTTAAAGAGCCTCAACAAATTCCATATCTATAAACATGTAAACAGCTATTTCCATTTGCATTGGTGGTAACCATGGACTGTGCTCCTTTTGTTTATATTGCACTCTCTTTCTGTAAACAGGTCTATCAATGCTAAAAGGAATCTGTTCCCCTCCTTTCCCAAAATAATCAAGTAAAAGAAAAGAAAAAGACACACACCAAAAAACCTGAAGTGCCTGTTTTTTTCCAGAGAAACAGATAGAGTTTCTCACCATTTAGGGAGTCCTTTTCATGAGCTATATCATAGGCTGGAGACATACATATATTATGTTTTAGGTGTGCTGGATTGTTCCCATTATTTATGTACTGCTCTTCATGCATTTTCTGTACATAGGCATTTTCTCCTCTTGGAATTCTGAGCTGTTCCTTTTCTAAAAAATGCTGAATATACAAACATGGACCAGTAACATTGCTGGTGGAGAGGAGAAAATGGATACTGCTTTCTAGAACTACAAAGCTGAAATAATTGCAGCATATTAGATACCACCTCCTTCTTTTCCTCTCAGTCATGTGGAAAGTTGTTGTCGTCATCATCATCAATAATACATTTAAGTGAAATAATGAAGTAGGATATATAATAATAATAATAATAATAATAATAATAATAATAATAATAATAATTTGATTTCTATACCGCCCTTCCAAAAATGGCTCAGAGCGGTTTACACAGAAAACAACAAACAAATAAGATGGAACCCTGTCCCCAAAGGGCTCACATTCTAAAAAGAAACATAAGATAGACACCAGCAACAGTCACTTGAAGTACTGTGCTGCGGGTGGATAGGGCCAGTTACTCTCCCCCTGCTAAATAAAGAGAATCACCACGGTAAAAGGGGCCTCTTTGCCCAGTTAGCAGGGGTAATATACACCTACTAGTGGGCCCGGGTGCAGAGCATCTGCGCCTCTAGCTGGAGACAGCCGTTCCCCGCTATCTCAGGGACTGGGGGCAGAGCCAGCCGTGCCGCCGCCGCCAGCTCCCTCCACCTCAACCCCCACCATGCTGCCGCCTCCTCCTCCCTCCACACACCCCTAGAGTGCTGCCGCGGGCAGGTGGCCAGGCCGAGAGTGCCGCCACGGCCTGGCCCGCCGCCTTGCCTCCGCAGCCGCCAAGCCAGCCAATTCTCTTAGGTGCTCCAGGACCAATCAGGCGCCCCGCAGCCCAGCCAATCAGCTGGGCTGCCGGGACGCATTTTTCCTGGGCACACCCAGGAGAAATATATATATAGAGACTAGCTGAACCCGCACAGAGCATCTGTGCGGTAGTTCACTTCCTTTTTGGGGTTATTTGGGAGAATTTGTTTGGCTGGTCCTCCCACAGCTCTCTCACTCGCTTTGTCCCCCCCCCACACCGCCTCTCTCACTCGCTTTGTCTCTCTCCCCTCCGCGCCTCTCTCGCTCTCTCTGTCTCTCCCCCCACTGTGCCTCTCTCGCTCTGTCTCTTCCCCCTGCCTCTCTCGCTCTGTCTCTCCCTCGCGCACCTGTCTCGCTTGCTCTGTCCCCCCCCCACGCGCCTCTCTCGCTCACTCTGTCTCCCCCCCGCCTCTCTCACTCGCTAGAGCCTGCGGCCACCAGGCCAGGCTCGCCAGCGTGGGCCGGCCAATTCTCCTCCTCCTGGGTGTGCCAGCCAATCAGGTGCCTCCGCAGCCCAGCCAATCAGCTGGGCT
This sequence comes from Hemicordylus capensis, assembly GCF_027244095.1. Lineage (NCBI taxonomy): Eukaryota > Metazoa > Chordata > Lepidosauria > Squamata > Cordylidae > Hemicordylus > Hemicordylus capensis. Next base: position 242,652,767 of record NC_069659.1, on the reverse strand, counting down.
GCTGGGACGCATTTTCCCCAGGCACACCTAGGAGAAATATATATATAGACTGCATTGCCACAGATATTGCATTGCCATTTATGGAGCATCTGTGCGCTCTTTGGAACTGGCTTCCTCCCCTCCCTCCTGCCCCACTCTCTCCTGCCCTCCCGCCTCCCCCTCCCCCACTCTCTCTTGCCCTCCCCCTCCCTGCAAGGAGTTCTTTACCTCTGCTGCCACAGGCCTTACCGGGTGGCAGGTGGCCGCAAAGGGCCCCGCCACCGCTGTTCCTCCTCCCAGGCGGCGAACAAGGAATTTTCGCCGCCCGGTTCCCTCCCACCCTGGCCTCCCACGGGCGCCTTGCCTCCATGGGCAAGCTGGGCCCGCCGCCGCCTGGCCTCCGTAGCCCGCCGCCTGGTTTCCACGGGCAAGCTGGGCCCACCGCCACCTGGCCTCCCCGGGTGGGGCAGGGCGGGCTGGGCCTTCCACCTGGCAGGCCCGCCACTGGGCCAAGTACCGGCTCCGCAGCCCACCACTTGCCTCCGCAGTACACTCCCCGCAGCCTTCAGCCCCAGTCTGCTCTCCCCCCTGCCTTCAGCCCCAGTCTGCTCTCCCCCCAAGCCTTCTGCCCCAGTCCGTTTTCCCCTAAGCCTTCTGCCCCAGTCCCCTCCCCCCAGCCTTCTGCCCCAGTCCCCTCCCCCCAGCCTTCTGCCCCAGCTTGCTCCCTCCTCCATTTCCCCTCTTTCTCTCTCATTTTCTCTCTCTCATTCGTGCTTCCACCCCACCCCGCCGCTTTCTAGGCTGCTTGTGCTTCCTCCCTACCCCGCCACTTTCTAGGCTGCTTCTGTTTTCCCCGCTGAACGTTGCCGCCACCTCCTTGGGCAGCCAAGCATTCAGCCGGCTCCATCCTGCATGGCCCTCCCTCTAGTGAGCATCTTCCGAAGCAGTCAGCCATTTCTGTGTCTCTGCCCAGCCAGGCTCCGCAGCCTTCTCTCCCCACATCTTCCCCCCTCCCCCACCCCAGTCCATTCAGTTCCTTTCCTTCTTTTCCTTTCCTCCCTAAGCGGCCACTTCCCTACGTGGCCAACCGTTGCCCAGCCAATCCTGTGCGTCTGCTGCCCAGCCAATCCGCTGGGTTGCCGGGACGCATCCCCACAGAGGCACGTCTACGAGAATTAATATCTACGAGAATTAATCTACGAGAATTAATATAATACATGGTCAGAGTGAAGGACAATGGGCGACATAATGTGCAGCCTACTGTCACCAGAACACTCAACCCCGGGGCTGCTGCAGACTCATGAGCCACCCTAACATTGTTCAGAACCAGGAGTTCCACAAGCAGTGCTTCTGCACTATTTCTCATTCACCACAATCACAGCTACTGGTTCAGAACAGCATTGGGGGTGCTTGGAAGTCCGTAGCAGCCCCAGGGCGGAGCATTCCAGTGACTGTAGGCTGCACATTGTGTTGGCCATTTTGAGATGTTTGTCCAGATCCATACAGGTGAATGAGGCACAAATGTTCACATTAAGAAACTTGTACAGTGGAGCTTTAACTTGCACAGCACAATCCTCTGCAAGTCAATAAGCCAGTATCATGTTGGTAAAAGATCGAGACAAACAAGTGTACGCTGCCAGTGCGCGTGATATCTGAAATTCAATTCCCATGCTACATTAGCAAGATTTCACAAACTTTTAGGCTCTACACATGATCCGGGCTCTGCAGGAAGAGCGGGCTTAGGCTGCTCTCCCCGCAGATGAGTAGGGAGCTCGCCCTGGGCAGCCGAATCAGCCGCCCACACAACTACTGTCTCCATCACAGAATAGTGGGGTACTCAGTTTATTTTTTAGGAATATTGAAGTGTTTAGATTCTTTGGTGTCTAATAACTTTTCCTCATAATGAATCCCTATAAGGATTCATTATACTCCTTCATTTCTTCTATTCATTTTGACTGCATTGGACAGTGCCACCTGTCAACTGCCATGTGTCAACTACACACACACAGTGGTACTCAGTTTATATTTTAGGAATTTTTGAAGTGTTTAGACTTTTTGGTGTGTAATTAATCCTCAGAGGGATTCATTATGAAGAAAGGTTATTAGACACCAGAGAGTCTAAACACTTAAAAAAATTCCTAGAACATAAACAAGTAGTACCCCACTGCCTTGTGGGTGGGAGGGGGATATAGTTGGCACATGGCAGTTGATGGTTGGCACTGTCCAAAGACAGTCCAAATAGAAGAAATGGTGTGTGGCGACTCACGATCGTCAAAACAGGGTCAGCAGAGTGCTCACTCCTCTGACCTCATTTAAGGTGGGGGGCGGATTATGCAGGCTAACCGCCGGGAGCCACACAGCTCCTGGAGGTTCTCATGACCACTCAAAAGCATGTGAATAGCCTCTTTTTCAAGCAAGCTACAAACTTTGGTGTCAGAGGTTGGTAGAACCTTGGAAGAATTGGGGTGGAAACCAGAACTGGGTGGCTTCAGGTATCATGCCCACCAGGAGCACACTCTCATGCATCCCAACTTTTTACCAACATGTTACTGGCTTTCCAACTTCCAGTGGATCCTGTGAAGCCGCACATAAGTATGGCGGCATGTGGATCACTTGGGCTGTTCTGTGGTTTGTTTGTTTTTTCTGGTGCAAATCATGCAGAAATCAGTGGCTACAAACTAGCAATTGACAAATTCCCCCAGTCAGGCTCAAAACTGGACTTGGAAAAATCAAACTATTCCTCCCCGCCCCCGCCCCCCCCGGTTCAAAAAAATATCAAAAATAGCTCAAATATTCCAAGTCAAATTGGGGCCCATTGTTTTCCTGATGATGTCATTGGTAGCATAACAGGGTCCAGGGTTTCCCCTGCATCAGTCAGTCTCCAACCCGCTCCCCTCAAGTACTTGCCTGATATGCTGATTCAGCAGCCATGGGAAGGAGGAAGAGAATTATCTCCCTGCCTCCTGCCTTCCCTACCTGGTACATTGTAGCTACAGTCGAGCTTCAATAGTGTGGAAATGTAATTTTCTCCAGCGGTGCAAGGAAATGTAATTTTTTTTAATCATTACTGACAGTAGCACTTGGAAAACTATATTTTCCAAATTCCTGGGAGGGATATAGGCTCTCTGCCTTCCTCCATGTCACCCCCAAAGCTGCAAGGAAGGTAGGTGAGTAGGTGAGAGGGGCGGCTTGATTTTGTATTTCAGGGGAGCATTATGCATCGCAAATATCTGCAGTTGTAACTGTAAGCTGCCTTGAGATCTCCCCCCACCCCCGAGCCTAGGGTAATACATATTAATAAAAATAAATATTTCCAAGCCAGATAATATGAAACCCTATGACAGCACTAGTACAAATATACTTTAGGCAGATGGCTTTTCTGAACTTCATAGAGGTTTCAATTTCTTCGTGTTATAAAGCACATTACCAAACTAATGGCAGAGCATTAAACATGAAAGGTTTGTTGTGATAGATGTCAATTATTATTAAAAATAGGAGACGGGTTCTTCCAATTAAGACATGTCTTTCCTTGACAAATGAGTGACTCATATGTCATGCAACATAAGTAATAGCTACTTACTTTCACTCCCATATGTTTTCTTTTACAGGTTACCAAAGCTTTCCCTGACTGTCCAGGTCGAATAACTCTTCATACCAAACCCTTCCTTGTCTGCGGAGGTGATGGATTTATTCATTCCAATTTTGATGGGTGCATAGATTCAGCCATGAGTATTGTAGAGGCTTTAAAGTCCAGTTTGTAGGATTTTCATCGCTTTCCCTCCATCATCAGTTTATTTCTGTGATGAATTAGATGACGATATACTAAAACCCAGTATACTTGACCTACTTGTCCTCTATTTTAAGAAAATAAATCATGAAAAGACTTCAGAGGTTCCTCAGATTTATTGCAAGAGGAGTGAATGTTGCTTATTTATTTGCTCTGCCTTGAGGACAATAACTGTGATAACTTCTCTGACTTTACAGGGTGTCAGAAATATATAAAGAATGGCTGCATGCCTTCTGTCTTCACCCAGACTATCCCCTGAAATTGGTGAAGAACTGCATCTGTCTGTGTGTGGGGAAAGTCTTCGATTACATCCTTAATTCCTATGGGGCCCAACCACCAATGAATAGTGCAAGAGCCATTTTAATATGATAAAATGGTCCTGTAAAATGTTCAAGTTACTGACTCAAATGCCATCCATCTAAGGGAGAGGGGTGTGTGCTGTTTGTGAGCCACTCTGCTGACTGCCCATGTTGCTTGCGGCAGTGGATCTGCTCCGTGCCTACTAAGCAGTGTGTCGTCAAAGTTGTAATGCTTCTCCTATCATTCCTTATGACAGTAGCAGCGCAGCTGTGATGACACGTGGCTTAGTAGACACGGAGTAGCCCCACCTCTGCAAGTAGTTCTGTGGATGGACAGTAGAGTGGCTCGTAAGCAGCGTGTGCACCTCCGTCTTCGGTGGATAGCTATCTGTGCAGTATGTCAGCCACCATATCTTGAAAAATACTAGTACAGTATACAACTTTAGTTTCAGGACACACTTCTGCTGCATTATTTTGCTACATAAAAGCAGGATGCACCATTTCCCTCCATACACTTCCTGCTTCTTTGCAAGAACATCATATCTGAAATATAGACTATATATTCTTTCCATCAGGGAGAAGATACAAATACTACATTTCAGATATGATGTTTTTGCAGAGGAACAGGAAGTACGGCAACTGGTCCACTGATTAAGTGAGGCAAGGAGGCCTCCAGAAACAAATGATTGTCAGGCAGTGGATTGGCCACCAGCTTCCTGGGTAAATGGCTGCTCCATTAGCAGGTGGGTGGCCACCCTTAGATACTGGCAGGTAGACTCCACCCCTCTTCCTACTCCTACTTTTCACTCTTTTGCAGAGAGTGAAAAGTCTTCCTTCCCCACCGTTCCCCACCCCTGTTTTTTTAAAAAGCAGGAAGTGGCACAAGAGGGAGGGGAAGGAAGGAGAAAGAGTGGGGTGATCACCACTGCAAAGTAAGGATGAGGGTGAGAGGAAATCGGTGCAGAGTGGGAGGGAGATCAAGTAGGAGAAAACTGGTGGAGGAGAAGAGTAGGAGGTTGAGGGCAGATTGGGCAGCACAGAGGGAAGCTTGGTGTGGGAAGGTAGGAAGATTGTACAGGCAGAGAGATCACAGAGGAGAAATTGCCATGGGCAGGGAGGGAAGATCAGATGGGGCAGATTGTGTGGAGGTAAATCTGCATCCAGCATGCTCTGTGCAACACGGGAGTGGAGTGGAGCAGCAGCTTATCACACCACCTCAGGCAACAAGACATTTCCAAATGACTGTGTAAACCACCAGACCTTAGAAGCCATCATTACATAGTTGGTAAAAATAAAGGTAAAGTGTGCCATCAAGTCAATTCAGGCTTCTGGCAGCCACAGAGACCTTTGGTTTCCTTTGGTAGACTACAGGAGGGGTGTACCATTGCCTCCTCCCGCGCAATATGAGATGATGCCTTTCAGCATCTTCCTATATCGCTGCTGCCCAATATAGTACCAGCGGGGATTCGTACTGTCAACCTTCTGCTTGTTAGTCAAGCATTTCCCCACTGCACCACTTAAGGTGACTACCATATCCTTATCCTTGAGAGACATGGAATTACACAATATCATTGTAGAACACATTTCAGAAAATTTTGGCCCCTCCATTTTGTGAGAAGCCATATCAGTTTTTCATAAGCAGGGCTGGCCTTGGGGTAGGCAAGCTAAACAATCACCCAGGTCCTGTTTGTTGAGTGTGCAGCCTGTGAGAGTTCAGCTGGATTCCAGAACTGGAGAAGGAACATGCTAGCAGTAAAGCAACACATTGTTGAGAAGTACCTCTGGGTCCTTTTCATGGGTATTGCAGGGAAATCCTGAGAACAGTAGGACCTGTTACACTACTAGGTTATGCAACCCTGCACAAGCTGCACAAGCTGGCAACAATAATGAACTCACCATGGGAAGAAGGTACTCCTCCCACAGGGCAATTTATCCTAGAGTCAGCCCTGGGCACAAGTAATGACTCTTGGTGCTGTAGTTACGAAGACATTTCTTCATGAGAAGGAAGGCAGAGCCATCCAGATCTCCAAATAATTTACTTGTACCTGTGGCTGGTTCAGTTTGCCCTCTCATCCCAGCACGGGTGTCCTTAACTTACTTATTTATTAATTAATTATTTATTAAAACATTTTAATACCGCCCAAAACTACCGTCTCTGGGCAGTTTACAACAGAATAAAAACAAAGTGAAACATTCATTAAGACAAAAATGAGGGGAAAACACACATTACAACAATTTAAAATTTTTAAAATAATATTTTAAAACAGCATTAAAACCATTAAAACAACATTAATTAAAAGCCTGGGTGAAGAGATATGTTTTCAAAGACTTTTTAAAAGCTGTCAGAGATGGGGAGGCTCTTATTTTACTGGGGAGCGCATTCCAAAGCCTCAGGGCAGCACTTACTTACTTACTATATTTATTTAATCATATTTTTATACCACCTGATATATACATCTCTAGGCAGTGTACAAATTTAAAACAATATAAAAAGTCACAGATTAAAATCCACAAAACACAATTAAAACAATAGCATAAAACAGTTATTAAAACAAATTATTAAAATTGATTCTAATTAAAAGCCTGCAGAAACAGGTAAGTCTTGAGGGTCTTCCTGGAAACAAACAGAGAAGGAGATGCTCTTATTTCAATGGGGAGCATATTCCAGAGCCCTAGGGCAACCACAGAGTAAGCCCGGTCCTGGGTTGCCACCAGAAGAGGCGGTGGCAATCATAACTAGACTTCTCCAGAAGATCGTAACCAGCAGCAGGGTTCATGACAAAGAAGACGCTCTCATAAATTATTGTGTTAGAGCAGAGTAAGCCAGCAGTCACCACTACAGAATGCTGCGCAGGAGACGGAACTGGAATTAGTGCCTTGTGGTGACACATTATCACAAACTTGAACCAGTATGTCCCACCCTATTTGAGCCCAGTGCAAAGCACTGGGCCATGGGGTCCAAACTGTAAGAATTCCAAGTACCAGCAACATTATTATTTAACTAGATTCATGCTCCCAAATCTTTAGTAACTAAGGCACAAGTTTCTTCTGTATTAAAATGAAAGAAGCACGTCACCCTTATACTGAAAATGTCCCATCCCCCCCAAGGTATTCTATCTGTTAACTGGGCAAAAAGGCACATTTCAAAGTGGTGGTTCTCAGATATTTAGCAGAGGGAGAGCTGTCCCTACTCAGCTCAGCACACCTTTCCTCTAGTGGCCAGTATGCCCCCTCCTCTCTTCCTCTCAAATTATGAGGCCCTTTGGGACAAGGAACTATCAGAGAGAGAGAGAGAGAGAGTGAGTGTGTGTACAGGTCAAGTACCCCTTATCCGGACTGCTTTGGACCCGCAGTGTTCCGGATTTCAGACTTTTCTGGATTTGGGAATCTTCTATATACAGCTATGTATGTCTGGTAAATGGGGGTCTGGAATTGGAGGCGGAACTCTCGTGAGAGCACACGAGAGTTCCAGCAGCGAGAAACAATGGTGGCGGAAAGAAGGCAGCAGCAAGAAGGTGGACAGCTGAAGAGGCGAACGGAGGAGGCGGGAGGTGCCGGTGGCAGTGGGGGCGGTCAGTGGAGGTGGGGGTGGGCGGGCAGCAGCGGTGCCAGTTTCCTATGTACAAAGTGAATTTGAGGCATGGCAGGAAGGGACTCGGCGGCGGCAGGATGGCCCTGGCCCCGAGGAAGGCAGCTTGACTGCATTTTGAAAGTGACCTGAGGTGGGGGGGGTGGGGTTGGTTACGGCATGGTGTATGGATTTTGAAGCATTCCGGATTTTAGATATCTGGCTAAGGGATACTCAACCTATAATCCATTTGCTTTGTAAGCTTGAGAACTTTTTTGTGGGTGAAAAAGCACATATAAATATTTATTTATTTATCTATCTATTTATCTATCTGTCAAATGTGTATACCAGCCAAAACTTCCATCTCTGGGCAGCTTACGACAACATAAAAACAAACCAAAACACAAAAGTAAAAACCTTAAAACCACAATTAAATTAAAAACCTTGGTGAAAAGGTAAGCCTTTAATGACTCTTTAAAAGTATGGCTAAATATTAATAATAAAAATAAATATTAATATTAAATTAAAATAAATAAAATGTGTGAGATCGTCCAGTTAATATTGGTTCCAAGTGTCCCCTGCCCTCTCCTTGACCTCAGTTTTCAGAAATGGGCCTGTACCTTCTGGGCAATGGTGATGCTTCTGGGATGTCCATGTTACTGTCCATTGAGCACAGGCTGTATTATGGATTCCTACTGTATCCTTGCTTCTTCCCTTGGGATGATGGTGTTGCCCAAATATAGCAGAAGGAGGGATTATCAATGTTGACTGGCCCACAGGGCATATTCCTGGTGTGCCTCATCCATGGGGTGCCCCTGCGCCCCGCCGCACTCAGTAGCAGTGAATACTCCCCGCCTTAAGTACCCATTCTGCTCAAAACCCGGCACCCTCCCCACATACATTCCACCGCCCTCTCAGTGCCCCCAGTCCGGCCCTGCACAAGAGATTCCCAGTGGTGGATACAGCTTACATCAGGGATTCTCAAACTTGGGTCCTCAGGTGTTATTGGACTTCAACTCCCATAATCCCCAGCCTCAGTGGCCTTTGGTTGGGGATTATGGGAGTTGAAGTCCAATAACACCTGAGGACTCAAGTTTGAGAATCACTGTATTACATGGTGACTTGATTTTTTTCAAGGCATGCTTCATCTTCTCTTACAGCACACTACTGTGTGTGCCAGCATACATTTTGTAAAGAAGTGGAAAAGATGACGATGATGATGACAATGAGCGCTGATATGATGGTCTCCATTGAGGTACACTGAGGGACATTGAGGGACAATGGGGAAATCTGCAGGCAGCACTGCTTCCACAACTGCCTATTTTGTCCAACCCGAAATGCTGGCTTTGAAGGGTGCAGCAGCCCCACAGCACAGCATTGCAGAGATATAACACTGCGGGGATGTCAGCCAGTAATAATATGTGTGTTGTGGCAATTAACTGTTCATGATTTTCAGCCATTACTTTGATTTGTTTTTTCATTATTTTGTGTCATATAACAGCAGCTTTGCATGCATAGTATGTTATTAAGGGCTCTTTCCGAATATTAGAGATATTAGTGTCGTTTCTTTTCCTATAGTGATGAAATGTGTTGCTTATCCTACAAATGGTCTGGCCAGAACCAATCTGGCTGTGCACATGAAAGAAAGCATTAAGAGGATTTGAAAGAAACTAAGTAGATTTGTGTCTCCAGCAATCTCATTTCAATTGAATTCTTACCTTGAAGTGTTTTCTAACATAGATTCTCTTGTAACTGTGCTGCAACATGGCTAACTTTGAGAATTCAACACAACAAAAACATACCAGACAAGCAAATAAAGGCACCTGTAATATTGACTGATGTGATGATTCTGTGTATACTAAACTAGTGATTCCTAAATGGTGGCCCAAAGACCACAAGGACTTTTCAGATGCTCTCTAAGGGTACAATGGAAATAGAGGAGAATGCTGGAGATTTCTTTGACATTTCTGCTTCTGTGCTAAAGAAACAAGCCACTTTTAAATATATTTAAGTATAAGCTGAAAAGCAGCTTGTTTCTTCAGCAGCAAAGTTGACTGCAATGGAAATGTGATCAAAAATTCTGGCTGTTTCCACAGTTCTCCTCTATTACGTATGTAGTTTTACTGGATCATGGCCAAAAATAACAAATGTAGTAGTTGAGCTTTTATTTGGAATGTTTTCAAGTGTTCGCTCCTTGTGAGGTAAGACAATGGGGCTATTCCCACGATCGGCAAAAATCAGGCTAGGAGAGCCTAGCCCGATTTTTGCAGATCGTCAGAACAACCGGGCTCGGCTGCAAGCCCGGTAGCTCTAGAGCGGGTAACCCGCTCAAGAAACCCTGCCCCCAAACCAGGTTTGTGGAGTGAGCACTCTGCAAACCTGTTTTTTTTCACGGTGAGTAGCCACGGTGCGGCTTCGCGCCATGCCTACTCACGAGTAGACCACTGGAGGGGAGGCAAAAAGCCACCTCCCAGTTCTGGGGGTCTCGCCAGCATCCCTTGCGCGCTCACCCCCAATTGGCCCCCGCTCGCCCCAGTCCCCGCCAGCTCCATCTTGGAGCCGACAAGCGTGTGGGCGGCCAATCCGGCCGCCCAGGGCTCCCTCTCCGCTTGTGAGCTTAGCCCATTCTTCCCACTCACTACCACAAACTGGGTCTCATGGATCATGAAACCCGGCTCAATGTGTCAGTAGCCAAAGAAATCAGAAGGTGGTTCTTATCAAAGCAAAGTTTGAGATCTCTGTATTGCCTTATGATGCTTCACTGTTGTAACTGGGCCCTAAACCACTTTTATTATAAGAATATATTATAATGTAATAAGCATGGTGTAGTAAGCATAGTGTAGACTATGAATTGAAGCTACCTAATGGCACAGAGTGGAAGTAACTTGCCTAGGGAGCAAGAGGTTGCTGGTTCGAATCTCTGCTGGTATGTTTCCCAGACTATGGAAAATACCTATATCAGGCAGCCGCAACATAGGAAGATGCTGAAAGGCATCATCTTCTACTGCGCGGGAGATGGCAATGGTAAACCCCTCCTGTATTCTACCAAAGACAACCACAGGGCTCTGTGGTAGCCAGGGCGCTTTCCAGACAAGCTGCTTTACAGCAGCAAAATGCTTCCATTCAGACAAGTCACGTATGAAACATAAACAGCAGGAGGAGCAGTCTCGCGGAAACTAACCCGAAAAAACAGCAACTTCTTTATGCCGGATATATGACATCCTAACTCTATATCGCAGAGATTAAATTCGAAACAAGGCATTGGAAATGTGAACGGTACCCTGCTGTCCACGTGGGGACTAAAGTGTCACAACACAGGAAGTGTGGAAGCACACTTCCAAGATACAATGTGACCCTGTTGCAGGGTCTAATCTGGAAAGCACCATGGAGACGACACCAACTTGATGGCACAACTTTACCTTTACTTTAGACTATGAGTTGAGGACTTAATGACTGCAGTCCTAGTATTTCAAGGGCTTCCATCTTTACCAGCAGCCTCTGAGTCCTTTCCTTCTGCTCCCTCCCTCCAGAAGGAAGACTCTGGAACCCAGATAATGACATCAGCTAACACAGACTGGAAGTGACTGCCACAGACACTTTGACACATACTTAATATATTGTAGGGAAGTGAACAAATTGATTTATTTGATTCAATTTGTGCCTGAATCAACTCACCCCTGATTTGTTTTGTGTCTGAATGTCCCCCCAAATCACCTCAGTTTTGATTGGTATTGGATTCAATTTGATTGGGATTGGATTCAAACTTGGATCAATTCAGACCACTCATAAAGATCCTAGGGGCACAAGATTTGGCTGGTGGGTAGGTCCCCAAGGGTACCACCTATCACCCAATTTTCAAGGCAGTGAGACACTTGGTTGATTTTTAATGATTTTTTTTTTTTAGTATTTACTGGATTTGGTATATTTCTACCATAGGAAATAATGGGGATTCAAAGTTGCCCTGTCCTAACCCTAACATGGATCCCCAGCTTTCATTAAAATAAAAAAAAAGCTAAGCTTTAACCATTGTAGAAGTGGGGTTATGGATCACAATGTGTAGTCACTATTTTTCAAGTGTTTGGATTCTTTGGTGTATAATGACTTTTCCTCATAATGAATCCCTATGAGGAATTCATTTCGAGTGTAATTGGACAGTGCCAACTGTCAACTGCCATATGGTAACTACACACACACCCCATGTGCAAGGCAGTGGGGTACGCAGTTTATTTTTTAGGAATACTGAACTGTTTAGATTCTTTGGTGTCTAATAACTTTTCCTCATAATGAATACCTCTGAGAATTTATTTATTTATTTATTTATTTAATCAATCAATCAATCAATCATATTTTTATACCTCCCAAAACCTACATTTCTGGGCAGTTTACAACAAACATTACAACAGAAAAGTTAAAACATTAGTTAAAACAAAAAAATAACAACAGAGAAATTAAAACATTGGTTCAAATAAATGATAACAAAAAGTTAAAACATTACAATTTAAAACCTTACAACATTTTAAAACAATGTTAAAACTATTAAAACGGTATTTAATTTAAAGCCTGGGTGAACAGATGTGTATTTAAATATTTTTTTAAAAATTGTCAGATATGGGGAGGCTCTTATTTCAGCAGGGAGCACTTTCCAAAGCTTCGGAGCAGCAGCTAAGAAGGCCTGTCCCCAAGTAGCCACCAGACTAGCTGATGGCAAATTCAGATGGACCTCTCCTGATGACCTCAATGGATGGTGGTGTTCATGATGAAGAAGATGTTCTCTTAAATATCCAGAGCCCAAGCCGTTTAGGGCTTTATAAATTATAACCAGCACCTTGTATTTTGCCCGGAAACTTGTTGGCAGCCAGTGTAGCTCTTTCAATACAGGAATAATATGGTCTCTCCTAGATGACCCAGACACCAACCTGGCTGCTGCATTCTTAAACAGCTATAGTTTCTGGATTACATACAAAGGTAGCCCCACATAGAGCGCATTGCAGTAATCCAGTAATCTGGAGGTTACCAGCATATGTACCACTGTTCTGAGCTCGCTTATCTCAAGAAATGGACGCAGCTAGCGCATCATCCGAAGCTGATAGAAGGCATCTCTGGCCACTGCTTTGGAAGGAAGGGGAGGTTGACAAAAGTTATGGTACCTGTGAAGTATGCTGCAGATTTGCTGCATCAGTGCTTCCTTAGTCTGAATGTCAGCCAGTGTGTTTAAGATCAAAAGCTCCAGAAATGCCATTAAAAAGAGACAATATAGGAGGCTAGCTTCCTAGAAGCATATAAATAAAAAATGATGGTGCCAGGCCAAGCTTGGTTTTATACCAGCTAGCTACACTAAAGGGAAAAGGTGTTTTGTTAACCCTCCTTCCAAGCCTCTAGGCCAAAATAAATAAATAAATAGAATAAATTTTATTTCTTATCCAAAGAAATTAATCATGACTAAGCACCATTGAAATCAATGAGACAAATTGGTCATGAGTTTCTAACTTAATTTCCATCACATTGGATTTACTGACAACTAATCTTCTCTGGATACAACCTTGTATTTTGACCCAATGCCATAGATTCCTCAGCTTCTAAACCTTACCACACATGTCTCCTGCCACACTGACTTTGCTCCCTTCTAAAACCATAGACAGGAACCACACACAGCCTGGTGTGTGATAAAGCCAAGATTCTGGACCTGTTTTCATTGTGAGAGTTTCCCCTGAAACATGTAAAATACTACTGTAATATGGAAGAGAGTGCCTCTGAGCATTTGCCAGTGAGCACTGGGTAACTGCTGCAACCAACAGCACCTCAACTATTCTAAAGGAAGAGACTTCCAGGGCATTACTTATAGAGATTAAGAACTACTGTGGACTTTCCCAGGAACGCTTGTGAGCGAACAGAGGTCTTTCATTAAGAAACCACAATGCCGGTCCATTATTTCCAAAAAAGAACTTTAGAAAGGTGATGGAAGCTGATCATTTTAAAAAGAAAAACAACAAAAAAAGTGTGTGTTCAGCTGAGAAATGAGGTTAGTAGTTGCGTGATATAATGCATGTTGGCTAGTAAGCGCAGTCTTCACTGAAATAAAACTTTATGATGCTGTGTTGGAAAAGCTTAATTAACAAACTGTCAGTCCACATGTCCTGTTCAGGAGCTGAGGATGACAAATGATCACAAGTGAGCAGTAATTTTTTTTCTCCACCTTGAATGTTTTCTGGAGGCAGAAAATTACCTTGCCAAAGTGAAAGAAAAAAGAAAAAGGATTAAAAAAAATAGGGAGAGAGGGAGAGTATTTTAACAACATATATTGCATCTTTTGAAAAATCAAGTATGTCATTGAGACCATTATCTGCATTTTGATTAGAATATTTGGAGGGGAAACCTCATAGAGAAAGGGTAATTATTCTACTCTGCATTTCATTATTCTACTCTGCATTTACTCTGCAGTTATTACTAGAGATCAATATTAGACCACTAGCTCATCTCCTCTTCTATCCCCTAGAGACAGATCTAAAGGTCTTCTTGCATAGGACGTTGTTAGATCTCTTCAAAGTAAAAGCTCCAGTCTCCACCAGTGGATTTCAGTGGCGACCTAGTCAAAAACCAACCCACTTCAGTGCTGTGTGCTAATGTATTTATCCATGAATCCCAGTCTTGATTTCTTAAGACAAGCAAACTTCATCATGATGCTTCCAACAGAGTTGCCTGGGGCAAAGTCTCACTGAGTAGCTATTCCATTCTCATTCAGTAGCTGTTCTGTGATCAACATCTGTGCCCTACATTGCAGACTAGATTTAAGACTGAACCAATAAATGGTCTTGTTTCCATTCTAGAATCCTTTATACCAGAGGTGGGTTGACTGCAGTCTTGAATGGTCTATTATTACATGCAAAGCAAGGATGTATGTACCACCAGTGCAATGAGAAAGCCATCTAATGGAATTTTGCATGTAACTGCACCACCAGTAGCGGCTGGTGAGTGCACAGCTGGGGCGGCAGCAAGAGGCACCTTTGAAAATATATCAGCAGGTACTTACATGTATTAGTTCAGCACCTGCAACCTGGCCCAAGCAGCGGCACTCTGCCCAGCATCCCGGTGGTGCAGCAGCATGGCTCTGGCTCTGTACATGCACAGAGGCCAGGGCCACAACAACACCCCACAGGATGCTGGGCAGAGCGCTGCTGCTTGAGACATCTTGTGGGTACTTTCCTAACGTTGGTAAGCACCAGCTTATTTATTTTTAAAGGTGCCTCTTCCCCCACCCTGGAACTGCCCTCTGGAACCGCTACTGTGCACCAATGCACAAAAAATTGACACCCTCCACTTTCCCAGGAAGCCCTCTGTGCCATCCAAAAATATGTCTCTGAGAGTTGTGCAGCTTTCAGAGACATACTTTTGGGTGGCACAGGGGTTTCCTGGGGAAGAGGAGGATGTCAAAAATGGCTGCTTCCCTAATGCACCAGTGCCATTAGTTGGGATGTTCTGTAAGGCTGTGCTCTTGCTGCACTGGTGCATCCTTGCTCTGTACTATATCAGTCACTGTTATTTTTTACTAGAATCCCCACAGTCTGCTGGCGTGAGCTAACATTACAAAGCCAGAGTGCATTCTCACAATCTCTTAACAGTTGAAGCATAACTAATCAGTTTTAAGTGGTCCTCTGTATGCTCTCTTACCTAACATAATTAGTGCCTTATTAGATTAGGCTAAAATCCATTTGGTCTACTGTTCTTTGCAAAAATCACAGCAGTGAGCAAACACTCATTGCTGTCTACTAAAAAAGTCTGCTGAAATGTGGCCAGAGACCCACCAATGGACTCTTATCTATCAGCTGCCCACCCTTCCATTACTTTATGAGGTCACTGACACCATCAAAAACTATGTTCTACTCCGGTTTGGGAGCTGTGTGTGCTCCCAGTTTTTAGTTGTTTGGAAACAAGGTTGGAGGAAAACCTGGGTAGAGGTGATTGTGTGGAAACAAGATAGGCAGAAAACCTGGGCAGAAGTAATTGTGTGGAAGCAAGGTAGGAGAAAACCTGGGTAGATTTTCCTCCTACCAGGCTTACACATAGGCGGTTCCCAAGATCAGTGGGAGCTGCCTGCAGAGGTAGTCATGTGCACAGACCGGTTCAGAGGCCATTCTAAAGGCCACCAGACCAGTCCGGACATGGGGTGGTTTTGGTTTGGGTGGGGGGTTCCAAAAGAGATGGGGGGGCTTTACTTACCCCCTCAAGAATGCCGCCGTATTTCATTGAGTAAGCGGGCGGCATACCTCCCTGCCGCCCGCTTCATTCC
This sequence comes from Hemicordylus capensis, assembly GCF_027244095.1. Taxonomy (NCBI): domain Eukaryota; kingdom Metazoa; phylum Chordata; class Lepidosauria; order Squamata; family Cordylidae; genus Hemicordylus; species Hemicordylus capensis. The sequence goes on along the minus strand of NC_069659.1, from coordinate 242,636,850 downwards.
CCCTCCTCTCGGCGCGGCTGCTAATCCATTCCTCCTCCTTTTGAATGAATACTCAATCGGGCGGCAGGGTATCTCCCAGTCCCTGCCGCCCGGCTCTTCAATGCCCCCGGCTCGGCTGGCGGCCGCCCCCCCGCAGCCCCAGGACCCCTGCCGCCCCTTCCCTTCCCATACTCAAGGGGTCGGCAGGAGTACTTCCTAGGAGTACTTCCCCTTCCTAGACGCCATTTGCAGCCCAGCCGGGGAAGGGGACAGGGTCAGCAGGGGAGTACTCCTGCCGACCCCTTGAGTATGGGAAGGGAAGGGGCGGCAGGGGTCCTGGGGCTGCGGGGGGCGGCCGCCAGCCGAGCCGGGGGCATTGAAGAGCCGGGCGGCAGGGACTGGGAGATACCCTGCCGCCCGATTGAGTATTCATTCAAAAGGAGGAGGAATGGATTAGCAGCCGCGCTGAGAGGAGGGGGGATGAAGCGGGTGGCAGGGAGGTATGCCGCCCGCTTACTCAATGAAATACGGCGGCATTCTTGAGGGAGTAAGTAAAGCCCCCCCCATAATCCTTTGGAACCCCCCACCCCAGTGCCAGACCACAACTCCGCGGTTCCGTGCACACCCCTATGCATAGGGTTAGCAGGGAGAGTGGGCTTAGCCCGCTCTCCCTGCAGACGACCCAGCAGTCTGCTTCAGGTGGTCGAACCAGCCACCCACACAACTGCCGGCTTTGTTATGGAGCTGGCAGGGGCTGGGGGGATCGGGGGCCATGCGCCCCCCAGAAGCTCCAGCATGCCCTGCACAAGTGTGCAGGGCATGCTGGAGAGACCCCTGAGCCGGGAGGCTGCTTTTAAGCCTCCCAGTCGGGGGTCTACTCGTGAGTTGCCATGGCGCAGAGCCATGCCACGGCAACTCACGATCATAGAGCCCGGGTTAGCGGAGCGCTCGCTCTGCTAACCTGGGCTTAGGGGAGGGTTACTTAAGCAGGTTAACCACTTGGAGGCCACCGGGCTTGCCTCCGAGCCCAGAGGTTCTCATGGTCAGGCGAAATGGAGCTAGGTGCCCCTAGCCCGATTTCGCCTGTTCGTGGGAATAGCCTCACAATCACTTCTTCCCAGTTTTTCCTCCTAACTTGCTTCCACCCAACGGAAAACACAAACAGCCCCCCAAACCCAGGTAGAACACAGTTTTTGATTGTGTAAATGACTTCTATATTTTCTCTATAGTTGTGCTGATGTTTGTTTTAAGGTAACAAATGCATACTTGTAACTCTTTGAAGCTCTTCTCACGATCGGTGATAAAAGCTTTTGTTGGGCCTGCGGGGAGAGCAGGCTTAGCCCACTCTCCCCGCAGACGAGCAGCTGCTCGTAGCTGGGCAGCTGGATCAGCCGCCCACACAACTGCCAGCTCCATCAAGGAGCTGGCAGGGCCTGCAGGGATTGGAGGCTGCGCACAGCCCGGAAGTTCCAGGATGCCCTGCGTGAGCCTCCCGGTCAGGGGTCTACTCATGTGTCATTGTGTGCTGTGGTGCCACACAAGCAAAAAAAATGAGGTTAACAGAGCGCTCTCTCTGTTAACCTCATTTAAGAGGAGGGGTAATTAGGTGGGCTAGCTGCCTTGGGAGCACTGGGCTCGTAGGCAAGCCCGGCGTTTCCCACAATCCCTGGAAAGCAGGCTAAGCTTCCTTAACCCGCTTTCCAGGGATCATGGGAATGGCCTCTTTGGGTTGTATTCTTACTTCGTGCTCTGTAAACAAAAGTCCTTCCCCTTGAGAAGGAGAGTTCCACTCACAAAAGGGGTCCCAGTGTAAACACAATTCTTCTGTAGATGGAAAATCATCTTTTCATGAAGTGCAAGTGCAAAATAACTGCAGGGAACGTAGATGCCCCAGAACGCCTTACACTGAGTCAGACTTTTGGTTCACCTAGTACAATGAGGGAGGCTCGGTTGTCATGCACGTGAGACAGGGCCTTCTCTGTTGGTGCCCCCAGACTCTGGAATGCTCTCCTGATGGCTATTCGCTCCTCGGTCTCCATCACAGCTTTTAGAAAGAGTGTAAAATCTTGGCTTTTTGCCCAGGCTTTTATTTGATTGTCTCTGCTGCTGCTCCCTGTACTCTGTATTGCTTTTATGCTTTTGTTTTAAATTTTTAATCAGATTTGTTTTATATTTTTAGCTTAATATTTTAATTGTGTCTTTTTTACAATCTTGTTTTTAAATTTTGCTGTAAACCGCCTTGGGATTGTTTGAATGAAAGGCGGTATGTAAATTTAACAAACAAACAAACAATAAATAAATAAATAAATAAATATTGTCCATATCAAAGCTGCACAACTTCAGTCCTCCTGCAGATGTTAGACAACAACTCCCATCATTAGCTATTGGCCATTGTGACTGAGGACAATAGGGTTGTAGTCCCAAAACAGCAGGAGGACTGGAGTTGTGCAATTCTGATCTATGCTGATTGACAGCAGCTCTCCAAGGCCCCAGGCAGGAGCCTTTCCCAAGCCTACTTGGAGATGCCAGAGACTGAACCTGGAACCTTCTGCATGCAAAGCAGATGCTCTGCCACTGAGCCACAGTCCCATCCCCATGCCCCATCCCTTTTCTTCTAGACCACATTTCCATTTCAAGGAAATCCTACTTTCTAGAAATCAAACTGCAGCTGCTTGGTTCTTTGGAACTGAAGTGGGTGATTTTCAGGGACACCTATTGAAAGTTCTTTCTGGACAAGAAATTGACTCCTCTTTTCTTTTCTTTTCATTTCTGCCAAGGCCTAAATCAATCACAACATATTTCAGAGGGATGCAAAAACAGGTTAGCTAAGCAAGTGTTGTTTGTCAATTGTGCATCAGAGCTACATCAACATGTTATCATAAATCTGCCCAACTTTCAACAATGTTCAGAGACACTAAAATTGGTAAAGATGAGAAGTGTCAGGGAGGATAAAAAAGGAGAAAGGCTATATGGCATTTGATAAGGAAAGCAGTGTTTCCATACATTCCAACGCCCTCTCAGTGTCCCCAGTCCGGGCTTTTGTTGCCTTTCCCAAAAGTCAAGGAAGGGAGGAAAGAAAATTAGACTGAAGTTCTCGGGAGCTACTGCTGTATGCATCTAACATGCTGAACTATTCAGAAATGGGGAAAGATGTCTGTTTTGCCAAATATTCAGAAGTATATTTGATGAAAAATATGGTTAAAGGTTAAAAATATGGTTAAAGCCTCTGAATTGGCCAGGCTTGGCATAAATGCAAAAAGCCAGGCCTTGTGCTGTACCCTGGGCAACAGAGAAGAATAGGATGTGCACAAAATGGATTCCACATTTCGTTTTAAGCTCGAAATGAAACGCAGATGGCTGGAAAGTTTCGAGTTTCTTCCATGGAAACAGCCAGCTTTGACAGAACAAACGCAAACCGTTTCTAGTGTTCTGGCCATAGGGAACAATGGGGAAATGCAAAACAGCTCATTCTTCCCCATGAGTAGCTCCTAAGAACACCAAAGTGAGTTGGGTGTTAGGGCATGATAGTGGTAGGACACTCAACCTACTATTGGCTGACACACAACTCACAAAAGAAATGGGCAAGTGGGTGGTTTTTAATATTTTTTTAACTTCCCTAAATCCCACCCCCACCCCCCAGGATCCAAAGGGGGTTTGGGGGAAAAGTTGCAAAATTGCCCACTCACCACTTACCCATTTCTTTTGTGGGTGGGGTGGGAGGTAGCAAGCCGCCCAGAGACATGAGTTTGGAGAGGTATAAAAATATGTTAAATAAAATAAAAATAAAATAAATCATGCCCACAACCCTCTTTGGTGTCCCTAGGAGTTTCCCATAGGAAACAAGGGGTTGTTTCAATAATAATGTTTCCCCATTATTGGGTTGTTTCCCCATTATTCCCTATGGCTGTAACAGTTTTGCATTGCAATTTACAATGCATTTTGCAACCTTGCCCTGAGAAACATTGCAGATTAGAACCTCACAGTAAAAGGGAATCTGTCCCTGCCAACACAAAACACCACACATTTCAAACACAGTCCAAAAATGCCCCCAAAGAATCACTTACCAAGAATCTACTGCCAACCACAGTGCCTATGCTGCAGTACATAGGAACACAGGAAGCTGCCATATACTGAGTCAGACCATTGGTCTATCTAGCTCAGTATTGTCTTCACAGACTGGCAGCGACTTCTCCAAGGTGGCAGGCAGGAATCTCTCTCAGTCCTATCTTGGAGAAGCCAGGGAGGGAACTTCAAACCTTCTGCTCTTCCCAGAGCAGCTCCATCCCCTGAGGGGAATATCTTACAGTGCTCACACTTCTAGTCTCCCATTCATAAGCAACCAGGGTGGACCCTGCTTAGCTAAGGGGACAAGTCATGTTTGCTACCACAAAACCAGCTCTCCTCTCCAATTGGCATAACTTACTTATCCTTTTAATTTCAATGGGACCACTTTGAGTAATTTGCTCGTTGTAACAGCCAGTTTCCATGAAATTAAAAAAATGCAACTCATAAGAGCAACCAATGTCAGCCACTAGTATTTTTTCTCTCTTATGGAATAAATATATTTTGCAGCTGGGGGAGGTCCCCCATCCTGTGTTCTGTTTTTTACTAAGCCAAATTCCAGATTTTGGTTGCAAAGGAGTATATAATATGAATAAGATTATATACACAGTTGTTTAGTAGCTTCATACAGGTCTGGTGCACAAATTGTGCAAATCTAATCTATGCACTTCTAGCTAGGTATGAGAAACTGTCCTGTGATTTCTCCTGCAGCCTTGAAACTTAAGGCTTTTAATGGTGCAGTGGGGAAATGACTTGACTAGCAAGCCAGAGGTTGCCAGTTTGAATCCCTGCTGGTATATTTCCCAGACTACAGGAACCACTTATATCGGGCAGCAGCGATATAGGAAGATGCTGAAAGGCATCATCTCATACTGCACGGGAGGAGACAATGGTAAACCCCTCTTGTATTCTACCAAAGACAACCACTGGGCTCTGTGGTCGCCAGGAAATGACACCAACTCGATGGCACACTTTACTTTACTTACTATAACTGTAACTATGTTACATGTGGTATTTTATGCCACCAATGAGAGTTTGTTAGTGTCATGTCACATGGGGATTTTTTCAAAAATTGATATTTTAATATTAAAAATAAGATGATAATAATTTAGGCCTGTAATGTTCCATCAAACCCACAGTCCCTGTCTACAGATGTAGCTTTAATTATGTATTTAAGGAATGCACACTACTTCCTCTTCCTGTTCACAGCCTTACCAGGCCTTACTCGAGGCATTTCAAGGCATGTCTTCTCCATTTGAATTGGCAGAGCCTCCCAGTTCCCATGAAGAAGGGGAAGTGGTTTGAGGAGCCAACTCAAAACCCCCATCAAAAAGATGCCGATTATGACAAAACTAATTGAACTCCATGCCAGTCATACCGGAATGTCACCCTGTGTGGCATGCATTCCTACAAAAATTCTATCTAGGGAAACAAAGTGCATGCAACTTGGATGAAAGATGATCACCCCCATAATGCAGGAGTGGCATTCAGGGAGGCTCTGTAGGGCCATAGAACTATATTGTTTCTAACTAAATTGTTTCCAGACTAAATTAAAAGGAAAATATTTTCTACACACACACACATGCACACACACACAGACACAGAGTGAACTTCCTGGAACGGTCAGGGTTCTTGAGCCAATTTGTCAGGTTTGGAGGTTTTTTAAAGGAAAATGGAGGGCAGGGATAAAGACAGAATGAACTTGCTCAAGCCCTTAATAGTTTATAGTAGGTATTCTGCAGGGAGAGGAACTAGGGCTAAGGGGCTGCATGTTGCAAGATTATGTTATGACGTTGTAGCTGACATGATGACATCATGGAAAGTGATGCGGATTATTGCACTGACAACAATTGTTGCTTCTTCACATAACTAGTTAAATAGTCAGTTGGAAAATACCTGCAGAGAAAGGTTGTTGGAGCTTTTCCACCCCCACACCCCATCTATTAAGACAGGGCAGAAGCACTGGTTGGGGCACTGGATCTTATTTCTCTTCCTGGAAAGGGCCCTCCTGCTCGGCAGCACTACCAGCCTGTCTCAGCATTCAGTCAGGCTGAATCGCCATCCTTCGGATCTATAAAGCCCTAGCTTCTCAAACTAAGCAACTTGTCCATGGTTTGAAGACACTGAGGCTCTTCTCACAATAACGGAGAAGAGCCTCTATGGGGTTTGCGAGGAGAGTGGGCTAAGCCCGCTCTCCTCGCAGACAACCAGCCAGTCTGCTCTTGGCAGCTGCAGCAGCTGCCCACACAACTGCCGGCTCTGTGATGGAGCCGGCGGGGGCTGGGAGGATCGGTGGCCGCGTGGCCCCCAGAAGCTCCAGTATGCCCTGCGCGAGAGCTGGGGAGAACTGGGGAAAACTGGAGAGACCCCGGAGCTGGGAGGTGGCTTTTCGCCTCCCCTCCAGGGGTCTACTCATGAGTAGCCATGGCACGGACCCGCACCATGGCGACTCACGATTTAAAAACCCGGGTTTGCGGAGCGTTTGCTCCATAAACCTGGTTTAAGGGGAGGGGTTGTTTGGTGGGTTAACCACCAGGAGGCAACTGGGCTCGCCTGCGAGCCCGGTGGCTCCCACGATCAGCCAAAATCAGGCTAGGCTCCTCTAGCCTGATTTCGGCTGATCATGGGAATAGCCTCACTATCTAAATGCCTGCTCCCTTTCCCTGATTTCTGCCTTGGATCTTGATCCCCTACCTGGTTTTGGCTATGCACTTATGTTTGTTTCTTTTGTGCACTGCTGTGAAACTCAAACCCTGAAACGTTGACCATGAAGCCACTTGGACTAATAGCTAGTTCCTCCAGCTCCTAAAACTCAACTGCTTCCCTTGCTGGCTCCTGAGAGGGAGGGCTATGGGGTTGAGACTGCCTTGGTCAGCCTGATGGATGATCTCCAATTGGCTATTGACAGATGGGGTGTGAATCCACTGATCCTTTTGGATCTCTCGGTGGCTTTCAATACCATCAAGCATGGTATCCTTCAGAATTGCCTGAGGAGGATGGGATTGGGTGGCACTGTTTAACAGTGGTTCCTTTCCTACCTATCTGGTAGATTCCAGGTGGTGTTGTTTGGAGACTGCTGCTCCGCAAAGTGAGAACTAAAGTATGATGTTCCACAAGGCTCCATACTGTCTCCAATGCTCTTTAACATCTACATGAAACCACTGGGAGTGATCATCAGGAGGTTTGGTGCAGGGTGTTATCAATATGCTTATGATACCCAAATCTATTGCTCCAAATCAACTTCAGCAGGAAATGGCATAACATCCCTAAATGACATAACCTGGAGGTGGCAATGGGCTGGATGAAGGATAACAAACTGAAGTTGAATTAAACTAAGATGGAGAGACTGACTGGGGGGGGCGGGGTGGTTGGGAACCAAGAGATGGTTTAGATCTGCCTGTTCTGGATGGGGTTACACTCCCCTTGGTACACAGATTGGGAGTGCTCCTGGAACCAAAATTCCCTGGTTTCTTGGGTTGAGGCAGTGGCCAAGAGCTCTTTTTATCAGCTTTGGCTACTACTACTACTACTACTACTACTACTGATGATGATGATGATGATTTACCGCTTTACAACAAAAGTTTGTGAAATGATTTATATAGATTTTTTTTAAAAAAAAGATTCCCTTTCCCCAAAGGCTCACAATCTAAAAAGAAACATAAGGCTCACAATCTAAAAAGAAACATAAAACAACAGCCACTGGAAGGATGCTATGCTGGGTTTGGATAGGGTCAGTTGCTCTTCCCCTGCTAAATATAAGAGAATCACCACTTTGAAAGGTGCCTCTTTGCTCAGGTATGTAGCTTGGAAGTGCTTCTGGATCCCAAACTCGCCCTGGTTTCTCAGGTTGAGGCAGTGTCCAGGAGCTCTTTTTATCAACTTCGGCTGATCCGTCAGCTACATCAATTTCTGGGAGTAAATGACCTTAACACAGTGGTGCATATGCTGGCAACGTGTAGGCTTGACTGCTGTAATGGACTCAACATGGCGCTGCCTTTGTTTGTAGTCCAGTTGATACAGAATGTGGCAGCCAGATAACACCAATTATAATTGCAACATAACACCAACTGGCTGCTGCTATGTTCAAAAGTGAAATATAAAGTGCTGGTTATAATTTATAAAGCCCTCAATGGCTTTGGTTCAGGGTACATAAGAGAGAGCCTTCTTTGTCATGAACCTTGTCACCTATTAAAATCATCTGGAATGGTTCAGTTATGGTTGTTGCCAGCTCATTTGGTGGAGACTTGGTACCAGGCCTTCTCTGTGGCTGCCACCGAGGCTTTGGAATATGCTCCCTGTTGAAATAAGAGCATCTCCTTCTTTGTTTGCTTTCAGGAAGACTCTCAAGATGCACCTGTTTTCTCAAGTTTTTAAAGTGAAATTAATTTTAAACTGTTTAATTTGTATTTAGCTTATAAGATTGTTTTTACTTTTTTACTGTGAATTTTTAACTGTTTTAACTCTGTTTTATATTTGTTGTGTTTTAAATTCTGTACACCACCTAGATATGCACATATCAGGAAATATAAAAATTAAATAATAATGAAATAATAAATAAATATGGTGGGAGGCCTGTGGAAGGCTTCCAGCAGGAGGCCAGTGGAAAGAGTGGCATTGTTGTTGTTGAAAAGGTAAAGATAAAGTGTGCCGTCGAGTCGGTATCAACTCCTGGCAACCACAGAGCCCTGTGGTTGTCTTTGGTAAAATACAGGAGCAGTTTACCATTGCCTCTTCCCAAGCAGTATGAGATGATGCCTTTCAGCATCTTCCTATATCGCTGCTGCCCGATATAAGTGGTTCCTGTAGTCTGGGAAATATACCAGCAGGGATTCAAACTGGCAACCTCTGGCTTGCTAGTCAAGTCATTTCCCCACTGCTGCCTGATATAGGTGTTTCCCATAGTCAGAGAAACATACCAGCAGGGATTCGAACTGGCAACCTCTGGCTTACTAATCAAGTCATTTCCCTGCTGCGTCATTAAGTGGCTTCTGTTATTGTTGTAGTGTTACTTATTATATAGAGAGTATTTATATACTACTTTTCAATAAACAAGTTCTCAAAGGAAAGGAGAGCTGGTCTTGTGGGAACAAACATGATTTGTCCCCTTAGCTAAGCAGGGTCCACCCTGGTTGCATATGAATGGGAGACTTGATGTTTGAGCACTGAAAGATATTCCCTTTAGGGAAGGGATGAATAGATGGTCCCAAGTTCCCTCCCTGGCTTCTCCAAGATAGGGCTGAGAGAGATTCCTGCCTGCAACCATGGAGAAGTCGCTGCCAGTCTGTATAGACAATACTTAGCTAGATGGACCTATTGTCTGACTCAGTATATGGCAGCTTCCTATGTTCCTGTGTTCCAAAGTGATTCACACAATAAAGGGAATGAGCAAATGGTTCTCTGAGGGACTCACAGTCTAAAAAAGAGACAAGGAAGACACTAATGAACAGCAACTGGGAGGAATGCTCTCTCCCTGCCTTATAAGAGTCAACACTTTAAAAGGTGCCTTTCTGCCCAATTAACAGGGTTAGTTTCCTGTATCTCACTGCTTCTTGTGTCATCTTGACATGGTCTACTATTGTACCTAATCCATATAGATATACTTAATCCACAGCTCAGAAGAACTGAAGTACAATGTGTTGCAGTGAAGTTTAGAGGTGGAGTACAGACAAAGTGGAAATCAGTGTTCAGTTGACATGTAGCTCCCATGGACCAGCAATATGAGCCCACAATATGAGATCACGCAATGAGATTATGGGACTATGGGAAAAACCTATATCGGGCAGCAGCAATATAGGAAGATTCTGAAAGGCGTCATCTCATACTGCACAGTAGATGGCAATGGTAAACTCCTCTTGTATTCTACCAAAGAAAACCACAGGGCTCTTTGCTCACTGGGAGTCACCAACCCGACGGCACAACTTACTATTAATGCACTGCACTTGGGGCTGCCCATAAAAAAAAACCATTTGGAAGGTACAACTGCTGCCAAATATATCAGCCAGTTTAGCATCAGGGGACTCACATGGGCAGGGCCGTCCCTAGTGGTGTGCAGGGCTGGGCAGTGGGGGAATCAGCATGTGTGGGGTCTCCTAAACAATTCATACGATTACAGAATCATACTAACTGATGACATACTGTGTAAATAGTGTGAGTGAGTTTGGACATGTCCAGTGAGCTTGGACATATAGTGCATTTATAAGGGGGAAAGTTAAAACCACAACATATGCCCCTTCACAGATCTCACTCAGACCTTCTGGATTTCAAATTAACTTGATCATAGTGCACTTACCATCTATCTATCTATCTATCTATCCATCTATCCAACTGTTTACTGTTAGCTCCACTTTCACCAGAGGTGTGAAGTACTCTATGGATAGAGAGAACACTTTCTGGCCACTTTACTGCTCTAGGGGGGAAATATTAAAAATCAATGAATTGACCAGTCCAGTTCATATCAAATACATAGAGCTCTCCCAACCTACTCTACATCTTTGCTCAGTATCAAAGCCCTATGCCAAGCCCAGGAGATCTAAAGGGTGGGGCCAAAAGGGGTGCTTTACCCCTTTTTCTATGAAGGCAGAAGGCAGATTCCTCCAGATTTGAGGTGTGTGTGTGTGTGTGTGTGTGTGTGTGTGTGTGTAATGATGTTCCAAGGGGAGTCTTCCATTCCAGAAATTTTTGTAATTTTTTTTGCCATGAAACAAGCCACTTATAAGATTTTTTGTTGATGCTTTTAGAAAAAAAAATTCAAAAATATATTAAAAATCGAGAGATTGTCAAATCCTCTTCAAATTAAATATGCAGAGACACACACCCGCCCTACACCTGTGACCGATATCAAAGCCCTATAGCAAGCCATTACATACATATGGCGGCGGGGATAACCACAAAAGAGAAATCTCATACTTTCCATTGCTGGCTCTCAGGAGGAGGAAGGCACAGGCTCAGCCAGCACTGGCAGCAGGGCAGAGCAGGGCAGGATGCATATTGCTCTGGTGGGCAACCACTCTGCCTCCTTTCTTTACTTCTGCCTTCAGGCAGCCTGCCAGCCCACACTGAGAGCTTCAGGGAGGCTGGCAGAGAAGCTTCTAGAAGCCCACCCACCCATCAAACAGCTGAGACACAGGTGGTGGAGAGGGAGTTGTAGCAGCATGCAGGGAGCTTTTCAGTAGCAGGAAAGCCTCACAATCCTGGCCAGCACCACGCAGGGTGCAGAGGAGGCATCTCGGAGCCTGCGCCAGCTGCAGGACAGGGAGGCAGATGCAGGGCCTGCAGGAACACGGGGCTGGGGGGTGATCGCCCTGTTCACCTCACTCAAAAGATGGCCCTGCACATGGGGAGCATATGATTACCCATTTGCCCATCTTTGTTGGCTTCCCATTTGCTTCAGGGTGCTATTCAAGGCACTGGCTGTCATACAGAGCAAGTAAGTGCTGGCACATCGAGAAAGCAACCTAAGAGAACTTCCCAACTGACTTCACCAATGCAGCAGGGAAACAGCAATTTTGAAAGGGAGGGTGTCAAAATATGCGGCTTCTCTGCTGCACTGGTGCAGTCAGTTGGGAAATTCTCTTAGGTTGCTTTCTTGATGCAGCAGCACTTCCTTACTCTGTATATCAGCCTCTGGTCCTAAACAGTTTGGGCCCTGAAATTTTAAAGAACCACTTGCTCCTGTATGATTGTGTAGGTGGGGGGCTGGAGAGGAAGGAAACTCGCAGATACCTCTGTTGCCTCTACTGGGCCTAGTAAAGACAACAATGAGGCATCTCTTGCTCTTCTTTTTCCTCAGTGGTTTTCTGTAAGTGTCCCAGCAAAGTATAGCACACATAAATAAGCAATTACAGCCAATGTAATCCACTAAAATCAATAGAGCTGATCAACCTAAATACTGCGGCTTCCACTTACCTCACATTATGGATTTGGCTGTGTCTGAGGGTCAAAGCAGTCATGACATTAAATATGTCATCTTTCTGTTTTCTAAAACTTAAAAAAAAAAAAAAGCAGCCACAGAGGGCCCAATCTGAATCAGGATCACAGCACAGGGGAAGGGGTTAAAATACTGGCCAGTGTAGTGTAGTGATTAGAGAGCTGGACTAGGACTGGGGAGACCTGACTCTGGGGCAGTCACATAACTCTCAGCCTAACCTACCTCACAGGGTTGTTGTGAGGATAAAAATCACCATGCACACCACTCTGAGCTCCATGGTCTGATCCTGACCTGGACCGAGAACATGGGGGTTTAACTCTTTTCACCTACACTACCGTCTCAGTCTGGGCCTGCCAAAACTTTTGTAGGTGCAAACAGCAACTTCTATTCCAGAGTGAATAGCAGCTTCAGGGCTTTTGATCGGGACTGTGATCAGTGAAATAGTTAACCCTTCCTGCACCATGAGTGCCTCACAGCTGCTATATTCTATAAAGGGTTTAAAAACTGACAGATGATGGGATGTTTAATGCCATGTCTAGTTTGACCCCAATGCATGCCAACGATGAGTCACACACATGTGGATATTAGAAATTTCATATGTTGTATATTATAAATATAGAGAGCTATCTTATACTGAGTTTGTTCATTGGCCCATCAGACCCAACCAACCATCCATCCATCCAATTCTAGCTGACAGCAAGCAGCTCTCTCTGGGAGAAATCCCACAGGGATTTTCTTATCCCTACCTGAAGATACCAGGGATTGAACTTCAGGTTTTCCACATGCAAAGCATATACTCTGGTATAGAAAGAAACTCTTTAGGTTTCCCTGGAAACTCCTGCAATGCTTCATTTGAGGAGGACACACCACTCCCAGCATTTGCTTTGAATTTTGCTCAAGGTGATATTTCCTGCCCGCAATCTCGATTCCTCTCTTAAGATACCCACAGAACCTCAGTTGGCAGAAGCATTTCTTAACAGTAGTTCCTAAAATTGCAAATCATTGCAACTGGTGAGTTCCTCTTTGAAAAATGCAGAACTAGGAGGCTGATTACAGCACAGCTATGTGCTTTAGTTTTGTTCATCACCTCCTAGAACTATTCCCCTCTTTGTTCCTGCATGTGCACGCGCGCGCACAAAACCTCTCTGGTTTTAACCTCACAAACCAGAAGTGAAATAATGAAGAGTGAGACTCAAAAATCATGTCATTAAGGCGAGTTTATGGGTGAGCTAGGGAATCAGGATTCTGTCTGGCAGATCAGATGGTCTCTGTAAGGGAGAACAGAGGATCTTTCTGAGCCTTTCTGCTTTGAGCCGGTGAGCAGACATTCATGAGAAATGGGGGGCTGCTTTTGTTTCTAATCCAGGTTCTGATGTGCAGTTGGTAAGCTGCTTTGCTGAAATCCAGAGACACTGATGATGTCACCTTCGGCCACTGCCAGGGCATAGTTGGATAATAGCCTTGCTCTTTGTTTTGGGTTGTACTTTCAATCAAACCAATACCAATCAAGCATTAGGATATATAAAGAGCAATTCCCCCTGCTCACTTAGGATGGGAGCATTAAGGTGAAATATGCCATTATTTTGACTTCAGAAATCTAAAGTGCAACACAGTTCACCCCCTCCAGAAATGTACATTGCCCCTTTTGTACACACACACCCCAATATGTTCTGTTGCAACCATTGCAATACTTCAGCAGGACTCACATACATACCATGAGGAATCAGGCCTTGTTAAAAAAAAAAAAAAAAAACCGTAATGAGTATAGCCCTGCTGAGGAAAGAGCACCCTTTAAAGTGGTGATTCTCTTACATTAAGCAGGGGAAGAGCACGTGTCCATATCTAACCCCATCACAGCATCCTTACAGTAGGCATATGTGAACAGGTTCATTTCCAAACCTGTTCGACAACAAACTGGTTCGGTTCAATGGTTCGATATTGAACTGAACCACCGGCCTGTTTTATTTATATACTAGCCGACCCCGCACAGAGCATCTGTGCGCTCTTTGGGGCTGGCAGTTACCTGTTCCCCTCCACCTTCTGCCCCAGTCTCCACTTCCAGGCCCAGCCGCCTCTCCTCCCCACCACCACTTCTGCCCCCCCCCTTTCTCCCCTCCCCCCCGGGCCTTGCCTCCGTGGCTGGGCTGGGCCCGCTGCTGCCTCTGGACTCTGCAGCCAGGCCTGCCGCTGCCGTGGCGACCAATCCTCCTGGGTGTGCCTCAGCCAATCAGGCCCATCTGCAGCCCAGCCAATCAGCTGGGCACTGGGACGCACATTCCAAGGCACACCCAGTAGAATTATATATATAGATATAAATAAAAATTTACTTACCCGCTCTGGGGTGCTTCTCCAAGGCCTCAGGGGGTCTCTGGAGGTTCCCCCTCTCCCCGCTGGCCTCCATTAATGCCCAAATCACCCGGTTCAGGCAGTCCTCAGCCCATTCCGGGCCTCACCCCCATGGCAGCAGCCATTCTGGAGGCCGCTGCACATGCCCAATGGGCCTCTGCATGGCCAGGTCATGAGCAGTGGCCTCCAAAATGGCCACTGCCATGGGGGTGAGGACCAGAACAGGCCGAAGACCTCCCGAACTGGGCAATTTGGGCATTAACAGAGGCCAGTGGGAGGAGGGGGAACTTCCAGAGACAAACCCTCCCCCAGTGGCCTCAAAGATGAGTAAATTTTTACACTTGTTTGTTTGTTTGTTTTAATCACCAGGCCCCCACCCCCGGACCACACCGGGGAGGGTGTGGGAGGTAGAAACCAAACATGCCCGGTCCAGTTTGAGTCTTGTTCAGACTCGAACTGAACTGGGCAACCCTGTTTTATGCACACCCCGACCTTACAGTAGCTGCTGGTGTCTACAGTACTTTGTCTTTCTTTTTAGTCTGTGAGCCCATTTGGGACGGAACCATCTGATTTCTTTTTCTGTGCAAAGCATTTTGAGAACTTTTTTTTGTTGACAAGCGGTATATAAATAATCATAGTAGTAGTAGTAGTAGTAGTAGCAGCAGCAGCAGCAGCAGCAACAGTGTTCATCTTCCCTAGATCATACCAAAGATCCAAATCTGATATCTGACTTATTTCTTGTTCAGGGTATGCGGGTCCTCCTAGAATCGTATGTGTAACAGCATGCAGGACTGGAGCCACTGTGACATGAAAACTGACTAGGGCTCAAGGAAAAATCAATCTGTTGACCAAGACTGGCACTATCCAGCTCATGCCAGAGTTCTATATACCACTCCTCAATTAAAAAGTTATCAAAGCACTTCACATAGCAAAAGGAATAAGAAAATGGGTCCTGTCCCAAAGAGGCTCACAGTCTAAGAAGAAGCAGACACCAGCAACAGCTACTGGAGGGATGCTGGATTGTGGCTTACATAGAAACAGCCCCTCTCCATCTGCTAAATATAAGGAATTCATCACTTTAAAGGTGCCTCTTTGATCAGTTAGCAGGGGTTAAAGTCTGCAAAATGGGCAAATGCCTGCAAAAGATTATTTTTGACATTGCCTTTTGAGCTCCCTGCTGTGTTCACCATTTCAAAACATCTGACTGGGAAGAGGAGATAACTATCCCACTTGATAAGCCATTCAGGGTTACCATTACATTACAAGTGATATGACTCGAGTACATATAATAATCACAACAGAAAATTGGACTGCATTAAAATGACCCATTCGCCCCCCACCCCTACACACAACCCAGCCCCCAGCACAGGAGGATTAATGCTAAAAGCCAGTTCTGCAATCACAGTTGATACCTTAACTCTTTGCATTCCACACACACACATCCCATGTCTTTTAAACATTCCCTACTGTCTGTGGTGCACAGAAAATAGCAAAGAAAGTAACAGTTTGTCTCTCCGATGACATCTTAGCTTTCCCTCTGTAATCTAACATTTACTTTTCAAACTTATGAACCACTCTTCCATAAGTAGGTGCAAAATGGTATATTTTTTTAAGTGTTTTGAAGCTATAATAATACAAATAAAATATTTAAGACCAAATCACAGCGCACCCAGATATATGAGCACTCTCTACAGTAAGATACTGCCCTTAAGAAAGGGGGCTGCAGTTCAGTGGTAGCCATCTGCTTTCAATGCAGAAGGTCTCAGGTTCAATCCCTGGCATCTCCAGGTAGGGCTGGGAAAGACTCCAACCTGAATCTTAGGAGAGCCACTGCCAGTCAGAGTAGACAATGTTGAGTTAGATGAATGGTCTGACTTGGTATAAGGCATCTTCCTATGCTCCTATTGTAAATAAACAAATGATCAGGAAATAACACCTAGAGCAACAAAAGTGTTCTTCCAAAAAGACTAGAATTGTACAGCAACACAGCCTACCACACCTCTGGAGGGTGGGAATTCCAGAGTCTTGGAGCCACTACTGAGTAGGCCCAGATTCAGGCACTTGCTATCTGAACCATTTGAGTGTAAGGAACCCCCAACAAGATGTCAACAGAGCTCCTTTGATTCCGAGGATTGCATAAGGATCTGGCTGCTTCAAGTTTTAAAAAGGCAACAATGTCCCGTTGTCCTAAGACCTGGAGATGGAGGAGTCTTTGTTTGTTTCTGGCCTTGGCTCTTTGTAAAGAAAGAGAGTGTGCTTGGCTCTCATGCCTTCTTGAACTGTGAGAGCACATACATCAATAATGTACTCACAAGGCTGCTTATGTTTATAAGTGAAATTTTAAAAGGGAGGAAGGGTTAGGCTGATGCAATTAAAAGGACAGAGGTTTATTTGTATGGTGAAGTTCTGCTTAAATCTAAGTCACAAGGGTTAGGGGAAAAATGCTAAGCCTCACTGCAGCCAACATCTATAATGTAGAAAATGACCTCTGCATGCATGCCTATATTTTTTGTGTTTCTGAGCACACCACACACACATGCGCACATGTGTGCCTTTCTCTTACTGTGAGAAAATGAACTTACTTTCAGTCACCCTGAGCATCTGACCACTCAGCTGATCAGAAGAACATTGTGGTAAACCACAGCCAAGCTTCAAATATCTTGTTTAGAGCACAGTTCCGGTAGGGCTGGATGGCACCTCTTGCATCACCTGCTGCTTCAGTGAGATGGCCTTCCTTCCTCATCGTTTATCTTTTCTTCACATTGCTATTGGAAAGGATTGCACACTCTCACATTGTTACAGCAAACACATACTGCTCTTTCACTAGGGAGCAGCTAATGCATTTCACTAGGATTACATGTATGAATAAGAAGAACTATGAGTAAGAAGAAAAACCGAGTGACACAATCTGGAGTTTGTGATAGCTTAGCAAAAAAAAATTATATGTATACAAAAGTCCTCTTATTACATAAGAGGAAAGATACTGCTGTAATTTGCACAGAAATTAAGAAAATGCAACTTATAAGACGATCCAAAGAAAGACTGGATATGTGATAGCTTACCCTGTAAGAGCTTCCATTCTGATCCATCAGGACCAGGCAAGAAATCTAGAAATGTAGTTTTCTAGAGCCTCCAGGGTCCTGGAAGCCAGTGGCTGATATATTGGCTAAATTACTCAATGGAAGTCCCATTGAAATTAATAGGACCAATTAGTTGAACAATTTAGTCAGGATGTCAGCTACTGGCTTGAGCTGGAGCTTGAAGTCTAGCAAGCAGAAAGTACTGTTCTGCTGACCAGGCTATAGCAGAAAGTCTGGCTTTTAGTATTCATTCCAGATCTGGCCAATCCAGAGGCTTCATACTACCTCGACACAAGGAATAACATTCCAGCCTCCTTCTATGGCTCCAATGGGCTCTGAGGCCTAAGCACACACATCTCACAATAGCTCACTAGGTTCCACTTAGAGGTTATTCAAGCCCCAGAGTCGTCTACTGCTGCTGCTGCTGCTGCTTTGGCTACTACTACTACCACCACCGCCACCACTACCCATTACTTAAACAAGGTCTGCAAGCAGTGCTATAATGAGACGAGTCTCACGAACAGTGAGACTCGCTGGAAGGGGGTTTGCGGGGAGAGCAGGCTTAGCCCACTCGCCCCACAGACGATCGAGCCGGCAGCCCTAGGCAGCAGGATCGGCTGCTCACACGACTTTTGGCTCCATACGGAGCGCTTGCTCCATTAACCTCATCTTAGGGGAGGGGTATTTAGGGCGGTTAGCTGCCCCAGTGCTACACACGATTGCCCCAAAGCAGGCTAGGCTCCCTTAGCCCACTTTTGAGTGATCATGAGAACCACCTCACTGTGTGGTGTGCTTGGGACTGATGGCACCTTAGAGGCTGGAATAACTTTTTACTGTAATTGCTATACATGTGTGAGCCTGAGTTTCGTACAGCCTTTCTCCCTCAATTAACATTACACTCTGCTATTGGCTCCATACAATCAGATTCAAAGCAGTGATAATCCAGGATACACTCAAGCAAGCCCAGTATACAAAGCTGGCTGTTCTCTTCCATTTCCAGCTTACCCAACTTATTAATGGCCTGCTTAGCTTTAGTACATCTTACTGAAATATAGGTCAGCTTTTGCTGGAGTTATCTGCCTTGCAACCTAGTCCCAGAACAACCGTGCCCACCTTCCACTCTTCCTGCCCCCAACTCTTGTTGTTTTGTTCAACACCCAGCCTGAATAAGACTTCTGAAGAGTATCCAGCCTGAGGAATTGCTTGTTACATTGTGATATTATAGTTGGTCCTAACAAAGGCATGAGCCTCCCTTGGGTTTTAGAATCAAGAAAAGTTGTACTTCATACAGAGTGTCACGACAACAGGTTAGATTGCAGAGAGTGAATGCAGTGTCTTTCTGCTTGCACAGTACTAAGCTTTTGAAGGCAGAATGCATGTAATTGCATGCAACAGGGAGAGGATGTGGTCGTATATTAAGTAAATGACAAAGGCAGAAGCCGACAATTTCAGCAAGAGAGAAAGAAATTCAAAAGGGAAAGGTAGAGAGAATCAGAAATAGGTACAAAGAAAGAGAGTACAGCAGCAGACCGCAAGTCCTTCCGCCATGCACTATGCTTCCTCCTATGCTCTCCATATATGAGAATGTATACACCCTACACACCCTAACTTTAAAATGGTTTAGTGGTCACAGCCTCCTCATAAGAGTTCCTCAGAATCACAATTCTGTTTGGGGCTTCCTATCAGAGAATTCCCAGCATTCCCTAGAAGGGAACTGCCATGATAGCTAAAGCAGGTTTAACTCTGGTTTAAGTCTGCAGTATAGTTCTTAAGAGGTCCACAAGTTGAATAATACAAAATGTGCTTGTTCTAAAGGCACACTTGAATTACATTCCAAACTTGACTGAGTATGAAAATCAGTTTGACAGTGATGGTTTCCCCACAGGGAACCCTGAAGGTTGTCATTTTGTGAGGGTGCTGAGAACTCTGTATCAGAGATCACAAGATCTATCTGACAGCTACAGTCCCCAGGTATTCCTGGAGGATACCTAAAATCATTAAACTGGTTTTAATAATGTAGGCATGTCCTTAGATAATCAGATTTAGAAACGTTCCTGCTTTGGTGCATCAAACCAATCTGATCCAGGATGTGGTTCCCAATAGTAGCCAGGCAGATGTTCCTGGGAAGCTTCCTTGTGTGTTCCCCAGCAGCTGCTATTTAGGGGTATACTGCCTCTGAATATGGGGGCTCACTTAACTATCATAGACAATAACCGTTGATAAATTTTTCCAATAAGAATTTGTCTAAGCCACTTTTAAAGACAGTCAAGCTAGTAGCCATTGCCACATCTTGTGGCAGAGACCTCCATATGTACATTTTATTTCATTTTTTTAAATTTAACACATTTCTATACCGCCCACTACCAAAATATCTAATTACATATAGTGTGACGGTTCTGTGGTCTTTCCTGAATCTACTATCAAGCAATTTCACTGGATTATCTTAAGTCTAGTATTATGAGACATGAGACAATGTCTCTCTATCTCATTTTCCCGCACCACTCATAATTTTGCAAACATCTGCAGCCCTCCATTTGTTATTTGTTTCTAAATGCAAAATCCCTAAACTCTTCAGCCTTTGTAGGAAAGGTGTTCCAACACCTGGATCATTTGGGTTGCCTTCTTTGCACTTTGTCCAGCTCTAAATATCCTTTTAGAGACAAAACCACCAGTACTGTACACAGTATTCTAAATATTTCTGCACCATATATTTATATGATTGCATTATAAAGGCTTTATGATACTGGCCATTTTATTTTCAATCACTTCCCTAAAATCTTTAACATGGAAATTACATTTTTTCTACTTCCACACACTAAGATGACATTTTTATTAACCTGTCCACTAAGAGCCAAGATCTCTATTGTAAGTCACAGCCAGTTTGGATGCTGTCCTGATCAGTGTATATGTAAGAGGACAGAGTTGTCATTCAGTGGTAGGGCACCTGCTTTGCATGCACAAGGTCCCAGGTTGAATCCCTGGCATCTCCAGATAGGGCTGAGAAACCTCCTACCTGAAACCTTGGAGAGCTGCTACTAGGGATGGATCAATGGTCTGACCAGCGGAGGCTCCCTTTTAAGGCCAAATGGAGCCAGGCCATATAATGCAGGTCCTCCCAAGGGGGTGTGGGGGGGGAAATCAAATTAAACAATTAATTGCATTAAATCAATTAAACAAAGACTTCTGTGTGACCTTAATAACTGCTATTTAATCCTAGTGTTATTTTCATTTTCCCATTGCTTCTCTCAAGTCTCAATCCTGAGCCTAGGCTTTTGCTGGCAAAGGAAAGGACCTGCAGATTACAGATCATGACAAGACTTCCTTGCTCCATTCTTCTCCATACAGGGAGGGCCATACTGGCTTCTCTTGTCTTGGCCCCTTTGGGGCAGGAAAAGTCCCAGGGAAACTGCTGAGTTGGCAAATGATTGGCCAATAGAAATGGTCAGCAAAAGGAATGTTCAGCCCATCATATAAAGCACAATGGCATAACAATCTTGGACAGGGCCAGCCCGCGGATATTCCTTCAGATAGAACTTCTCTCTGATTGGTCAACTTTCCAGTCTGAGGACTGGGCCATGCCCACAGAGACCAATTGGCATATTGGCAGGGAGAGGCATAGTTCTAAAGAGCAGAGTATACCCCTCCCCTTTTGCTTTGCTGGTTCTAGACACAGGAAAAGGGCCTGGCTCCAGTGGATAGAATTCAAGGTAAGTAGGCCTAGGCTAGTAGACCTCTATTTCCAAATTTGCATTCCAGTTTGTGTTGGCAAGTCCTACTGAAGCTATTCGTGCAGGATCCCCCCTCCCGGGGCCCACACACAATGTTTTTCATAATATAAACCCAGGGCCTGCCTGCTTCTCAAAGCAGCTTACATAGCAAAAGGAATGAGAAAATGGCTCTCTGTGCCCCCAGATGGCTCCCCCCCATAAAATACTGATGGCTCTCCCCCATGAAATACTGTGGTTCCTCCCCACAAAAAAATCCAAATCGATGCTTATAACAGCCGTGCATATAGATATCATTTACATATTGTCTGTTTCTATAAGCTTGAAGCAGAATAAAACATCCACCTTATTTCACTGTATTGCAAAGGCTTACAGGCTCAAAACCGAGAATTACACATTCCCCCCTCACCAATAATACATGATTTTGTGGTCTGGGTTTTTTTTTGTTGCATCAGAATAGGATTTTGTAAAATGAATCATGGGGCATTGTTTTAAAAGATGCCCTTCTGCCCTGCCACTGAAGTGCTTGCTTATCCTTAAATCCTTAAAAAATGGACTTGAAATCCATTAAAGTCCAAAATGTAAATTAAAAAATGGACGTTAAATTTAAATGGATTTAAATCCTTAAATCCAGGTATGGTTTGAAATCAGATTTGTGGTCAATATGTACAGTCATCCCTCACCCACAGCGGTCTTCCCAATTGCAGTTTTGAACATCAGCGACTGGGAAATTGTGACCAGTCTTGCCACGTGTGACCCGAGTATCCGCAGTTTGGTGAGATTTTTTAGTGATTTGGGGGGGAGGAAAGGGTGTTCCACAATTTGGGGGGTCCAGAGGTTCAAGCCACTCATTCCTCTTGCTGACCCTGCCAACTCCTCTCGGTTTAATGTAATTTTGAGGGGGGGGTCTCAAAAGTGCCTTTAAGTGATGGGGGGGGGCAGGGTTTCAAGATTTCCCAAAGGTCCAATTTGCTCACTTCTCTTGCTTATTTTTTGTTGATTTTAAGGGATTCTGGGTGATATTTTGCAAAGGTTTTTTTCTTTGTTTTTTTGGTCTTTTTGCAACCACAGTTCCCCTAACTCCCATTGATTTCAATTGCTTGCCAACCACAAATTTGCCAATGGCAAATTTTCTGTTTTGATCGATCTTTTGGCAAGGTAATCCTGATCTATTTCTTTTTTGCGAGGAAGAAGTTTTATTTCTCCACCTGTCTGAGAATTTGAACAACTTCCTGACCACTCTTGATGGTATTCAAAGCCAGTGTGGTGTAGTGGTTAGAGTGTTGGACTAGGACCAGGGAGACCCGAGTTCAAATCCCCACTCATCCATGAAAGTCACTGGGTAACTCTGGGCCAGTCATGCATATCTCAGCCTAACCTACCTCATAAGGTTGTTGTGAGGATAAACATAACCATGTACACCGCTCTGGGCTCCTTGGAGGAAGAGTGGGATAGAAATGTAATAAATAAATAAATACATACATACATACATACATACTGCCCCTGAATCTGGATTATTCACATTATAGCCATCATGACTAACAGCTAGTGATAGACTTCTCTTTCTCTATGAATTTGTCTAATCCGTGTTTATATCCTCTAAACTGCGCTAAATTGATATGTCTGTCTGTCTGTCTGTCCTTGGATGTACCTGCCAGCAAGGGAATTATAAATCCTTGAGGAGGGTGTTAGAGACCATCAGAAGCTGCCTTCTACTGTATCTATGTTTTTATATTTGTGTGTATTGTAGGAGAGACTTTATCTATGGGAAATATGCGAACTGGTGTTCAATATGGTGAATAATAGTATTTATTTTATGTTAAAACTAGCTTTGAGTACCTGGTGTTGCTCGGGCTTATGGTGCAAGTTTCTCTTTGTTATTGCATCCATATCTGTTTTGTGGATCTACTCATTGTATATCCATCTGCCTGTCTGTGCAAGGTGGTTTTCAGGGTTCCCGGGTACCCTATGTTATCGTAGGGTCATGGGAAGTCACTTTACAAAGCCTGGTGCGGGTTTCTCTTTGTTATTGCATCCATCTCCATTTTGTGGGTATACCTGTTGTATATCTGTCTGTCTGTCTGTCTGTCTGTGCAAGGTGGTTATTGGGGTTTCCAGGTACCCTATGTTAGTCATAGGGTCCTAGGAAGTCACTTTGCCAAGTTTGGTGCCAATAGCTCAAAGGGTATGGGAATGTATAGGGAATAGACAGACAAAATGACATTACATTATAGATCGATGATAGATAGATAGATAGATAGATAGATAGATAGATAGATAGATAGATAGATAGATGTTAAAAGTACTTCATAGATACCATGTAATGAACCATGATAAAAGTACTGTAAAGTAGGTTAGTTAAGTACTGGCTGGATCTATTGGAGTTAAGTGATATCAATTGGCTAACTACTAGGTTCATGCAGATGCTATACTACTACCCGTTCTATCTTTAAGGGCTTCTCAGTGGCATACAGTGGTTATCCAAAAGTGTGTTAACCACCACCATCCCAAAAAAAGTATGTGGGGCTATTCCCACGATCAGGCGAAATCGGGCTAGGGGAGCCTAGCCCGATTTTGCCTGATCGTGGGACCCACCGGGCTCACAGGTGAGCCCGGTGGCTTCATGGCAGTTAACCCGCCAAACTAGCCCTCCCCTTGAACCAAACCCGGTTTTTAAAATCGTGAGTAGCCGCGGTGCGGCTCTGCGCCATGGCTACTCACGAGTAGACCCTCCCGGCTCGGGGGTCTCTACCGTATGCCCTGCGTGCTCGCGCAGGGCATACTGGAGCTTCTGGGGGCCGCGTAGCCCCTGAACTCCCCAGCCCCTGCCAGCTCCATAATGGAGCCGGCAGTTGTGTGGGCAGCCAATCTGGCCGCCCAGGGCTCCTGCCCTACTCATCTGTGGGGAGAGCGGGCTTAGCCCGCTCTCCCCACAAAACCAGCAAAAGCGGGTCTCACTGATTGTGAGACCTGCCTCTGTGTGTTGTAGTAGCGTTCGATAAAAACACAAATATTATTTAGATTGACAAACAATAATAATCCCAAAAATCCAATAAGGACTCTATATGAATATTATTTTAAAAATCATCAGACTTCCAAAAAATAGAGAGAGAGTGGCACATTTAATATAGATCATGTAAACACTGTTGTGGGGGTGACAAAAAAAATTGTCCCCACCAACTTCAGACTTCACCAACACCACTGGATCTGACTCAGTAAAAGGCAGCTTCCTATGTTCCTATAGGTTGCTGATAGCAATAGCAATAGCACTTACATTTATATACCGCTCTATAGCCAGAGCTCTCTAAGCGGTTTACAATGATTTAGCATATTGCCCCCAACATTCTGGGTACTGGGATGGGATGGCATCCCATGGATACTGGGATGGGATGGCATGGGATGGTACTGGGATGGGATGGCATTCTGGGTACTGGGATGAAGGCATAAGCTGAGATATTCAACTACAATTTCATCTCATCTAAATCTGTTGTCACCCAGCTTTTCGTATGATGCGTGTTTGTGTGTGTTTATAAAGTACAACAATTTAAACCCCTTTTACCCCTTTTACTTTTACCCCTTTTACTTAACCCATTCAAGAGTTGCATATCTCCAAGGTGCCTCCAGTTTTAGTCTTATGCAGTGTTTTACTGCATATACATTTGAAATCATAAATTGCCATATTGTTTTCAGATGGTCACCTTAAAAAACAAACACACACACCCTCTTTCCAGCCTCCAAAACAGCTATATGAGTTTCAGCACAAATCTGTTCTTCAAACAGCCAGCACATGTTGAAACTTGCTGTCCTCCGAGTTACAGGAAGAAGCCTTGGATGGGTTAACCACAGTGGAACCAACCTTTTCAAGTCATGTAAGGAAAAGGGAAAGAAGAGGTTGTGTCCCTACAATGAGTTGGAGTCGAGGCAACGCTGCAGGCAACCCTGAGTGGTCGGGGGAGGGGGGCAGGGAGATGTTCAGGTTCACTCTCTTTCCCCAGGCTGGTTGTGTAAGCCAGTAATGCTGATTCTTAATAGGAGAAAAGGCAGGCTTTAGTATCAGTAAACAGTCACATAACCCAGATTTGAAGCTGCTCCTAAAATTACAGCTGTGGAGCAGACATCTCGGCAGTACAACCTGCTCCTGCGTGCATTTCTCCAACTGCAGCTGAGTGATGTCATTCCTCACTCCTAGTGCTCTCAATTATTGCTATTCTTGTTGTTTTCATAACGTCTGGGAAGCTGTCTGTTATTTTTGTTAGCCGAGCATGAGTGTTCTGTAAATTCCCACCACGCCGCTGTGCAGCTGACGTACTCCACGTATCACTTCAACTCCCACTGCTTTGGCTTGGAGACTGGGCTGCTCCTTCCCTCCGCAGTGAGGACAAACATGCAAAGCTTTATGGGAGCTGTGCATTGGCCCTGATTGACTCACATATGCAGGGTCACAAATAACAACTGCTGCCGGTGGTTTCTCTCTCCCTCCCTCCCTCCCTCTTTTGCTGTCCTAACACAAAGGATAGCCCACCGAATGTAACTGTCTTCTCGGGTTGTAACCCCTGGTCAGAAACTAATTGCTAATAGGAGGTGTATTTCTACTTCAACAAGGCCTGAAGGACCAGCCATAGTGGCTCTGCAGGTGTTCTCTCACCACTTCAGCACCAAAGCCCTCATTTGCTTGTGCTGACATGTCGGCAGGAGTGTGCAGCTGAGGGGAAGGTTGCATCGGAGCCTTTTTTGCTGCAGGGGAGGGGGCTGAAGAAGACCCATTTCCCTCTGCTTCAGCTTGGAAGAAAGTGGCTGAGATGCATAATAGTTTGGTGGGGGGAGGCAGAAGTCCTTGGGATCAGGGTTATGCTAGGCAATTGCATGGGAGGCCTATATGGGAAGCCCTTAAGAGACCAATCTCGTCCCCATGCTGCCTGTTGCTTACCTTTGTTGTAAACCGTTAGCAGAATTGTGCTCCTAAGCTGCTGAATGCTGATTTCATCAAGTGCTGGACATCGCACTGGGCTGTCAAGTTTTGCAAATGATGAGGCATAACAGTTTTAGGCTGTGGTTTTCAAACTCAATCCCATTTGTTTCCATTCCACATTGATTTATCTCTTGAAGAACTCCTGTGCATTGTAGAGGATTCTAGGGGTGCATCCTGGGGGCACACTCTGTTTACACAGTGCACCTTTCAAACATGATCAGGTTTTGCATTGCCCCATGTGAACTCGTAGTGAAGCCAAGAACAGCATTTCCCAACTGGTGTGCTGCTAGTGTGCCACAGGACACTCATCAATGTGCTACGGTGACTTGCTCTGAGTCAGCTGTAAAGGCAGGGAGTTATGGGGCAAATCAAGTCCAAAGGCAGGGAGTTTAAACTGTGCTTGTAGCTGACTCGCCCCATAATGTACAGGGAAAGAAGCACCCCTTCCCAATGCAGAAACGGGAATAATGCAACAACAGGGCAAACAAATAAATGATCATGCGGTGGGTTTGCAAACTATTTATTTATTTATTTATTTATTTATTATTTTACACAGTCACACAGGTGTTATTGACTGGTTTGTTTTATCCAGACATCGAGTCCTTCCCAAGGACCTGGGATGCCAGAATTTTATTGTCAATGCTGTTGCTGTTGTTATAGATATCATCGCAGAATATAGGCTGTTCCCAGTAAAGCTGCTTTTTGTAACTGGCTGATGGTGATTTCTGTGGCCCCTATGGTGTTGAGGTGCTCTTCAAGGTCTTTTGGAACTGTACCCAGGGCGCCAATTACCACTGGGATTATTTTGGTCTTTTACTGCCACAGCCTTTCAATTTCAATTTGTAGATCTTTGTATTTGGTGATTTTCTCTATTTCTTTTTCTTCTATTCTGCTATCCCCTGGTATTGCTATGTCGATTATTTTAACTTGTTTTTCTTTCTTCTCGACTACAGTTATATCTGGTGTATTGTGTGGCAGATGTTTGTCTGTTTGTAGTCGGAAGTCCCATAATATTTTTGCATCTTCATTTTCTACCACTTTTTCGATTTTATGGTCCCACCAATTTTTGGCTACAGGTAGCTTGTATTTTTTGCAGATGTTCCAGTGTATCATCCCTGCTACTTTGTCATGCCTTTGTTTGTAGTCAGTCTGTGCGATCTTTTTACAACAGCTGATTAGGTGGTCCACAGTTTCATCTGTTTCTTTACAAAGGCGGCACTTGCTGTTTGTGGTTGGTTTTTTGCCTTTTGCTCTTATTGCATTTGTTCTTAGTGCCTGTTCTTGTGCAGGCAGTATTAAACCCTCTGTTTCTTTCTTCAAGTTGCCATTCTTAAGCCATTGCCAGGTCTTGGTGATGTCTGATTTTCCACTTATATTGTGCAAATATTGACCATGCAGGGGCTTATTTTTCCATTTTTCTGCTCGGTTCTTGACTTGTTCTTTCTTGTAGGCCTGCTTTCTTTCATTGGTGTTGATAGTTTCTCATTATTGACCATTTGAAGTGCATCTTCTTCACTGTCCTTGATATATTCTGCAAGGCCTCTTTTCTCCTCCTCGACTGTTTGATGGACTTGCAGCATTCCTCTTCCACCTGAGCAGCAAGGGAGGTATAGCCTATCAACATCACTGCGGGGGTGCAGAGCATGATTGATGGTCATGATTTTCCTGGTCTTACAATCTATTATTATTATTATTATTATTATTATTATTATTATTATTATTATGCAATAATATCCTCCTGGAGCCAATGTGGCCCATATCCCCCCTAATCTAAGTGTACCTTGGGAGGGGGTTTCCCAAACAGAGTTGGGGAAACACTGGCCTGGAACATGTTCAGCAGTCTCCTGAAGCGGCATATTTTTTTAAAAAAATTGTTTGTTTGTTGCATTTATGTCCTGCTTTTCCTCTGAGGAGCTCAGAGAGGTGTACATGGTTATGTTTATATTGCAGGGGAAGATCAATAATGGTGGGCCTGCAACAAGCTGTCTCTCAGGAAAGCTGGTTGCTTATTACACTTTCCACTGAGGAATTTCTGACAAGCATTTGTGAAACCCCAGGATTTCTAAACATACCATTTGAAAGCTACTAGTTGAAGTACAGAAGTAGACGTTACAATGCAAACATGGGATTCTCATAAGAAAGTGGGAGATATTGGCAGGGGGAAATCGGTGAGCAGGCAGCAGTGCTTAAGCCTTTCCATTCCTGCTCATTCTCCTCTGCAAATGCCCAGCCACTTTTAAACCTTATTTCCTCCACTCACAAAAATATAGCTGGGGATAAAATTGTCTGGGATGACCTTTGCAGAGGAGAATCAGCCAGTGTGAGAAGTGTTAAGAACTATTCCCTCCTACTCACTAATCCTCCCCTCCCAGTGTCTGCCAGGATCACCTAGATTCCAACTTGGAGGAGACTTTCTCAGAAGAGGAGAGTGAGCACATTCTAACTGAAACCCCCAGCCCCAATGAATGCTCCCTTAATACAACAGAACCTGAGCAGCTAGAGGTGGTCGCTTCTCCTGCAGTCATTCCCGAAATGAACCCTGAGTTTTCAGACCTTATAATGAACATGTGGGAGCTGAGCACACATGATCTCATTTTCTCTCCCATCCTATGCATATAATGTCTGGACAGAGCTTTAGGTAGGGGTGTGCACATGAACCATTTGGCATGGTTTGGTCCGAATTCAGACTTTACTGTGGGTATGCGAACCTGTTTGGTCGAACTGATTGGTCTGGACAGTTGGTTCGATGAACCACTTTGAAGTGGTTCACGGTCGAACCAGCCCGGTTCATGGCAGTCCAGTTCACGAATGAACCATTTCTGCACAACCCTAGCTATAGGTCCTACAGATATCTATGACATTTGCTTCTGCATCAAGCCAAAATTGCAATCCTAAGCATACTTACTTTGAAGCAATTGAGATAAAATAAAATTTACTTACAGCTAAGTCTAATAGAATTAATTGGGCAAGAACTGGAGTAAGGAATCTTGTCAGCCTTAAATCAGGAAAGTAAAACCTTTTGCACAGAAAGTATCGACATGAATAGCATATCCACACAATGGGTGGGTGCAATGGGGAACAGTGCAAATGTAGATCCAGACTGCATATTCCTAGCCATGTTTAAGCAATTAATCATGCCCTCTCCACTTCTTCTTCCTGAAGCACACACTACCTGCTGAGTGTAACCATTATAACTGCAGAGAAGTGAAGTGTGGTTAGAGCTAAGCAGAACTGGTTTTTAACCTGGGATCTGAAACTAATTTAAACAGTTTCAAATTCTGAGTCAAGTGGGAATCCTGATTAACTCTTAATGGCTATTAACATTGCGACAGACAAAATATTTAACCATGGTTAGACGCAGTAGGGGAATTTTTGCTCCAGAAAGCAGGAGGGACAGAGATGGATTGTTTAATGTCTGAACAGGGCTTTACGGTGTGCACACGGATCTTGGTGTGGTTTGGTCCACCCATTCTCAATTGCCTAACCAACAATTAGAGATTTGAGAATATCATGACCTTCATTGTACACTAATTCAAAAACTTTAAAAAGCAATCTAATCTAAAACAAGTCTAACATACTTTCTCCTATTTCTCCCTTAGCATCTGATACAGATGTCTCTTGCCCTCAGATAGCTCAAATGTGTTAGTCTTTAAGGTACCATTGGATTCCTTGAGTTTTTGCTACTTTGGAATAACATAGCCAATAACAGAAGGAATGTCCTGCTGTTTCTCTTCATGCAGCAAAGTTACACCCAGTTTTAAACATGGTCCCTGACCCATCTTTTGTTGCCAAACTTGGAACCCTTCAATCACATTTCCAGCAGCAGCCACAAAGACAGCAAGAAACCTGGAAAGCCAGAAGGACTCTGGAACATTTAAAGGAATGGATACAGGCAGCATGTTCTCGCCCGACGAGTGAACAAGAAGTAGGAGGCCATTTAACTGCAGCAGCCCCATGAGAAAAGGATTCTTGCTGCTGACTCAGAATTTCTCATGGGTTCTCTCCCAGCAGAAAAGCATACAGCTGCCATAGCAACACCTTTCCCCTCTAATTATTTTATACATTTAAGAAATGTGTTTGATGCTGCAAATGGAGGCAAATCTACTAGTGAAGGAAAAGGAGAACTCCACTCCTTCATGCAGTAGCAAAAGATTAGTAGTATTTTCAGTAGTGGAATGCAAATTGTATTGAGATAGTGCCTAGATTTTTCTCATGGACAAAGACCCAGCAAGAGAGATAGGGCTGAATTTCTTTGGGCATAGTTTTTCTTTAATACTGGACCTGGCTGGGACCTTTTGGTCATGAAGGGTAAGGAGCAGAGGCGCTCTTACCCCTGGACTTCGGGGCCAAAGTCCAGGGCCTCCACAGCCCCAAGGGGCCCCCAAATCCTCTTGTCTGTCCCAGATGGTGGTCACCCAGTTGAGCATGATGATGCTTAATTTGCAGTGGGGGGGGGGGCTCTCCAAAGGTCTCTAGGTCCAGGCTCCAAAATTACCTAGATGTACCTCTAGTAAGGAGGAGTTCCTTTCAGGTTGTTTTTCCATCACCGAAAAGCTGGTTTAACCAACATTCAAACCAGAAACTGGAATTGTTGGTAAAACATTATACTCACTCACCTCCTGCTAGTACTACTAGGTACAATTTATGGAGTCTGTAAAGTGGTTGAGTGACTGTCATGGACCCATTACCCTAGTTCACCCATTAGCCCTTTTAGTTTGATTAAACCCAAGTGAATATTGAAAGCTTTCCCTTTACAATGGGGGGAAAGCAAAAGCATTTTAGAAAGGTGATGGTTAGCAATGTGCATAAAATTGCTTTGAATCAGAGATAGTGTTAATATCACATTAAAAACAATGCTTTCCACAGAGTTATTTCACATAGTCACAGCTGATCACTGACCATACAGTAATGGAGTGTAGAGATAGCAAGATTTTGTGCAAACCAGGCCATAGTCTTGAAGTTATGTATGAGCTGGCACACTAATGGCTTAAACACAAACAATCTGATCCAGGGCACCAGAACACATGGTGGGTATAGAGTGTTCTCTGATGCAATACGAAAAACCTTACTGGATGAGGCCAAAGGCTCATCTAGTCCAGCACCCTGCTTCATGAAGTGGCCCCCTAGGTGCAACTGGGAAGCCCACGTGTGGTGGTGGTGGGGAGAGGGCAACCATCCCATCTCTTTGATGTTCTCCAGCACCTGGTGTTCAGGGCAGTAGTGGCTTGTGAATGTGCCGCTGGGGGTGGGGGCGGCAGGAGGCATCTTTAAGGGAAAAGAAAGTCACTGCTTACCTCCACAGTGTGCCTCTCAGCAGCCCCTGTGGCGGGGAATCGCTGCTGCCATTCACCTGGCTGCTGGCGGGGGCTCGGCTCTATTTACGCCAGGTGAGTGGCAGCGATGGGCTGCTGGGAGGCACGCTGCAGAGGTAAGCAGTGACTTTCTTTTCCCTTAAAGATGCCTCCCACCGCCCCACCGCCCCCCAGAAGCTCATTCATGAGCCACTACTGGTTCAGGGGTATGTCATATCTGATCCTAATGGAAATATACAGCTACCAAGGCTAGTAGCCATAGATAACCCTATCCTCCATGAATCTGTCTACTCCATTCTTAAATCCGTCTAGATTGGTGGCCATTAAGACATCCAGTGGCAGCAAATTCCACAGTTTAACTAGATGATGCTAAACTATGAGGCTATTCTCACGATCAAGCGAAATCAGGCTAGGAGAGCCTAGCCTGATTTCACCTGATCTTGAGAACCACCAGGCTTGCAGCTGATCCTGGTCTCACGAAAGTGGGTCACCTGCTTAGATAGCCCTCCCCTAAGCCTAGGTTAGTGGAGCAAGTGCTGTGCTGTGGTGCGGGTCTGCACTGCGACAACTCATGAGTGGACCCCCGACCAGGAAGCTTAAAACAGCCTCCCGGCTCGGGGGTCTCTCCAGCATGCCCTGCATGCACGTGCAGGGCATGCTGGAGCTTCCGGGGGCTGCATGGCCCCCAATCCCCCCAGCCCCTGCCGGCTTAGTAACGGAGACTGCAGTCGTGTGAGAGCAGACTGGCTGCTTGTCTGCAGGGAGAGCGGGCTTAACCCGCTCTCCCCGCAAACCCCATCAAGGCTCTTCTCACTGATCGTGAGAGGAGCCTCTTTATCAATGAAGAGTAGAGCCTCTGCTCATATTGCTGAATATACACTGAAGCCGCCATACAGATTGGTGCTCATAGCCTGGGTTTTTAACAATTACCATTCTATCATTCAGCACCAAAGCCATTCTAAATTCTCAGTTCCCAACATCTGAGGACCATTTTAATCATATTTACCTCAACCACCAGTGTAGTTGACTTTCTGCATGATTGTGTCCCATGCTTTTCTGGCCATGTGAAAAGGAAGGATATATGATGTTATTATGCCCTGCACCCTGGAAAGTGATGGTAACTGGCTGGAAAAATAACTATGTCACAGGTCACTCATGTTGTTCATCCATCCTTGTTTATTATTTAATACACTTATTTATTTATTACACTTTTATACCGCCCCAAACTTGTGTCTCTGGGTGGTTCACAATGATAAACAGTTTAAAACACATATAAAAACACATTAAAACAATTAAAAACTAACAATTTAAAAAACAATCACAGAATTAAAAACATATGCATTATCAAGAAGCTGAAAAAGCTTGAGTAAAAAGATGGGTTTTTAAATGTTTTTTTAAAATTGCCAGAGATGGAGAGGATCGTATCTCAATAGGGAAAGCATTCCATAACCCCAGGGCAACAACCGAGAAGGCCCGTCTCCATGTGACCACCAGACGAACTGGTGGCAACTGGAGACGGACCTCCACGGACGACCGCAATGGATGGTGGGGCTCATAATTAAGAAGTCTTTCTCTCAAATACCCAGGGCCTAAGCCGTTTATGGCTTTATAAGTTATAACTAGCACTTTGTATTTTGCTCACAAACCTATAGGCAGCCAGCGTAACTCCACCAGCAGAGGTGTAATGTGGTCTCTCCGAGATAACCCAGAGACCAACCTGGCTGCTGCATTCTGAACCAACAGAAGTTTCCGGACTACATACTAAGGCAGCCCCACATAGAGCGCATTACAGAAGTCAAGTCTGGCAGTTACCAACAAATGTACCACTGATTTGAGGTCATTGATCATGAGAAACAGGAGCAGCTGGCGTATCAGCTGAAGCTGATAGAAAGAACCCCTGGCCACCGCCTCAACCTGAGAAATCACGGAGAGGTGTGAATCCAGGAGTACTCCCAGACTGTGTTGTGTTACCAGTATGTTGAGGGAAGCAGTTACACAGAAGGGGGGGGGTAACATAGACGATAGGGTTATCTATGGCTACTAGCCTTTGTAGATGTATATTTCCATTAGGATCAGATATGACATACCCCTGAACACCAGGTGCTGGGGAACATCAAAGAGATGGGATGGTTGCCCTCTGCCCACCACCACCACACGTGGGCTTCCCAGTTGCACCTAGGGGGCCACTTCATGAAGCAGGGTGCTGGACTAGATGAGCCTTTGGCCTCATCCAGTAAGGTTTTTCGTATTGCATCAGAGAACACTCTATTTATTTCTTGTTTACACAGTCAGACAGGTGTTATTGACTGGTTTGTTTTATCCAGACATCGAGTCCTTCCCAAGGACCTGGGATGCCAGAATTTTATTGTCAATTGTTATAGATATCGTCGCAGAATATAGGCTGTTCCCAGTAAAGCTGCTTTTTGTAATTGGCTGGTGGTGATTTCTGTGGCCCCTATGGTGTTGAGGTGCTCTTCAAGGTCTTTCGGAACTGTACCCAGGGCGCCAATTACCACTGGGATTATTTTGGTCTTTTTCTGCCACAGCCTTTCAATTTCAATTTGTAGATCTTTGTATTTGGTGATTTTTTTCTATTTCTTTTTTTTCTATTCTGCTTTCCCCTGGTATTGCTATGTCGATTATTTTAACTTGTTTTTCTTTCTTCTCGACTACAGTTATATCTGGTGTATTGTGTGGCAGATGTTTGTCTGTTTGTAGTCGGAAGTCCCATAATATATTTGCATCTTCATTTTCTTCAACTTTTTCAATTTTATGGTCCCACCAATTTTTGGCTACAGGTAGCTTGTATTTTTTGCAGATGTTCCAGTGTATCATCCCTGCTACTTTGTCATGCCTTTGTTTGTAGTCAGTCTGTGCGATCATTTTACAACAGCTGATTAGGTGGTCCATGGTTTCATCTGCTTCTTTACAAAGGTGGCACTTGCTGTTTGTTGTAGATTTTTTGACTTTTGCTCTTATTGCATTTGTTCTTAGTGCCTGTTCTTGCGCAGCCAGTATTAAACCCTCTGTTTCTTTCTTCAAGTAACCATTCTTAAGCCATTGCCAGGTCTTGGTGATGTCTGATTTTCCACTTCTATTATTTTATTATTATTATTATTATTATTATTATTATTATTATTATTATTAACAATAATAATAATAATAATAATTCAATGTCTATACTGCCCTTCCAAAAATGGCTCAGGGCAGTTTACACAGAGAAATAATAAATAAATAAGATGGATCCCTGTCCCCAAAAGGGCTCACAATCTAAAAAGAAACATAAGATAGACACCAGCAACAATCACTGGAGTTGCTCTCCCCCTGCTAAATAAAGAGAATCACCACATTAAAAGGTGCCCCTTTGCCAAGTTAGCAGGGGTTACTCTATACCCACCATGTGTTCTGGTGCCCTGGATCGGTTTGTTTGTGTTTAAGCCATTAGTGTGCCAGCCAGGGGCATAGCAAGGTTGGAGGGGGCCCAGAGACAAGATTTTAAAATGGGCCCCTCGCTAATACACACACACAAACACACTTCACAATATATCGTGCACGCACACTCACATCCGCATTATGAATACGGTGAATATCTAGTTCACATTGAATCTCGTTTCTTAACTCTCTGCTTTTTACTCTCTGCTTTTTTACTCTCTGCTTTTTTTACTCTCTACTCTCTTTTTTTTACTCTCTGCTCCTGCCAATCTCCAAGAGACTCAACATAATTCATAGGGGGTGCAACATGGATGGGTGGGGAGTCATGTGATGTGCCTCTGAAGTTTGTTAACTACCTTGAAGTTCCCTTCAGAGAGACTGAGAGGTGAGATATAAAAGACCGACATCAACATCAACGTTCCCTCAGCTGGGGCTGCTGCACAACTTGAAAGGCAGCCCTGATGGTGTAGCACAGCACGACTGATGTGGAACCAGGTTAAAACCACTTCCAAACACTCACACAGTGCTCCTTCCATTGTTTCCAATGGAAGGAGTGGTGCATGACTAGCTGGAAGACATTTTAAGCCATTCTGCAGCAGCCCCACTGTGCCACACCATCGGGGCTGCCTTTAAATTGCGTAGCAGGTCCCTAACATTGATGCAGCCTGGCCTGCCATATTGACCAAATATTTTTAATTAAAGAAAACCATGTGGCATGGACAACGTAAGAACTGGCCCTGAATCCTGCTTTTAAGTGTATTGCCTCAGGTGTTCTTGGCGAAATAAAGGACGACACAGAGCACCTAGAGAGACACGGAGCTTGTTTAAAGCCTTTATTCACCCATATCTGCACTGGTTCCCTCAACATCCTCAAGGAAAGGGAAAAAATCATTTCCCCTGTAGTATAGCTTCTTATGTTCCTGGTGTCTGCCATATATTCTAAACCTCAAAAGGCTTGGAGGAAGAAGGGGTTGGGTTGGTGGTAATTGTTTACAGACACCAACCCAAGTGGCATCCCTTGATTTATTGTGAGCCTAAAGGATTCAGTCCTGGGAAGCCAAGTTTTGTGCCCAGTAAATCCGGTAATTTTAGAAAGGACATCTGTTTGAAATGAATTTTTATACTGATGACTAAAGTTGATGAGCAGACCCCTAAGTGTGTGTTGCCTCACTGCATGTCCATATGAGCCCCACACTCTTTGCCCTTAATGAGAAACATATACAGCAGGCCTCAAGAGGACAAGAAAGGAATCACCAAAATACTCAGAAAGAGTTAATTCTCTCCTTCCCCCTCCTGCCCCCTCCCTCTTATTTCCTCTGAATAATGAAATTAGTTGTTCCTCAGTCTCTTGAAGGTCTAGTCTTGGTCTTCTTACAGAATAATACATGCTGAGCGCGCTATGAGAATGCTCTTCCAGTGAACTTTAATCTCCACATCTGTTATAGAGAAATAACTCTTATTCCCAATTGGCCATTACTAGCAGAAGACTCAGAGTTCATCCATGCTTTAGCATATTTTTTTATTAGATGTACTTCAGCCTTACGGGCATAATAGATTGTTAGTTGCTATTTATACACCTCATTAAAATGCATCCACAAGTTTTATTCTTTTCATTTGACAAATGGGAGCAGGGACTCTTATTTTGCAAAAGGTGAATGGTTGACCATTATCCAGCATTACCCTTTGGAATGAAAGAAAGAGAAAATGACTCTTAAAAATCAGTTGCTGCACGTGTGCAAATGACAGTGTGCAAAGACTTTCCTTGAGGCACTGTTGCTTTCTGTTGCTGCTCCATTTATGAATTAACATTAAGGATCTTGGGGAAATCATTGCAGGAAATGATTTATAGTCATCTAGTCTTTCAGGAATGGCTTTTCACTTTCTTGTAGATTCTGTTCTTCTGGCATCTTTCCAGGGCTTTTGCCTTTAATTTCATTTCAATGAAAAGACGAGGCCAGAGACTAAAGGCTCAAGCAATATGAGTTCACAGAAGATATTCTTCCTTATTGGCAAAGAGCACTGATGTGCCTCCTCTGTGTGTTTGTTTTAAAGATAATTTGTGCATCTCCTGGACTGATTGAATGTGATTTATGGGGAACCAATTTCCATGGTCTCTGTTCAAAAGGTCAAAGGCTATACTCAGTCTTGATGGGATGGAGCTCGGTTACTTCCCAACTCTGATTCCTAAAGTGAAGGAAACGTGTCTTAACTCATCAGGTTACCAGGGCCAACTTTACCATGAAACCAGGTTAAACAGTCTCTGGACAGCCAACTCTGGAAAGGGCACCACTCCCCACCCCCGCTACCAGCTCCATCTGTGGAAGGAAGGTTATTTTTTCTTATGCAAGATCCCCTTTGGATGAGATTACAAGTGTTGCCCACAGTGAGAAAGTGATTGTGTAGTGGATTATCTGCATTCTTTCATCACGTACACTTTTTCCAGTTATAGCTGAGGAGGCTGGTTTTCTTTCCCTGAGAAGCTCATGATGGACAAAAGTCTAAGAATCTCAATGTAGGCTAATCTGTCTGGGGTGTTTGGATTTAATTAAAAAGATCTTGTAGCCTCGGGGGATGGATTAGATGCCATGCAGGTCATATCCATACCTTATCTCTGTGATAATCAGCCATGTTAATGATAAGGGCATTCACTGGAAGTTCGGTAGGCTCAATAAATGCCTAGACTGAACGATACAGCAGAAAAAGGAGTGCAACTGGCTTCAGTGATGACTGGCTACAGCTTCCCCTTTGAGGAAAAGGAGTGCCTTGGGAGCAGACACAATGGATACTTCACACCAGAGGGAGTGGTTTCTTGTATACTAGAGGAAGCCTCAGGTATGTGGGGAATTCTTGGATTATCAGTATTATTTTTAATAACCTTCTGCATCCCCAGCACACACACCACATCCTCCAAGTGGCGGGGCCTGGGGGCTATGCATTCATTCTGCCAGGCCCTCTCAGAGGACCAGAAAGGCCCAGGCCACTTCCAGCTTTTGAGGCCCCTAGCCAGAATAAAAATTAAAAATGACAACACACAAATAGCTGCAAAACTTATTAAATGCCAAAACACTGAGTGTCTCAATTTGAGGCCCACTTTGAATGTGAAGCCCAAGCCAAATGGCCTTCCTGGACTTCCCTCTGATTGGCCCTGCATTCTGCCCTCACAACACTGACATCCAAGAACACCGTACCAGAAGCTAGGCCAAATGAAATCAAGTGGTCTGACATCTGCTTCCATTCATTCTGGGGCCTGAAGGAATGGGGGCAAACTGGGTCAAAAGATGCATGCCTTCTGACTCCAATATTCCCAAGATTCAAGAGCGTAGCTATAATTGAGCAAAAGGGTTCAAAGAACACGGGCCCCCAGCTCCTAAGGGCCCTCCAGCTCCCTCCCTCCCTATTTTCTTCATTATCTCCTTCACTCGGGGGGGGGGGGTCAGAGAGACGGATGACCACAGGCCCGCTCACCCCCAGCTACGCCCCTGCCAAGATTCTTTAAACAGTGAATTGGAAACCTTACAATTCATCCTTGAGGGCCAGTTCCTTCCCCTTCTCACAATCTAGCACAAGCTTCCACAGTGGCTAAGGGGCAAAAGAAAGGGAAGGAACCTCTCCACATCTGCCAGGTATGTAGTCATGCATCACTGATGCTAGAGAACCTAGAACTGAGAAGATTACTATATGGCTTGCAGCATTCATCCAGGGAACAAAATTTCTTTATCAAGGAAAAATGTATCCAAATAAACCAAATAAAAATACACAATCCAAAACACACTGACACAGCCCGTCAGGTATTTTCCCATTCCAATCTCTCTGGGGCCCTAGTAAAGGGAGGGAGCGTTCACTCAGCTCACAGTTCCTCTTCCTACCAAACAGAGCTGTCCCCTTTGGAAGGCTCTTGGCTCCTCTCTATGGTCTGCAGGTCACCACTTCTCAGTTCATCAGCCTCATACCTACCTTCCCCTGATATCCCTTCCCACTAACCTGTACCTCACAAGAGCTCATTAGTAAGCCCATCCATGCCCTCCCATTCCTTCGCTCATTTGTTCTTATCTGCATTCCTATTGGTTTCTTGGACAACCTTCCTTGTGTCTCCAGCAGCCTGCCAGAGCTTTGGCATGAGTTCAGGCTTTGGACCCAGCATCAGACCACCCATGGAGCAAGAGGCTGCTTCAGATGTAGCGACCATGGTGGGAGTCATGTGCTTATAGCCAATGAAGAGGTGTTTGAGGCTAGGAACACCAACACGACCAATACAGTAAATAGCATTAAAATACATTCAACATAAAGCCAAAGAGGCTTCAGTGTGACCATGTGATCATACTATGTGGTTTATGGTTTTGTGTGACCGTGTGGTCACACTAAACCACATGCAACCTAAAAAAAAATAACCCACTATATGCTGCATCTTAAGATGGGCAGGATCTGGCTCCAGCAGAAAGTCTGCTGTGGGGTCTTCACAAACTCAGCCCATAGAGCCGGCTTGGGAATCACCATCTCAACTGCTCCCAATGTTCTGACCAAGCCAGGGACTTCTCAGATTGAACAGAAGTGTCAGCTCCATAGAACCAAGTCTGGGCACTTTCCAGCCTAGCTGCTCAACAGCAGCAAAATGCTTCCGTTCAGGCAAATTGCATTTGAAACGTAAACAGAAGGGGGAGCAGTCTCAGGGAAACTAACAACCTGGAAAAACAGCAACCTTTTTATGCTGGATATATATTCATTCATTCAGTCAGTCAGTCATTTGATTTCATGACATCATAGCACTATATGGTAGTGATTAAATTCGACACAGAGCATTGGAAATGTGAACGGCACCCTGCTGTCAGCGTAGGGACTGTGGTGTCACAACACAGAAAGTGTGGAAGCACACTTCAGAGATCCGCTGTGACCCCGTCGCAGGGTGTAATCTGGAAAGCACCCTGGAGAGACAAGCTGGAATCTCTCTCCTCAATCTGAACAGTGCCTTGAGCTGTTGTGGTTTCCAGAGCCAGCTCCATGGAGCCAGGAAATGGCAGGGGTGAAGAAAAGGCTAAAAGGAGGAAACATCTCATAGGAACATAGGAAGCTGCCATATACTGAGTCAGACCATTGGTCTATCTAGCTCAGTATTGTCTTCACAGACTGGCAGCGGCTTCTCCAAGGTTGCAGGCAGGAGTCTCTCTCAGCCCTACCTTGGAGAAGCCAGAGAGGGAACTTGAAACCTTCTACTCTTCCCAGAGATAGAAATCTCCTTTTATATCTGCCTCTCACCCACCTCCACGGGTGGTTTGTTGTTGTTGTTGTTGCAGCAGGTTTACAGTTAAAAGTTGAAAAGGAATGTTTAAAATAAAAAAGAAATTTGATTTACAGTAAGGAAGGGGATAGGATGCTAGGGAAAAGGCAGGAGCAAAATATACAAACCATGGCATATTTTCACAGGTCTACACTTGTGTATATCTCTCTAATCAAGTTGTTAGTACAGCAGCATATACACTTCCAGCAGCCATGATGACAGATGGTTATTCAAGCTGCTGTAATAAAACAAGTGAGAAGCAGAGTTGGGTTGATGGCCGCTCCTCAGACACTACTGAGGCTTCAGATGCTACATTATTTCTGGGTACAAATTGCAATAGGCTAGGGGGTGTGGGACCCAAACTAACATTTACCAAAACTTAGTGGATTAAAGACATGCCCAAACATGTGTAGAGAAGCGGGCATAATAGAAATGGATATTTTTTGAATTATAATTAATTTCATGAAGTAGATGTCTTCAGCATGTATCAGGTGCTGCTCTGTGCAGAAGATCTGGAATCACAGTTCAAACTGTAGTTGACACTGAAGTGCTCCATTCTGTGAAAAGAGATTTTAGGAGAGATTTTTATAGTGGGAAGAGAGTGCAGGGAACCAGACTAGATCTGTAAAAGTGTGTGACTAAGAAATAAGGGCCATCCAGGAATTGTACTATTTCTCCTATGAAGTTTTAGGTCTTACGCAGAAATAAAGTCTATCCACCATACAAACAAAAGGTTCCAGAATAAACTGTTTAAAGTTATAAACATCCCTAAGAATGAGGGACCCTAGGCAATCTTAGGAGTAGGTGATGACAGTATGGTATTAGGACACTGAAGAAGGTATTTGGTAGGGTTGGTATCAGCACAAGGCAGTTGCTGAGGGCCCAGCACTCTGAGAGAACACCCTTGCTCCTTGGATTTGATTAGACCCAGTCAGCAACCAGCAGCCAATGGCTGGGTAGGCTACCCTCTCCTAATTGTGGCAGTAGATGCCGATTTCTTTCATTCTCAGTGGGCCTTGCTATGCCAATGGACGTATGTTTCTTTCATGGACATATGTTTCTTTCAAACATATACCAACTTGCATATGTTTGAAGCTGGGCACCTCCTATGGGTGCTCTTATTTTTGGAGGCGAGGTGGTAGCACCTGGGAAAAAGGCCTTCTCCATTGTGATGCTCCCCTTGTGGGGTTCTTTCCCAAGGGAGGCTCACCTGGCATCCACATTATTGTCCTTCTGGTGCCAGGTTTATATTTTCCTGGTGCCACCTTTATATTTTTCCAGGCCCCTTAGAAACCATTGCTTTCAGTGCTATTTTAATTATCTGTGCCTTTAATTATCTGTGCCTGCAGTAGTTATTTTAACAGTTATTATCACTTCATTGTTCTTCTTTCATTTTATGTGCTTTTTTAAATAGACAAGCAACTTTTAAAATATCTTAAATGGACAAGAAATAAATAATTGTGCACCAGTCTCATAACTGACATCTGCCATGGTACAGGAAAAATGAGAATTAGGATTGCCATATTCTAGATTTCCAAATCCGGGTGGCTAATTTGCATATTCTGTAAATTGGCTTGAAAATAATTTTTGAGCAGAATTTTCAGGGTTGGGTCCCCAGATATTATTGGACTTCAACTCCCATAATCCCCAACCCCAGTGGCCTTTGGTTGGGGATTATGGGAGTTGAAGTCTAATAACATCTGGGGACCCAAAGTTGAGAATCCCTGATCTGGGCGAATCTGGGTGAGCTAAGCAATCTGGGTGAGATGCTTAAAATCTGGATGAAACCTGGAATTCCGGGGGGCATGGCAACTCTAGCATTTGATTGCCACAACATGCCATGTCAAAAGTCCAACATGGGCTGAAGCTGCCTGCATGCCCATTCAAAACCACTGTGTCCATCTTACCACACCCTGTCCAGCTGCACATGCAGGCAGCTTCAGCCCATGTTGGACTTCTGACATGGCATGTTGTGGCAGTCAAATGCTAAGAGGCTTATAATATTGATGATGGGTAAGAGAATCCCTTTCCATGTTTGGCAGCATAACTCACCTAACATACTGCAGGTAATAGCCATTGTAGTACCAGTGTGGGTTGTGTGTGGTCTATACAGGAGGCATGCCTTTAGACTGTGAAAGTCATCTGCTTTCTCAGGGTAGCTACTCGGTTTTACTTCCTGAATCTCCAAATTAGCACAAAAGGAAACCCCCTCAAACTAAGGATATGGAGATCTGTGGGCTAAACCCATGTTTAAGAAATCATGCCATCCCAAGAGCTGCACAGTCAGGGCCTTGCACAAGAGCATACCTAGCCTAATGATTATTTTGGTGCTGCCAAGCTGAGAGGACAAAACAATGCCATCTCTACACATCCTTAGGCCTCAGTAGGGGTTGTGATGCATTTGAAGCCCCATGCGTTGACTAATGACTAATTCAGCAAGGCCTGAACAACATGCATAAAACTATGAGAGTGTCTGTCATGCATGATGATGACCATGAAAATCATTTCTGCTTACTTAACTTGAATTTATTTGCTTATTATCTGTTTTAATTTGCAAGGATAATGCAGAGAGCAACCTTAGCCTTGCCACAGTTGAGCTGTTACTTGTTTACTTCTGTTGTCTGCAGGGCTCATAAGCAATGTGTGTACGATACAGTCTGTACAAATGCAGTTGGGAGAACTAGTGAGCTGGGCCTCAGATCTGTGGAGCACTTCTTAAAATGTCTACTTGTTGTGTTCATATAAATCTTGACTCTGTAAAAAGCTTCATTGTTCCCTCCCCTCCCTTTTTCTCTCTCCTCAAAATTAAATGCCAGCAACCCAACAGTCTTGAGTAAAATTATACAATAACACAACAGAGTGCATGCCAGATGGAGGGGGGAAATCCTCTGAGTTAGGAAACAGATTTCATTTTCAAGCCTCCAAAGGGATACTTAAATTGACCGTGGGGGGTTTCTGAGAAGAGGGTTTCACAAATATGTCCAAATTTATTGATAGCATTCTTGTAATTTTGCAAGATTTGCACCTTATGGAGTGACTTGTGTAGGCTTGCATTTTCTCACAATAAAGAGCCTTTTCTCTTTTTTGATGAACTGTAATGACGACAGTAGACATTAATGTTTTATATACTGTAATGCCATAGTAATAGGGATTTGAAAAGGGGAAGAATCATTTCTCTAGACTTGTGCCTAGAGAATCGATTTGAGGCACATGATGCCATTTTGCAGCTGAAGCAAAGTGGGTCTGGCCCTGAAAGCTGCCTGGATTGGAAACAACTTGGAGACCATATGCTAGCTACTCCAAATTCTTTGGAGGAAGAACAAGGTATAAGTCAATATATTATAGAACGCATATTGATTATAACTGGGATGCCAATTTACCACTTAGTGCATCCTACACAGCCCGATTTGCCAATTCAATGAGG
Organism: Hemicordylus capensis; assembly: GCF_027244095.1. Taxonomy (NCBI): domain Eukaryota; kingdom Metazoa; phylum Chordata; class Lepidosauria; order Squamata; family Cordylidae; genus Hemicordylus; species Hemicordylus capensis. The sequence goes on along the minus strand of NC_069659.1, from coordinate 242,593,322 downwards.
CTGAAGGCCATCACTACTTTGAATATATGCAGCTGCCTGATACCAAGTCAGAACATTGGTCCAACCAGCACAATATCCTCTACACTGAATGGCAGCAGTTCCCCAGGGTTTCAGAGAGGAATCTTCCCTGGCCCTACCTGGATATTCCTAGCTGAACCTTCTGCATGCAAAGCATGTTCTCTGCCACAGAGCCATAGTCCTCCCCACTTATGGTTCTTTCCTACCCCTTTATAGGCATTAGCCATAACTATGGCTAGTGCCTTTCATAGCCAGTTTTGTAGCCATGTCCCTGCGGTCATGACTTCGAGTGGGGCATCGAGACTTGGAAGGGGCAGCCTGTCCTAATGATGTTGGTAACCACTTACACATCACAAATGTTCAGCCTTTTAGTACTTTAATAAGAGGCTGGGATCAAATAGTGTTCACAAGATTTATGTGGGGCTTCCACAGTGGGGAAGCAACCTGCCTTAAGAGCAGGAGGCTGTTGGTTCGAATCCCCACTGGTGTGCTTCCCAGAATATGGGGAACTCCTATATTGGGCAGCAGCGATATAGGAAGGTGATGAAAGGCATCGTCTCACACTGCGCAGGAGAAGGCAATGGTAAACAACGCCTGTATTCTACCAAGAAATCAACATGGCTCTGTGGTCACCAGGAGTTAACACTGACTCAATGGCACAACCTTTCCTTTCCTATCGCAAATAATGTATATTTTTGTTTAGTTTTTATTTCATTTTTCCACGCGTCTTCCAAGACTCTCGGAGAGGCTTACATATGGTTCTCAGATTCAGAAAACATACAGGGCCAAACCTACTCAGATTCAGCAGCAGAACCTCAACATTTGTCTTCAGATCATTCTCGGTGTCAATGTTCAACTCAGGTTCAAAGAGAATGGCTTGTGCTCCTTTGCTGTAATGGTGGCCTGTTATGTATTGAGGGTGTTTGACTTTCCCTCTAAGGAATTCAAGAAAGGAAAAGCCCAACGTGATCAAAAGACCACTGGGAATGTTACCATCTCCTCATGTGGTTTTCGTTAATATATAGGAAATGCATGTGTTCATTACTATTACTGTTCAATGCATGCGTTCATTACTGTTACTATTTGGTAAAGAAATAGCTTTAAAGAAAAATGATCCAGCATAATACCTGTTAAACTTTCCACTTAGAGCCAAATGAGTGACCTCATCATGACTGGACTTTTGGTCACAATTTTGACAAGACTATAATTTAGCAAGACTCATCATAATTTTTAATTTGATCTCAATGCAGCTTAATTGTCATATTAATAGCAGACTACAGTGCCAATAACATGACTAACATCAATTGCAATTCGCACTATAATCAAAATATCAATGTAAACATTTTGCTTATAAGATTACAGCATTACACCTTCCTGATCTTATAAGCAAAATGTTTACATTGATATTTTGATTATCCAAATAATTTAAAGTCATATGTTTTGCTTTTGGTACTTTACCACGTAGCCTCACATCTCAGCTCTGGCACTCAATATTAGAGCCACAACTAATTATAAATCTCATTGGTTTACTGTTTTTTTCAAGCAGTCCAAATAAGTTGTAAAGTACAATCTTGAAGTGTGCGGGGGCATTCACAACCCTTCACTCTGATTGTTGCATGAGAGATGCAGGGGGTATCAATTCTTTGGTTCCTCACATGACAATGGTTGTGTAACCTTAGACCACAAATTCATGTATCTTCCCTGTGCAGAATGTGGGTCCATTAAAGATGTGCTATGGCTAATTTCCTAGTTCTCTTTATTTCCTGGGGAAGGGAGAGGTGGAGAGAGAAAGGCGAAGGAGCTTTTTGAAAGTAAGTGTTATAATTCTATTCTTCTTTAATCCCATGGACTGTAGTACTTGTTTTAGTCAGCTTTGCTGCTTGTATCAACCTTATATTCAGAAGAAAGAACACATGGAACTTTTTCATCAACACTTTCTACTACGCTAGACAAGGAAGACGGCCTTCTATGAATTCCACCCGCAACACTCAGGCAAGGGAAGAACCAGTATCACCAAAACTAGTTTGCAAGCAAATGTTTCTCAGGTGATTTACATGCTGCAACAGGAAGGGGAAGGGAAGTTGTAGCATTGCCAACTTTGCAAAATCAAAATCAAATAAAGAAAGAAAGAGTCTTCTAGAACAAATCTGAGTTTTTGCAACTTGCTTTCCTAAGGATGGCTTTGTAGGCAATTATGATTTATTAATGTATTAAGTGCCCATCAAAGACTTCACTTAAAAGCAAATGTGGTTAGTAAATTATGATGACAGTAGCATTGTCTATTTCTTGTTATTTTTATGCCATTGTTTTGTCTATGCTGTCTAAAGAGAGCCAAGTATGGTGCAAGAGATGTGGGTTTTCCAGAAAAAAAAATGAATTAGAAAATTTCCCCACGTGATTTTTCTCTTCATTTGCATTAAATTTGCACTATTTGGGGCCATTCACACAACCTAATGGGTGGGCAGAAGGCTTCCCAAGCCTTACCTTCCCCTCAGATTATCCTTCGTTGCTTCATGGGACCACGCTCCGTGCTCCCATATGATCAGCCCTGCTCCATGCAGCATGGAGCAGAATGGATTGATCTGAGGCCAGGACCCGTTGTCCCAGCCTCCGAGAATCCCACAATGTGCTGCACTGCACACACAATGCATTGGGGAAATCCCCCCAGGAGACTGGCGCTCTAAACATAGCCCCAGCGAACACACAAGAAGTTAGCTTGGATTAAGGGAGTACTCACTTCCTTAACCTCAGCTAACAGTCCATTTTGAAAGTGGGGCTAGGTGGCACTGCCCTGCTGGGATCGGACCCAATCCTAGCAGTTCTTGTGCACAGCCTAACCCGGGCTGGGCTTCCCTAGCCCGGGTTAGGCTGCATGTGAGAACAGCCTCTTTAGTAAGTTTTTACATGTATATCCCGCTCTTCCACCAAGGTCCCTGTTGTGGGTTGTAATTTTTGCCCCCAGTTAATTAACAGAGCACTAAAGAAGCTACCCACTCCACTTATGAAGTAGAATGCATGGTTTAGTTGCAGCTATTTAGAGAAGACACGTGGAGATGCTTGTAGAACTAAATACTAAGTATTTATTGGTGAAGTACACTTTGGATAGGAAAGACCAAACCTAATCTATAGAACTACATAATGAATAGGTAGGAGATATATCTATATCTATATCTATATCTATATCTATATCTATATCTATATCTATATCTATCTATATTTCCATCTGCTCTCTAAGAGGAAAGGAATGGATCTTGACTCAGCACTGGAAATACCTGTAGAGTCATATCAGGGGTCATAGAGTAGAGACAGGTAGAACAGCTAGGGAAACCCTTACTCACTATCTCTACTCCCAATGCCGCTAGTGGTCATTAGGATAGTTGGTGCAAAAGGCAGATGCACTGGAACTCCAACAGAGCCCAGAGCAGTGTATGGGGTTATGTTTATCTTCAAAAACCCCCTGTGAGGTAGGTTAGGCTGAGAGATAAGTGACTGGCCCACAGTCACTCAGTGAGCTCACAGCTGAACAGAGATTTGAATTTGGTTCTTCCTGCCCATACTCCAACACTCTAAGCACTACACCACACTGGCTCTCATTTTTCTTCCAGGAATCTCTCCCTGAGAGTTGCACAGCCCTCAGGGGCAGATTCCTGGCAGTAAAAACTCCATTTGGAGGGAGGATTGAGCAGTGAAAATCCTCTTCACCACCACTGGAGCTGTGGGGAAAGACTGTAGCACAGTTAAGCACCAGTCCATTTGGATCTCTACAGGGCTGCTTCCATTTCTGTAGAACTGCAGAGAATGTCAGCCACTGTTATTATTTACAGACCTCCAGGCAGAATACCAGTTTCCACTGACAAAAGTAAATTTTGGGATGAGTCACAGCCCGCCCTGAACAACTGTCCTGGGCAGGCTGGGAGGAAGGCTGAACTTAACTTACCCTCCCCCCAGACGACTCAACTTTCCTTCATAGCGCACCTCCCGTAGGCCCACACGAACAGCCCTGCTCCATGCAGCTCCGTGAAGCACTTGTTGTTCTGGCCTCTGAGCATAGCACAGTGTTTGGAGTGTTGGACTAGGACTGAGAAGACCCAAGTCTGAATCCTCATTCAACCATGAAACTCACTGGGTGACTCTGGGCCAGTCATGTGTCTGTCGTTGTGAGGATAAACATAACCATGGACAACGCTCTGAGCTCCTCAGAGGAAAAGCAGGATATAAATGTAATAAATAAATGAGTGAGTGAGTGAGGTGCGCATGCTACATTGAGGATTCCCCTCTCAGATGGCCGCTTTATGTGCCCGTCTCTGTTGACCCCTTGGGCTGCATGCAGAGAAATCACACAATTCCCGGTAGCTAAAAGCTGGGTTTGTGAAGCGGGTAAGGCAGGCAGGGAGCGGAGGGATCTGCGAGGATTCCGTGACTTCTCACAACCAGCCTAACCCTGCTTGGAGCAGCCCAGGCAGGGTTAGGCTGGTCATGAGAACAGTCTCTTAGTGTGTTTAAAATATGGTTTTATTTTACATGTAAAATTATATATTGTATTAATAAAAGAGTGTGAAATAACAAAGAGGTCTTTAACATAGATAAAAGAAGAACTATATAAAAACAATTCATTATATTGACCAGAAAGACTTGAAGACCATAATCATATAGTATGTCAATACAGTTTTTAAAAGCAGAAGTGAGGTGTTGCCAGATGACAACAAAAAGCAGGGTCTGCAAAGCTTGCATGTAGGCTCCATATGTGACGTTACTCCCCTTACCAGAGCCATCCCTAGTGGAGTGTAGAGCTGGGGGCGAATCAGCATGTACGAGGCCTCCTTAACATTTCATAACATTACAGAATCATACTGATTGATGACATACAGAATAAATAGTGAGAGTGAGGGGTTTGGACATGTCCAACCAGCTTGGACATATAATGCATTTCTAAAGAAATAAAAAATAATAATTAAAAGCACAACACATGCTTCACAGTTCTCAGACCTTCTGGGTTGCAAATCAACTTGAGCATAGTGCATTCATAAATAAATAAATAAATAATAAATACATAAATAAATATTATATTTTGTTTGTTCCAGAAGTTTTGGTAATTTTCTGCCATGAAACAAACCACTTATAGGACTCTTTGGATGGGTTAAAAAACAAAAAACACCTAACAATTTGTCCAATCCACTTCAGTTTAAATATACATATTCCTCCCCCTCGCCCTACATCTCTGCTCAGTACCAAAGCCCCATGCCAAGTCATTCCAGGACAGCTGATCTAAAGGCTGGGGCAGAAAGGGGGGCATTTTGCCCTTATGAAAGCAAAGGGCAGGTTCTTCCATATGGGGGTGGGATGATAGTTGGGGGGGGTCTTCAGTTCCAGACATTTTTGTAATTTTCTGCCATGAAGCAAGCCACTTATAGGACTTTTTGGATGAGTTTTTAAAATAAAAATTAAAGGGGGGAAATTAAAAACCAACAATTTGTCCAATCCACTTCAGTTTAGAGAAACATATTCCTCACACCCTGCCCTACATCTCTGCTCAATACCAAAGCCCTATGGCAAGCCAATCCCTAAATATTCAAGGGGGGGGGAATAACCACAAAAGGGAAATCACATCATACTTCCATTACGAAGGCTAGGCTAGGCTGGGCTGGGCAGAGTGTCTGCAGAGAGCTCTGGTGCTAGACACTCTCTGCCTGCCTGCCTTGCCTGCCTGCTTCCTTGCTTCCTTCCTCAGCTTCAGGCTAGCGAGGCCTGCATGGAGGCCTCTCTGGAAGCCCCGCCCACTCGCCGAACAGCTGAGCGGCAGGGAGAGAGGGAACTCTAGCAGCTTGCCTGGGACCCTTTCAAGCAGCACACAGACACAAAAGATAGGCTCCCACTGGGCTGCGGGGAACAATAAGTGGCTAGGAATGGGGGAGAGAGGAGGGCAGGCTGCACTGCAGTGTGCCCAGAGCGGGGCTTGTGCCCACACAGGGCTCTCAGGGCAATTGCCCTGGTCACCCCACCCTAAGCATGGCCCTGCCCCTTACAGATGCTCCTGCAAGCTTCTGCACTGCTTCCTAGTGAGATCGCACCCTCTGTACACAGGCTGAGCAGGGAGCTCACACAATTTTCACACTAGCACCTGTCAGTCTGCTCATGCATCCAGAAGGGAACCCACCCTTCCCCCGATTGCCAGAAAAAGTAGTAATGAAAAAGGGTGGCTTCCTTTCAGAATGCAAGAACGGGCTGAGAGATGCCACTGTAAAGATTGGGTAAGGTTCCTAAATTAGCATGTGTACCGAGAGTAAGATCTCATGGAAGCCTGCAGGAGCGGCTATACTGGGAGTAAGATTGCAAACAGAACTTACAGGATAACCTGCAGATCCTGCATTGTGTTGCCATCTGGAAATAAATCAGCAGAGGAATGCTTTGAAGACAGCAAATGTGTTATCATTTTTCTCTCCTCGAAAATACCGCCCCAGCCTAAACTCATGTGGGACAGGTGGCTTTGACTCACCCCAGTTTTGCAAGGCAATTGAGGCTGAAGAGATTGGCTGAAATGTGTGGCAGGGAGGTGGGCCTTAGCAGGCAGTGCATCTCCCTCCTCGATCTGTGTCAGTGTGGCTTCCCTCCTTCCTGCCCTAGGCATAGAATAGGCATAAGTGGTCATCCGGTTGGGGGCTGAGTAGGTATTTTTTGCTTCCCAAGAGATTGGCTGGAGATGGGGAGGGGTTTTGTTTTGGTTTGGTTTTTTTGCCTACTCCATTCTGTTCCATGTTAGGTCATTTTGGTCACAACTGGCAGGTTTAGTGCAAGCATGAGATAGTAGTAGGGTGGAGTGATGGATGTGGACTAGGTCCATTGGGCAGGTTTGAGCAAAAGAGAGGTGGTCAATCCAGCCTTCGAGACTTGGCAGTGCAAGAGCTGTAACTGGGACTCCTCCTGACTTTAGGGACTTTACCTACCACAAAGGGTGAACAGCTTGGGAGAGGGAGAGGTGTCCCAAATGCCCTGACTCCTTCAGGGCGGACAAAGAGGAGGAGGGTCTGCATCAAGCTGATCGACCGAGCAGGGGAAGGACATGATTGTCTAACTTCCAGCTTATGGTGTAGGCCTGCACTGTTTGTAGGCAGAGCGTTAGACCTGCTGCAGTTACGTGTTTTAAGAGTGAATAAAGTAGCGGTCCTTTCTCCCCAAAAGAGTTATCCATGTGGTTATTGCCTTGTATCCTTAGGTGTGGGGGCAATAAATTACTACTTTGCTTTGGTAGAGTTTTGAGGGTAGAGTTTTGATGGGTGCACTGTGAAATATTTTCCTGACATCATAACTGACATCATAATTCTGCTGCATATCATTGTTTAGGAACATAGGAAGCTGCCATATACTGAGTCAGACCATAGGTCCATCTAGCTCAGTATTATCTACACAGACTGGCAGCGGATTCTCCAAGGTTGCAGGCAGGAGTCACTCTCAGCCCTATCTTGGTGCCAGGGAGGGAACTTGGAATCTAGATGCTCTTCCCAGAGTGGCTCCATCCCCTGAGGGGAATATCTTACAGTGCATATAGCCATGCATATAGTCTCTATACATATAGTCTTTCATTCATATGCAACCAGGGTGGACCCTGCTTAGCTAAGGGGACAAGTCATGCTTGCGACCACAAGACCAGCCCTCCTCCCTCTTGACTTCTTCTCTTGATTTCTTCTCTTGAATATTGCAACTGAAGTTGGAGGATTTACAATGACAACAAAACCACTAGAAAAGGTTTTATCTTCAAAGAGGGCTAAGTTGTGGTAAATTCTGCCACAACTAGATGTTTTGTTATTATTAATGTTTTATGCAATTTAGATAAACAGATTAAGGAGGGAAGGCCTCTTCAAATAACGTGAAAAGGCTTTGCTTGTGTGCACACAAATACACACACTACAGATGAACAGCTGACGGAACATATCTTGAACAGTTTATACTGATAATATTGTTACAATATTATATGCATAATATGAATTATTGTTCCCCACAATTAATAAATGAACAATCTTGTTATTTCCAAACCTCCCTGGAAATGTTAAAATAATAATAATAATAATAATTTTTAAAAACCAAATAACTGAAAAGAATTTGTCATTCTTTAATGGTATACCTAAATCTGCCTCTACTTTCTCCCTGATGATAGGGCCAGTCCTGACTTCATGCTCTACTTGACATCTTCCAGAAGCATCTGGTTGACCACAGAAGAGAAGGGTTGGACTGGGCTGGAAGAAGAAACAATTCAGCTTCCACAGGATAGACATAACAGACTGTTTTAAGGACATTACAGTACAGCTTAAATCTCTGCATATTATAATATCAGTGGTTTCATTCTCTTACGCAACAAGCCCACCATCTCTAGAAAGGCAGTAACTTGCCAAGAGAAAGGCAGAACTGAGTGTTTATTAAATTGTTGCATTTGTTTCTTGTTCTAATCCAGAGACATCAAGGCCAGGCAGAGTTAGATACCAATTCCAAGGCCATTTTCAATCAAGGCTATGTTAATAACATAGGGTTTGAGCCATGAATTACACATTCTGGAATATTCTCATCATTAGAGGACTACAACTTCATGAAAGCTGCATTCCTTAAATCTTACTCATGTGGCTTCACTACACAATTGGCTTCAGGAGTACAATGTCAATTCTCCTCATAAGAGCCAGAATAGTAATCAGCATCCATTCCTGTGATGATGCATGTATGACACAGCTCATGTTAATAGGTCAACCAATTTTGAAAAGGACCAAATGAACCACAATTGTCCAGAACCTAGTCCATGCAAATGCTTTATAAGCAAGCTGTGACTGACCCAATTGCATAACCATTTTTACAGAGAAAATGAGCATTTAAATGGCAGCTAACTGCCCTCGAACAGGGAACATGGGAAGTGTTCTTGCGGGGGGGGCATTACTTTTTGCCCTGAAACAGCCCTCTGTTCACGACAGGTACCAACTGTGGGTCCATCACAAGCCTATGCTGGATCCACAGTAGTTCTCATCAGTAAAGGGAACTTCTCAAAAGGTAAACTTCCTAGTGCAGCTCTAGAACCCAGTTTAGCCATTATTGTGCATCCAATAGCCTAAGTAAGAGGCATGTGGACAGATCTGGACTACGAACCAGATCCAGGAGTGTAGCTATAATTGAGCAAAAGGGTTCAAAGAACCTGGGTCGCCCAGCTCCTGAGGATCCCTCAGCTCCACCCCTCCCTATTTTCTTCATTATCTCCCTCACTCAGAGTGGCCACCAGGGAGAGGAGTGAGCACAGGCCTCCTTTTCCCTAGCTATGCCCCTGACCAGATCTGGTAACTGCCTTATTCCATTTCTTACCAACTGCAACTGGTAGGATAAGCAGCATACGCTATCCCTGCTTCCTACATGTGTGCACATTCTTACATACATTGATTGCTACAGTTCCTCATGAGATGGTTGTACTGGTGTCTCCCATCAGAAATACCTAGGGAGGAGACAGTGCCCACCATGGCTCTTTGTCCATTACATTCTCAACTTTCCTAGACTTACCTGTCAGGTTGTTAAATTAGGGTCTCTGTAGGGTAGATTGGCCTGCAACACCTCAACTGCTGTTTTATTCCCAAACCATGGTGAAGAGCCTCTCCCTCCAACCTTACTGCTTTGCTTGGCTTACATCAGTCTTTTTATATCACTCTTTCTCCACTTTCATAACAGGCTTCTACAGCTTCTGGTAACTGTGGAATCTTGGCTGTTGAGAGTAGACTGTGGGACCAACCCCATGGTCTTAGTGCACAACACACACACACCCTGACTCCACAGCTCTCAAGCCACTCCCCCAAGATTACTGCCTAGTTTTCACTAAGTTGTTAAACTTGTTTCCAGACGGTACCTCCTCAGTTTGCTGATGGGGACTTGCATGACTGAATTTTCGTCCATAACAATATATCAGAGAATCATGCACTGATTATCAGGGAGAAGTCTTTCCCCTGACATGCTGGCTTTCTGTTAGAAGAAGTCTCCAAGAAGCATTCACTAACATGATTTCCCCACCCTATATCTGCAGACTGAAGTGGAACAGGCCAGGCACAGGTTTGCTACCTAAGCAGTGCCAGCCAAAGACTTCCTACTGGCTCCTAAGGTAGCATGGCAAGGTGCCACATGCCCACCTCTTTCAGCAGTGCACAGGACACACCACTCTTCTCTTCAGTTCCACCCCACTTCCATGGCACGTGGAAATAACTGCTCTTCTCCACACACCTCTAGGGAAACTGAAACGGAAGCTTAAACTGCCCTGTCTAAAGCAAACCCCAGCCAGAAGCCAAATCCCAGAAAAGACAAGCACTAACAAACTTAGCTCATCCTTTCCCCCTTGTTTTCTTATTTGTTTATTTATTTATATATCCGCTTGCTTGCTGTCATCTTTAGGAGAGAAATCCAAAGTTTGCCGTCTCCCCAGGTCTGAGTCTTGTCTTCAACAGCTGACTTCAAACTCAGGCACTTCAGTACATAAGAGGTCAACTAGACTTTATTTTTTTTTAAAACCTACTGAATACAAGCAATAAATATACAGTCGTCCCTCGCTTATCGCGGATTTCCCAATAGCGGATTTGAGTATCCATGATTGGGAAATTGTCACCACCCTCGCCAACCATGACCTGAGTATTTGTGGTTTGGCGTTTAGTGGGGATTAGCGCCAGGTGAGTCACACAGCTGTGGGAGGGGCCACCTTCCTGAAGTCCCTTCATTTGAAATCAGCTCTTGGACAAGACTCAGACCAGAGGAGCTTTGCTCCCTGGAACTTTGCTAACAGAAGTTTTGCAGGAGTTTGTCATGGAATTAAGCAGGGAAGCACAGAAGCAATCTCTGCTTATTACAAAAGAGACACACAGCACAGGAGAAGGTGAGTAAGGTAAAGTGCTGTTGAGTTGGTGTTGACTCCTGGAGACCACCAACTTGCCACTCCTCAAATTTTGCCATGCCTCTCTGGGGGCGGCAGGGGTAGCTGTGTCGAGGGGAGGTGAAGGAAATCCGCCCACATTTGTCTAGAAAAATCACCTCTGCCGCAGTGGGATGGGCACAGTCTTGGTGGCTGGGCTGGCTGCAGGGAGGGTGGAGGGGGGCAAGGAGGGAAGAGATGTACTCCCTTATCTTTACCCTTTAAAGTGCTGGGCATGCCTGTGTGCTGCATATGGAATACTCTTCTGGTGGTGGCAACTGGCACGGCGGCCACTCCACTCCACTCCACTCCCGTAACATTATTTCTCACAAAGGGGGGCACCTGGGCAGGCTCACAGCTCAGCTCAGCTCTGCTCTGAAGCCGAGCGAGCTCTCTTCTCCACCTCATTTTAGGCAGCAAACAGCTGCATGAAATGCCAGAGAGCTCGCACAGGCTCTCCGGAGCTTGAGGCTACCCCAACTTCACATATATGAACTGTCAGTGACTGACCAGGAGAGAGATCTTGGGGTCGTGGTGGACGGCTCGTTGAAAGTGTCAGCTCAGTGTGCTGCAGCTGTGAAAAAGGCCAATTCCATGGCTAGGGGTCATTAGGAAGGGGATATATATATATATATATATATATATATATATATATATATATATATATGTATGTTGTGACCACATTTGGAGTACTGCATGCAGTTCTGGTCACCGTATCTTAAGAAGGATATTGTGGAACTGGAAAAGGTGCAGAAGAGAGCAACCAAGGTTCCTGGAGCACCTTCCTTATGAGGCAAGGCTACAGCATCTGGGGCTTTTTAAACTGGAAAAGAAGCAACTGTGGGGGAACGTGAAAGAGGTGTAAAAAAATGTGCATGGAGGAGAGAGAGTAGGCAGAGAGAAATTTTTCTCCCTCTCTCTCAACACTAGAACCAGGGGTCATCTCATGAAATTGAAGGTCGGAAATTTTACAACCAACAAAAGGAAGTACTTTTTCACACTGCATGTAATTAATTATGGAATTTGCTGCCATGGGAAGTGGGAATGGCCACTAGCTTGGATGGCTTTAAAATGGGCTTAGACAAATCCACAGAGAACAGGTCTATCAATGTCTACTAGTCTGGTGGCCTCCAGCCTCAGAGGCAAGATGCCTCCAAATACCAGTTGCAGGGGAGCAACAGCAAGAGAGAGGGCATGCCCACACCTCTTGTCTGTAGGCTTCTAAGAGTCATTTGGTGGGCCACTGTGTGAAAAAGGATGCTGGGCTGGATGTGCCTTGGCCCTGATCCAGCAGGGCTGTTCTTATGAACAAATTTGTGATAATAGGCTGAAATGATAACATGACTGATGAGTGATAAGGAGATCAAGCAAATCATCCACAGACTGAGAGGGTTTTCAAACCACAGGCTTTACCGTGAGTTTACTGCAAGGCTTTACTGCAAGTTCAAAATTTCCCTCCAAAAAAATGATGCAAAAAGTGAAATTTTTAATCTCAGTTATAAATCAGGCTACACTAAAACATGCAATGAAAAATTTGAAGTATGTGTGAAGTGCTCCCTGATAGCTCGCAGGGACTTTTGGGTGAAACTGGTCAATATGTGAGCACACATCTTCATTCTAGAGGAGATGCAAGCTAAAAGCCCTGTGTGAAAAACACCTGCAAGAGAGATCCACAAACCAAAACCTTTAGATATTTCATCTATACAGACATACAAATTAGCAAGAAAACAAAACCCCATATAGAAAATGTCACTTTGGAATTGGTCCTTTGGTAATTATGAGTGACAAAAAACTGCACCCTCCAAAGCATTGTGGAGGCACAAGTCCTCTTATTTGGACATGGCTTGTGCTGATCCAGAACTTTGACAATCAGGCAGTATGTTTCAATGATAAGGATTTAGACTCTCAAGCACTGGGACATTGTCCCATCAAAGCCCTCTCAGTGCATTTAAATAAAAGTTAGCCATGAACATAATACATTAATATTAAATTATTAATTAATTTATCACCACCATAGTACGGATGTGCGCAAATCGCGATTCAACATGTGATTTGGAACACATCACCGGCCCCTTTCAAATGGAGGAAAGCAGGTGCATACCTGCTCCTCCGCTACTTGCCACCACTTCCTGAATCGGCATGCATGGAGGCCATATGTGTGCCAGCATTGCACGAGGGTAGCTGGAGGAGAGTGTTGTCAGTGCACAAAAATAGCTGGGAGGAGCACCGTCAGTTCAAGAAGTGGTGGCGAGCAGTGGAGGAGCAGGTATGCATCTGCTCTCCTCCATTTTAAAGGGGCCAGGTATGTGTTCCAGATCGCGGGTGAAATCATGATTTGTGCACATCCCTCCACCATCTTCATTCAGTCAGTCTGTCAGTCCTCTGTGATGTTAAAATAGGCATGCTTTATCATCTATGGTGGGAGTGCCCAGTAATATGACCTTACTTGATGATGATTCTAAAGGTAAGGTAAAGTGTACCGTCAAGTCAGTGTCAACTCCTAGCGACCACAGAGCCCTGTGGTTGTCTTTGGTAGAATACAGGAGGGGTTTACCATTGCCATCTCCCATGCAGTATGAGATGATGCCTTTCAGCATCTTCCTAGATCGCTGCTGCCCAATATAGGTGTTTCCCATAGTCTGGGAAACATACCAGTGGCGATTCAAACTGACAACCTCTGGCTTGCTAATCAAGTCATTTCCCCGCTACACCATTAGATGGCTTACTGATAATGATTTTAAAGGTAAAGTGTGCCATCAAGTCAATTTTTATTCCTGGCGCCCACAGAGCCCTGTGTTTGTCTTTCGTAGAATTCAGGCGGGATTTACCATTGCCTCCTCCCTCAGTATGAGATGATGCCTTTCAGCATCTTCCTATATTGCTGCTGCCCCATATAGTACCAGCGGGGATTCAGACCGGCAACCTTCTGCTTGTTAGTCAAGCATTTCCTCACTGCGCCACTTATGGTGGGATGATAATGATTTTACCAACATGCAATTAATTGTATTATTTAATTTATTGCCATTCTCAGCCTGTTGCTTCTATACAAATTTCTCTTCCTTAACATCTACATTGTTTCTGCACAAAGTTATCTTCCTTATTAGACTCTACAGTTGACAGCAAAGAGGGCTTTAGCTTGTAAATGGAAATAAGTTGCTTTACCTAATTTAGACTTGCAGAGGGATGCTAAGCTATAGGACATAATGTTCATGCAGAACAATTTTCCATGTTCTGCCAAGGGGCAGTGAAACCTACACTCCTGCCGTGAATCATGGCTCCCATTCCTAACCTATCTGCAAGTCTAGCTAGGGAATGTCTATTTTCTTGAGAGATTTAAATGTGTTTCTTTATGTTGAGCTCATCAAGTTAGTTAACTTTTAACTAACTCAAGTTAGTTAACTTTTAATGTAATTATCAATGTATCTTATAGTTTTGTACATTAGCTGACATGATGCACAGGAGTTATGGTGATGAAAGACTGTAGACACAGAAGCAGTGGCACCATTGTGGAGAATAACAGTTGCACTTCCAGCATTACTGTAGTTTCAGCCTTTCACCACAATGGGAGAAACTACTGTAGCACTAGTACTGTGTTACACAGCAGTAACGCCACAATACCCTTGTGCAACATGTCAGCCATTGTTTTCCCCGAACAATCCAGCTTTTTAATTTGATGGAGGTGGAGTGTTATATTATTTGTTATGCATATTTGGACATTTAGTCAAGTTATTATGAATCATGTACCTGAATGCTTTTCCTTGCCTGGTTCTGTTCTTTTTTCCTTGGCTTATTTGGTTCCTTTTTCTGTACAAGTGTGTGTGAGGTGGTAGTGGGGAATCTTTTCAATTAAACAATTCAGTGACAACGAAAAGGAAAAGTACTTGGCCATGCTCTATAGCAATGGCCTAAAAATATTTAGTTCTTAGAGCTTATAGTAGACATCAGTAGAATGCTTTTTTAAAACCCAATACAGTGGGAATTTTAAGAAAAAGACCTTTGAAGGTCCTTTCTTTTGAACATAATATCATTTATAAAACAAAGAAATGGTGGTGGGTTGGAAGTCTTAGTATTATTCAGTATTATTTATATCTGAGTATTTTAAGTTTTATTGCCTGTTACTGTTGATTATTGTAATTGCTGGCTGATTGTAGACTGTAATAAATAAATGAAATGAAATAAAGAAAACTCACCAGACTTTAAACAGGAGTCCATCTTCAACACTTTCCACTTATAGTTGAGGTTTTTTTCAAAATCCTCACAGGTGCTAAAACTGTAGTTGGGGTCTCTTACGTAGTGAACAAATTTTGCATAATTCATTCACAGAGCCTCGACCCGCACCCCCACTGTTTCCAAAATAAGCTTCATTTCCTCCAAGATTTCAGCTATGGAAATAGGAACGTGCTTGTAACATCTCCCTCAGTATAATATCAATGATCACTTCATAAGCCACACACCCCTCCATTATTACACATTGAGCTGCATCCTGATTAGAGCTTGATGAATGGAAGATTCAAGGGGAGTAGGATGATTCTTACCTATCCACCTTTCCCCCTGCTGCCCTTTGAACCCTCCACATAAATCAGATCCCCCCAACCTCCAAGGACTGCAGAGGGCACAGGGAGGCTGCAAGGGGGAAAGGGGTTTGGATACACTTTGGAGGGGAGGCTCTGTGAGTAAAGCTCAGTTCATTAGTTCATTACTTTAAAGCTGTTGCAGGGCGGTTCCTTGATTTATACGGAATTAAACAAGAACCTAGGGGTGTGCACGGAACCAGCTGCTTCGGTTCGAGTCTGGACCAGACCAGGCCAGTTAGTTCCGGGGGGTTGCAAACATTTTTTAAAATAAAATAACATTTTTTTAAACTTAACCCCTTCGGAGGAGTTGTTGGAGTTCCCCTTCCCCCCGCCGTCCTCCCCTCATGCCGGCTCTTCAGCCCGTTCAGGCCTTCCCCCTCTGCTGTGGCAGCCACTTTGGAGGCCACTGTGCCTGTGCAGTTGGCCTCTGCGTGACCCAGGCGATGAAGAGGCCAATTGCACAGGTGCGGCGGCCTCCAAAATGGCCACCGTGCTGGAGGGGGAAGGCCCAAACAGGCTGAAGGGGGCCAATGTAGGCATGAAGGGAGGCTGGTAGGGGGAGAGGGAACCTCTGTGGTACCCCCCCTCCTCCAACAACTCCCCCAAAGGGGGTAAGTTAAAAAAATATTTTTATATTTTTTTAAAATAATAATGACATCCATGAACCCGCCAAACAGTCAGGGGGTGTTCGGTCCGGGGTCAGACCAAACAGGGATGGTTCCAGTCATTGCAGATGAGTGACGTTCGTGTCAAGCTAGTCTTATTTCAAGTACCAAAAATGACAGGAAGTAGCAGCTTCATTATATATGGAAATATTTATTTAAACACTTTGCTAATATTTAGGAGTTCTTTCCTGAATCAGTTCTGGCCTAGAGCCACTCACAGCAAGCATTCCTTGCTGTCTTCTCTGGGACTGAAATTTTTTGTCTTACAAGGCCTGCGAGAAAAAGAGGGGTGGATCTGAAGGTCACACTGATAACTGGGAAGTTATTATTTCCACGTGTACTTGGCCCAGTTTCCTCCATACGAACAAGGACAATCAAGAAAAATAGAAGGTATCACTACCACAGTCTATTAAACCACGGCCTAGGGTCTGCAGCCACAGGGCTGATATAGCCGTTCCTGGAAAACAAGTAGAATGTTAGGATTGTTCTATTATGGATACATTTCCAGCTGTGCCAGCCTGTGGGAGAGAAACAGAATCACTGGCTGATCTGCAAAAGGAAAAGGTCAAAGTTCTACAGCAAGACACCATAATTCTTCAAATAAACGGGCATCAAAATATGTACATAACACATACATATTCAACAGTTGTAAGCATTTGCTTTAAAATCTTCATTTTGAAATGCAACATTGTGTACCTTTTCACTCTAGCATCAGCTGAAAAGAATATATTCAACAACCGTGAGAACAGCTGTTTAAAAAACAACGTTCTTAGTGTATTACCATAAGTATTTATGTATTCCTATGCAAAATGCATGTGAAGTCCTAGTGAGAATTCTTCCTTCAGTGGTTGCTTTAATTTTCTTTAGACCAAGGACTGTTGACAAGCTGATTTGAAGGTTTGGAGATTTTGGTATACTTCCTTTGCATCATCACAGAAAAGACAGCTAAAACATATGGGTGCTTTCATAAATCCAGGCATAAATCCTGTTCAGACCGACCCAAGCAGCAACTCAACAAGGTAAGACTCTTGGGAGTTATTCTCATAGACTTTCACAATTTGGTATGGGGCCCTTTTCAGTAGGATTGTCAACTACCAAGGGGGGGTGGAATGGCTTTTTTTGCTTTGGTGACAGTAGTCAGAAAAGCAGGGGACAAGGTCATTTCCCTCCTTCTTAGCCTTTTTTAAAAAAGAGTGATAGACCATTTTATGCGGGGCTCTGTCCCATCCCTCAGCCCACAAAAATCACAAGGCCTCTGCCCTGGCTGCACACAGCTTTACCCCCCAGGGGCTGGGACAGGCACAGACATATTCACCTATATGTATTCATTATTTATATTTCTAGACATCACCCTTCATCAATTGATCACATGGTTTTAAAAATAGAATATATTTTTTTCATTCTGTAAATTGAAACCCACAATCTAAAATAAAAATAAAGAAACTTGGTACATGGATTAAAACAAATTTATTATAGCTAAAGCATTGAAAAGTAACTCACTACAAAGAGCACCAGTGAGAAGAAATGCATTCAGCCTAGGTACTATGTACTATTGCACACTGAATGTGTTTCTTCTGATTGGTGCTGCCTGGATGAACTCATTAGCTATGATGTTAAGATGATGTTAAGATTGATCTCCCCAACTATCTCCTTATGTCCACTTAGAACAGGCATGTGACTGAGCCTGTCTTGACTACAGAAAGGTCTTTATTCTATGAAGGCATGAGAATGACCTTTCTGATGTACCTTTCATGATTAAACAGGTATAGTAAGGCTGGTTTTAATCAGTTTTGTCAGTTCTGGTAGTAGCTGTCATCGATGCTTCCCTTGTGTCCCACTCAGAAGATCCTGAAGAGCTGAAAGTTTAACTTCCCACTCCCTTGCCATATCCAACAGCATATCACACTGAAGCTGTAATACGTTGTTGGATACTGCAAGGGAGTGGAAAGCTGCACATGTCAGTTGCGTAAAACCCTGCAATTGATGTGCTATCCATTTCTCCAATGGCAAACTTATCATGTGTTGGAAAACATCTGAGGAAAAGCAATTGTGTAAACTGCTGCTGCTATTATCAACCACATCATAAAAGATTTTCCTGTAGAATTCCTCAGGAGACTCAAACTGATGAGGATTGCACTCAGCATCAATGTGTCATGGAGGCTTGCTGCACCTAGGAAAGGTGGGACTTTCTAAATCTAAACCTTTTGCTGCCTTGGTAGTCTTTGTCCAGAACTGTTCAAAGTAGTTCCTCGGTTGCTTTGTACATGCTTTAGTGGTCACCAAAAGATCTTCTGCTTGATGGAACTGTAGGCTACTTTTTTGAAGCGCTGTATGTATTTAGCGTGTCCAAATGACCAAACATAAGGATCAACAGCTGCAGCATAGAGAAAGAATCAAACCTCTGCAGGTTCCATGCATATCCATCTGCTTTTGCTCCAACATTTCCTTTCTCCTCAACTGACACATTTTCAAAGAAATCAATCGGCTCATTATAGTTAAGGGCAACTAATTGTAAAGAAGCTGCTCTAACAGTCCATCTTGTGGGACCAAAAAACCCTCAGATGTATGTTCTCCTCTCCCCTTGAAAGTATTTAAACCAGGCAAGCTGCTTGAGTGAACTTCTGACAAAGGTGATAAGGTCAGCTATTTTACTCAAAAAAATTCTACACATGTTAACATTTCCTGATACATCTTGCTCCACTAAGTTCACAGCGTGGGCTACACAGTGAGTGCTCTTGGTTCCACTTGCTTCACAAAATCCTGCAGTCCACTAATACATCATAGCAGTGGCCATGGCAGCTATCAAGAAGATTAAAGCAGCAGAGTACGTCTTTCAAAACAGCAAAAAGAGTTGTAGATGTTATGACATCAGTTTCACAAAAGCCAACAAAAAAATTTCCACAGACATATCCTCTGTGGCAATGCGAAATCAAAATGAAACCTGCTTCTTGGTGATAATATCTGTAGTCTCATCCACAACTATGCTGTAGAAAACAGCTTCTTCAGTCTCTCTCAATAATGTACGTAGAACATTGTGAGCCATGTTCTTCTTAAGTATCTCATTTGCAATAGAAGCTGAAATCCATTTGCAATCCATTTTTAAAATTCAACCCAATCTCAGCATCAGTACGAAGCATCAAGAACTTGGGGAACATCTGTTGAGGAAAGTTTGGCGCTTCCTCAACATGACCACAAACTGCCACACCTTGACAGACAAGGTACCTTGCAGAGGACTATTTTTTTAGCAGTGCTCTTCGAGCTTCTTGCATTTGCTTTTGTTTTCCTTCCGAGCAAGTGACACACACATTTACTCCACCTTTAACAGAAGCCATGGCCTGAACAGCTGCACAGTGAATGTTTCGATTTTGATGGCTCTGAAATCTTTCTAATGGGACATAGGAAGCTGCCTTCTACTGAGTCAGACCACGGGTCCATCTAGCTCAGTATTGCCCACACAGTCTGGCAGTGACTTCTCCAAGGTTACGGGCAGACATCTCTCTCGGCCCTATCTGGAGAGGCTAGGGAGATGACTTGGGATCTTCTGCATGGAAGTATGCAGGTGCTCTTCCCAGTGCAGCCCCATCCCCCCCAGGAGAATATCTTACAGTGCTCACGTGTTGTCCCCTATTCAAATGCAAACCAGGACAGACTCATGCTTGCTACCACAAGATCAGCTCTCCTCCCTGGAAGAAAGAATGCTTTCTTCCAGTTTGAGATGCCTGTCTTAACAAACGCTTGTTCATATGCATCCCTCTCTCTTGAACTTTTTGAAAGAGAAGCATTCTTTTCATTGGCTGTGCAACAGATGCTGCAGTATGCTTTGACAATTTCATAAGGGAGACACTTAGATATTCTCTTCCAAGTGTCCTTGTACTGGCAGCAGGGTGGCTTTCTTTTCCAACCAGGAACACTGATCTTTGAGGGCATGTTTCCTGCAGTACGTCTGGTGGAGCTGACAGTGGAACTTTCACCAGTGGCATTAGCTGCACTTGGCAGTCCAGGGATTGGTAGGTGGGGAGGGTATTGCCCCCACCAGAAAATCCCAAAACGTGGCTTGAGCCCTGCCATATCCCGGAAGTTTATGCCCCTGGTACCCAGCAGACTCCTGTTAATGAAACTGCTCCAGGGTGATTGATGAATACCCCAAAATCTACTTTGGGGGCTCATGAGGGGAATTTAGCTCAGAAAGGAACTGTTTCAGATAAGTTTTCATTTGGGAAATGTTTGTACTCAAGAAATGACTGGGATTGAGATAATATTCTGGTTTAAAATTAAAGAGAGGAATTTATTGTAGGAGGGGGTACAGAAAAAAGAATTGTGTGATTAAGGCGGTCTTATCAAAAGTGCATTTCTAAATAAACCAACCACTACAAAGTGTTTTAGCTTAGAGTCTAATTGTGTAAGTTCCCAGGCAGGCAAGAGAAAGAGGCTTAAGAGAGAGGAGGCTAGCTTGGAAGTATGAAAGTGATAGAGTGGGCCCAGCTGCAGGGCAACTGTTCAGGGTGATGAGACCTCAGGGCTCCTGGGATAGCTACAGAATCTCGCTCCTCAGGGACAGTGTGATTGGAAGCAGGAAGGTTGCAGGGCTTAGTAGAGGAAAAGGTGCCCACGAAGAGGTTTCCTCCATGGGTCCAGCTTCCTGTAGCTGCAAGGAAGGCTGGATGGATTGTCAAAAGGACCAATCTGAAAAGGGGTGCTAAAAACTGGACACTGCCTGGCGTAAAGGTATGTGAGCAGCAGATTGCCCAAGCTGCTAGTACAAGGAGTACTCAATGGAGTCCCAAGTAAGAGGCATGAGGGAGCACACTGGGTCATGTAACTGAGGGGTCCTTATACCCAAAAGCATATCCGGGGAGTAAATTCCAACGGATCATAGTTGTCTAACAGGTGTGTTGGGAGGGGAAAGCAGGGATTCCATTGTTGCTGATCTTTCTTCCTAACAATGCGCGGATTACCAACACTTTTGTCATGAAAACAGAATGAATAGGCGCGAGAAGGGGGATCAGTACTTTTGATGGGTGTATCTCTTAGGCTCGTATTGCTTGCTCAACCTTCTTTGTGAGGGGAGAAAATATACCTCAGAATAGCAGGCCTTATCTGTATTCTTCCTGTTGAGCTAATTTGCCCATTATCTGCCTGCTATTCTTTTTGTGGAAAGAGAGACAAGGCAGTTCACTCTGAGTGCAGAGTGGCCTTGGCAGAGAGTTAATCTGCTTGTAGTTAACTTCTGGGGTCTACTCAGGATTAGGGAGGCATGCATCTTCTCCCCTTTACAATTTGCTTGTTAGGAACCAAATCTAGGGGCAACTGGCCCACTGTCACTAAGTGACCTGTCCCCATGTGTATCAATGGAAAGCTCACTGTGTTGTGAGGCTTCTGATCATGTACAGAGTGAGATCTCCAAGCCTGGAGACTCAAACACAAACGAGGGGCTCCTGGGAGCCAACTGAAAAGGCTTTGCTAGCAACACTCCATCCAGCTACCATTAGCAGAGGTTGGTTGGCAGTGTCAGAAGATTTGTGTGGACTGATCCCTTCCTCTTACAAGTGTGGGCTGAAGTCCAGATTGTTTTGAATTCAGCTAAAGCAGGAGTTCCCAACTGGTGCTATGATTTATTGTGACTGGGGATGATGGGAGTTGTAGTTCAGCAACATCAACCAACCATTGTACCATTGGTTGGGAACCCCTGGGTTAAAACATTACAAAAGTAACTTTGGAGTCAACATTTCTTTAAAAACTGTACAATTAGACAAGTTCCATCACCTGGCTGATGGGTGCGCTTGAGGCCATGTTGTCACTGCCCTCCCATCACTGATGAACTTCCACTTGGAAGAAGGCATGCTGGCTGGTGGACAGGGCCAGGCAGTCCTGCACTCTACTCCTTCTGTAGCAGCAGAGCTACTCAAGCGTAATGTCAGTAATAGTTTCCTTAGAGATCCTCCCCAATGCATCAGAGTCCTTTCACTACTACAAGCTCTGCCTTCTCAACACAGATTGCATGCACTTGCAAATGTTTAGGTGGTATTGTATATAAAATCTATTTTTCTGCAAAGCTACTCATGCCAAGCTTTTATTTGCGCCTTCAACAATCAGTGTAAGAAAACATCCTAACATTTGCATGGGAAATGTTATGTGGAATGCTCAGTGTTTTGTCATACACATGACTATCCAGGTCATGATCAATGGTTAGCAAAACTGATTGACTAACAATGATGTTTGACTCAATTCCAACTTCTTCTCTCCAGACCTTTTTATTGCATAGATAAAAAGAAAATTAAAAACTACAAATAAAGAACGGACGTTTCGATGTACAGACGTCAACATCAGTGTTCCATGTCTCACAGTTTAAAATCCACACTCTTATATGCTAGATACTCTCCCTAAATCTTAATCAGGCACGGGCACCTGGTTAGCATGTGGAAAAAGGCTTCTAACTGACAAACAGTATGACTACTGTACTGAGTACTCATTTGACTACTGAAAGCCTGATGAAGCTGATTATGTACTACTGTCTTTACCTCAAGAGTTTGCTTTTCAGGTACTGGAAAATCGAATGGAAGGAAATGAGTTTAACTTCATGCGACCTATGTTGGGACATAGAAAAGGTGGATAGGATTTGGACTGACTTGGTTTGGAAAAGTAAATAACTGGATGAAGCCAGTTATGGATCCGGCCATCCATGTATGTTATTGGCAAACTAGCCTTCTTGCTTCTGCAGCTCCTGAATCAAAGGTCAGAACTGTCTGTTTACTATACCATGACTACAAAATATCATCTCTTTGCTTCTGCTTTACCCCCTCCCATTACTCCAGCTGATTTCTTAGCTCGACTTCCTCTTCCCAGAAATCTCTGGAGACAAAAGCTCTGCAAAAAAAATACCCCCAATTTACAAGACTAGCTGAACACGATAACATGATTTGCCACTTTCCCTACCCTGCTATTCTCACCATTGCTTGCCATTAGTAACTCAGTGGAATGCTGGGAAATTCCATGGCCAGAGGGTAACGAGCCTGCCTGCAGATGGTGGAAGGTTGGAAGGCCACTCAGTAGCACTCATTAGAGGGCCCTGCCTATGACAAATATTTCACCCGCTTTGCTCCATGAACTCTTGAGAAATAGCACACAGCACAAGCAAAGCTATCTCTTCAGTACAATTCCCATCTTTCATGAAGCCGAATTCAGATGAGTCAGCAATGAGGTTTTCTCTACTATTTTTAGCTTTTGAATGTGGTAAGCATATGGAACAGATCGCAATTTCCAAGGCCAGCCCCATAGGCCCATATTGTTATCATTCTCGTAGGTTCATATACTATTACTGCGCAAAATTATACATACCATGTGGCACAGGCAGTTTACATTCTATTGCTTGATCTCTCCCCCCTGCACCCACCCACCAAGTTCTTCAACTGACAGCATGAATTGCTTCCACAAAAGCTCTTTCCCCCTGAAAGCTCCATCTTTTGTTCACTGACTTTTTTTTTTAACAGCAAATCCAGACATCATTGCCAAACTGTTGCTTTCTAATATTTTCTGTGTTGTCTTCCCATGCTTTTTCAGACTGGGGGTGGGGGCAAATTTTTGCAATAAAACACAATGGCCCACATGATGCACAATGTTACATCTCTGTAATGATCTCCTGGGGCAGCTGCAAACCCATAAGCAGCCTCCAAGCTCTTGAGAAGCAGCAGTTGCACAAGCAGAGCTACTGCAGATTTCCCCATTGTGCCAAATGGCAAAAACTGGAATAGCACTACTTGTGCAACTGCTGTTTCTCAGCTAATGGGTCTGCTTATAAAGCTGCAATGCTAAACATCATGTGGTTCAATTGCCCCATGGCAATAAGGCCCCAGGGCAGAGCATTATGGAGATGTAATGCTGCACATCATCTGGGTCAAATGCAGAAGCAACCTATCTATTGTGGGCTGCCAGAATGCTATTGAGCATCTTCCTTGCAGGTCCTGCCTATGTTATTGCTTCCTGTTCAGAGTTGCAGGGTGATTAATGATTAATTGCTTCTTAGTCGGTTATTGTTCCCTGGGTGTAAGAGAGGCTTGAATTCCTGATTTCCTTTCATTCTTTTTCTTTTCTTTAGCACTGTATATGATAATCATATCTAAGCCAGTCTTGATCCGATCCCCCAAGATTCAGTTTTAAACATCTCCACATGGTATGTAACACATCAGATGCATACTTGCATGCCACACATTTCATTCCAAAAATCCAAACTCATTGATTCTGCAGCTGGTTGATCTCTCAGCTGACAGAACTGGCTGTGGACACTGAACAAGCTTCCAGCACAATACAGTTTTGTTGATCAGTACATATCCAGAGGGGGAGGTTTGGCACGGCAGACTTCATCCTTGTCCTAAAACCTGAATCACCTGCCTCCTTCACAAGCTCAGCAAGTCTCTGATCACTTTAGTCACAAATGACCTCCCATGGAATAAAGAACACAGTGATCCTCATGTAGTGGAGACTAGGATTCCATAAAGATGGAAGGTCCTAGAGTGACTCACTATTTGTCTGTTTGTTTGTTTGTTATATTTTTATACTGCCTGATATATACATCTCTAGGCTGTGTACAAATGTAAATATTAAAAATCACAGATTATAATATATAATGCACAATAAAAATAATATAAAACAAGTGGATCTAGTATTTCCTAGGCAATGAACTGTTGTCAATGCCCAATAGTATTGTTTCTGGGCTCTTAGGGAAAGTCATTTTAAACACTTTCTTAATCTCATTGTATATTAAAACCCAATAGCCTTCAGACTTATTACAAGTCCACCATAAATGTATATAGGAACCCTCCTCTTTTTACACTTCCAGCATTTGTTTGACATGTTCTTGTACCCATTTGGAGTTTTCTAGCCAAGTGCCAGTCTGTCAGGAAAGACCTAGATGGTCAGCCCTGTGATCAAATACTGCCTCACCCATATGGTATTCACACACAAACCACAGCTGATGATAGTTTGATCAAAGCCATCTTCCATGTGATTGGGGAATGGTGTGGCCTTTCACTTAATCCCACCCCCATACATACACACACTTTCTGAAACCTGTTCTTAAATAGTTTATCCTGCAAAATCATAAGTAATATGATACCTGGGAAGAATAATCAGACACTTCAGTCAAGCTTTGTGCAGCTCATTAGTATTATATCAACTTCTGTCTGGATTTTTTTGACTCAGATATGTTGATTTTAAAACATATGGGAGCTAATTATGGAGTGGTGCCCGATCAATGTGTAGTGTCCTCCAGAGGAGGAATGGACAATCCACAGCAGTAGGCCACATCTGACCTCAGAAGCATGTATATGCTTCTGAGGGGCTCCTTGCAGAACATGATCAATTCCAGCTCCTTCTTTTTTGGATGCAAAACTGCATTTGAAAACATAAAAGCAACTCTGCCACCACCCTATACAGAAATGGGGAAATGCATTCCCCAATCTTCTTTATAACGTAGTGATTCTCTTTATTTAGCAGGGGGAGAGCAACTGGCCCTATCCATCCCCAGCACAGTACCTCCAGTGACTGTTGCTGGTGTCTATCTTATGTTTCTTTTTAGATAGTGAGCCCTTTGGGGACAGGGAGTCATCTTATTTTTTTATTATTTCTCTGTGTGAACTGCCCTGATCCATTTTTGGAAGGGCAGTAAAGACATCAGATAGATAGATAGATAGATCTCTTAAACATACCTGTCACTAATCCCATGTGTGGCAGCTTTCACGAGAGTTCGCGAGCAGCTGCTGGATAGGATAGTGATGGGGATGGGGGAGAAAAAAGGATTGCCAGCTGGCAGCTGGAGGATGTGGTGACAGGCTGGCCCAGCTGGCGGGAGGAGGAGGCAGTAGAGGGCCGGGCCAGCCTGACCCGGCTGGTGGGAGGCAACAGCCGCTGCCGAGAATTGGCAGGCGGGTGGGAGGAGGTAGTGAGCTGGCGCAGTGGGCTGGGCGGGGCGGGGGGTGGGAGAAAAAAGCAGCAGTGGTGGGTGGGTTGGCCCAGCTAGTTCTCATAGTTTCTCCTAGAAATTTCTCCTAGAAAAAAGACAACAGATTTCAAGGAAGTGGTGAGGTTCTTTTGCTCTGAGGTTAATGTGTTTCAGACTAAGGTTAGAAGAAACTGCAAGAGGGGAAAGGTGGGTAGGGAGGGCTTAAGCAGCCTCCAATCATTTCCGCCCTGCAAATGCCATATAAATTTTTGTTAAAAGTTTTGTCGAACAGCTTACAGGGGTGATTTTAATTAGGGAAAACTGTTAACCCTCTCTCCCAGTGCTGTGTTCTTGCTACACCCCAGGGTCTCCAGCTGCTGCTTTTTATTGCAGTTTTCAGAGATAGCGGATCCAATCATTGATTATCATGATATTGAGTAATTTGTCCCTACAAGACCACTGTGGACCCAGGCACACAACACACCAAAATGAATGTTTGCCTCTGTGGATCACAATAGCTTTATAGTCACGCCAAGAGTCTGAAAAATATAATCTGTACCCAGTTATCCTGCTAACCTACTTTGATCACCCTAGAGTTGGCCACTCCATCAGAGGTTCTGGGTGCATATTCACTGTCATAGAACAGTCCAGTTTCTGCATAGCTTTTATCCTACACTAATTTATGTCACATAGTAAATTCAAGCCTAATGCATCACTCAGTGAAAGATGATAAGGTATGATGGTGTCTACACATCATGGGAAGAACTTTGAAGAAACCCACACCACTCGGGCTGGATCGATCAGAGCCACAAAGCTACTGCCAAAAACAGCAGCCCCACATGACTCGCCATTTCCCCCTCTTAACACCTAGTAAAATGAAAAACATGGCATGGTGTCACTCCCTTATGAGTTTCTATGCTCCCCATATCCCAGCATTGGCTCCTGAGGACAGGGAAACTCACAATGCAACAAAATCAAGCCATACATGTTGTTTTACTAGATTTATTGTGGGAGAGAAGAGGAGGAGATGCAAAGTTGCTGCTTTTGGCAGCACCACTACTCCATGGCTCCCAAAACATCTAGTTTCAGCCTCAGGATCAAAATTGTCTGACTGGTAATTGGGCAGATGGGCAATTAAAATGGTGCAAGAAGCACAAATGCAATTAATCCAAGAATAAAGTTAATCATAAAATTAATGCCAAATGCTAATCAGGAAGATTGGCATTGAGAAAGAAGCCCACATTTGGCTCTTTCCATTTAATTTTGTTTGTTTGTTTAGTGTTATTAAGGCTTGGTTGCAGTCTTCTAGCCAAGGACGTGGAGTCTGTCGGGGATTTTTTATTTTCCTTTTTGGTGCAGCCTCCAAAGATTCATTATACTGAAATTCAGAGCCAAGGCTCGTCCCCATGAAGTCTTCAACCCTCTTATGACACCCCGCACCAGAGGAAACTCCGGAAGAACTGGGTGAAACTTGGCTAGAAATTAAGAGAAATGCTGGCAGGTCTGCAGCATTCTATGGGTACATGCAATGGAGAAAGTCTTGTGTGGTTAAAGAGAACCTCTCACTATTAAGTAATTGAAACAGTTAAAGAGCTTTCATAAGTGTTGAACAGTATGCTTTTCATACAATTTCATTTTCATTTTTCAAATAGATCTATTAAGGTTATTCAAGAGAATTGGTACAGTATGGCATGGGTTGCAGTTAATTTTAACCCAGTTCACAGAAACAGAAGACAGAATTTTAAAAGTTCCTTTTGCGTACTTGGATGAAAACTTTGCCCTTGATCATATGGAGAGAGAGAAAAATCACATTAGCAGACCAGTCATCCAAATGGCAGTGTCAGCTTTGAGCTTTACTCCAGTAATGCTTTCTGTTCCTGGCTGGCAAAGGTGAACCAGGTTTCTTTCTAAAAAATAGCCAGTGGCGTGTTTCAGCAAAGGTCTACATTTAATGACTCAGACCCTGAAAAACCCTGCTGAATTCAGTTCATCATTGTGCTTAAAAATACATGTGGAAGTATCTGTAAGATTTAAAGTTTGTTTGCTTGTTTGTATCTTGGCTTATTGTGCTTTGCCTCAAGGTGGCTTAGAAGAATGCCGCTATTTTATAACAAGGAACAACACAGTCCAAATATCATTTGGAATTACAATAAGAAGAGCAGTTCTGTTTGATGAGATCAAAGGCTCACGTAGCCCAGCATCCTGTTTCTAACAATGACCCAGCACTCCAGGACCTCCCACTGCTGATGCTTGACCTAGTCCCCTGGAGAAGATAGGCCCAGAGGCATAACTAGGGAAAACGGCGCCCGGGGCAAGCACTGAAATGGCGCCCCCCCGCCCCCCAACATACTACATTATACATAGGTTTTTCCTCACAAGCGCCCGCTGCCGCCAAGCCAGGCCACTGACTGGCCGCCAGGCACCAGCAAAGCAATGGGGGGGGGGGCGCGGGCAGCGCGAAAGGGACCGCTCGTGGGGGCGGGGGCGCTGATGCGCTCCCTTGACTGCTGCAGTGCTGCTGCACTGAGCAGGAAACATTTGTATTAACAAAAAAATTTAAAAAAAATTTTAAAAATTTGTCATGGCGGCGCCCCCCATGTGACCAGAAAAGATGGCGCCCGGGGCACGTGCCCCCCTGCCCCCCTATAGTTACGCCTCTGGATAGGCCTAGTCAGTAACTACATGGGACACCCTTCCTCTTATCATGGTGGCATGCTGTGTCAACCACAGATACTGTAAGTGGTGGGAATGGTGGATTTAGGCAACCACCAGCTAGAACTGATTATTGGTTGAACAACAGGTTGGTTATCTGTTTTGTTATTAAGATTTTATGTTCTGCACTGCCTTGAATGCCTTTTTCAGAGATATAAAGATCGTATAAAGATTTCTAAACAATCTTTAAATAAACAAGCATTGGCTGACATGATGCACAGCCATACAAAGTATAAAGATTTTGTAACAATTCTTAAATAAACAAGTATTGGCTGACATGATGCACAGCCATACGAAGCCTCAGCACACTATATTAGGGCTGCTGCAAACCTGTAAGGCAGTCCTGGTGCTGTAGAGCAGGCTTCCCCAACCTGCGGCCCTCCAGATGTTGCTGAACTACAACTCCCAGCATCCCTAGCCACAATTTATTTGTAGTTCAGCAACATCTGGAGGGCCGCAGGTTGGGGAAGCCTGCTGTAGAGAATGAGCAGGTATGCAAGCAGTGCTACCACTGTTTCTCCCATTGTCACAAATTGGAGAAACTGCAGTAGCACTGCTTGCACAACTGCCCATTCTCTACAGCATCCAGGCTCCCTAATGAATTTGCAGCAGCCTCACATAGTGTGCAATGGCTACATACTGCTGTGCATCATCTCAACCAAAGCTTCCACTTCTGCCACTGTAGAAGTGGGAAAAGACATGCAAGTGTCTTTTGCCACCACAGAAGCCGAAGTGGAAGTAGAATGCAGCATTAGCATCAAAAAGTAAAGGTGGCTTCTCTGAGGTAAGCAGGGGAGGCCACCAGAAGAGTAGATTCTGCTACTATTACTGTAATTAAAAGGTCAAACAGGAAGAAACTTGCATTCTATTTCCAACCCCAGCACAAGGATAAGGAGGAGTGGGCTCCAATTTATAGAGGAGAGGAGATGGCAGCAGCACTGCAATTTTACCTCCTCCAGGGTATAGGGAACTACACAAGCTTGGGCTACAAAATGGCTACCTCTCTATACAGAAGATGGAATGGACAGTGTGAGGACACAGAAAGGGTCAGCCCTGAAATTAAGGAGTGCAGATTATTGGGGTGTAAGCATGGTGGCAAGATGCCCTCCTGCTCTCCCCTTCTTAAAATTGGGAAAGTGGGGGGAGAAAGAGTCCAAGGGAAAAGCAACATTTGGCACCCTGCTTCAGTTGAACAGAGATCTTGAACCACCCCTGTCAAAGGATCTGGATTGTAGCTAAGTTTTAACCCAGGGGTGGGGAACCTTGGCCCTCCAGCTGTTTTTGAACTACAACTCCCAATTGTGGCTGGGGATGATGGACGTTGTAGTTCAAAAACAGCTGGAGGGCCAAGGTTCCCCAGCCCTGCTTTAACCTCAGCACCTTTCACTTTAGAAATGAACCACTGGGCCACGATGTGGCATATGGGTCTGAATCAACATAATTTTGCCATACTAATATAATACTAAGATGGCCTAAATGAAAAAGCTTGGCATAACTGGAGAGACTCGGCAAAATGAGCTTCAGTGGTTCAGCAACATTGGCTCTTACAGAAAGATAGCTCTGAGCTGCTTTGAGTGCCAAGTGGCAGAAAAGTTGGGTATAAGTTTAAATTGTAGACAGACGGATAGAATTTTCTTACATTCTTTTCACCAGCAAAATACAAGTTTAAATTGTAATGAATATTGGCTAACATGATGTGCAGCACCTCGGCAAGGCTGCAAATTGTATCAGAACTGCTGGTACATAATGCAGCCCAAATACTATTGAACATGTGATTGCACAAGCAGCACTGATGCAGTTACTCCCATTCATGGCAATACAAGTTACCACGGAGCACTGCTTGCGCAACCACTCATCCTTAACAGTATCCAGGCTGCCTTCCATGTCCTCAGCGGTCCGATGTAGTTTGCAGCATTGCCAGGACATTGTGCATCATGTTGGCCATTGTTTTTCAAGGAAGAAGCTCTTCATTCAACACTGTGTCATGATGAACATGCAGAAACCTCAATTAATCATGAGTTGCACTACCACATGTGTAACATTACATGGATCTCTGGGATGGGCAAGTCACTTTAGTAAACATTGTGTTCGTAGGCGGAGGTTCATTTGGCCAGCTCCATGAAGTCATACTTTTACTGGGCACATACAATGATGTTGTTATGCTCATTGAGTAATAGTCAGTTCCAGAATCTACCTTAATTACCTGAATCCAAAGTTAGCTTTCCCCCAAGTTCTTTGATGTTAGAAATGGGGGGGGGGTCATTTTAAATCCAGAATCAATTTCCTTTTGGGTAGGGGATCATCTTAAATTCAGAGTCATCTTCTATTCAGTAATATAGTCATTTTGAACCTTGTATCTCACCGTTGCTTCTGTTAAGAATGTCACTATGGCTGGGTCCAGCCAGATGCCTCAAGGGGCACAGCCTCAGCCTGGCAAGAGCCTCCAGTGCTTCAAGCTCTTTCCTGTGAGGCGATAGCACAGTTCGGAGGAGACTAGCTTCATTATTGGCATCAGTCCATTCCTGCTGCATTTCTGGAACAAACAAGAGCCAACAGTATCCTGACCTCCATGGGGAGATGCCTTGTTTAGATGTTAGTTCCCTCCGATGGGCAGGCAGCAACTGCACCACATTAAGCATTGCTGGAGTTGCTTATTTTCTGGCTGGGACAGTGACTGCTGGGCTGAGTGGCTGCAGTGGTGGCTGGAAAGGGACTTACTGTACGTGCCTGTCTGTGGAGGTTTCCCTTGCTTCCTCCTTGCCTTTCCTGGGAGACATTTCGTACATCCAGCAGTGTATGCCAGGACACCAACATGTTGGCACTTGCGGCAAAGCCTCACTTCCAATCTGGCTTGCTTTACTTAGGGCCTGGCCAGCCAAGATGCAGAGCAGCATGATTTCCAAAAGATATGCTCTTATATAAGACCTCTGATCCTCTTGAACTATGCACTGGTGCTTGCAACCTCTGCCTGCCTGCCTTTGTGTATCTGTATGCCTGTTTCCATGAAGCCTAATGCCTGAGAGGCGTGTGTCAAGAGCCTCTCTAACTCAATACCACCATTGATTTCAACTCATACCATTGTGGGTCACTGCAAGGATTGAGGGAAAAGAGAACAACTTCCTTGTCAGAGGACCACTCAGACATTTCCAAAATGATTACTGTGGCAAAGGGCCTCAGACTTTCTACTTCCTGTAGAAACATGTAAACATGGGATCTAGGTCTCAGAACACAAATGTACACCTATATCTGCATTTATGTCCAAATGCCATAAATGAATACTATGAATACTTGTCATCTTCCAGCCTGGCTCCTTTCACAAAGCGACTGGCACTAGCCAAAAAGCACCAGCTCAGATTAAACCCTGGGGGAAATGCCACATCAGAAGAACTATAGACTACATGCTGCTCATAAGCTATAGTTGGGGAGGCACAACACTACCAAAGCTCTTGGCAGGACGGTAGCTCTGTTTATTAGCATCATATACCCGCAGCGTTCATCTTGTTTGTTCATCTTCCGAATTGCAAGTCAAAGCAGGGCAGATATTTTTAAGGGATAGTAGATATGATCTAATACAATCTAGTTCTACATTGTCATTAAAGAACAGTTTGAAACCGCCACTTCAAATGAAGAAAGAAGAATGGGAACACTTAAGCAAAACGTCATCCTTCTAATAGTAATTCTATAAAATCCAGACACATTTAATTTGGAAAGCGTCTTAGGGCCACTTGGTCTTCTCCACATACAGAAACATGGAAGTATTTAAACAAGCAACCTCCTTAAGTATTTTGAAGCAGTACAGACCTTTGAGAGTTTTTTTTTTTACTGGATGCCACCCTGAACGGCCTCTCACTCTAAAGTAGCCAGGTCCAAATGAAGAAGTTGCACAAACACTGGTTCCAATGGAAGAAACACTGTGCAACTCTGCTTTAAATCATTGCACAATTGATCTGTTATGTACCACCACCAGGGCTGCCTTTCACATAGAGCAGCAGCCCAAGTGGGTCCCAATGTACCACTATGCAGAATGTCGGCCATTTTCCCCACTATGGTTTGTGCAACTTCCTCATTGTGAAGCACAACCTTTCAGATCTCTAAGAACCAATACATTCCCTTCCACCAAGGTTCTCCTAGCACTAGGATGCAGCACTGGTATCACACTTACTGCATCCTAGTGCTCTCTCTAAGAAAAAACTTCAGAGGGCATTATTTCTAGGAGCACTTCAATCTAGGGATGTGCACGAACCATGATTTGAGCACTTTTAGGGAAATGGAACAGGGGACCTAAAGAAAAAGGAGAGCAGGTATTTACCTGCTCTCTGCTGCCCATGCAGCTCCCTGCTGGGGCGGCGCACATTCCCATAACCCCCAGCACAGTGCAGGCACCATGTGCCTGCTGGCGCTGTGCTGGGCATAACTGAGATGTGCGCCACCCCAGCAGGGAGCTGCATGCTCCTTTTTCTTCAAGTTCCCGGTCCCATTTCCCTAAAAGTGCTCGAACCATGGTTCATGCACATCCCTACTTCAATCCCATTTTAAAAATTCCTTTCCTCCTCTTTTTTTGTCCCTTCTGATTTCAAAAATGCATAAAATAAAAATATTAAGTAAATATGAAATAATGGCACTAAAAGGAGAAAAATAGCATATGTGTTAATACTAGCCAACATGATGTGTGGTGTTACAGAGATGCTGCACACCGTGTCAGGGCTGCTGCGGACTCATAAGGCAACCCTGACACTGTAGAAAACATGGGGTTGCTCAAGCAGTGCTGCTGTAGTTTCTCCCATTGTCATGAATGGGAGAAACTGCAGTAGTGCTGCTTGTGCAACCACCTATTCTCTACAGTCCAACATGATGCACCGTGTCTCTGTGATGCTGCTTATCATGTCAGCAACTGAGTAATTCAATTTTATTCTCCTTTAAAGAATACATATTAAAAGGAAGATCAGCACTACCTAAATGTGTTGAAATTAGGTCATTACATATTCTGAAAAGTAGCAGGAGGGAATATGACATTTCTTGATTGAGAATTCTTTAGTTGATATGTATGGGAGAGCTCTCTTTCTGGAATAACGTTTATACTAGCAACAATCAACACAGAGTTCCTGTACGAATTGCAGGTGTCATCTGATCTGATTCAGCATGCTTGGCACTCACAAAACCTTCCATCTGAAAATACCCCAAATCAAGAAGAAACCTTGGGCTGTATTTATAGACCCAGTGAGGTTGGAGAATTTTGTGCAAGTATAGGTAAAATATTTTTAGAGGGTTTTTTAAAAAATGATGATGATGATGAGGAGGAGGAGGAGGAGGAGGAGGAGGAGGAGGAGGAGATATGGGGTAATAAATCCCAAACAAGATAAATTGACAATTCAAAATTAAACAGCATTACCAAGATCTTTCAAAATGCATTTAGATGAATATTAAGTAACAGATGTCTCAAAGCATTTCCATCCTACAGATAGACTGCACATCCTACTCAGCTCCCCTGAATAAGTATTGACAAATTGTCTACAATTTTGCTTAGTAAATATATTTGAACAGACTTCAGAAAACTTCAGTTAATCTCTGTGGCACATCCATCCATAATAATAGAATGGAATTTTAAATATGACAATGCTCAAACGATATGCTAGCACCTAACCTTGATTTTGTTTTTCACAATACTGTACCACACCCCACTAGCCCTATTCAGACGTTCTGTCATTTTGTACAGTGTACATAGTTACACCACCACCCAGCTAGCTCTTTCCCTGTGCCAGCATGCTACCTAACCCTATCCCACTAACCGCAGGTACAGCATTTGTCCAAAGTCACAAAGAGCCAAGACCCCATTAGTACATAATGCAAAACTGGAATTGAAGGGGCCAGAGGTTGCCGAACCTGTACGTACAAATGCAGGACACCCCAATGAAACTCCTGTCCCACATGGAGAGTGACCTGAGGTTTTGCTCTCCAAATTCCAATCTGAACTCTCAGGTTGTAGTGAATTTTGTCACTCCAACCCGAGGTTAACCACCACCTGCGTTACATGAGAATGCTGAACTGCAGGCTTATTTGTCTGAAACCGGAGGAAGGAAGCCCCTCTCTCTGGCAATGATTAGCTGTGTGGGCTGACCTTCATGCCAGGAGGAAGCCTGCACAGCCAGTTCCCACCTCTCTCTACAGTCTCCCTCACTGCTTTGGACCCACGGTTTGGTGTTATGTAAGAATGTGGCCAAATTCTGTACTTGAGGTGAGATCCTTCCCGTGATTAGGGAGAACTCCTAATCTCAGTATTTCTAGTCTTTCACTCTGAACAGGGTAGTGTTCCATGGGTGGGGATTCCTGTGATTACCCCATTGTCATGGATAGACCACCATCTGGTTAAGGTTGGACTCATGACCATGTCCCACCTCTGCAGGGGTGAGGGGTCCATTAGAATGGTCCACCCAAAAATGTTGTTGGATCCAATAGGATTCCAATAAGCCTTTGAAGTATTTAGTTGGCTCTGCTGGTGACCCTGTTGACACTCTGATGGAGAACTGGAACTACCAACTCACTAGGGCAGTGGACACAATCACTCCTAAGCATCATCTCCAACCCGCTTCAAAACTGGCCCCTTGGTATACAGAACTACGGGGGCTGAAATGGCGAAGTAGATGACTAGAGCGCAGGTGGAGAAAGACTCAGCTTGAATCTGACAGATTATTACATGGTGCACATTTAAAGATCTATGCTCAGGTGATATGTGCAGCAAAGAAGTGATTCTTTTTTGCCGGTATCGTGTCTGCAAGTTCACGTTTGGCAGAGTTGTTCAGGGTTGTGAAGGAGCTATTGTGTGCCCCTTCCTCTTTGAATCAGTATTTGGAACAATTACTTGCTGTGAGGCTTTTAATGAGTTTTTTGTGGGGACAATATTTCATTTTCGGGCTGACTTCGATTCAAATTCCACAATTGTTACAGTGTCTCATGCCGAGGTGTCCGGCAGCTCCTCTTATGTGATGACTCTGAATCAGTTTCAGTTTGAGACTTAAGAGGATGTGGACAAGTTGCTTGGAATGGTGCGGCCTACCACCTGCCCTCTTCATCCTTGCCCAAAATGGCTTATACTATCTGGCAAGGAGGCTGTTGTAGAGGTCCTGGTAGAGATTATAAATGCTTCTCTGAGGGAGAGCAGGATGCCTCCTTGTCTTAAGGAGACAATCATTAGACCACTTCTGAAGAAGCTTGCCTTGGATGCCTCAGAGTTAAGTAACTACAGGCCTTTCTCTAACCTTCTATGTCTGGGCAAGGTGATCTAGAAAATGGTGGCCTCCCAGCTCCAGACAGTCTTGGAGGAAACTGATTATCTAGACACATTTCAAACTGGCTTTTGGGTGGGCTACGAGGTAGAAACTGCTTTGGTTGGCCTTATGGATGATCTCCAATTGGGAATTGACAGAGGGAGTGTGACTCTGTTGGTTCTTTTGGATCTCTCAGCAGCCTTCGATACTACTGACCATAGTATCCTTCTGGAACGTCTGAGGGGGTTGGGAGTTGGAGGAACTGCTTTGCAGTGATTCCGCTCCTATCTCATGAGCAGATCCAGATGGTGTCAATTGGAGACTGTTATTCTTCAAAATCTTAACTTTCGTATGTTGACCCTCAGGGTTCCATGTTGTCTCTGATGTTGTTTAACATCTACATGAACCACTGGGAGAGATCATCAGGAGATTGGTTGCAGGGTGTTATCAATATGCTGATGACACCTCAATC
The DNA here is from genome assembly GCF_027244095.1 of Hemicordylus capensis. NCBI lineage: Eukaryota > Metazoa > Chordata > Lepidosauria > Squamata > Cordylidae > Hemicordylus > Hemicordylus capensis. The sequence continues at coordinate 242,556,776 of NC_069659.1, read as the reverse complement.
TGTTTCTCCATGTCAGCATCATCGGGAAAAGGCATAACCTCCTTAAATGCCTGCCTGGAGGTGGTGATGGGCTGGATGAGGGATAACAAACTGAGGCTGATCCAGATAAGGTGGAGGTACTTATTGTGCAGGGTCAGAACTTGGGAGACGATTTTGACCTGCCTGTTCTGGATGGAGTCACATTTCCCTGGAAGGAACAAGTATGCAGTCTGGGGTTACTTCTGGATCTGAACCTCTCCCTGGTGTCCCAGAGTTGCTTTCTATCAGCTTTGGTTGATACACCAGCTGCGTCTGTTTCTTGAGATGAATGACATATGCTGGTAACCTCCAGGCTGAATTTCTGCAATGTACTCTTTGTGGGCCTGCCTTTGTACGTAGTCCAGAAACTGCAGTTGGTACAGAACGCAGTGGCCAGGTTGGTCTCTGGGTCATCTAGGAGGAACCATATTACTCCTGTGTTGAAAGAGCTACACTGGCTGCCAATGAGTTTCCAGGCAAAATACAAGGTACTGGCTATTATCTATAAAGCCCTAAAAAGCTTAGGCCCTGGGTATTTAAGAGAACGTCTTCTTCACCATGAATCCCATTGCTCATTAATATCATCTGGAGAGGTTTGTCTGCGGTTGCCACCTGCTCGTCTGGTGGCTACTTGGGGAAAGACCTTCCATGTGTGCTCCCTGTTGAAATAAGAACTTCCCCATCTCTGGCAACTTTTAAAAAGGCATTGAAGACATATTTATTCACCCAGGCTTTTAATTAGATATATAGTTTTAATATTATAACGTTGGGTTTTAGCTGATTTTAATGTTAATGATTTTAATTTTTCAGTGATTGTAATTGTTTAATTGGTTTTAATGTTTAAATTATTTTAATTGTAAACCACCCAGAGACCCAAGTTTTGGATGGTATAGAAATATGTTAAATAAATAAATAATCCCAGGGTGGACCTCTTCCTGAGTACAGCAATTGCCCCTTCAGACAAATCCTGCACTCATGGTTAGTGAAGGTGCAAAGCTGGCTAGCGAACACATGACCATTACAGAGGAACTACTACGATGTTTCAAGGCAAATGCAACATGTTTTGAAAAGAACAAGTTTGGAAGTCACAAAAGAGGTAATAAAGGTTCTATTACCACTAGCCAATATGCCTATTACATAATTAGGGCCAATGAGAGCTTTTCTCCTTTGGCAAATTGCAGCCATGGAAGAGTGGAATCTGGATCAGAACCATGGTAGGGGCAAAGGGTTAAGACTTTGACCCCACTGTAGTCCAAATCTGGATTGTCCCCCAGTCCATACACGAAAAACCGCCCCTAACATGCAGCAATGGATGTATTGCCTGGTTTGATCCTCAGCTTATTTAAACCAAAACAAGATTAAATATTGATACAGAATGCCCACAACAGACCCACTCAGATCCCTCTTTGATGGCATTTCATTGTTGTCTGAAGACACTGTTCTTCACATCATCTCAGCTTCACAATCACAGAAGTGCCCACCATCACAGATAAGATGCTTCCCTGTTTGCTACTGGTGGGTAGGGACAGGACTTCCAACACATTTGCACCACTGTACACAGTTACAGCAGCACTTTTACCAAATGCCTGAATAGTGCTAATCGTCAGTCTACTGTGTGCAGCAGAATGGCAATCACAGTCAACTAGAAAATGAAGTGGTACCATCTTTTTATGATTGCTTGAAAGGAATTTGGCAATTGTCACAGATGATAAGATTGATTCAGTGTGAGTCAGAAGTCACCAGCCATCTGATAATTTTAATTATTATGCTCAGCAATTTGTGACATTCTCTGTTCTATCACTTGATATTATTTTACACCAGATTTTTTAAAAATCTGATTTGGGGATATGTCTTTGTGCCTGATGTTAAGAGTGATTCTGTCATATCTGGGGCATGATCCAGCACCAGCTATGTTAGGTATTTCAAAGTCTCATTTATTTCAGTGGACGAGGTTTAAACATTTGTTTAACTCTCCTACTGAAATCAATGAGACTGCAAAGTGGTTAACTTTGGCTAGATTGTGCCCATGGTGTTATATGGCATGTATCTCCTCCAGTGATATAATGTATTGTACATTTTAATTCTAGAGCCCTTACTGGGATGGCATTATAAAATAATGTTCTGACTGCCTGGAATTAACCTGTATTTGCATTTCTCTTGTGCCTCCCTGTTTAATGGTATTTTACCTCCCCCCCCCAAAAAAAATGTTGGTTATACTTCCTGATGTATATGTAGGTGTGTTTTAAGTTATGTGATATCATCTATATATTTATTTCTCATAGGTGTACCCATCACTAATCTCATGCATGGCAACTCTCTAAGAAGCTGCCAGACTAATGACAGGATGAGAAGAAAATGGCCGCTGGGATGAGGAGGCACTGGGGGCAGGCCTGGCCCAGCTGCTGGGATGAGGAGGTGGTGGCGGGCCCGGCACAGTCACTGGGGTGAGGAGGAGGCGGCGGCAGGCCCAGCTTGGCTGCCAGGGTGAGGAGGCAGCTGGGCCACCAGGAGAAGGAGGAGGAGGAGGTGGTGGACCTGGCCGCCAGGATGAGGAGGCAGCAGCAGGAGGGGATGGGCCAGCTTCAAATCTGGCCAGAAACCGTGGGCAGAATGGGGAGAAGCGGGCTGAGCGGGCTGTCAGAGGCGCAGATGCTCTGCCCCTGGCCCAGCTAGTCTATATTATTTATGTTCAGAATTACTCATTTTTGTCCTATAGTTCTAATATGGCCACCATCTGCTGAGATATTTTACTGTGGTTGTGTGAGTTGCTTCATTTCAATGTTTACTCTGTTTACTTGATCCAAATATTAGTATGATGTTTGGGGTCGATATATCTCATGATGCAACAGGTTTATTTGTCTTTCTTATGCTTGCTAACAAATAGTATTTTATTTCTAATTTATACCTGACCAACTTTGCCATATATCTTTTTTTTTCTTTTTTACAGTCTCTTACCCATGATTGTTGTTTTGTACAAACTCATTTTAAAAAGAAAATGAAGTCGCCAGCATTCCCATTAATGTGTAATAAATGGGGATTGAAGCCCCAAGTTTTAATCAATTTGATCCATTAATCAACAAAAGCTGCAGTTGTTTAATCAGTGGGGCAAATTGAAATAAGTGGAGCTAACTGCACACATTTATTTTGGGCAACAATTTTCATTCTTGTGCTTTACTGTAACAGAGAATGAAGAAGAAAACATTAAAATAGTTTTTCATTTTAATAATGCCTCTCACACACTTTTCCAGACAAAAAGGCACCTATATTGATGTTTTGATAACTTGCACAGTTATTGAATCAACCGATACACTTGATAAAAAGCAGCTAAGTAAACAACTAAAATTCTTTAATCAGTGCTAGTAATAATGGGGTATTCACTTAGAATACACTGCTTCTAACTGAGGAGAACCAGTCTTATGGTAGTGAGTACAAATTGTTCCCCAAGGAGGGTCTGTCCTGGTTTGTATTTGGATGGGTGACTACTTTAATATATTCACGTTAAGGGATGGGGCCATTGCTAAGTGGTAGAGCATTTGTGGGCATGCAAAAGGTCCCAGATTCACTTCCTGGTATCTTCAGGTAGGGCTGGGCTCCTGCCTGAAACCTTGGAGAAGCTGCTGCCAGTCAGTATTGACAACACTGAGCTAGATGGGCCCATGGCCTAACTTGGTATTAGACAGCTTCCTATATTATTTTATCCCACAGTATGGAGAGTGTCATATAAAAAAACTAAAATGAGCTTTCCAATATTTCACGCAACTGATGCTACAAAGGATAATCTGAAAGTAGCTCCTGCACTTTACATAGATTGTATCTCATGTCAACAATAGTCCTATCATGTTTGTCTTGTGCTCCATTCCAAATGAAATAGAGGCAGGCAATGGGAAATTCTTCACTTCTGCATAATCACCAACATTTTGGAGGTGTTTTTTTTTTTAATGACTTCCATTCAGTGTGGCCCAGGAGCTGAACATATGAAGCTGCCTTATATTGAATCAGACTGCTGTTCCATCTAGCCTAGTACTGTCTATGATGAGTGGCAGAAGCTCTCCAGAATATCAGAAAAGGTCTTTCCCAGTCCTAGCTGCTAGGACCCTGGGACCTTCTGCATGCAAAGTATTTCTATACCACTGAATTACAACCCCTACCTAACAATTTCTGAATTTATGTTAGCTCCATGGTAAAGTGTGCTGTCAAGTTGATTTCGACTCCTGGTGCCCACAGAGTCCTGTGGTTGTCTTTGGTAGAATACAGGAGGAGTTTACCATTGCCTCCTCCTGCGCAGTATGAGATGATGCCTTTCAGCATCTTCCTATATTGGTGCTGCCCAATGCTTGTTAGTCAAGCATTTCCCTGCTGTGCCACACAGAATTGGTACAATCATTCCATTGCTTCTTATTACAATTACACTGCACTCTTCCTCCGAACAGCTTAGAACGCCTTCCATGTGTTTCCCGGACAGTCTCCAATCCAGGCAGTTTATATCCAGACTTGCTTAGCTTCAACAGTAAAATTGGATCATGCGCCTTCAGACCAGTTCCTCAGCTATTCTCTCCAGTGCTGGTAGGAGAAAACAAAGAATGCATGGGAATCTATCTGCAGACCTAGGAAAATGTGACAAGCAAGCACATCAGGGAAACCAGGTTCAGAGAAGGAAGCTTTGAACAGGCATTGACGAGACACAGCCATAAGAAGGCACAGAACATCACATATTTTTCTCAACTTCTTTTTTCAGTTTTAATTTGTTTTGTGTGCCTGTAAAACCACCCACAGATTGAAGTTTGGGGTGGTGTACAAATATAATAAATAAATATATAAACAAATATGTAAATATGTAAATAAATAAATAAGTAAGTAAACAAACGAACAAACAAAACAAAACAAAACATTCATTCGGGGATTTTTCAGAAACTGAATGGCTCCAACCCAGCTTTCATGTTGGCTTAGAAGCCATATCTAAATTTCTGGTTAATCCAGCTGAGTCTGGTCTGCCAGAATATGGTCCATCCTGCCAGCAAAGCACAAATTCCTTTCTCTCATCTGCTCAGACACACTTCTGCTTCTTTCAGCCCCAGTACTTCCTTGCCAGTTCATTGCTCTTCTCTACATATCACTTCCCTATATACTAAATCATCTCAAATCTGCTAGGACAGATTTGAGTCCCCAGATGTTGGGTCCCCAGCTGTTGTTGTACCACAACTCCCATTATCCTAAGCCACAATGGTCTTGGACCATTGTTAGGCCACAAGTCCCCACAACATTGTTGGATTACATGTTCGACTACAACTCCCGTCGTGAGGATGATACGAGTTGTAGTGATGTCCCAGAAGAAGCTGGGACAACAGCATCAGGTTGGGAATCCTGGGCTGGAATATATTTACTGTCCCATTTACTGAGGCCAACATGTCATTCACTTATTCCACTGGGTGTATGGTTTTTCTGGAAACATACCTCATATGCTCCTTTGTTTTAAATATTCTCCCCTAATGTTTTCACATTTCACAAGCTGACTTTCTTGGAAGCCTCAGCAGTTTGCTTCTTATCTCCTGTGTTATGATTTGTACCATGGCTATTTTAAAGATGCAGGATTGAACAAGACTTTCCAGACATTTTATGATCTGTTTCTTCAAGAGGTTAAGTGCCTCTCTGTGAAAATATTCTGATAAAGCAAGAAAAGAGCACCAGGGTCACAAAACACTGGATACATTCGAGGACACTCTTTCTCTGTCTTGCCTGCAATGCAAGTGTTTACAGTGAAGCATCCCAAATGCTAATGAATGGTTGCTTCAGTTCTGCTCAGAAGGGAAGGCCTTGCTCAAAATGTTGCTTACAGGTTCAATGGCTGGTTCCAGGTTACTGGGGCCCCTCAACAAACATCTGTCCATGGGCTCCATCCTACCATGAGCTTCTCTTTCTGCCACAACCACATTAAGACTATAGGCACAGCAGTTGTCTCAGGGATCAGAGGGCCTTGGGCCTTCAGCAGCTACGCAAGGATGCTGAGCACTAGAATTACCAGTTCTCCAGGAGCGCTAGCACCCGATTCTCTGTACCACGGGTACTGTGAGGTCCAGTCTGGCAGTGGTGGATGCCGCAACAATACAGAAGGAGTGCAAGGAAAAAACTCTCACGGGCCAGTCCCCTTTTTTCAGGGCACATTGTAGTACCGCCCAGAGCTGAAACTGGGTGAGAGGTGAGCCGTCTTCTTGCCAGAACAGGCAGCCCGGAGCACGCCCGGCCATGAAGACATAGTGTTCAAGGGCTGCCACGTGGCAAATCACTGCGCCTGCCGCCAGGTGCAGGATGACCAGCTGCCCCTGGCCCCTCTGGTCAGCAAGGGGCCTGGGCGACACCACCCTCAATTTCTGGGTGCGCTATATGTTGGAGGGCTGGTCCCAGGCCAGCCCACCGGTAACCGACTCCCGGCGCCCTTTCACACCCAATATTAGTGAGGTTCTGATAGGTTTTCTGCCTTCGGTCTGCGGGTACCCCTTCGAAATCTCCCTATTTCATGCTGCCATCGTTGTGGCCTTCTTTGGGGCCTTTCGGGCCTCAGAAATTTTTGTTAGAGGTAGAGCAGGGCCTAGGGAACATGTGGTACAAAGGAGCGATTTGGTCATCTTTGCCCAGCATGTGACAGCCACAATGGCTAGCTGATGGAAACGCTCCTCCTGCGAACGAGAGAGCACATCCACAATGCTGTTGTCCATGCCTGGAACGTGGCGAGCCATAAACAAAATATTATGTCGGAGGCACTGCAACACAAAGGGTCTGATCAGGGACATTACCCACAATGACTTGGAGGTGATGGAGTTTACGACATGCACCACAGCCATACTGTTGCACCAGAAGTGCACAGCTGAGTTAGCGAAATCCCCAACCCAAATGTGCACAGCCACGACAATGGGACAAAACTCTAAAAACGTAAGATCTCTAGTTACTCCCTGTGCCTCCCAATCCACAGGCCAGGCGGTTGCATACCATCATCCCCTGAAGTAGACCCCAAAGCCATGCCCCCCCACCGCATCAGAGCACATCTGCAGCTCTGCTTCTAAGTGCTGCTCCGTCCTCCAAAAGGAAACCCCATTAAAAGAATCAAGGAAGGAAGCCCAGACCTGCAAATCTGCCCGCATGCCCTCTGAGACCCGAACCCTGTGATGATGCTCCCGAAGGCCTGTCAAGGCATCACACAGGCGCGTAAGGAAGGCCCTGCCCAGTGCCACCAGTGTGCAAGCAAAGTTCAGATGACCCAGGAGGACCTGCAGCTGGCAGAGAGTAAGCTTCTTAGCCCCCAAACTCTGGTAAACCAGCCCTTTCAAGACCTCCAGCTTCTCCCCCGGCAACCGGGAGCAGCCACCCATGGTGTCTAATTCTATCCCCAGGAACACAAGCCTACTAGCTGGGCCTTCGGTCTTATCTCCGGCCAACGGAACCCCTAACTCCACACACATGTTGGTAAATGTGTGCAGTAAGTGTGTGCATTGTCCAGACCCTTTGGGGCCGATGAAAATAAAATCATTGAAGAAGTGGGCGGTATATCAAGAGCCTGCCTGCTTCCGCAGGCACCACTCCAGAAAGGAACTGAAGACCTCAAATGCAGCGCATGATACTGAACACCCTGTGGGAAGGAGCCTATCAATGTAAAAAAGGTCCTGCAAGGAAAAACCCAAGAGGTTAAAGCCCTTGGGATGGACAGGCAGGAGCCTAAAGGCGGATTTGATGTCACATTTGGCCATAAGTGCACCCGGGCCGCAGGCACGCACAATGCACTCCGCTTCATTGAACGACGTATAGCAAACTGAGCAAAGCTCGGCCGGAATGCCATCATTCACCAAGGAGCCCCTGGGTAAGAAGAGGTGATGAATAAGCCTAAATTCCCCTGGACGCTTCTTCGGCACACTGCCCAAAGGTGAAATGCACAGTTTCGGGAGAGGCAGGGCTTCGAAGGGGCCTAACACTCTCCCCAGAGACACCTCCTTCTGGATTTTTTTGATAACCACCTGCTCCATGCCCTTAACCAATCACAAGTTCCCCAAATTAACATGAACTCTGGATAGCTGACATGGGATATGGAAACCAAAACAAAAACCCTCCCAGAGGTACTGGGAGGTACTTCCCACAGGGGGTAATCACATAGCCACTCCCACAGGACACCCAAGCTGACAGGTCTAGGTCCCTTTTCCTGCAGCTGCTGGTGCAGGTCCCCCGGGCCCTTCCTAACTCCCCCGAGGTCCCTGCCTCTGCTCTTATACCCCCATACACTGGGACAATTTGTACCAGGGTGTATGGCCCCGCAGAACCCACAGTCATGGCAATATCTAGCCTCATGCCCTCATAGAGGGCTGGGGCGAAGCAGCCGCGCACCACAGCCAGTGAAGTGGGCGGCTTCATTTTCTCAAGTTCAATCGGTGAGTCAAGACATCTGGCCAAGACACTGGATCCTTACATCCATGCCTGAATATAACCTTTAAACTACTGGTAGTCAGTTGACAGTGTACATCTGCTACAAATGGCTTACCTTTCCTTTCTCCCATGATGCAGCTGTATGCCAAAATGTCCTCCAGAGGCTAAATAAAAAGGCTGCATTCTAATAACAAGATGAAATAAGATTTCTTCCATAAAGGTCTCTTGGAGTTGCGATGGGGGTCATTTTTTACCACAGGATCAGCAAAAGGAACTTTCCGAGCACCTGGGCCAACATCTTTTCAGGCCTACCCTAATATCCTCAGATTGCTTAAAGGATGCAGTACAATCAAAGGGGTTTTATTTATAAGTTATTATAAACAGGGCAATCAGCTGCATAAATGAAAGAGAGCTAATGGGAACTCTGAGAGTTTACTCTGAGCTTTGACTCTGTTTTCACTAAGGACACATTGTATACAAATGCTTTCCTGAGTTTATTTCCGCTGGTGCAAAGTAGGCTCCAATTCACAAAAATCATTGACTAGATTTTCATGTGTCTCCTCAGTGGTTTACTGGCTGCGGGAGGGGAGGATTGTGGGGTATGCTCTTCCTCAGCAATAATAGCAACAAGTATAAACCTGCAAAAATATTCGACATTTTAAAAGAGGTGTATGGCAACATCAGATACATTTTGTCTCCATTTACTGTCTCTCTGCAGACACGCCCGCATTTCCCAGTTCCATGGACAACTCTGAAGAAAACTACTGCAGCCCTTCTGCTTGAGCTAGGAAGTAGGGACATCAAGCAGAGCTTGGCTCAGCTGAGTCTCCTACAGGGGGGAATTGGGCTTGCAGAGGAAGTTGAGCAAGGGAGGACTGAAAGGCCCCCTGAAACTGACATCAATCTCCAAGAAACTTGAGGTGGACCAAAAGATTTTGCAGTCTAAAGTGGACAATTGATTCCCGCCCCCTGCCCCATCTGCAGGCAGGTGCTTGGCATTCTCAAGTCATGCTACCAAGATTTGGGCATTCTTAATTCTCACTGGACACAGGGAGAGAAGAAGGGAAATAAGAGATGTGCCCCAGTGGGGCAAGGAAGGGAAAATGAACAGAATTTCCCAATGGGGTGAGGAAGGGCAGTGGCGATGGGCAGCAGAGAGGCCCATGGGGTGGTGCCATGGTGGCAGCGGATTGTGGTGCTTGTGGTCCCCTCCTTCCCTCCTTGTACATGTGCCTGAGGCAACCACCACACCCTGCCTCATGGAAAGGCCACCCCTGAGGATACTACTGAAAGCAATCCCAAATATTTTAACAGCAGCCTGCCTCACCACTGAAATAATCCTATTGGGACTGGGGAAATGGGCTTCCCTTACTCAACATCCCCATTATTGTTCTCACTCTCATCCCCTTGCACTTTTCTCTGCTCTCCTTCATCCCCATTTCTGCTGCATATGACCATTGAAAGGTCTTGCTGAATTCCCCTGCCCTTAGGAGGACAGGGAATTTCCATTAGGCTCTCTTTTGCTGAATACTCTTGGGGAAACTCATCCATCAGCAGCTCTTTGCCTTCTCTTGTCATATCCCTGGTTGCATTTGATTGTTCATATGTTGTGTGTGCACACAGGACACACAATTTAGAAAGGAGGGGAGAGAAGAGAGATATAAATCAAATACATCAGATTTTATGTTGATTCCTGCTTCCTGCTGCCTTGCTTTTAAATATCCAAAGAAGGTGGTCTCTCTTTTAATTAACCTTATTTTTTAAGAACACTGAACAACAATTAAAAAAAGAAGCCAATAATATAAATTGCACTGCCTCAGATAAGGTTGTACCCCATCATGGTATTTGTCAATCCAATAAATAGTCAGTTTTTTTCATATATTTGGTTAATAATTGCCAACCCTCTGCACTGTGTTGTTTCTACTGTTTTCCAAATGTTTACAACTCAGTCACTGGCCACATTCACATGGAATGTAGAACTATGGTTCCATGCCCCTCCTCCCCCACACTTTCCCATCTGAATTTGGATGTACTGGAGAGCAGTCTCTCTGCAATCAGTGAGACTGCAGAGAGGAGGAGGAGGAGCTGGCTGTGCAGGCTTCCTTCTTGACTGAAGGACAGCCCGCACAGCCAGTCATGCTGGAGTTGAGGGAGGAGATTCCTCTCTCAACTCCAGTTCCAAGGAAAGCGGTCTGCAGTTCCAAATTTGGACATACTGCAGGCAGCCTGGAACCTCAGGTTGCAGCAAAGAAACCCACTACTTAATGTATGCGGAACCACTGGCCCATTCAACTGCAGTTCTGTGTTATATGTGAATGCAACCATTAGGTTGGGTGGCTGTTGATTTCTCTAATTAGCTGCTATGTGCAATCCACACATAATCAACTTTCTTTTTTAAGATGCATCTGTTCACCCAGGCTTTTAATTAATATTGTTTTAATGGTTTTAATGCTGTTTTAAAATATTGTTTTAAAAAAATAAATTGATGTAATGTTTTAAACTTATTGTTTTAACTAATGTTTTACTTTATGTTTTTATTTTGTTGTAAACCACCCAGAGACGTAAGTTTGGGGCAGTATAAAAATATGTTTTAATAAATTTTTAAAAATTCCAGCTCATGGTCCTCAATTCTTCCCTTAAGGTTACAGAGCAGGAGGGCTTATGATGCTCTTAACCGGCTGACAAGTATTCTGAAGTGGCCTTGGAACTTGCCATCCCATTAAGGCTAGCAGTCCAATCCTGTCCCATCCCATTAAGGCTAGCAGTCCAATCTCAGTAGCCACTCAGAGAACTTCTCTGTGTCTAGGGTCCCCCATCCATTTCAGTAGATGGAGAGAGAAGTCCAGTGTGTGCAAAGAAAAGGGTGTGGCACTTCCATTGTGTTGAAATAAATGGGAAAGCTCTTATAAGCAGAATGATTTTAGATAGATAGATAGATAGATAGATAGATAGATAGATAGATAGATAGATATCAGAGCTCATCTATGCTTTCTCAAGAGACTGGACCACATAGAATGGCTTAAATCACCCAGCTTCCTGCTTGTAATCTTCCTAGACAGACATTCATCCAATGAACATAATAAATAATAAACTATAGTAAATAGCAAAAGGTGCTTAAAGAATTTCCTGGGTGAAAAATTATACTCAAACCAGATGTTACTTTGAAATGCACCCTTTGACCCTACATTTCCTCTCTCTTTCACAAATAGCACGTGCAGGGATACACAAACCAGACTGGAAGTCTTGTGTGTTTGTGGTGGGGGAGATAGTGTGGCTTTAACACTTTGCTACTACCACAGTCTGAATCCAGATTGCACTTTCCAGTCCATGCAATGCCCCTGGAAGGAAAAGCTTCCATTAGTTTTATAAGAGGTTCCTTCCATAATGGTCTAGTTCTGTAAACCAACTATTTAAAAAACACCGTAAGTCTTCAGTAACTCTCCTTCCAAAGGAAACTAGAACCCAAGTCATACACTGTGAGCCCCTCTTCTCATGAATCATGGAAGTGGGGCAACTGAGGCAGAACAACATTGTATAGTAACGCAAATCCAGAATGTCTCAAAACTAGCAGAAGAAAATAAACTTCAGGAGCTATGGCCTAGAGCTCACAGAGAACATCTTCAGGGCCCTACAGAAGAGTCTGGTCAACAGAAGCTCTGTGTTTTGTAGCAGCTAGGTGAATGGCTTGCATCTTTTTTCTTTTGTCAGTCTCCCTGAGAAGACCAAATGGCCTCTTCTTGGTAAGCTGAACTTTTTAAATCTGAGGCCTGACAGAACTATCCAAAGGCCTCATGCGGTCAAGAAACAGAGACTCCGCGTGCTGAAATGTAAATGCTGCACGCAATTTTTGCCTGCTGTAACTCTGTCCAGATGCGGGTACTCTCTGTGCCCATGAAAATTAGACAGATCTCTTTCTTTTCAGCTTGTCCAAGAATCTTTGCACTCTGACTCACTCCGAAAAAGAAACAAAAATAAAAAATGGAAGGAATGTGAGGCAACTGCGTTCAGTACATAGTATTTTATTAGTACAGGGTCTATTGAAGAGTGGGAATCCAAGCATGCAAATGGCAAACAACTGGATATTTATAATGTTAAAAAAATATTTTCAGTGAACAATATTTTGTCTGAAATGAACGAGTCTCTGAGAAGGGAGAGGATGCCTATGTATTAGTTTATTATTCATGTTTTATTTTCAACAAAAACACACTTCCCTGGGGCAACCACACTTTCTCATAGGCCAAAATCAACACTATGCTGACCCTAATTTGGGATCAATCTGGAATCAATGTTTATACCATATTGACCTAAACACATGGCAACTTCACCATAAGGTAGCTGTTGGGAAATAATGTCCTAGAAATAGGGTTTCTTTTGTCAGAAAGACAGGATGGCTCCTTTTCACAGCCATTATCTTATATCTATTTCCAAAAGAGCTGGAACATTATGATCCTTATGAACACATAACAGGAGCACCTGCAGGCAAGTGCAAGGTACGGGCAGACTCAAGATGAGTGTGACCCGCAGGCACATTGGTGTTCCAAAACAAATCTGAAGAGGGAAAACCCTAAGGAGGCCAAAAAATAAAAAAATAAAAATCCAGAACTGCCCCCATGTAAGTCAATGTGACAGAATGTTCATGGGCTCAGAGTACAGTTTACAGAGAAGCAAGTGTGCATAGCTAATGGAACTCTGTGATGAGAAGGGTGGAAGAGGGCGTGAACAAAAAGAATGGGAAATTTATCCGCTTGAAGAATAGTCCCTCAGGACAGACACAACCCTTTCTGCTTCTGAGGGAGAAACCTCTTCAGTTTTCTCACCTGCTCTTTCACATCTTTATGTTATAGATTTATACACCTCCTCAGCTTGCATCTCTAGGCAATTTACATCCTTTGCTTTGTTTTTGTGAGGGGGAAGGGGTCTGAAACATTTAAGCTCTTGGTGTGTGTAGTGTTAATCCACCACCAAGACTTAGATAAAGACAATTGCACATGTGTAAATTCTCCCAAGGTATAGAGGAGGAAGTTGTGCACTGAATCTGTGTTGCATTCTATCCAGTATTGTTTATGTTTTGTTGTTTAGAAGTTTGTCCTAGTGGGGATCCTGTAGGGAGTGTGTGTGGGGTGGGGGTAAAGTCAGAAAAGAAAAGGGAGGGAAAGGAGGAGGAGGGGGAGAAAGTGGAGTTGTTTCTGAACAGACTCTTAGTTAAATCTATAGAATTATCTGCTATGGTATGTGGTGATGGCCACTAGCTTGGATGGCTTTAAAGGGAGCTTGGACAAATTCATGCAGAACAGGTCTACCAATAGCTACTAATTCGTGACTGTAGGCTACTTCCCGCCTCAGAGGCAAGATGCCTCTAAATACCAGTTGCCGGGGAGCAATAGCAGGAAGGGGGCATGCCCTTATCTTCAGGCTTTTCAGAGGCACCTGGTGGGCCACTGTGAGAAACTGGAGGCTGGACTAAACAGGCCTTGGCCCTGATCCAGCAGGGCTGTTCTTATGGATGCAGCACTGCCTGCTCTGTGCCCTTGGGACTCCATCCATGAAAGACTGAGCCCAATCAGAATGCTTGGAACAGGCTTGTGGGCCTACTTTCCAGTAGGCTTATGAGATCACCCAGCTTTCCATGTGTCTGTACCACTCCCATCAACTTCGCAACGCCTGGACCAATATAAACCAAATTGGGTACAGTTGTAGGGACACATAGGGACACCTCAATGGTATAGTTTGTGATGATGTAATCTATCCCAATTCAAGATGCCGGATGCATAAACTTTTGAGGCACAAGTGGGCCAACTTGTGAACCACCTAACCGATTTGAACCAAATTTGCTATAGCTGTAGGCAGGGGCACATGAGGAAACTTCAATGGCACAGTTTGGGATGATGTCATCTACTGCAATCCAAGATGGCAGATGCTTGAATGTTCGAGGTGCAAGTGGGCTAATTTGTGGACTGTCTGGTCGATTTGAACCAAATAAGGAACAGTTGCAGTGAGTGACACACAGGGACACGTCAATGGTGTCGTTTGTAATGATGTCATCCACCCCAATCCAAAATGGCGGACGCATGAGCATTTGAAGTCCAAGCGGAATAATTTGTGGACCTCAGTTTGAACCTAATTTAGCCCAGTTGTAGAGATAGTGAAAGGAAAGTAGGCAAAGTAGTTCTTACTAGACAACTTGTTAGATATAATACAACTAGGCGAAAATTCATGTCATTATAGTGGGCGGAGTCAAGATATTAGAGCAAGTGCCAGTGTAACAAGTCGTTATATTTGAAACCACCCCTGAAGCAGATTGGCAGCCTATCAGAAGCAAGTCGCAGATGCTTTGATACCACATGGAACAGCAGGGTGATATATTAGTCACTGCCTAAACTATCAAAAGTCTTGGCAGAGATTGGTGAGTACTGGCTTGTGATGAGTGCAGTTTAGAAAGCAAAGTAAATCTCAGGAGAACAGAATGATTCCATAATGAAACTGATATGCACACAAAATGTATGTGCAGTACTTCTCAAAATTACACTGCATGAAAAAGAAAATCTGAGAATGCTTAATTTGACTAAGAATGCTCACTCAAATGAACTAAAAGAGAAAAGTAAATTAAAACTATTTCAACTCAAAAAACTTGTTTATCAAGCTTATGGTTTAATTTACAGTTAGCAACAAATAGAAATATGTAGCACATACAGTACATAGTACTTTAGAAATGTTTCATATACATTATCCTAGTCATCCTGTTGTGAATCAGAGAGAGTTTGATACAGGCCAGTAACTTTGAAGTTATGGGGAATTTTCCTCTCCAGAATACCAAATGTTGGTAGATATTATTCTGCTGTCCATGAGCCCCTGAATGGAACCATAATACAAACTGATCATGGGGACCCCATACAAGTAACCAAAGAGGTTGCTTGTGGCAGAAACATAGGAACATAGGAAGCTGCCATATACTGAGTCAGACCATAGGTCCATTGAGCTCAGTATTGTCTACACAGAATGGCAGTGACTTCTCCAAGATTGCAGGCAGGAATCTCTCTCAGCTCTGTCTTGGAGATACCAGGGAGGGAACTTGGAACCTTCTGCTCTTCCCAGAGCAGCTCCATCCCCTGAGGGGAAGATCTTGCAGTGCTCACACATCAAGTCTCCCATTAATATGCAACGAGGGCAGACCCTGCTTAGCTAAGGGGACAAGTCATGTTTGCAACCACAAGACCAGCTCTCCTCTCCTTAGAAATACTGTTGGGGTGCTAATGAAGTAGTACACTAAAGAGATGCACCCACATCTGTGACACTGAAAGAAAAATTATGCTCTGCATCTGCTTGGGGCAGCAAAATAGTCTGGGCCATTCCCAAGTATTTTTTGTAATAACTTGCACGTATTTTTTGTAATAACTGTAGAAGAGAAACCTCAAACACACTCAGCAGCATGCAAACTCAGGAAACTCTCCAGAGGTGAAAGTGTGCAGGTATGGCACTGGCATAAAGTGTAATGGTGATTGAGAGGACACCCATAAGCTATAAGCTTTAGTAGTCTCCAAAAGAATTGGGGAGGGGGAGAGAAGGAATTTTCACACACATACAGAACTGGGTTCATAATAGATACTTCGGCTATGTAACACAACTAAGGAAAACTAGTACGTACTGTAGAACAATTCAACATAACCATCTATTAAGAGAAGCATGACTACACACTAAGTTACATTACTTCAACAGCATGGGACGAGCCGCCACAGCTGCACCACGCCTTCCTGTGCCACCAGTAATAAAGAGGCTGCAGGAAGGAGCACCACTGAGCAACTCCCACTTCACCATAGTAACCTGAGTAAATGGAAGTCACTCAGTAGTGCTCCTTCCTGTACTGCTGGAGTAACATGAGACACATTCAAATGTATAAACAATGTTTAAAATTAAAATACCTGCAAGGTTTTTTTAAAAATTCTGCTTAAATTCTAAAGGGTTAGTTCACAGACCTGTGGAGTCATTAGAATAGCTTGTAAAGACCCTTCAAGTCCTACTGGGCACTTTCCCAGATTAAACCCTACCACAGGGTCACCACGGATCTGCTAAGTGTGCTTCCGTACTTCCTATGTTGTGACACCACAGCAAGGTTCTGTCACATTTCCAATGCCTTCTTTTGGATTTTATCTTTGTGACATTATAGTGCTACAAGGTTGCAAGTCTGTTGCAGAAAAATTGCTGTTTTCCCCCATTGTAGGAGTTTGAGGTTCTGGGGGTCGTTTTCAATATGATTCCGCCAAGGGGAAGCATTTTACCCCTGTTGTAGCGTGTAATCTAGAAAGTGCCCTGGAGTAGCTTTCCCTACATGAAGCCAATCCAAATAGTTCAGTTTTTCCTGCAACTTATAAAAGATAGGAATATTCTTCTTTCGACTGGGGGAGATCCATGAAATTTCATGATCAACAAAAACCCTCTTGTGTGTTATTGGACAGGGGGAAACATGCCAGCTACAGAGCTGAAGGTTAAAGTGCAAATTCCTTTTGCACAGTCACACTGCGATGAAACTTTTATACTACCCCATGTGAACAGTGTTCTGCAAACTCACAATAGGCAGCTTGCTACGGTGGGGCCTTTAATTTTTTTGGTCTTTGTAAGGACAGTAGGCTTAGCCAAGGGGCTTTAAAAAAAATAAAATCCAAGAACACCACTTTGAATATGAAACATTTAGATGCTTGTGTATTCAGTTTGGAATGTGAAAGATTAAAGTATTATTATTTTAGTTTCTACTTGGGGGAACCGAACAAGGAAGAAAAGCAGTGGCAAAAAAAGGAAAGGAAAGAAAAAAGATGAGCTTGACAATAACAAACAAGTGGATTAAAAATAACAGATGGGAAGGAAAACGCCCCTAGGCCCTTCCAAAACCACCATTACAGCCTCCCACACCCTGGCCAAATTAAAGCGAGTTTGACATAATGAAGTCAAATGCTGCCTTTGTGAGCAATATTTTCAACAAAAGAAGCAGGGCTTGTAGGAAAAACAAAGTAAACAGGCTGAATCTCAGTGGGAGTACTTCAGAGGGAGTAGTTTCAGGATCACAGTGTAAGTAATGTAGAACTGGATCCCAATATCCACATTCTTGTATTGCTTTGAGCTCTTCCTCTGTAGTGCGAGTGATAAAAATGGGATGCTTTTTATTCAAATTCCCATGGTTTCCTGCAAGGAAAACCATGGTTTAATTGTCATGGTTTCCTGCTTGGAATACTGGGAACTGTAGTTTGGTGAGGTGCTGAGGGTCCTCGGGCAGAAATCCACCCTCACAGTACTACAATTCCTAGGGTTCCTGGTGAATAGGGAATAATGATCAAACCACTTAAAATCTATAGGGTAAATATGTGCTGTTGGAGATAGTACTAGTATTCTCTTCCCCACACATTCAAACTTTGGTCTTCAGGTCTTTCCTTTTCCTTTCAGTCCACAGTCAAACTAGCCAAGTCCTGTAGCTTCATCAACATGCTCCAGGATCCTAACTAGAGCTGTTCAAATAAAGAGAGAGTAGTCTTAACATGCCTGTGAAAGGCCATGACGAAGGATGTGAAAGGCCATGAGGAAGGAGCGGGTCTCTACAGGGAAGGTATCTTGGGGGCACCAACTGAGAAGGCCTTAGCCTACATCCACAATAAGCGGTTTGCCTCATAAAGTGGTGGGCTCATTTTTGCTAGAAACTTTCAAACAGAAGGTTGGATCACCATCTGACAGTTTCCTACTCTAAGCAGGGTTGGTCTAGAAGACCTTCCAAGTCCCTTCGAACTAAAATTCTATTATTCATCCTCCTTCTCCGCATCAGCTTGCTCTTATTTTGTTACCTCTCTCTCTCTCTCTCTCTCTCTGATTACTGCAACCTCGTACCAGGCTTGTCATACCTCTTTATTTCAGCCAAGTCAAAATGATGCTACAGATATTTCTCTTGCCTGATTATGTTTCACCTTGACTTAAACTCTGTGCAGGCCACCTGTAATTTTTTATCATCATCTATTAGTGGCTAGAGTGATGGACTAGGACCGGGGAGACCCGAGTTCAAATCCCCATTCAGCCATGATACTAGCTGGGTGACTCTGGGCCAGTCACTTCTCTCTCAGCCTAACCTACTTCACAGGGTTGTTGTGAGGAGAAACCTAAGTATGTAGCACACTGCTCTGGGCTCCTTGGAGGAAGAGCGGGATATAAAATGTAAAAATAAAAATAAATAAATAATTTTATCACATTTGCTACAATGTAATTAAAGTGGTGTACAAGTATCAAGAACACAATTAAACAAATCATGAACACAAAATGATGCAAAACCACAGCATCTATTCAAAACAGCAAGAAAAGCACACACTCAATGCTTGTCAAAATAAAAAAGTTTTCAAGGCCCATCTAACGAGGGGGAAGAGACTGAACCTGTCAAATGTTCTCAGTGATGGAATTCCATAACGGTGGTGCCTTCACCAAGAAAGACTTGTCCCTAGTACAAGCCAATAACATTTCTAATTGGAACAGTCTAGAAAACCGGACCTGTGAAGCCAATCTTAGGGCTTGGGCAGATTCAGTAACCGGGTCCTAGCCTATTAAAGGGGTTAAAGTTCAAATACCAGCACTTTAAATTGAGCCCAGAAATGAAAAGGTAACCAGCGAAATTGATACAGGACAGGCATCATGTGCTCCAGTTGTCACACACCAATCTACATTCTGGTGACTGCATTTGTACCAATTGAAGTTTCTGAGCTGTCTTTAAAGGCAGACCCAGGTAGAAAGGTTTACAGTAGTCTAGTATGGCTGTAACTACGGCATGAGTAACTAAGACCAGATCCACTTTCTCTGGGTGACACCATAGCTGGTGAGAGGCTTTCCTAGCCACCATGGTCATCTAGGTATCCAAGGGCAGAACCAGATCCAAGAGTGCACTTGAACATTCAGGTGGGAATACACTCTTCTTAGGACAGACTCTGCAAATAATCTTCTGACCAGCAAGCACCTTCGTTTCGTCTGGTTTACGTCAGCTTATTCATCCTCATCCAAACACCTTATTAAAATATTTGTTATATTCTGCCTGTCACTTAAACATCCAAGGTGGCTAATAGAGTATAAAACGCCCATCGAAGCACTAAAATATTACCATAATGGACTAAAACAGCAGAAATTATAATGACCAGATACATCAGAAGAATGTTCTGAGTAGCCTAAGGGCGTGCTTTATTCTCAGATGCTGAAACACCCTCTGAAATAATATTGTCTTCATGACATGCTGAAAACTAAGGAACAATGGAGCCAGATGGGCTCCCTGGAGAAGAGACTTCCAGAGACTGGGTGCAGGGTAACCAAGGTGTGGTCACCCACCTCATCATACAACAGGGAGACCCAATGCTCATCTTCTTGGTAATTTGGAACAATGTGTTCTGCGTGCACTTGTTATCTGCTTTCCATCTGTGACATGCTTGTAGTCAGAACTGTACACCACGCCTACCAAGTTGCTTGGCTACACCCAACATTCACGGACATGTTTCTATTTTCACCAGTTAGATGTTGGAGAATATGCACAAAACAGACTCAATTGACAGCCTGAATGAATGGGTTCATACCATCACGTGGAGTGTTTCTTAGATATACATTTAATAAATAATGACAGTACTGGAGTACCTTTAACTCAGGGGCTAACTATACATATTGTGTACAAATGAGTATATTAAAGCCTCAACATTGAGTGGTTCCCCTATAAAAGCCACTTTGGGGGTGACAGGGTGGCAGTGGGAATGGGGTACTTAACTATTTTCCAACCTACAGTTTCCCTATTCCAAATTGTCCCCCAATTGCCATGGAAAGGCAAAAATCAGCCCTCCCTTGACTTCACATGTGAAAGGTTTTTTGGTGCACAAATCTCAAACATCATAATCTGAAGCACCAACTTTCACAACAGCAGTAGGAGTTCCCTTTAAAAAAAAGTTATCTCTATTAGTTGCTTAAGAAGTTAAGGGTCAAACTAGACAGAATGTCCAACATGCCATTGCAGTTGTTTTAAAAAAACAAACCTAGTCATGGTGACCAATAGCAGCTTCCTTCCCAGGACAAATAGTGGCTATGGGGTATTTTGTGGGGGACTGTGGTGCAAGGGGAAAGGATTAACCCACACACACACCATGGTACCAATCCAGATTCAAGTCCCACATTTTAAAAAAAGACAAAAAGGCAATGAAGCGTTGAATGTCAGGTCTACTTTGACCCTAAGTGCAGTTTGGGGGGAAACAAAAGGGCGGAGTCCATGCTGCCCATTATAGTGTGCATGGCTAATGCCAAAAATCAGTGTGTCTCCTCCCCTCACCCCAACAAAAACAATTCTTTGGGGCATGGGAAACAATAGAAGCAGCAAGCACTAGATATCTCAGACAGCAGTGTTTAGACAGCAAGCAAGAGTTCTGCCCAAGGAAAGGAATGCATTTATAACCAGATGCATACCATAAAAGTCTGCAGCATGGCAGAACAAATAATGATGAGCACAATAGAAAGAATTTGCCAAAAGACTAGTATCAAGCAGCGCCACAGCATTTGATCTTCAGTAGACAGGATGAATCTAGCTTAATGGCATCAAACCATTAATTATCCATTTACTTAGTATAGTAGGAACTGATTTCAGGAGTATAGGTAGATTTTGTACTGTATTTGATTCAGGGGAGAGATGTCCCGGCCCACAACTAAATTTGTTTTCAGATGATTGTGAAAGCTGCATTGTATTCCCACTTACAGAAAGTTTGTCTCAAGACTCAAACCCTGGCAGACCCTTTTTTTAAAAATTATTTTTACATTTTATATCCCGCTCTTCCTCCAAGGAGCCCAGAGCAGTGTACTACATATTTAAGTTTCTCCTCACAACAACTCTGTGAAGTAGGTTAGGCTGAGAGAGAGGTGACTGGCCCAGTCACCAAACTTCTCCAAAGTTAAACTGACTGCAGCTCTGAACGCCACATAGGACAGAAAGAATAATGGCTACATAATGGGGGGGAAACCCATAGAAAACGAGCTATACATATTGTGTTGTATACATATTAAATATAAAAATGTAGCTATACATATTAAATATAAAAATGCTTTAAAATTAACATAAAATAAGATTGCTGATAGAACCAACCTCCTTTTGTGGGCCAGGAAGTGGCTTCCAAGCACTGGAGGGACATGCTGATGGTACTTGAGGGCATGCTTGATATTTCACATATAATCACTTGATATTTGGCTATGCAGTACACAGAGTTTGGTAGGAAGCTGACAGTGTGGTGCACACACAGTGTTAAGTACAACATGAGAACATTGGGGATGGGGCCGTAGCTCAGTGGTACAGAATTTGCTTTTCATCCAGAAGGTCCCGGTTTCAATCCCTGGTATCTCCAGACGGGGCTGGGGAAGGGTTGATTCCAGTCAGAGTACACAGTACTGAGTTAGAGGGACCAATGGTCTAACTCAGTAGAAAGCAGCTTCCTATGTAATCTGGGGCAGCAGCATGCTGTGGAAAACTGAGACAAAGCAAAGGGTTAACCATCAGGCCCTAGGCCAGAGAGCAAGTATCCAGGGTGTTTGCCCCAGCACTGGTATGAAAGCTCAAACCATCCAGCAAAGAGGTTTGTGCTGCAGATTCCATAGAAGTGATCAGTTCTCACTTTGAAGGTCAATGCTCTATGACTGCAGGGAGTACTCCAGCATGGCTGGTATGCCTCTGGGACTGGTGTTGTAGTGAAGGCAAGGAATCTGAATTTGAGGCTTTCTGGGAAGGAGTCTTTGGCATCCAAGAACATTGGCAAGGAAATATTCTTTGGAGCAGCAGATAGAGAAAACCTGGTCCCTTGATCATCTTCTTCCTTTCCCACATCTGTAGAAATATCTACAAGAGGGGTTGTTTCAAGAACAGCTCTCTAAGATGGTCCAAGAAAGAGAGCCGTCCCCATTCTTAATGTCTTTAATGTTCTAGGAATCCTCTTCTGATGCAGAAGCATCTGTGTCCAGTCCTAGACATCAGGCCGAAACACTTCATAAACTATCAATGCAAATCATAATCAATCTTCTGTGCACCTGGATGCAACTTGGGGTGTGTGCGTGTACAGCAAGAGCAAAACTAATAGCCAAAGCTTCCTGTTAGATTCTGTGTTACCGATAGATACAATTGTTCCACTGCAGAGCAAAGAAGATGGACAGGAAAATGTGTGAGTACTATGCCCATAACTTCCAGCTATGTTCTATTACTATATATAGCTTTTTAGTCAAGTAATATTGGGGTGAAGTCTTTCCTACTAAGAAACTAATTTCAGCAATAGCAGCATTGCTTCATCAGATTTCACTTTCTGGGGAACCATTACCCATGGAGTGACAATGCCCCCCCATGAACAGACCAATCCATGTGACAAAGCAACTTGTACATGTTAAGAGGCCCTGTGGATCTGATACCATAGATAAGCATTTTCCAGAGGACTTCATAGAAACCCACACTCTGTGTATGAGGGAAAAGATTGCATATGAGAATATGCTGTATAATGTTATTCTTCTTGCTATGCAAATTGATTTGGGCACTTTTTTCTGGAAAATTAACAATACCCACATCATCTTGTCTAATATGCACTGTGGAGTAGACCAACTAGTTTGCTGCATGCATAGGTTCCCTGGATGAGCAAATCCTAAGGGAAGGGCCTGTGTGTGTTATGAAAAGCTTATCTGACCCCCATGCTACACTTGAATAGGATGTTTCAGTCTACATTGCTGAGAGAAAACAGCAGGATACCAGTGCAAGCTAGGTAGTTCGCATGACAGACTTCCTGCCACCATGAAATCAGGATTATTGGATGAGTACGAGGAGAGATTTTCTTTCCCTGGAAACTCTACTTGATAGCTGCAAGCCAATAAGCACCTTTAATAGCCTAGGATATGAGCCCCAGTCACTGTTTAGCTATGTAATTAAGCAAAACAACCGAGAATTCAAAATAAGAGGTCAAGATAACCCAACATTGTAATATAACACAGCCCAGCAAAACAAAGCACTCAACTGAAGTGCTTAAATGTAATCCAGTGTAATCCTACTGAAATAAATGTTTGATTAAATACATGCAGACATTTTGTTTCTATCAATTAAGGACATTTCCACTTAACCAAAAACCACGAATTTAATGCAGATAAAATATAATTTATATATTTATATGAATGTAACAAATTCATTTATCATATTTATATACCACCTGATATCTGTATCTCTAGGCAGTGTACGTAGTCCAAAATACAATATAAAAACAGAATAAACACAGATGAAACACTTTCACAAAGTAAAACAGTTAGAAACAAATTCAAAGAGTAAAACAATTAAACCATTTACAATTAGTTTTAATTAAAAGCCTGAGAAAACAGGTATGCCTTAAGGGTCTTTTTAAAAGCAATCAGAGATGGGAAAGCTCTTATTTTGACAGGAAGTGCATCCCAAAGCCTTGAGGCAGCCACAGAGAAGGCCTGGTCCAGAGTTGCAACCAGATGAGCCGGTGGCAACCATAACCAGACCTCCCCTGATGATCTTAATAGGTGGCAGGGTTCATGACAAAGGAGGCACCACTAGTTTTAATGCTTCTGTCTCTTCCACTGAAAACTAGTGGTTTCCAGTTTTTGAATGGATCATGCCTTACATGTACGTTACAGTTAAGAGAGATTCAAATTTGGGCCTTGTCCCTCCCTTAGTGTAAATGCATATGTACTTTGCATAAGCAATTAAGTGTGTGTGTGTGTTTGGGGTGAGTTCCCCGTAAGTATCCTCTTGGGTTTCTAAACAGAGCACAGTAAATGAACAATCTGGAATTTTCAGAATCAGCACTTCCTTGGTGTTTGATTCAAGAGCTGGATTGCTACTTTGGAATCTGGCCCCAAATAACTAAATCTGTGTGTGTAGAGAATAAAACTGATGCAGAAAGCAATATTGTGGTGAGAGCCAAGAATCTGTTGGAGAAAGATCAGAGTGGGAATACAAAGCAAAGATGTAAACTAAAAGACTTTTTACCTATAAGCCTTTGGATTTAAAATGCACCCAGAAAGATGGCAGCACACTGCATATATCCAAATATCAAAGCTATCAAAGCTTTAAATAATAAAATTAAGTACTAGGTAAATATTCCGTTACTCAGGGTATATAGAATATGAATTTATTTTCATAAGAAAACATTTTATATTCTTTGAAAGTAAAACTGCTTTTCTACCAGGAGCAAGGCATCTCCCACTTTGAACTAGAACCCTTGCTTTGGGTGGGATCATAGTTTTTGTAATAGGAATTCTGTTATATGATGTCAAGTGAAAAGAAGATAATTTCTAGGTTTTTGTTCCCTCAGTAAGAATTAATAGCTATAAGACACTTTCTCAATGGATGTTGATGGTTAGCGGCTATAAGCTACTGGAAGACCCCACATTCTTCAGTGGGGACTGGACCTGGAGTGAAACAGCTCAATGACTGGAATGTTGCTAGCAAAAAGCTGAAAATATAGACGTACATTTTCTTTTAGAGCAGGTGGAACTACTGAGAAGTGCTCTCAGTACATTAAATCGAAACCCATCTTTCCTCTCCAATTATGCAACTTTGAGGCAGAAGCAAGGGATGCTCAGTGGTGATTGGCTGATGCTCATATTGTCACCACAAAATCTCTCCCCATCTCTGTAGCAGTTTTGCCCCCTTTTTATTATGGCACTTAATAAATATACATGCATACATGCAGCACTTAAGACAAACATCAGGCAACCTGCCTCAGGTTGGGCGGGAGAAGGGCTAAACTAAATCTGAGCCAGTATGATGTGTCTTTTCAATTGTCAAGTTGTGAGCTCTTCTGATAATATTATCATGAGTTTTGGAGATGAGGATCCCCATCATTTGGGGAATCTGAGACTATGCCATTGAAGAACCAATTATGCTTTAAACAGCAGCACTGCCAATCAGGGTGCTTACCTGCTCCTCCATGCTCCGTTTCTCTTATTTGCAAACCTACAGAAGTTACAAATATGCCATCAATCAGTCATTTTTGGAAGGGAAATATAGAAATCGGATACATACATACATACATACATACATACATACATACATACATACATAAAATCTCTAGCACTCTCTCGTCACAAGGAAGTTGACTCAGAACGAGGCAGTTTCTGGAGTTTTGCACTGCTCAGGCAAATGGGGAACACAGAAAACAATATGTTCAAAACAGCTCCATAATCTAGTAAGCAGCTCTTAAACTCATGTCCACACTCCCAAGAAGATTCAGAGTTCTGCTAAGGCCTTTATTCTCAGTTTACTCTGCAAACCCTGGGTGTGGAACTTCCACCTGTACACAAGTGCTGGTGCAATATCTACCCAGTATGCATACTGGGCAGAAATTGTACCAGCACACATGTACAGGTAGAAAAATCCTACACCCAGTATTAGCGGAGTACGGAACAATGGCTGATAAAGAAAGGAGTTGGCACTGCATAAGATCTTCTAGCTGTTGAGAAAGGACTTCAAGACAGAAAAAGGGGAAGAAACTCACTGGAGGAAGAAAAAAAGCTATTGGGGAAGAAAACTTTCTCGAGTTCCATATTAGAGTAACACCATGACCCTGTTTCCTCTCAGCAGTTCTTAGCAGCTGGAAGATCCAATTGCATTGCCTTTCTCCTTTAGGTGGGACTGAGGCCAATGGCACTGATTTGGCAGCAGTAAGCCCTGTGAGTAACAGCTGCAGCAGTATCAACCCCACTGTAAACAGAGTAAACTGAAATATGTGATCATGACTACAACTGGTTTGGGAAACTCAGAACATTAAACAGAAGGTAAACAAAAAGGGAGCCAAGGACAGAACTCAGAAGATCCATAAGGTAGATTATTTATTATTGTTATTGTTATTGATTCAGGTTGCTTTATGGTTCCTCTGATGAAGGTGCATACTTTTATTTAACTTTAATCTTCAACTCAGGTAGAACTAGTTTTTGCTAAAGTTTATGGTACAGATCAGATCAATGAATGTCAATTAAGTCTGCAGTCTTAAGTATTCCAGCTTGGCAGTAAATTCAGTTAAAATCAACAGAATATGATTCCAAGGTGTCTAGGATCAAAGCGGAAAAATGAAAGAGAGAGCCATATGGAGTCAGAAGAATGCAGCTTTGCATGTGGCTACAATGAACATTCAGCATTCCACTGGTTCAGCATCTAAGTCATTAGATCTACACTAAAATTGGAGCAAACTGTTGAATGGTTGTGAGGAGAAGGACCTCCCATTGCCGCTTCTGTTTCTGGGGTCGGGTAAGAGGAGGGACAGAGGAACTGAGATTTGTTCCTGAGTCAAGGACATATTTCTGCAAGCAAACAGGACTTTTGGATGGAGGAGAGAGAAGATCACTTCCTCATCCCCCTCTTCACCACAGGTGAGCCACAGTCTGTCTGCAAGAGTGCAGCCCTTCCATTCTCCTACAACTGCACAACCTCGGGTAGTGTTTTTGACCTTTGTCTAAGTGACAGTTGAATTTGCACCCAGAGAGTACTCCAAGCTGTAGAGTCACTACCGAGAAGACTGTCCCTTAGAATTTCTGCCCAACACCTGTCAAAAGATATAGGATCTGGGACAGAAAAACAAATAAGTCCAAGCCTCACAGATAATTATGTAATTCCCAGCCAGAGATAAGTGTGCATTCCAGGGCACACTTTCAAAGCACATGAGGACATGTTGAGGCCCTAGAGGCCTGGCCAATGATCCATATGACCTGACTGTGTAGCCCAAAGAAGATACTCAGTATCTTCTGCAACTCACAGAAATTATGTGCCGACTTGTAAAGGTCCCTTGGCAGGCTTGTTGATGTGGAAACATTTGCTGCTAAAAAGACCCAGTCTTTTTATTATAATCGCCATTCCAAAGACTGTATTATTATCAGCAAACAAACAAGAGAATACTGTCACCTACAAATACTTTTTTACAATGTAAAATAGCATACTAAAGAGCATTGCCATAATAATGTGGCTCTACAGAGTACAATCAAAATAAAAAAGACATTTCAAATTACTCTTATTTCATCTTTTAGCAAATTTTGTATGACCTGCAGCAGCTCTAAAACTAAAACAGAACTTTGCCTTGGATGCAGGGATATTTGGGCTGACCTATATAGGCAGGAGGGGATTTGGGGAGAGCATAGTATGATACCACAAGCTAAATCTGGCATAAATGTCAACAAATCAAAAGGAAGTATCATTCGCAAGCAGCTCTGGTCTACCATTTGAAAGACACAGAGGACAGGCAGTATTTTGAAAGCTCATGACCAAAACTATTAGGCACTACACCAGCCCAAAGCATGAACAAAGGGTAAGTCATGAATACAGTGGTGATGCAAGGAACACTGAAATTCCATTGAACCATATTATAGCGTTCCTTAATGATCAACGACATAGAATAGCTTTCCTGAAAGGTGTTTGACCAGTGTTCACCATCCTTCAGTAATGCATAGTCAGAGGAGAATTCAGTGTACATTTATAGGAT
This sequence comes from Hemicordylus capensis, assembly GCF_027244095.1. Classification (NCBI taxonomy): domain Eukaryota; kingdom Metazoa; phylum Chordata; class Lepidosauria; order Squamata; family Cordylidae; genus Hemicordylus; species Hemicordylus capensis. The sequence goes on along the minus strand of NC_069659.1, from coordinate 242,528,865 downwards.
GTTCTCAGTTCATGTGGGCCCATAATAAAGCCCAGCAATATTTTGTGTAAAACTTGAGTGAACTGATCTTCCCCCATCATTGGATTTCCATGCCAATGTGAAACAAGACTAGGGTGCTGAAGCAATGGAATGGCACTGGATTGAAGAAGAGGGAATAAGGCAAATATAAGTCCAGGGCTGCAGTGATACATGAGAAAACAGGATTGGACAAAGGATGACATAGCAAAGCAAACAACAAGGAAAACAGGAAATTGAATAAGCAAATAGATGCATATTTGATTGTATATGATAGAAAAAGATTCTGAAATAGTTGAACCCAAGAGAATCCTGATTGGACAAATCCTTGAATAATTAGACATCATTTTACAGTAGATAAAGGAAGCTCTGTTCTCATAATCTCCCTTCAGTCTCCTCAAGCATGTGGCCTATACTACTTTTGCCTTCACTCTGAACCATTTCACACATTACATGGCAACAAGCCCAGGTTTGCCACCACAACGAAGAGACACTCAACAGGGAATTGCAGCCAGTCCTCAGTCTCTGAAGTGTACTTGTATAATACATGTGTGTCACTTTACATCTTCAGCATGTATCTGAAAAATGCAGTGTGTGAAAAATCCATCCTCCTAAGCATATTTTGATTCAATTCCCTTTGTCTTTTGAGCATTCCACTTTTCTGAGCTTTTAACATGGTTTCTGCTGACTTTTTGGTAGACAAATGATCTCTGCGTAACTTCATTTTTTCAAAGTTCCAGTGCTGTTTTTAACTTAGTTCATGATTCCATCCTTCCTCTCTTTAAGCTCCCAGGGCTGCTTCTTTGCTGGTTCTCTCTTTTTCCTACTACTCTTCTCTGTATCTTTTAATTTGGATGTCAGTCTTCTATTCCTACTCCCTTGAGGGCATTTCTAGAAATATAGTCCAGAAACTACTTTTGATTGTGTAAACCAGGGTTTAAAGAAGGAACTGAGTATTCTTCTCCCCTTAAAAAACAAGACTGAACCATTTATCATTACATGTCTCTTGCTGTCTTCTGAAATTTGTAGTATAGGTTACTATCCCTTTAAACATTAGGAGGGCTGAGAATAGATATTGTCTTGTTAACTGTCTTGTACTGCTGGCTGCCAGCTATTTCACTTTTCCATCTGTAACAGTGAGTGTATTTAAAATATTTATGTACCACTCTTCAATATGACAGCTCCCAGCTTTCAAACAGCCATAAAACAGTATTCAACTAAACACAAAGCAACAACAAAACAAAACAGCAGAAGCAAGAAAAGCAATCAAGATAATATACATTGTAAGAGCTAATGCCACACTGAAAGTGTGTCAGGCTAAAAAGGTACAACTGAATTACATTAAATACTGCAACCCAAGACTACCATATTTCTGGTTTGAAATAATTACCTAGATGCAAATGGGACTCTACTGGGAGGTGCTGGGGAGTGGGATGTGAATTAAAATCAGGCACTAGCTCTGCACTGGGGGTGGGGCTGGGGGCTAGGAGCCAGTGGCAGATCCTCCCATCAGCCCTGGAGCCATTGGCAGTCCCATCAACCCAAAGTGCAGCTCCCTGACTAATTGTTTATTGGCCGAACACTCTGCACAGCCCCCCTGGCACCATGAGATGACGACCATCCTCACTGTGCTGTATTTAGTGCTGTGGGGCTCCTTGAAGGGAAACAGAACTCTCTCTAGCCCCTGCTCCATCTTGAAAGGTATTGCAGAGTGCTGGGAAGTGTAATCCTTCCCTATTCTTTTATCTCCAGCTCTCAAAGGGCCCTCCCGGCACTGAGAAAAGTGAGAAGAGTGCAGTAATCTGTGAAGGTCAGCACAGTGGGAAATGGCTCTCACACTGAAGGTTTTTTGCCAAAGTGGCCCCTGCTTGAAAAATAGTGAAGATCACTGCACTAGCTAGTGGAACATAGTAAAGGCAGCCAACCACTGCTTTAGGGTAAATACTCCAAAACATAATGCATTTAGGAACCCAGAGGCTGCAATCCTCAAATAAGCTCAACTCAGAATCAGCTTGAGTAAGATTAGTCCATAATCAATAGATTTCCAATGACAGACAAACCACCCCGCTGCCTTTTATAGCCATTGCTAAACTCTCAATTTGCATTACAAAAAAGGTTTCATTTGGGGTATCTACAGAAGTATGGCTCCATTTGCACAGTTTCCTTTCCATAATAGGAATTTATTTTATTTTGCTTATTTGGGCTCCAGTTCAGCAGCGTAAGTTTAGAGACTAAGTGTCTAAATACATAACTGCACTAGAAACATAATCCTAGTCTATTGCATCCATGCAGCATCTCTTATGCCAAAGAACATGCTTAACTCACACACACTGCACATCTAGCACCAAATAAATCCTGCCAAATGACTAAAAATAAATAAATGTAATTTTGCAGGGCCTACATTTGATCTTGATTATAATTAGAGAGACAGTTCCAAGTGATTAGGGCTTGTAGTGACTAGAGTCTTGGCATCCAAAAACTACGGGAAATGCACAATGTGTTTCATAATGTCAACTCCTTAACAGGACTGGATTAACCACAATGCTGAATGAGCTCTAGTTGAAGGCCCAAGCCAAATCCAGACCTCTGTTGTAGCATAATTATGGGAGTTTTCCAGTGCGAAAACAGTACACGATTTTATCCTTGCACCAGTCTTGTTCCACAGCTTAAAACATAAAGGCTGGTTGTTCCCTCATCACAAAAAAACTTACATAGCAAGAGTAGCTTTCTTGTCTCCTGTAGGAAGTGTAGACAAGAATGAGAAGAAAGCAGAATGCAGTGATGGTTTCAGGGACAAGGCTAATTGAAATTGAGAAAGGCAGTCGAACTTGCTTTTGTGAATGAATTCAGGCTGAGGAAGCAACATGTACTAGAAAGGAGTAGAGTCACAGTATATGCTACAGTAGGGCCACTGTGCCCTGATCCAGTTACAAAGAACCTTATAAAACATAATTGATTCCTTTCAAAAGATAAATGAAAGCTTTGTGTAGCACCAATGCAATAATCGACTTGACGGCACTTAATCAATTGAAAATATGATAAATATCCTCAAGTTCTCAGTCTTCCTAATAAATCAGCCCCTACAGTTGTGGTACGGATGAAAACCATATTTGCCTGTCATGGTATCCCAAAGGAGATTTCAAATCATGTGTCTTTTGCAAACAGAGTGATGAAACAGTTTGCTGAGGATTAAGACATCATCCTGACTTATTCAAGCCACAGTTATCCTCAATCAAATGGGCTGGTGGAGCATATGGTTCAGACTGTCAAGTATATGTGTAGAGGATGGCAATGTGGGATGGTACAGATCCTCCTTTGGCTTAAGGAGTACACCAGTCATGGGCCTTTCTTTTGCACCAGCTCAGCTGTTGATGGGGCAACTTCTATGCAGCAAATTACCGGCTACATCAAAAGTATTGGCCCCTGCACTGACTACTGGAGCATCAGCGCATTTACATCAACCAACAGAGGCAAAAGTTGCACTATGATAAAGGGACCGCTCCCTTGCCACCATTTCAGGTCGGTGAAAAGGTTTACATGCAGACAAAGACAGGTCAGATACTAAGTAGTGTGGCCTTCTGTAGCTGATGTATTGTAACTTTATCAATGCCCAAGGTGCCAAGATGGTGTTCAAGTTCTTTTGGTACTGCACCAAGAGCACCAACAACTTTTGGCACCACTACTGTTTTCTTTTCCCAGAGCCACTCGATTTTAATCTGAAGGTCCTTGTATTGAGTTATTTTCTCCAGTTGTTTTTTGCTGACTGATCTATCCCCTGGGATTGCAATATCAATTATCAGAACCCGATTCTTCTCAATGACTGTTAGAACTGGCGGATTGTGCGCTAAATGCCTATCAGTTTGTATTCTAAAATCCCAAAGGATTTTTTCCTCCTCATTTTCTGTGACCTTCTCAATTGGATGATTCCACCAATTCTTGCTTGCTGGCAATTTATAATTCTTACGAAGGTTCCAGTGGACCATCACAGCAACTTTATTGTGTCTTTCCTTATAATTAGTCTACACGATTTTCTTACAACAACATAAAAGGTAAGAAAATCTCTCAGACTGATTATAAGGAAAGACACAATAAAGTTGCTGCAATGATCCAATAGAACTTCTTACAACAACATACAATTTTCTTACAACAACATACAAGGTAAGAAAATCTCTCAGACTGATTATAAGGAAAGACACAATAAAGTTGTTGCAATGATCCAATAGAACTTTTGTAAGAATCAAAAGTCAACAATAGCACAACATGGCAGTGGTTAAAGAAGGGGACACTGAAGAAAGAAACAGAAGGTCTCATTTTTGCAGCCCAGGAACAATCACTATGAACAAATGTTATAAAAGCAAATAATAATAATGATAATGATAATAATTATTATCATTATTATTAACATTGCACACACTGAAGTTAAAAGAAAAATTGGAAGTGAATACATCAGGAGAGTTAGAAAAATCCTCAAGTCCAAACTCAGTGGCGGGAACACCATACAGGCCATAAACACCTGGGCTATACCTGTTATCAGATACACTGCAGGAATAATAGACTGGACCCAGGCAGAGCTAGAGATGCTAGATCGTAAGATCAGGAAAATAATGACCATCAGTCATGCTCTGCACCCCCGCAGTGATGTAGATAGGCTATACCTCCCTTGCAGCTCAGGTGGAAGAGGAATGCTGCAAGTCCATCAAACAGCTGAGGAGGAGAAAAGAGGCCTTGAAGAATATATCAAGGACAGTGAAGAAGATGCACTTCAAATGGTCAATAATGAGAAACTATTCAACACCAATGAAACAAAGCAGGCCTACAAGAAAGAACAAGTCATCATCATCAATTTTATTACGGCCATTGGCCAGCAGAAATAGGAGTAACAAATATACTCAATACAACGATCAATAAAACAGTGCTAAAACACAATAAAACAGAATACAATCACTCATAATAAATTATTTAAAAACAATAGACAGCTCTCGCAATTAAGCACTTAATAGGGACCTTAGCCTGATTGCAATGTAAATTTTTTTAGCTACAATTGTTGTAATCCCGGGGCTTGAATCCGCGAGGCAGTAATATGTATAAAAGAGCTCACACCTTCTGGGAAATTTGAGTAACAGAGGGGAAATAAGTTCTTCTCTAGCATCCCGATACAAAGAGCAATATAGCAGTACATGGGTGACAGTTTCCAGAAGGCCGATGCCACAAGGGCAGAAAACCGCAACAGGATGATCTTTAGCAAATCTCCATTCCAAAAGAGAAGAGGGCAACACATTAAACCGGGCCCGAGAAAATGAGACCCCAAATTTAGAAAAATGCAGTGTTGTTAAGTAATTAGTACCTCTATCTCCCCAAGGTGGCAAAATCCCAAAATGTAAAGGGGAGCAAGTCCTATTGGCTGAAGACATAAGTTCCTGCCGCTCAGTATCGTGCAACCGGAGAAATAATATTTCCTTCACCTTATTATGTTCCCAAGTAAGGAGTTCTGAAGGAGAAAGGCCCAGTTGGATAATGTTATTATTTACATACATTAGCCAAGGGTTGCGATAAGAATCCACCCATAAATACTGGAAAAAAGAAATTTTTTCCCAGAAAGAACAAGTCAAGAACCAAGCAGAAAAATGTAAAAATAAGCCACTGCGTGGTCAATATTTGCACAATATAAGTGGAAAATCAGACATCACCAAGACCTGGCAATGGCTTAAGAATGGCAACTTGAAGAAAGAAACTGGGGGTTTGATACTGGCTGCACAAGAACAGGCACTAAGAACAAATGCAATAAGAGCAAAAGTAGGAAAATCAACAACAGCAAGTGCCGCCATTGTCAAGAAGCAGATGAAACAGTGGACCACCTAAATCAGCTGTTGTAAAAAGATCGCACAGAGTGACTACAAACAAAGGCATGACAAGGTAGCAGGGATGATACACTGGAACATCTGCAAAAAAATACAAGCTACCTGTAGCCAAAAATTGGTGGGACCATAAAATTGAAAAAGTGGTAGAAAATGAAGATGCAAAAATATTATGGGACTTCCGACTACAAATAGACAAACATCTGCCACACAATACACCAGATATCACTGTAGTCAAGAAGAAAGAAAAACAAGTTAAAATAATTGACATAGTAATACCAGGGGATAGCAGAATAGAAGAAAAAGAAACAGAAAAAATCACCAAATACAAAGATCTACAAATTGAAATTGAAAGGCTGTGGCAGAAAAAGACCAAAATAATCCCAGTGGTAATTGGCACCCTAGGTGCAATTCGATAACAACTTGAAGAGCACCTCAACACCATAGAGACCATAGAAATCACCATCAGCCAATTACAAAAAGCAACTTTACTGGGAATAGCCTATATTCTGCGACGATATCTATAATAACAGCAACAACATTGATAACAAAATTCAGCCATCCCAGGTCCTTGGGAAGGACTCGATGTCTGGATAAAACAAACCAGTCAATAGCACCTGTCTGACTGTGTAAACAAGAAATAATAATAATTCAATTTCTATAGTGCCCTTCCAAAAATGGCTCAGGGTGATTTACACACAGAAAAAACAAATAAATAAGATGGATCCCTGTCCCCAAAGGGCTCACAATCTAAAAAGAAATGAAAGATAAACACCAGCAACAGTCACTGGAGGTACTGTGCTGGGGCCAGTTACTCTTCCCCTGCTAAATAAACAGAATCACCACGTTAAAAGGTGCCTCTTTGCCAAGTTAGCAGGAGTCTTTACCATCAAGTGTGCAGAGAGTACCAGTGGATGTGATCCTGGTGGCCTTTGGGGGAGCCAGGATCAAGCCTAGGGGCACCATTACTGCACATTGTAAGGCTCGTTCTCATTTCACTACTTTTATATCACAGGAGATGATGAACCACCTTTATTAGGCAAGCAAGCCTGCACTGGACCTGATCTTGTAAGGAAAGTACATGAAGGGATTCCTGTAGTGGCCACTAAGGATGACCTGTTGAAGACATACTCTGATGTTTTTGAGGGGCTTGGTCAGTTCCCAGGATCTTATCATATTTATGTAAATCCTCAGGTACTGCCAGTGATTCGTGGATGTCAGAAGATTCCATATACTATATTGCCCAGACTTAAAGATACTTTAGATCATCTGGATAAGATGGGCATTATTTCTAAGATTACAAAGCCAACAGCATGGGTCAGTAGCCTTGTCATAACTCAAAAAAAGGATGACGGAGATAGTGACTGGTGGGGGTGTCAAGATATGGTTTAAATCTGCCTATTTTGTATGGGGTTACACTCCCCCTGAAAGATCAGGTATGAACACCCAAAGAGTGCTCTTGGACCCAAAGCTCTCCCTGGTTTTTCAGGTTGAGGCAGAGGTGTATCTAGGGAAAATAGCGCCTAGGGCAAACACTGAAATTGCGCCCCCTGTCCAAGCATCTGACACCCATTTTTCAGATAACTTTACCATAATATCAGTTGAATATTTTTCAATTGATTTTTCAACATTTTTCAACTGATTTTTCAACATTTTTCAGATAACTTTACCATAATATCAGTTGAAAAATACAAGTCAGGCTCGTTAATCTTTTAATATTTCAAAAACAATTTAGCAGTGGACTTAGCCAGACCAAAAAATGCTGGAAAACTACAAATTTCAGTATGCTGGGGCTCATGAAATACCCAAATACTATGTGGAGGTGTACTTGGAAAACTAAACAGAAGTGCCTGTCTAATTCCCTACTATGCATTGTAGCATCACTATTTCATAAGTTTTAAAATTTGACTTTTCCCAGATACTCTGAAAATAATTAAAGGATATGCAGAGTACACTGTGCCACTGCTTGGAATATATTCTAGTCTTTCAGAAAGACAGTTAAAATGAGAGAAAGAGAGCAAGAAACTCCCAGTGGGCCTTAATATTAAGGATTTCACACTGATTCAAAGACAAACTCACCATTAATAGCCATATTACTAAGACATCAGATTTAACTCACTTATCACAAGAAGCAAATTAAGAGCAAATGAATACAATCCTAGCTCATAAGCATCAGCTCAGTATTCACAAGCCCTGATTCTCTGTACATAGTGCCAATCTGAATGTGTGTACAGTGTCTTATATTATTATTATTATTATTTTACCTGTAGCCCCTTTGGGGGGCTTCCTAAAGGCTAGGGGTTTTTTTTTTGCAAAGGTTCCCCCTGATCCAGCTGGCCTCTAGGGCCTCACAGGTACCATTTGAGCATGTGCAGTGGCCATTTTTTAAAATATTTTTTTTTTTAAAAAAAGGCCACTGAATACAAAATGGCCACCGCGCATGCTCAAATGGCCTCTGCAAGGCCTGGCATGACCTAGGGCCTCACAGAGGCCATTTGAGCATGCACAGTGGCCATTTTGTTTCCGGCAGCCATTTTTAATTTTTTTAAAAATTTTACAAAATGGCGCCCCCCTTCAAGTGGCGCCCGGGGCACGTGTCCTGCCTGCCCTACCCCTAGATATGCCCCTGGGTTGAGGCTACAGTTGCCACCAGCTCATCTGGTGGTGACTCAGGACTGGGCTTTCTCTGTGGCTGCCCCAGGGCTTTGGAATATGCTCCCTGTTGAAATGAGTATCACCCAAAGTATAAGCATGCATATGTATTCAGTACTTGGTTTGGGCCCCTTTTGCAGCAATTACTGCCTCAATGCGGCGTGGCATGGATGCTATCAGCCTGTGGCACTGATGAGGTATTATGGAAGACCAGGATGCTTCATTAGCGGCCTTCAGCAATTCTGCATTGTTTGGTTTCATGTCTCTCATCCTTCTCTTGGCAATGCTCCATAGATTCTCTATGGGGTCAGGTCAGGCGAGTTTGCTGGCCAATCAAGCACAGTACACTGTATACTTTTCAGAGGTCCGATACTGTTCTGTTCTACAATCCTTGTCTTCTTGGTTCCATGTAATATTCTAATTTTCTGGGATTGTGGATTTGGGGTTTTCATGAGCTGTACGCCATGATCATCACAATTATAACAAATTAAGGCTTGACTTATCTCGCTTTGCATGTAATGCGTCTGTCTCATATATCAGTTTCACCTTTTAATTTGCATTACTGAAATTAATGGACTTTTGCACAATATTCTAATTTTCCGAGTTTCACCTGTATTATGTACTAGGAATGGCAGAGTTATACATCATCCAACCAAATATTATGATTTTGTCATGGAGAAGTGGTAAAGACTTGCCTCCAGTGGGAGTAATGTGCTTGAACCTCTGGCTCCAAGTATTTACAATGTTTTACAGCGGAATCAACGAAGAGCTGTATTAATCTAAAACTGGTGGTGTTGCATATATGCCCTTTCTCTGTACGATTAGGGTGTGTGTGGTTGGGTGTGGCCTAGCTTTCTGTTTCCTAAGTGCAAACTGCCCAGAGTTTGTTGCAGTCTTGTCTGGATAAAGAAGGCTGCTAAACCTACTTTGTCTCCTGCTCCTTCCAGCCCAAAGCCAGGCCAACAAAGTGACTGGTTGTGAGTATGCCTAACAAGCTTACCTAGGGGAAGATACTACACTCTACACTCATGAAGATCCACACCTGAGGGTCAGGGGGCCCTCTGGAATGGGACCATCTGGGGTGCAGAGGGAAGAAGAAACTGGCAAAAATTGCCCCTTCCCCTTGTGTAAATAGAAGTGTCTTCCACATAAGAGTTACCTAGGATTTTATTCCCTCCAGCAGCAAGGAAAATATAAAATATAGACATAATACAGTATAAACAAATCAAGTGAGTTATCTATATTCATTTAATGATGGCATATACAAAACATTTAATCCATACACAATTCCCCCCCTAATGTGTTTATTACAAAATTAACAGCACTTCTAATTATTACAGCATTGGTGCAGTACAAAACTCATTTATCTTTTGAAAGGAATGGTCTTTCAAGAGAGGAACTACTTTAATCCTGTAGACAAAAATAAAAACACATTCAACAAGATAATGCATTAGATCTCTGCCTGTGTTGCCAGTTTTATCTTTAAGTACAGCAGTGACTGTCAAACTTTATTTCTCATTCAGTAAAACTGAATTTATTGATTTGTGTACTACCAAAGACATTAAGAAAGCAACGCTGAAGTGCATTTTGACATTTGAGATGGGAAATATTCAAGGAGAAAATTGCAACCACCAGGTAATCCATGATGATGTGTGAAATGCATTGGGATAACTTTTCAGGTCATGAGCACACTGAATGACAAAGAAAATTGTAATATGTGAAGCTGTCTCTCTCTACTCAAGCCCTTGTGCATTCTGAAGTTCTTCAGTGGCACCTCAAGAGTACAGATATCAGTACAGGGCATGGCATTCAGATTCCTAATCTTAGCTTCGATTTTAAAGTAATAGGCTAACATTTAACACTAATGAAAGCTCACAGATACAGTGTTTTCTATAAGAAAGCCTAAATTGCAGAACAGTATGTTTTGGGCCACTCCCTGTAGTGTGGGGATGACAGTCAGATCTACAGTACATATAATACAACAAGTGGCATGAAAGCTTCACAAGCAGACCATACATGTGAAGGCCCAATCATGCAATTCTACTTCAGAAATGGCACATCAACAACCATGCATATTGAAACCTCATGTCAGAAGTGGCCTTACTTGTGCAAATGCACATGCACACACACACACACACACACCCCGCCTCTATACAAAAGGAACTTACAAACAAGTAGGGTTGCCACTAGAGACTTTTATTGAGGACATGCGACCATTTTGGGGATCAAATGACTTTTTTTTGCATATGTTTTGGTGTTCGAAGTTCTAGGGAGCAGCAGGAACATTTTGTCCAATCAGAAGACTGTGTTCTCAAGAGCAGCTTCTCTTCCTTAGTCTCCTTTCCCTTCCTACTGACCATCTATCCAATGGGGAAGCCAGAGTAGAGCTTCTGCTTCAATGGTAGATTGCAGAGCCATGTGATGCAGGAGCACAGATAGGTGGGCCCAGCAGGTACAGCTTGCTTCCTTCATGTGGTGGTGGTGGTGGCAGCAGTGAGAAATTAGCATTAATTTAACAGCTATCCCTGCTGACTAGAAAAAAAGTCCCCTTTAAAGTGGTGAATATCTTCTATTTATCATGGGGAGAGCAACTGGCCCTATCCAACCTCAGCACAGCATTCCTTCAGTGGCTGATGCTGGTATTACCTTGTGTTTCTTTTTAGATGGTGAGCCCTGGGGGGGGGGGTGTCATTTATTTTTCTTTGAAAACCAGTGTGAAAACTTCTGTTGAAAAGTAGTCTATAAATAGTTTAGAGTCTTAGAGAACACCAAGTGAGTGGGAGACACTGCATGCACCACTGTGCCAGCATGCAAAGAGGCTGGCTCAGTAGCTGGCTGGCTGCCCTGCCGCAAGCCAAGAGATGAAGTTGCTGGCCTGGCTGGGGAGAACAGGCTGGGTGACACATGGGGAGGAGGACAGAGGACTGTGTGTGTGGTGCACCTAATCAGGAGGAGATGAATTTACCACTAAGAAGCAGGGGCCTTGAAAACTGAGCAGACATTCAGCTCACCTAGTAATCAACTGCAAAGTGGTGAGCTGCATTTATTCTCAAAATTACCCAATTTTTATCAAAATATGCATATATAATACCAATAAACATATGAAAATCTTATGCGAAGTGGATACTTTTTGTTTGTGTAAAAAGCATCCTCTATTTCCACTTCTTGGTGGTGGATATTGACTTTTTTCACCAGCTGGACCTGGCAACCCTAACCAACAAACTAAAATATAAGTTAGGCCATAGTTGTGCTGTGGCATTATTTTCAGAGTACAGTGGTCCCTCGACTTACAAACTACTCGACATAAGTATTTTTCGAGTTACAAACGGCAGTTTTAGATCCGGTTTTAGATGCGGTTTTTTCGACTTACAAATTTTTAGATGGGGTTTCCTCGACTTACAAATTTTACATGCGGTTTCCTTGACTTGCCTGCCTGTTTACTGCCTGTTTATTCTTGAAAAGAAATGTTCCTGTGCAGTTTGCAAGCCTTACTGGGGGTCTGGGTCTTTTTTCTAGGCTCCGGAACGCATTAATCCATTCCCAATGCATTCCTATGGGAAACCGCTTTTCGACTTACGAATTTTTCGACTTACAAATGTGCATTCGGAACGGATTAATTTCTTAAGTAGAGGGACCACTGTATCTCGATCCATATACGCACTGTTGTATAGATCAGGGGTGTCCAACTGTGACCCTTTGGCTGTGTTTGGCCTACAGCTCCCATCATCCCTGGCTACTGGCCACTGTGACTGGAAATGGTGGGAATTGTAGGCTAAAAACATCTGGAGGGTCACAGTTGGACACCCCTGGTCTAGACAAAGGGCTGGCTCCAGGTTTCAAACCACCCCCGGCCCGAGAGAGTTGCTCTACCACCACCGCATGAAGGCTGTGGGTACAGAGGAATTAGCAGTGGGCCCTCAGCAGCTGCCCAATGGTGCTGACTCCCAATGTGGACCACGCATACATAGTCAGCAGCAGTGGGACTTTCATTGACTTTACAGGCATTGCTTAAGGCAGCATTTAAAAGGAACTCAAGAGACTTTAATACACAACTGAGGTGTGCTGGCAAGCATTTTCCTAAACTAGGCCAAGATATGGATAGCACCGTATTTGTAAAGTTTTATGTATTCCCTAGTCACTCTTTAAAGCCTACCTAATTCATATAATGCAGCTTTCCCCCCTATCCTGTTTTTTAAAAGCACAGCTTTAAAACAATGCAACATTGGAGCGGGGAGAGAACCGGTGCATTGATCTAATCCCAGTAACTATTCTCCCAAATAGCAGCCCTCTGTGCAGATTGGCATCAAATTCCATAGACATTATGTCCCTAAAACCCAGTGGCACAAACCAGACAGTCATCAGTGCCTCTGAACTGGTGGGAGGAACATTCTGCCCTTCATTTTCCCTCACTGGGTCGGCTCTAGCTTCAGAGCAAGCCACCGAGACCACAAACAGATGTCAAATTCTGGCACGCATTCTTCTGAGAGCAGCATCTGGTTGGCCTCTTCCCAGGCTTGTTGTTTGGCTCCACAGCTGGCTGCCGGGGTGGCTACAAAACTACCCATGGGCCTTCAACAGGATTACCGAGATTCAGATTTTTGGGCCCTTCTGAATGTCCTATTCCTTTCCCTCCCCCACACCTTTACAATCAATATGTTAAAGGCTTGCAGTGCATTTAGCTGCCCTTCCCAAATTGCAACTTGCCAGCAGCATGATTAAAATTATGATTTTCTAACTCTGAACAAACGGCAAAGTTAAAATAAGATTCCCAACAGCAGATGGTTGAGCAGACATGTGACCATTTGGAGATTCAGGGTGAAAGGTTTAGATGAACACTGTCACTTTAACAAAGTGTTATTCTTGTCATAGGATCAGAGCCAACAGCTTACAGCTCTGGAAGGTTCACAAACATTCAAGCATGAGAGAGAGTGAGACAGGGTTGGGGAGGCATCCTTATATACAAACAAAAGAGGGTAGAACAAATAATCCATGCTTCTTGCACCCAACTAGAGGAGAACCCAATGGAGCAGAAGGGAGGGAAGGACAGAGACATGGTCTTAGAAATAAGACTATTATTTTGTGTGCACTATAGCCTTGCATGCATTCATCTGATTTATTTCTAACTTAAAGTTCACAGACAAGGAAAACTCTGGCATGATGTATTTGCTGGCTGTACCATTTCATACTGCAGGTGGAAGATCCAAAGTATGGATGCTCCACCGCATAAAATATTGACTACACATACAATACTTGAACATCACAGAATGGGTTAGTCAAACTTTTCCTAACCAGGAAAAGTTGTGGGAACACTTATTGAGGCTATTCACACGATTGTAGAAAATTGGGCTAGCCTCCGCTAGCCTGATTTCCTACAACTGTGTGAACCACCAGGCTCGGCTGAGAGCCCGGTGGTTCTTGAGCGGGTAACCTGCTCAAGTAGCCCGCCCCTTAAACCCGGTTTTTGGGATTGTGAGTAGCCCCCGGCAGGTGCCGAGCCTTCGATGTGGGGCTAAGGCCTGAAGGGAAGTTATGGTCAAGGTCTTCTGGTTTTGGTTTTTTGTTTAGTGGTTTGTGCCCAGATGCTCATAGGGATGTGTCTGGGCTCTCTTGATAAGGACGGAGCAGGTGGCATGTTCAATGAGTTTAGGATGGCTGTTTTCAGTAGTGGTGGGGAATAGAGGTTTGGGCGTTGGTAGGCCAGCAAGCCATTACAATGGAAGGAGTCCAGTAATTAAATTACTGTTTTCCCTTCCAGCTGCCCTGTCAGCTCTCAGGCCTTAGGGAATAGTTCCAACTCCCCACTGAACCTGACCATGCTTCTTTGTAAAACCAGAACGGTTCAAAATAAGATCAAAATAATCCATGACTTGATCGTGGATGGAGCTACCTGGCTTGTATAACAGAGACTGGGCTGTCGGGGGGACTAGTGTTTCTGTATGGGCCCAACTTCTTCCTCCAGGGTACTCTGTTGCTGAGCAGGTTAGTGGAAGTGGGCAGAAGGGGTGGAGTGGTTGTGGTCCATAAGAATATCATATCCCTTACCAGGATCCCTATGAGGGAATTTAGTTCTATTGTGTGTGTGTATACCTTAAGTTGACCGACCTAATGCTGCAGCAGTGAAGTAACTTGGCTAGGGACCAAGAGGTTGCTGGTTCGAATCCCCACTGGTATGTTTCCCAGACTGTGGGAAACACCTATATCGGGCAGCAGTGATACAGGAAAATCCTGAAAGGCATAATCTCATACTGTGCAGAGGAAGCAATGGTAAACCCCTCTTGTATTCTACCAAAGAAAACCACATGGCTCTGTAGTCGCTAGGAGTCAACACCGACTCAGTGGCATAACTTTACTTTATCTTAGGTTGGGGACTCAGGCTAGATTGGGGATTCTGTTGGTGTACTGTCCAACCTGCTGCCCAACAGATTCCCTAACTGAGCTGACAAAGCTGGTTGCTGAGTTGGTGTCAGAGTCACCCAGCCTTTTGGTGCTGGGTGATTTCAACGTCCACTTTGGGACTGGCTTGCCTGTGCTGCTCAGGAGTTCATAGTTGCCATGACAACTGCAGGCCTATCTCAATTAGTCCTAGGACCCATGTATGTTGCTGGTCAAACACTGGATTTGGTCGTTTGCTTGGATCAGCGGGGTGTGTGTGCGTGTGTTCCATGGGTGGGGTCTCCTGTAGTTTCCCCATTGTCATGGATGGAGCACATCCTGCTTAAGATTGGTCTCACAGTCACATCTGACCCCTGCAGGGGTGGTGGGCCTATGAGAATATTCCACCCAAGAAAGATGGCCTTGTAGGATTTTGGAGTTGGTTCTGGCAGTGATTCTGTTGCTGTCCTGGTGGATACCTGTAACTTAGCAGAACAGTAGACACTATTGCTTCTAAGCATCCTCTCCGACCCACTTCAAAATTAGTGCTATGGTATACGGAAGAGCTGTGGGAGCTGAAGCAGCAAGGTAGATGACTGGAGTGCAAATGGAGGATGATTCATCTTGAATTCAATAAGACACAGCATAGAACCCATTTGAAGGCCTATGCTGTAGCAATATGTACAGCAAGGAAGCAGTTTTATTTGGCGCATATTGCATCTGCAAGTCCGCATCCAGCAGAGCTGTTCCGGATTGTTAGGGGTTTAATTCAAGCCCCTTCTGTTTCAAATCTGTTTCCAGAAGCAATGTCTCACGGTGACGTATTCAGTGAGTTCTTGACAGATAAAATCTCTTGCATTCAGGCTGATCTAGACTCCAATATTCCTACAGGGACAGTTAGGGAGGTGTCCAGCAATCCCTCTTGCAAGATTAGATCAGTTTCAGTTCGTGACAAGATGTGGACAAGCTGCTTGGAGCTATACAGCCTACCACCTGTTCTTTGGATCCTTGCCCAATGTGGTCAGTTTCATCTTGCAGGCTGGTTGTTGAAGCTGGCCTAGTTGATATCATTGATATCTTAATGAGAGAGGGCATGATGCCGCCTTGTTTCGAGGTGGTGGTGATGGTGGTTAGACCCCTTCTTAAAAAGCCTTGGTATTTATAGGCCAGCCCCCAATTTCCCATGGTTGAGTAAGATGATTGAGAAGGTGGGGGCTCACCAGCTCTAAGCAGTCTTGGAGGAATCTAGACTCATTTCAAACTGGTTTTAAGGTGGGCTATGGATTGAGATGGCCTTGGCTGGCCTAATAGATGACCTTCACCAGGGAATTGACAGAGGGAGAGAGACTCTGCTGGTTCTTTTGGATCTCTCAGAAGCTTTTGATACCAACGACCATGGTATCCTTCTGGATTGCCTGAGGGATTTAGGGATAGGAAGCACTGGTTTACAGTGGTCCCACACCTATGTCTCAAGTAGATTTCAGATGGTGGTGCTTGTTGACAGTTACTCTTCAAAATGGGAGCTACTGTATGTAGTCCCTCAGGGCTCTAATCTGTTACCAATACTTTTTAACATCCATATGAAACTGCTGGGTGAGTTCATCGGGATTTGGTGCTGAGTGTTATCAACATGCTGATGACACCTAAATCTATTTCTCCTTGTCAGGAATATCAGGAAAGGGCATTAGCCCCATGCCTGCCTACAGGCAGTAATGAGCTGGATGGAGGATAATCAACTGAAGCTGAATCCAAGCAAGACAGAGGTGCTCATTTTTGGGGATCATAGTCTATAAGATGGGATATAAATTCCTGTTCTGGATGAGGTACACTCACCCAGAAAGAAAAAGTTCATATCTTGGGAGTACTCTTGGATCTGGCCTCACCCTATTCTCAGGTTGAGGCTGTGGTCAGGAGTGCTTTTTACCAGCTGCTCTTGATTCACCAACTCCTCCCATCCCTTGAGGAGAATGACCTGAAACAGTGGTACACCAGCTGATAACCTCCAGGTTGGATGATTGCAGTGCACTCATATGTAGGGCTGCCTTTGTACTTGTTTTGGAAACTTCAGCATTCAAAATGCAGCAGCCAGATTGGTCTCTGAGGTATCTGGGGTCCCATTATGTTGGTTCTTAAACAGTTGCACTCACTGCCCATATGTTTCTGGGCAAAGTACAAAATGCTGGTTATTACCTTTAAAGCCCTGGATAGCTTTGGTCCGGGTTACGTGAGAGAACACCTTTCTCTACAAGATCCCCACCACTCATTAAGATCGTCAGGAGGGGTCCATCTTCAGGTGCCACTGCTTCATCTGATGGAGACCTGAGATTAGGCCTCTCAGTTGTCACCCCTGGGTTGTGGAATGCACTTCTTGTGGCAATGAGAGGATTATCTTCCTTGGAGGCCTTGAGAAGAGCCTTAGACCCATCTTTTCAGCCTGGCTTTTCATATCTTGTTTTAATTAGGTTTAAAAGTATTTATTTTATTATGTGTTTTTTATTCTAGTGTAGAACAAAAAGTCACTTTAGGAAGGGTGTTATATAGGAACATAGTAAACTGCCATATACTGAGTCAGACCATTGGTCTATCTAGCTCAGTTTTGTCTTCACAGATTGGCAGCAGCTTCTCCAAAGTCACAGGCAGGAATCTCTCTCAGGCCTATCTTGGAGAAGCCAGGGAGGGAGCTTGAAACCTTCTGCTCTTCCCAGAGCAGCTCTATCCCTTGAGGGGAATATCTTACAGTGCTCACACTTCTAGTCTCCCTTTCATAGGCAACCAGGGTGGACCCTGCTTAGCTAAGGGGACAAGTCATGCTTGCTACAAGACCAGCTCTCCTCTCCATATAAAGTGAATAAAATAAACAAACCCCTATTATTGTGAGCCCTTTGGGGATAGGGATCCATCTTATATATTTATTATTTCTTTGTACAAACCGCCATGAGCCATTTTTGGAAGGGCAGTATAGAAACTGAATACATAAAATAAATAAATAAATAAAATAAGTATTGGCCACTGTGGCTGGAGATTCTGGGAGTTTCAGTACAACAGCTGGAGAGCCAAAGTTGTACATCCCCAGGGTAGATAGTTCTGGGTTAGGTGTGCCTAAAACTTGCCACTGTATAAAGCAAGTTTGTATGTTCAAATCCTGTGGCTTCTGCTTAGAGTATTACTACAAAGTATCTTTGCAGCCACACGTGGTTAGCAGTAGACAGTGATTAAGGAGAAGGGTAGGAACTGAAATTTCTCCAAAGTGGAATTCCAGATGGATTTCAGGGTTTCTTCCTCGGAGAACCTTCAGAATCCAAGAACAGTCGGTTTATCCATAGTCCTTGATCCAGAGGCCTGACTCACCTTGCATAGCGGTTGCCCCCAAGTGAGCTCATAATGTGGTCACAAAAGGATAAGTTGTCACCAGCATCGAGCAATTGAGTGGTTATGCCAAACAGTGCCAAATTGAAGTGGTGATAACATAGATCAGGTATAAGCCACATTGGCACTCCAGCCTGTTAAACTACAACTCACATCATCCCCAGCCATGTGGCTGGGAATGATGGGAGTTGTAGTTCAACAACAGCTGGAGAACCAAAGTTGCCTACCTCTGAAATATCTTTTTTCAACTGAACAGTGCTCTAGTGGAAGTCACTGGCGGGGGTGAAATACTGGGGGCGGGGGAGTGGCTTGTCCATATCCATCTCACACATACCAGCTATCAAAAGCAGTATTTGCTCATTCAGGAGCTGCTGAAATGCAGCCACAGCTCTCTGAATAGCATCACCTACCTAGGAGGACAAAGGGAAAACAAGTAGTGTGTGTCAGATACAGGAGCATGGGCAGAAGCAATTGCATTCTAAGAAATGCAAGCAAATCCAAACCACTTGGTTCCAGCTCCATATTTTAAACGTGATGGACAGCCATACACATGGGCTACTGATAGCCAGCCAGCCAGCCTCCTCTCCTCCCATTGCTTTAACTGGCAGCCCTTATTAGGTAGGAGAAATGCAGTGTTAGACAGATGAACGCACCAACTGTATGCATGGTTTGTGGAAGTTAGTCCTAAATCTGGAATTGGAACACGTCTCAGACTTCATTGGACTAACACAGGAACATCTGTCCCTATCAAGCACACTCCAGAGAACCAGCTTCTCAATTCCAGGGCTTGGGAATTGGTGCACAAAAGGACAAGGCAAGAGCAGAGGCCATGTCTACATGGCTCTTTTCCAGGGGACTGTACATACCGATAGAGTGTATCCAATTCCCACAGTCCTTATGGACAAGGTGCTGCAGCCTGCCTGGTCTGGTTTCCCATAAACAGCAGGAAAGTGTCTTTGGAAGATGTACCTGCCTTTTCCAGCATTCTTCCCATGCTCCATCACCAAAAGCAGGAATATAGGCAAATGCAATGCTGGTATTCCCTGAGATCTGGTTTTTCATTCAGATCACTCTGAGCAGTATCCCCACCCATGATCAGGCAGGGAAAGGGAACCCTCGTAGGAGTGTACTCCTTGCGGCTCTCAGAGGAAGGACAGGATAGCACCAGCAGTCCTAGAAGGAACCCCTTATAGTGGCAACAGCAGAAATTCCATCTGGGTGCCTCACATGAGGTCTGTGTGTAAAGCTGGGACCATCTGGAGATTACTGGAAACTAACGAAATGCTTGCCAATATGTTGGATGGAGTCTGTGGGATTTAAGAAGGCTCATATAGTGCAAGGACATCTAAGACGGTTTTATGTGTGCATAGCACATTGAGCTGCAGAATCCTTGCCCACCCAATGTCCTGGAGGAAGTCAGGTTTTGCCCTCACTACATTCCAAAGTACAGATTTGGGTTGGTTTACACAGGAGTGAATGGCAACCATTCACCTGTACTGGAGGTGATTAAAATGTTTTCAGAGGACCAAACTAGACAATGCACCTGTTATATAATTGGGGCCTGCATCCATTTTTCCAATGTAAATCATAAGTGTGGGGAACCCAATTTAGGCTGTGATAGGGGCAAAGCAGTATCCCGCCTCCAAGTGTCTCACACGCACATTAGAAAAACCAAACATGCAAGCTGAAATAATGCAATAGGCATATGGCCTATTTTGACCCAGAAACACCACTGGAATGGGGACTAATGCTGCCCCGATACCAATGATTGAGAAAGCAAGATCATTCCTATCTGCACAGCCCCGTTCTGCTTCCTGGTCTTGCTAAGTATTTACAGAAGTGCTGTCATTGGCTAGGTCAGGAGTGTCCAACTGTGGCATTGGCCTGCAACTCCCATCGTTCCCAGTCACAGTGGCCAGTAGCCAGGGATGATGGGAGCTGTAGGCCCACAACAGCTGGAAGGCCACAGTTGGACACCCCTGAGGCTAGGTAGAGGACTTAAAGTTTTGATGTTGAAGATGCTTTAAGAACTCATTGCATCCATGCAGTTGGAGGAAGAGGAAATGGCTACAACCAAACTGAGCAGACACTTAATATAATACAGATATTTTATACTTTGCTTGCTCCATTTGTGCTTTTGATGAGAATACTTGGAGCATCCATGTAACTAGTTTTGCTCCCAACATAAGCAGGGTCATCTATCTGTCAATGCACAATGACTGCTCACTACCAGGCCCCAGGAGCATTCAATTCCTTTACATCAACAGGTGTCATTCAAAAAGGCCCAGGCCCAATTTAAATTGAACCCAATTTTCTCACTGATATTAGAATTCCAGTTTTAAAATCCTCCTGGCTCTTCCCCTATAGAATGCAGCAACCTAGCACAACTGCTCAGTCATCAGAGCAGCTGAAGGAGGAGGATCGCTTCTCAAATGATCTACAAAAACAAATGATCAGCCACTCGTTGCCAGAAGATCCTTACAGCCCTTTGACCTTTTCAGGATGACACCACCATCAGATCATTTGAAGACCCATGGCTGGACAGAGAACTCACTTTTTAACGGGAGGGGGCACAAATCTAGCCCAGCCAACAGGCTCTTCGCTGTTAATTTGTACCAGCTGCGCCACAACCAGAGTTCCGTGCCACATCATCATCTGCCCCCTGCCATGAGCCACTACTCCATTTGGCAAAGGCCAATCCCCATGCAAGTTACAGAAGCCTCCTTATTTTCCACTGTTCAAGGACCACAGATATACATGGAGCCAGGTCCGATTATCCACTGAACGTATGCATATGATGATATAGACATGTGGGACTACAATCCACTCTGGAGTTCAGTGAACTCCTTGGTTTGAGAAGGAAATTGCTGTTAATGAGTTGCAGCAAGCACATAGGCTCAGGGCCAGTGTAAGGAAAGTCACTTTAATGGGCAAAGCAGATGTTGCTTAAACTCCTTGCAAAAGTTAGGTGGGCTTGAGGCCAAGAACTGCATGGAGAAAAAAATATTTTTTTAAAAAAATGGAAGCCTGCGTAATGAGGCCTTTGATGTGAAGAATGATCAGATAGGAGGGCTGAAAAGAATGGAGGGTTCACCGCTCTAATGTCAGTGAAGGACACACTGCACACAGCTCTGGTTCTAGAGCCACCCTGTTGACTTTGTTGGTGAGTCTAGAAGAGAGATCTTCACATTAGTCATCTAGCACCAGAGCCCACATTGACATAACACTTTTATACACTGATCAAAGTGATTTCCAAAATAATATGCTTATTATTAATTTGGCAAATTACAAGTCACTTTGCAAATTTATTACATTTTGCAATTTAGAACTCTGCACACTGCCTGCTCCCAAATAATAATTTTGATTCCTTTTCATAAGCATGCAGCTTATGAAATTACACCATCACTAAAGTGGCAGTACATATTAAACTATCAAAGGCTTACTGAAACAAGTTTTCAAAAGATGCCTAAAAAGATAGGAACATAGGAAGCTGCCACATACTGAGTCAGACCATTGATCCATCTAGCTCTGTATCGTCTACACAGACTGGCAGCAGCTTCTCAAATGTTACAGGCAGAAGTTTCTCTCAGCCCTATCTGGATAGAACTTGGAACCTTCTGCATACAAACATGCAGATGCTCTTCCCAGAGCAGCCCCATCTCTTAAGCAGTCCTGCTCAACTTCCCCCTCCCAGATGTTTTTGGACTACAACTCCCATAATCCCCAGCCATAGTGGCAATAGCCAAGGATTATGGGAGTTGTAGACCAACATCTACCGGAGGGCCAAAGTTGAGCAGGCCTTCCCTAAGCGGAATATCTTACAGTGCTCACATGTAGTCTCCCATTCAAATGCAAACCAGGGTGTACCCTGCTTAGCAAAGGGGACAATTCATGCTTGCTACAAAAATACTAGCTCTCCTCCCATGAATGTACCCATGGGGATAAGAACAGCCCTGCTGGATCAGGCCCAAGGTTCATCTAGTCCAGCATCCTGTTTCACACAGTGGCCCACCAGATGCCACTGGAAGCCTGCAGGCAGGAGTTGAGGGCACGCCCTCTCTCCTGCTGTTATTCCCCTGCAACTGGTACTCAGAGGCATCTTGCCTTTGAGGCTGGAGGTGGCCTATAGCCCTCTGATTAGTAGCTGATGACAGACCTATCCTCCATGAAGTTATCCAAACCCCTCTTAAAGCCATCCAGGTGGTTGGCTGTCACCACATCTTGTGGCAAGAAATTCCATAGATTAATTATGTGCTGTGTGAAAAAGTACATCCGCTTGTCGGTCCTAAATTTCCCAACCTTCAGTTTCATGGGGTGACCCCTGGTTCTAGTGTTGTGAGAGAGAAAGAAAAATTTCTCTCTGTCTACCCTCTCCGCTCCATGCATACACTCCATACACTTCGATCATGTCTCCCCTTAGTTGCCTCTTTTCCAAGGTAAAGAGCCTCAAATGCTGTAGCCTAGCCTCATAAGGAAGGTGCTCCAGGCTCCTGATCATTTTGTTTGCCCTCTTCTGCACTTTTTCCAGTTTTACAATATCCTTCTTAAGATACGGTGGCCAAAGCTATATGCAGTACTCCAGATGTGGCCGCACCATAGATTTATGGGCATTATAATATTAGCATTTTTATTTTCAATCCCCCTCCTAATGATTCCTAGCATGGAATTAGCTTATTTCACAACTGCCGCGCACTGAGACAACACTTTCAATGGGCTGCCCACCACGACCCCAAGATCTCTCTCCTGGTCAGTCACCAACAAGTCAGATCTCATCAGCATATATGTGAAGTTGGTGTTTTTTGCCCCAATGTGCATCACTTTACACTTACTTACACTGAACCGAATTTGCCATTTTGTTGCCCAGTCCCCCTGTTTGGAGAGATCTTTTTGGAGTTTGTCACAATCAGTTGTGGATTTCACTACCCTAAATAGTTTAGTATCATCTGCAAATTTGGCCACTTTGCTGGTCACCCCAACTTCTAGATCATTTATGAACAAGTTAAAGAGCACTGGTCCCAGTACCGATCCTTGGGAGACCCCACTTCCTACCTACCTCCACTGTGAAAACTGTCCATTTATTCCTGCTCTGTTTCCTGTCCTTCAACAGTTACCATTTCACGCATGAACCTGTCCCCTTATTCCATGACTGCTAAGTTTACTCAAGAGCCTTTGGTGGGGAACTTTTTCAAAAGCTTTTTGGAAGTCCGAGTATACTATGTCAACCAGATCACCTTTATCCACATGCCTGTTGACACTCTCAAACAACTCCAAAAGGTTAGTGAGGCAAGACTTTCCCTTGCAGAAGCCATGCTGGTTCTCCTTCAACAAGGCCTGTTCTTCTATTTGCTTAACAATTTTGTCCTTAAGTATGCTTTCCATCAATTTACCGAGCACCAAAGTTAAGGTGACCGGCCTGTAATTTCCCAGATTCCCCCTGGATCCCTTCTAGAAAATTTTAAAAAATTTCATTTTAAAAGCTGCTCTGCAGACTTTTTTATTTTAAGTGCCAGCAGTCTGGTTCCATCTATCTTGGTTCAAGTGCAGCCCATCCCTTTTGTACAGGCCTTGCTTGCCCCAAAATGTATCCCAGTGCCTAACAAATCTAAACCCCTCCTCCCAGCACCAACCTATCATCCACGCATTGAAACCCCTCAGCTCTGCCTGTCTCACTGTACCTGCACGTGGAACAGGTAGCATTTCTGAGAATGCTACCTTGGGGGTCCTGGACTTCCATACACTACCTATCAGCCTAAATTTGGCTTCCAGGACCTCCCGACTACATTTCCCCACATCGTTGGTGCCTACATGCACCACGACAGCTGTCTCCTCCTCAGCACAGTCTATCTAGATGCTGCATGCTGTCCGCAACCTTCGCACCAGGCAGGCAAGTCACCGTGCGGTCAACACATGGGCCACAAACCCATCTCTCTGTACCTCTGAATCACCCACTACAAGGAGGCCCCCACCCCCTGGAGGAGTATCCCCTGTGTGAGAGGATATGGGCTTATCTTCCACGGAAGGGGTCCCTTCTAAAGAAGCATTTCCCTCTTCCTCAGACCATTGTCTTCCTTCCTTGAGACCTTCATTCTCCCTGAGAGCAGCAGAGCTTTCAGCCCTGGAGTGGGATACCTCTACCACATCCCTGAAGGTCTCATCCACATGCCTCTGTCTCTCTGAGCTTCTCCAAATCTGCCACCTTGGTCTCCAGAGAACGAACTTGTTCCCTGAGAGCCAGGAGCTCCTTGCACCGAGCACACACCCATGACTTCTGCCAATGGAGCAAATAGTCATACATGTGATACTCTATGCAATACAATGGGAAGTGCCCCCTCCCCTGCAGACTTTCTGTCTTCATAACTGATTTTGTTGGCTGTTTACAGTATTTATAGATAGTTTATTAGAAGGATAGATCTCAATTGTATTGGCCAGCTATTTAACTGTCCAAATAGCCTTTCTCAAGAATATGAGGGAGAGATCAGTACTTATAGGAGGAAGGGATTTGTACTTACCTTCTCTTCTCCACCAGGCTCCTTGTGATCACAGGGACTTGTTCCAGGCTCCCACACACACTTCCTGCTAAACTCCCGCAAAACTCCAATGCCCTGTTTGCTACCCATGTTTGATATGCTCTTGGGCCTTCACTTCTTATGTAGAGAGTAAGCTTCAAACTGAGAAACAGGATGTGGCTCAAAGGAATGTGGGACCTTCCACAGCCCTAGTTCACTCTACGCCTTCCTGGAAGGGACAAACAAAAACTGGATGCCACCGGAGTATGCTAGCCCTGGGAAATAACAAACACACAGACTAAGACTTATCTCTTAAAAAGATATCACCCCCTCAAAATCTCCCCTCCTCTTGTTACTTAGTTTGAAGGGGGGAAAGGCTTGATGTCGTTCTGTTTAGAAAAGCTTGCTCACCTCCTGAAGCTGCTTCTGCTCTTCCCAGCATAGGCTTCAAACTGGTATTCTATAACCTGGCACTGTCACCATTGTGGCCTGCCTTGTGTACCTGTTGTCACCCAAGGATGGAACAGAGGTCTTAAACGCCAACCATATTAATGCAGTAGATTGTTTCTACAGTGTCCTAGGCCCAAGTTATTTAGGGCTTTAAAGTCAAAACCAGCACTTGAAGTTTAGCCCAGAAACAAATAAGTAGTGAGTAGGGATAGTAAAAGAATGGACTTGTGTTTTGATTTTTGGTACTAAAGACAAGAAATATGACAACTGGATTTTGGACCACTTGTAGTTTCCAAACTGTCTTTGAAGGCACCCCCACCACAGAGCATTGTGGTAATCATGACAACTGGCACTTTGCTACTATACACACTCAGAGTATTCTTATAACATTCAATTGTATTTGGCCCAGATTTTTAACATCTGTTACATTGCCCCCGCAAAATTAAGAAAGTTGCAGTTCTCTTAGTTCCAAATAAGAGAGATAAAGAAAGTTAAATATAAATATTCCAATAAATGTCATTAAAATCCTCTCTCTCTTTTCAAGCATTGAATTAAGTCAGCAAATTGACACACTTGTTTGGTGCAGTAGAATGCAAACAGTAAATTACGGCTGGGGTTGGTGGGAATTGTAGTCCAATAGCTGGAGAGCCTCAGGCTGGCCACCCCAGGGTATGATCAGTGGGCTGTTTTAAATGTTGGAAACCTCTATTGGATACAAAGCCCTTGTTTACAATTCGTATTGTTTTATTTCAATGAAGAGTCATAACAAATACATTCACACGTCAACCAACACACAAAGTAGTAAAATAGCCTGCTGACACCAAAGTTGAAATTAAAAAGTCTATGTCAGGTAACATTTACCTATGCTACCTGCAAAATGCAAGAACACAACACAAAAATATGCACACACTTCCCTCTATGGGCAACATTTCAAGCTTAGATCTGGAAATCTAGAGCAATACTCAGAAAATTAAAACTACATGACACAACTGTTTTATGGGGAAAGCACCATTCCTTTCTCAACAAGTCATCACATAGGTCTGGTGGGAAATGATGCATTGATCTACAACAGGAGCTGTGACGTTTCCAGTTCAACATTCCACCTCCACCATGAACTCCACAGATAGCCCCTAACCCCCAACTACCTGTAGATATAAATACAAGGATGACTGCATTCAGCGCTTTGAATCCTGAAAATGCTAGGAACATGATTGTGCAATCCTTAAACAGGGCGTTACATGGCAATCCACAAGGCTTGACCTTTGTAAAAGTCATTGCTCAAGGGAAGACTCCAGCATAGCAACAGAAACACAGGTTTGGTTAATCAGAATATTAGACAAAGAACAATGTGTACCAGGGTAGGACAAAAGCTAATAAAACCCGACCCCTTTAAGGCATCTTGTGGAGTTGCAATCCCACCTCCCCCTACTGGAGAAAAACCAGTTTCAGACTGCTCTACCATGGAAGTATTCTGGTTGAATTTTCCGGTTGAATCTTCCTTGTCCTACCTCAGCCTTGCAATTAAGGATAGAAAATGTACCAGCTTGCCTTGCCTGTATACACTTGAGTGGTTTAAGTGGCAGGTCTTGCAAGCTACATTGTGTGGGAACCTATCAATGCTTTCCTAGGTTGAATAGCCCTTACTGAAGCAGAATTCAGCGTATCTTGAATGCAGTCTGCAGAAAGTGTGCCCTGGAAGAGGCACTAGGAGTAGGCTGTGTGGGCAGTAGGACTTGCAATAGATCAGAACAGGCCTGTAGAGACTCTGTCAAGGTTCAAGCCACCCGCAGTCCATGGTTGAGCACAGATGGTATTCTCATTGCAGCAGTGTTCCCAAGTGTAGCACATTACTGGTGACCGAAACATTGCACCCTGCAGAGTACCTGGCAACCCCCCTCCCCAAAACACACAGTGGAGGGAGAACAGAACCAGAAGAAGGAACACATGAGAAGAGCTACAGATATCTTGAAATCTCTAGGCAAGTATCCAGTGCCAGGTTGCAAGGCAGTGACCAATGGCCAAGGTATGGATTGTGGGGACTGAGGATGGGTGATTTCTTTAAGCACCAACAATACAAATCCAAAAAGCCCTTAACAGTTTGATCCTCGGATACCTGAAGGACTGCCTGCTTCCAAGGGTTTCTACCCATCCAGCAAGGTTGTCAGGGGGAACCTTTGCTCCTTGTGCCAATGACGAGAGAAGCTACGTTGTCGTGCACATGGGACAGGGCCTTCTCTGTTGTGCCCCCAGGCTATGGAATGCTCTCCCAGTGAATGTCTTCTCTGATATCTGTGGCTGCTTTTTAAAAATTAAAGACCTTTTTATTTGTTCAGGCTTTTACCCCTTAGGACTTTGCCAGACCTCTCAGCTCTCCTGCTTTTGTTGCCTTTTTTATGGTGGTTGGGTTTGTGTGTGTGTTATGGATGTTACTGTAACATTTTAAGGTTTTAAAATTATTTTAATGGAATTTTATTGTATTTTAACTTTTGTAAACCATCTCAGGGTGCCTTATGAAAAGTGGTATAAAAATTGAACAAACAATGCCCCATTATAAAACATCAGGACCAATTGGCCATTTCTTTAATGAAAGAATGGCCTAATTTTTATTTTATTTATAATTTTTATTTTATTTTATTTATTTATTGTTAGATTTATATACTGCCTTTCATTAAAAACAATCACAAGGCAGTTTACAAAAGTTAAAACACATAATAAAAATGAATTAAAAGTATTTAGCTAAAAATATAAAAACAATCTGATATTAAAATATACAAATACAAAAAACTATACATGGATAAAAACATGCAGAAGCAGCAATAAAACAATCATGTAAAGGCCTGGATAAAAAGCCAAGATTTAACCAGCTTCCTAAAAACTATGACGGAGTCTGAGGAGTGAATGGCCACTGGGAGACCATTCCAAAGCCTGGGGACAGCAACAGAGAAGGCCTGTCCCGAGTGCACAACAACCTAGCCTCCCTCATGGTCGGCACCTGGAGCAGAGCCCCCTCAGATGATCTCGTCAAGCGGGCAGAAAAAACACTTGGGAGCAGGCGGTCCCGCAGGTATCCCGGGCCCAAACCGTTAAGGGCTTTAAAGGTCAAAACCAGCACCTTGAATTGGACCCAGAAACACACTGGTAACCAGTGCAGCTCTTTCAAAATAGGTGTGATATGATCACACCGGGCAGCTCCAGATAGAACCCTAGCTGCCGCATTTTGTACAAGCTGCAGTTTCCATATATTCTTCAAGGGCAGCCCCACGTAGAGCGCATTGCAGTAATCCAGCCAAGACGTGACTAAGGCATGGGTAACTGTGGCCAGATTACCTTATTGAGAAAGGGATGCAGCTGGCGCACTAGCAGAAGCCGTACAAAGGCACCCCTGGCCACCGCCTCCACCTGAGCTTCCAAAAGCAGAGCCCGGTCCAGTAGTACTCCCAAGCTGTATACTTGCTCCTTCAAGGGGAGTGCAACCCCATCCAGAACTGGTAAAATCTCCTCATCCCAATTGGTTATCCTACTGACCAACATTACCTCCATCTTGTCTGGATTCAATCTCAGTTTATTAGCCCACATCCAACCCATCACGGTCTCCAGTCCCCGAATCAGGATATCTACCGCCTCCCTAGGATCCGGTGACAAGGAGAGATAGAGCTGAGTGTCATCTGCATATTGCTGACAACTCAGTCCAAGTCTCCGGATAACCTCTCCCAGCGGCTTCATGTAGATGTTAAACAGCATGGGATACAAAATCGAACCCTGCGGGACCCCACAGGCCAATGGCCACGGGATCAAGCAGTAGTCCCCTAGCACCACCTTCTGGACCTTCCCTCCAAGAAAGGAATGGAGCCACTCCAACACAGTACCTCCAATTCCCATACTCAAGAAGCAGCCCAGAAGGATACCATGATCAATGGTATCGAATGCTGCTGAGAGGTCCAGCAGAATCAACAGGGACGCACTCCCCCTGTCTAGCTTCTGGCGAAGGTCATCCACTAGAGCGACCAAGGCAGTTTCAGTCTCATATCCGGGGTGGAAGCCAGAACGAAAGATAACTCGTATCATACAAGACCCTCTGCAGCTGGGATGCCACCACACGCTCTATCACCTTGCCCCAAAAGGGAAGGTTAGATAGAGGTCTATAGTTGTCCAAGTTGGAGGGATCAAGGGAGGGCTTTTTTAATAGTGGTCTTACCACCGCTTCCTTGAGGCATGATGGCATCCTGCCCTCCCTTAATGAAGCATTAATGATCACCTCCAACCATCTACCTGTATCCTCCCTGGCAGCTTTTATTAGCCATGAATGACAGAGGTCAAGATCGCACGATGTCGCCCACACACTGCACAGGATCTTGTCCACATCCTCAGGCTGCACTAGCTGAAAAGAATCCAACACAACTGGACCAGATGGTACCAAAAGCACATCTGCCGGAACTGCCAAAACTCTGGAGTGCAGGTCAGCATGGATGCAAGCAACTTTATCTGCAAAGTGGCAAGTAAACTGATCACAATGAGTTGTAGATGATTCCTCCCCCATTACCTGGGGGGATGTGTGGAGCAATGTTTTTACCACAATAAACAGCTCTGTTGGTCTGCACTGAGCAGATGCAATGGAGACGGAGAAAAAACATTTCTTCACCGTCCCCACTGCCACGGAGTAGTCCCTAAAATGGGCTCTAGCCTGTGTTCAATCGGATTCCGCATGACTCTTCCTCCAGCATCGTTCTAGCCATCGTCCAAGTTGTTTCATCGCCCTAAGATACGAGGAAAACCAAGGAGCCGAACAGGCTCCACGAAACCAGAGAGGGCGTTTAGGAGCAACCAAGTCAACAGCCTGGGCCGTCTCTCCATTCCAGAGATCAACCAGGGCCTCGACAGGGTCACCAGCTCTGAACACTGGAAACTCCCCAAGGGCCATCTGGAATCCAAGCAGATCCATAAGCCTCCGGGGGCGGACCATTGTAATTGGTCCACCACGACTGCAGAGGGCAGACGGAGCAGTCAAACTAAACCCCACCAGATGATGATCTGTCCATGACAAGGGAATTATCTCAAACTCCCCCACCTCCAGATCATTTATTCCCCGCTCAGCAAAAACCAGATCCAGAGCGTGTCCTGCCATGTGGGTAGGCCCTGATACCAGCTGAGACAGGCCCATGGTTGCCATGGAAACCATGAAATCCTGAGCCGAACCCACTAGGGGGGCCTCAGCATGGACATTGAAATCCCCCAAAACAATAAGTTTGGGGGAACCCAAGGCCACCTCCGAGACCACCCCCACCAGCTCAGGTAGGGAGACTGAAGTGCAGCGGGGTGGTCGGTACACCAGCAGAATCCCCAGCCTATCTCGGAGGCCCACCCTCGAAGACAAACACTCAAAATTCTGAGATTGCCTGACTGGGCAACTGGAAATGGGGAGGGTCTCTCGATAGACGACTGCAACGCCCCCTCCCTGACCCTCCAGGCGGGGCTGCTGCACCCTCAGGAAACCTGGAGGACACTGCTGAGCTCATCCAACCCTGCCCAGCTCATCCAACCATGTCTCCGTCACACATACCAGGTCAGCATGCTCATCCACAATCAGATTGTGGATGAGAGATGTTTTAGCATTAACCGACCTGGCATTCAGTAGCAGCACCCTAATCCTCGAGAGAGTGTTCTCAGAGCTCCCAGGGATCTCAGGGTTGGGAGAAGGGCTGGAAAAAGGAACAGGCCTCAGTTGCCTGGACCATTTCCCCCTGTAATGGCCAGCCCAACTCCCACCGCCATCTCTCCCTCTGCCCGCTACCAGTGGTATTGCTGCCCCCACACCAACCCCACTTTCCTGCTCTCCCGGGCACATTCCTCAGTCCAGCCAACCACAGCTCCACAACTTAACAAAAACCAAATCCAGGACCCACACAGGATATGCTGATTTCTTGATAGAAGAGATGTCCGGAAGATCTTCCAACCTCAGGCAGCTCACTCCAAGGTGAGAACCACAAGGATGAGAGCCCTTGTGCTCTCGACCTCCAGCTCACGCCAAGAGGCTCACACCCCTGGCTCAGCCTGAGCTCTAATGAAACCCCTACATACATCCCCAATGCTGAACCACATTAGGCTGCTGTTCCACCTTCCCCATTAAAAAATAATCCAATGAAAATTCCAGAAAGTAAGAACCAAGAATCCAGGCTGTTCAGACTCCCCCTGTGAAGGTTGGGTATGTTGGAAGTTAAAGGACTTTGCGCTGTCTTGTCTCAAACAGTGGAGAACAGACTAGTAAGTCAGAGGGCTAGAGGATCAAGACATTGGTCATCCCTTCTCTACTGCTCTGACTATCCCTTTGAATATGTAGATTGCTAATCTCAGGGATTAACTTCCTTCCTCTCTCCCTTCTTTACCTGCCCTTCTACCTTGCAACATGGCAAGCCTCTCTCCCTGCACCATGTGTGCAGAGAAGATGCAGAATCCATCTGCATCCAGCTAGATAGATAGATTAGAGATCCTAACTCCTCACTTTCCTATCTAGAATGGAGTTCCTTAATAAATGCCTTATATATTGATTAGAAACTATGAATTGACTCCAAGTTACTTTACTCTCAGCATACACGCATGCCTAACTAAATCCGCTGTGTTGTGCCTATTTGCACTCTGCTATAATGAGAAAGGGATTCTCTCACCACAGAGAATTTCCAACAGGGTAAGGGCTCAGTTGCAGCATTCCTAAATGACTGTTCCTTTGATCTACTGTGTACTATTTGGTTTTGAGGCATTTGTTTTGTTTATTCATTTGTTTTCATCTTTTCTGGTCAAAAAGGCATTTTCCCACAAACCCGAATCTGCCTCCAATAAAAATGGCTAGAATTCATTCCGGTCAATTTTTGCTCCCCCCTTCTGTCTGACCCCACCAGCCTTAAGCTTAATTTACAGCTTGTAAGTACTCCAATATCTTGTCTAGAATAGTTGCATACATTCAATAGGCCCTCTTCAAATTACCACTTTCCACTAAAGGAAACAAAACTATGGAAATCTTGCCATACTTGAATTTTCTTGCCAGAAAGTACATTTGTAGTCTTGGAGAAATAGAAGATTAATCAATTATGAGGAAAGAAACACAAATACAATGAAGCTGCTATATTCAGAAAACTTTGGAAATAGTTTTCCAGAAACCATTGGTTCTCAACTGCTCAGCTGAGACCCTGAAGTGGAATGCGCCAGAAACCAATGCTACCTTTAATCTTTGATTTTAAAAAAATGAAAATGGGAGAAAGAACACACACAGAAGAAATAGGGACTTGAATAGTAAAAACAAACGTGCTTTAATCACATGCTTTGATTAAAGATCAGAAAAAGTTGAGGGTGCTACCATAAATGACGATGACAGAACCTCCTAGTTGTCAGTCCATTGTGCAAAAAAACTTTTTTCAATTTATGTTGCATTGTATCTATGATAGCAATTTATGGAAAATAAGGACTCCTTGTTTCCCAAACTTCTGGTTATCCAGAAGTCTAAAATAGTAGAAAACAAAGCTGTAAGAAATGTAAATCAAGTCTGAACCCAGAAGGCTCAGAAGCCAGAAGTTCTGCTTGTCAAAGGTTCACTGCACCCTCCTGTCTGTATAGACCTTGAGAGATCTCCTACACAAAGCTCTTACCTAGACTTCTCAATCCACCTAAATTAATCTAACTGAATGCTTGTCCAGGCTGATCTTTTAAATTTTTGTGGGAGTGATGGGAATTTCCACAGCACCTATAGTCAACTCATTTCAATACTTAAAATTGCTAAAACCTGCAATTTACTAACAAGCAAGTTTATATTTCAGAACTGAGTGTGAACTCCTATACAGCCAATTGCCTCTTACTGCTATGCCATTCTGAAGCATGCTTTCAGAAGGTAAACACAGAACTTGCAGGCTTTAAAGCACAAGAGACACACCACTTAAGTATTCAGGAATATCAGGTGCTAAAGTTTTTCGTGAACTTGAGCACCAAGTATGCAAAGTCTTGCTTGTAGCCTGAAGGCTGTACCACAACAGAAACAAATCCCTAAGATCTAGGTGTTAGGAAAAAGGAAAAGTCTTCATGTTGAGGAAGACTCGCTTCCTCAGCATGCTGTTTTCTACATGCAGAAAGATTCTTTTTCCCCATGGAAGCTTATTCAACTTCTCCATCAGCTGCTAGCTGAAGTATCTGAAACAAACAATGGCAACATTTGTATGTAATGGGAAATCACGGGTAGATGAACCCCTGGTTAATTTCTGTAACCATGAATTGCATCACGAACCTTTGTCCAACCATAGGCCGGCAACCTCCAATTTCATAGTGAGGGGGGCCCTCGCCCTCCCTCTTCCTGGTTCGCCAAGCCTCATCCCAGCAGACTCTGTAGTGCTTGCATTGCCAGACTGTAGGCAAAGTGTCAGAATGTCTGTAGGGTGGCAGCCATTGGCTAGGATCTTCAAGGGGGCATGCCGAGCGCGATGATGCCTTTTCAGAATGGACCACCCACCTTCAGCAGGGAAAAGGCATTTAAATCCCTTTAAAATGGCATTTAATCCCTTTGTCTAACTGCATTTGCACCACTACCCTTGTAAGAGCCCCATACTGAAACAGTCTCACATAAGCACTATTTCTGGCAGGGGGGGGCATGTAGAGAGGCACTATTTTTCTGTCACTCTGGAAAGGGATCATGACAACTTCCTAGGCAGAAATATGTATATGAGGGAGGGCAAAGGTTTCTGGGGACTGGTCCACTGTGACCAAGGATGCTCTTAAGATGGCAGACCAGGAACACCCAATCACATTCCTACCCCCGTGTCAGCTTGCCACCCAGGGATTAGTGCTCTCATGAGAGGGCCAGTCCACTAAGGAGGACTGGAGGCCCCAAGACCTTCGCTCCTCCATCCGACTGAACTCTCATGAAGTAGGCCATCCAAATCAAGGGGGACCTACTTGTGTAGGGCCCCCGTTCTCTCTGGTGAATAATAGAACTGGTACACCATTCATTCATTCATTCATTCGATTTCTATACCGCTCTTCCAAAATTGGCTCAGGGCGGTTTACACAGACCATGACTCCATCCTTTCCAGTCAACCCCTTTCATAATCCCAGGCAGTAGTGGCCACTCATGTGTCCGTGGTACAGGTTGGGCAGAGTAGGAAAACACTGGATTTGGGGATAGATCTTTACCCTCATTCAAATTTCCCGGGGGTTGGACTAGCATTGCAGAGTATGCAGATCAGCTGTCACGGGGAATTACAGAAGAAGGGAGCCCCAGTTATCACTGATCCCAGGAAAGCAGGGTTGCCGTGCCATGTGAAAACAAACATGCACGTGTGCCAATGGACAATCGGAGTAGCAGAGGGACTGCTTTTTCACTGCAGTCGCCAAGACAGGGAAAGGTGATGCTGGGGTACCCATCCCCACAGCTTACTTGTGTGGAGCAATCAGGCTGGGCAGCACCTGCCATCCATCCAGCCTGCCTGCATGCATGTCTCTACAACCTTTCATTCTCATAAAAAGCACGGTCCTTGGGAAATGGGCTATCACTGCATATTATTAGTGATTCTGCCCCATCCCACTGTACCCCTGGATGGTTCTTCTCAGGAGTGCTGCCACAGAGTCTGTTCTTGCACATGAGGGGATGGGCCCCCTTCCCCGACTTTCTTGTACAGAAAATAGAGCAGACACATTCAATAATTCCTGGGCGGGGCTGCCTTTTAAAGCCAACCCTGGGTATTGCTGCCCTGTCATATATTAGCTTTGCAACTATCTAATTTGGTTGCCTGGTTTATGGTGCCACCACAACTACATGTGCTTGTCTACATATTGTTTTATCGATTTATTTTTGGTGACCAACATACATAGAGCCCCTCCATCCTCCCCCTTTCTCTTCTGGTTTCCAGAAATTGGAACAAGAAAAACAGTGGAAAGCAGACAACCCCAACCCCATGTGACTTTTCCCTTTGACAGGCAACAGCTTGAGGAGCATGGAGACTTGGGGTGGGGCAAGTGCTAGGAGAAGCAGCCATCGAGAAAAACAGCAGGCATGGAGCAGGCATGTTCCTGTGTGGGTCTAGGGTGCCCTCTATTATTTTGTTTCCAGGAATGGCACACAGCCATGGTTATGGCAGCGCCTCCATTTAGATGCAATGCTACCACCTTAAAACTTCAGGTGGGAGCAGCGAAATTCACTACAGTCTGAAGGTTCAAATTGCAGTTTAGCAAGGGAAACCACAGGTCTCTTTTGCCACACAACTGTGATTTCACACTTTCAAACATTCAGGAATTCCAACCTCTGCCCCATTCAACTCCAGTTTGGTGTTACATATGAATGGGGTCAATATGTAATGCAGATATATCAATATCCCAGGATGTCCCCACTTTCAGAATTTAGGTGGATGGCAGCAGAGTATATTCTTTTCATTGGTGGCAACCCAAGTTGGAAGAGCTTATCCAGATTGTTATAGAAGATTTCTATAACCTATCATTCAGGTATCACCTGGAGACTACTACTATTTATTAATTATTTATATTATTATTATTATTATTATTATTATTTATCCATCCATCCATCCATCCACTTTATTACGGCCAACGGCCAAATAAATTATTATTTATTAAACAAGGCTTTTTAAAATTGCTTTTGCTGCTTTATTGGTTTTATGGATTTTATTGATGCTGCCTGATATTAATCTATTACTTATTGTTTCTTTTATTGACTATTTATTCAATTTCTATACTGCCCTTCCAAAAATGGCTCAGGGCGGTTTAGACAGAAAAATAATAAATAAATAAGATGGATCCCTGTCCCCAAAGGGCTCACAATCTAAAAAGAAACATAAGATAGACACCAGCAACAGTCACTGGAGGTACTGTGCTGGGGGTGGATAGGGCCAGTTACTCTCCCCCTGCTAAATAAAGAGAATCACCACATTAAAAAGTGTCTCTTTGCCAAATTAGCAGGGGTTTTACTGATCCTTATTCTAAGTTTTGACAGGTAAGCAGTGGAAGCTCCTCTTTAGGGCCAAATGGAGGCAGGCCCTTCCAAGAAAGAAAAATAAAATACTTAATTGCATTAAATCAATTAAACAAATCACTTAAATCGCTAACTGAGCAAAGAGGCACCTTTTTAAAGTGGTAATTCTCTTTATTTAGCAGGAGGAATGTAACTGGCCCTATCCGTTCCCAGCACAGCATCCCCCAGTAGCTGTTGCTAGTGTCTAACTTAGATTTCTTTTTCAGATTGTGAGCCCCTTGGGGACAGGCAGCCATTTTATTTATTTGATTGTTTATATCTGTATAAACTACTTTGGTAATTTCTGTTGAAAAGCAGTATAAAAATATCTGTTCTATTCGTAACTAACACTTCTGTGTGACCTTAATCACTGCTGACTATTTAATCCTATTTTGATTTTGATTTGTCCATTGCTTCTCTCAAGTCTGAATCCTGAGCCTAGGCTCTTGCTGGCAGAGGAAGGGACCTGCAAATTACAGATCACATGACAAGGTTTCCTTGCTCCAGTCTTCTCCATACAGGGAGGGCCATACTGGCTTCTCTTGTCTTGGCCCCCTTTGGGCAGGAAAAGTCCTAGGGATATTGCTGAGTTGGCAAATGATCAGCCAATAGAAATGGCCAGCAAAAGGAATGTTTAGCCATCACATAAAGCACAATGGCATACCATAATCTTGGACAGGGCTGGCCCCCAGATATTCCTTCAGATAGAACTTCTCTCTGATTGGTCAACTTTCCAGTCTGAGTGCTGGGCCATGCCCACAGAGACCAATTGGCATATTGGCAGGAAGAGGCATAGTTCTAAAGAGCAAAGTATCCCCTTCCCCTTTTGCTTCGCTGTTTCTAGATATAGGAAAAGGGCTGGCTCCAGTGGATAGAATTCAGGGTAAGTAGGCCTAGGCTAGTAGACCTTTCTTTCCAAATTTGCATTCCAGTTTGTGTTGGCAACTCCTACTGAAGCTATTCTTGCAGGATCCCCCCTCCCCACACACAACGTTTTCCACAATATTAACCCATGGGAAGGACCTGCCTGCTTCTCAAAGCAGCTTACATAGCAAAAGGAATGAGAAAATTATTCTCTGTACCCCTAGATGGCTCTCCCCCAAGAAAGACTGTGGTTCCTCCCGCCAAAAATCCCCAATCTATGCTTATAACAGCAGTACATACAGATATTATTTACATAATTTCTGTTTCTATAAGCTTGAAGTAGAATAAAATATCCACCTTATTTCACTGTTTTGCAAATGCTTACAGGCTCAAAACTGAGAATTACACATTTTCTCCTCACGAATAATAAATGATTTTGTGGTCTGCTCTTTTTTATTGCATCAGAATAGGATTTTGTAAAATGAATCATGGGGAATTGTTTTAAAAGATGCCTTTCCCTGCCACTGAAGTGCTTGCTTATTAGTCCTTAAAAAAAAGAAGAAAAAGGGTAAATCCAGGTATTGTTTGAAATCAGATTGGTGGTCTATACATATTTGCCTATATTGTCTGCAATTTGATGTCTTTTCCATCTTGATAGATCTTTTTGTGTGTGTGTCAGAGTTTGAACAACTTCTTGAATACACTTAGTGGTATTCAAAGGCATATTCCCCCTGAATCTTGATGATTCACATTATAGCCATCATGACTAACAGCTAGACCTCTCTCTTTATGAATTTTCCTAATCCATGTTTATATCCCCTAACTGTGCTCTCTCTGTGTGTGTGTGTGTGTGTGTGTGTGTGTGTGTGTGTGTGTGTGTCCGTCATTGGATGGGTCTGCCAGTTAGGGAATTATGGATCCTTGAGGAGGGTGTTAGAGACCATAGGAAGCTGTCTTCTACTGTATCTATGTTTTTATATTTGTGTGTACTGTAGGAGAAACTTTATGGGAAATATAGGAACTGGTGCTCAATATGGTGAACAGTATTCATATTACATTTGAGTGTTGAAAGTACTTCATAGATACCATTTCATGAACCATGATAAAAGTACTGTAAAATAGGTTAGCTGGAGCAATGGAGTTAAGCAATATCAGTTGGCTACCTACTAAGTTAATGCATATGGTACAGTACTACCCATTTAATCTTTAAGGGCTACTCATTGGCATACAGTGGTTACCCAAAAGTGTGTTACCCACCCTTCCACATACACACAAAGTATGTGTGCTGTAGTGGTGTAAGCTAAAGAACTCACAGAAAATATTTAGATTCACAAATAATGCCAAAATTCCAGTAATGAGTTTGGAAGTCTGATGATTTTTAAAATAATAATAATATAGATTATTATTATTTTAAAAATCATCAGACTTCCAAACACACATATACAGTGGCACATTTAATATATATCGTGTAAACACTGTTGTAGTGAGATGACTGTACACTCAGTTGGCCCCACCAAATTCAAACTTCACCAGCCGCCACTGATGGTAAGTCACACTAAGGTAAAGTGTGTTGTCAAGTTGATTTAGATTCCTGGCACCCACAGAGCCCTCAGGTTTTCTTTGATAGAATACAGGAGGCGTTTACCATACCATTGCCTCCTCCCACGCAGTACAAAATGATGCCTTTCAGCATCTCCCTATATCGCTGCTACCTGATATAGTACCAGTGGGGATTTGAACCGGCAGCCTTCTGCTTGTTAGTCAAGCATTTCCCCACTGCGCCACTTAAGCAGACTGTCAAAGTGACTCAAATACTTCAGTGCCTTTCTATAAATAGATGCTTAATGCTTCCATAGAACATCCCTGATTTAAAAAGGGATCTCATAATAAAACACCATCTTTTCTCAAGAACAAAAGAATGGGCAGCTTCTCCAATGCATCACTATTGAAAACAGAACACTGTAAAGAACACCAAGCTCAAGCAAAAGCCATGTTTCCAGTACATGATCAGTATAGTACTCGTCACTAACAAACACGTTATCTTAACTTGGGAAATGGCCATCTAGCTGCCGTAACCCATTAGCAAGTGCTTTCAGTTTCCTGTAACTACCTACTCAACTTGAACAGAGGGACCCACACATTGAAATTTAGCAAATTTTGAAACAGATCTGCATCTTCTTGCAACATAGAGTCTCAAAAGCCCTTGGCTACAGAATGAAACCAAGTTTGCTTCAAGTCTTGTCAGACTGCTTGAGTTATAGGATTCTGTATCTGCTATCCACTATCACCAGCATCAGATTTTCATCTTGATGTCTAGTAGAGGTTTGCTTGTTTTTTAAAAAAAGTTAAAAGCTTTATTTGAAGAAAATATGAATGACATTATCAGGATATTGCATAGGGCTGATTATTCTAGTGCGCTAGACTAGCAGAGTGCATTCACATTATTTATCAAATTTGTATACCACCCCAAACTCAAGTCTCTGTGTTTTATGTTTACAACTACATAAAACAGATTTTAAAAAATAAAAAATAAAAAGCTTAACACAATTTAACACACAATTAAGTTAATAATCTTGGGTGAAAAGGTAAGTAAAAGTCAGAGATGGGGAGGCTCTTATCTCAATCCAGAGTCACAGGGCAGAAACAGAGAAGGCCCATCTCTATGTGGCCAGCCAGATGATCTGGTGGAAACTGCAGATGGATCGCTCCAGATCATCTCAATTGGTGATGGGGCTCATAGCAAAGAAGACTTACTCTTAAATACCCAGGGCCTAACTAAGCTCTTTAGGGCTTTATAAGTTATAACTAGCACCATGTATTTTGCCCCTAAACTTATCAGTAGCCAGTGTAGCTCTTTTAATATAGGAGTAATATGGTCTCTTCAAGATGACCCGGAGACAACCTGACTACCCAGGCAGCCCCACATAGATCGCATTGCAGTAGTCAAGTCAGGAGATTACATTAAAGCAAGGTTTTCCAGTAGATACTCTATTCACTTTCTGTGTACACTCAAAAATATACAGCACATAAAAAGCAAGAGAGGCTGTGGCTGTAGCTTGCCCATGCTTTTGTAGAGAAATGAGTTCTTGCCTCAGATCTTCAGTGCAGCTCCAAATGCAGAAGGCACAATGCTGTGAAATTCTCCAGTTAGCTTTGTAGGCCAAAAAATAAAAATAAAATAAAAATCTTGGCAGCTAAAACATTGCCATTGCCAGCTGTCTCTGGCATTGTTCCACACTCCAGAGGTAGAACTGGTAGTGTAGGCTCAGGGCACACTTATGTATCATAAAACACACACAAGCCCTGTGTGTGTTTTCTGATACATAAGTGTGCCCTGAGCCTATACTACCAGTTGTACCTCTGGAGTGTGGAACAATGTCAGAGATAATACCAGTTCTACCTCTGGAGTAAAACTAATTTGAAGGTCAAAGTCACACATTTCCCAAGAGTAGTGGCATGCAATCCCCCCAAAGAATACAAGCATTTAAGATAAAGAACTTTGTAAACACCTCTCTTTTCTGTCAAGTGGTCCCACTGACATAATGTGCAAGTCTTGTAAGAATCGTAATCCAAGAGATAATCATATCTTTTCTCTACAACTTTAAAGGGGGGGGGGCAGAATCCAAAGAGGCACTTGGACTCATGGAAGGGGTTTCTGCTGGCACAATGGAACATTTGACTTACTGAACAACTAATCTTCACAAGCTATTTGAGAGTGCTTTTTTAAACCTCCCTCTGCATCAAAAAAACCCATGTGTTCAACACTTCTATTTAAGAGAAACAAGTCAAAGGCTGAAATCCTGTACCTATTTCTTTGGAGGAAGTCCTGTATAACTCACTGGAACATCTGAGCAAGTACGCATAGGATTGGGCTGCACGGCTCCCACATGCTCAGAGAATTAATTTCACAATCTCTAAATCCTTGACTAGATCTGTCAAAAGTGGGTGAGGATGCAATGGCTCTGACTGATCACAATTGTCATGTGTGTGCCTGACTTTACCTGTGCCTCAGAAACATAACTAGGATCAAAGTTTCAGCCTATTTGGCCCTCATGCTAAAAGAACTGGAAAGCACACACTCATGCAGTACTACACACTTGGATGAGAGACAGAGGACAAGCAAGCAGACCAACAAATTAGCTGTGTTTGTGAGTTTGTATCTGGGATGGCTTTAGGGTTGCCATGTGCCCCCTTCAAAAACTATACTGATCTGTATTTCTTCTCACCTTATTTAACAGAGACTTAAGCTCTGCTCAGGTGTTATGAAAGTGGGGGTGCTGTACATTAGTGCTCCTCAGGGCATGCCAGCAAGCCCTGCCCCCACCATGAAGGTGCTAAACCCTTGCCCTCTCCACAATTACAGCATGTGTCTCACAATTACAGAGTATTTATGGAGAGGAGATTCTTGTAATTTGTTAAAAACCTTTAATTACTTTGCAATATAAACCCTTCAAGTGTAGCTGCCAATAACTACTGTACATATATATGTAAAATGTGGCACCAAGTATCAAAACAGAATGTTTTACTAAAAACATAGGGATGAAAATGTGTTGCTGGTGGAACGATTTGGTGAGTTGCTGACAGTTGGCTAACAAAAAGAACACAGAATCTGATTTAACACACAAACAGAAAAGTAACAAAAAATATATGGTGGTTACTGCTGCTATATTGTTAACATAGGTTTGCAGGACAGATGAGGACATCTTGCATGAAATACAGAATTGGATTACTGTGAAATCTGGCTGGAATCTGAGGAAGAGCAGAAAGATTGACAGGTTGCTCACCTGTAATTGGTTCTTCTAGTGGTCATCTGGGCTTCATGCATGCTCAGAGAACATTTCAGCAACTTCCCAAGCTTCTCAGCTCTTGCTTTTGGTGGGAACCCCTCCCCCAACCCTATATGCAGCTGTATCTCATCCCCTCAGTCAAGGAGCCTACCTAAAGGAGACCCAGTGGGGAAGATGAGGGTGGCATGTAAAAGCCTTGATGATCACTAGAAAACCAAAGTTACAAGTAAGTAACCTCTTGTTCTTCGACATGATCTCTGGCCCTTACACTTCTGGACACATAACAAGCTGCCTTACCACCTGGAGGAAGGTTCTAGCTAAAAATTGACTGTAAAACTTATTTCCCCAAGCTGGCATCCCTTCATGCTCGAGCATCTATTGTATAGTGCTGGGTGAACATGTTGTTGTCCAAGTGGCCGCCTGGCAAGTTACTTCCAGTGGCACTGCACTATCAGAGGCTACGGAAATGGTCATGGTTCTGGTGGGTTGTGCTTTTACGGTCAGTGGTGGCTGCTTCTTTGTGAATTTATAACATAGTTCAATTGTTGATACTATCCATCAGGAGATGGATTCAGCTGAAACCTGAAGACTTTCTTTTGACCTTCATAGAGGACAAAAAAAGAGATTGGTCCGTCTCCAGGGTGCCATATGCGGTACATAAAATGCCCAAGGCCTGCCTGAGAACCAGGAGATGCAAGCAGCATTCTGCCTTAGAGAATCTGGAAAAAACACAGGTAAGTTGATGGGTTGTGGATGATGGAATAAGGATGACACCTTTGGAAGGAACCGAATGTCAGGCCTGAGTACTACCTTATCTTTATGAAAGGTAAAGTAGGGGCCATCCATGCAAGACCTGCAGCTCGCCTACCCTGCGTGCAGAAGTAATTGCCACCAAAAAACCAACCTTCCAAGTAAGTAGTCTGTGGTCTATTGTGGCGTGTGGCTGAAATAGTGGTTATAATAAATTGGCTAGCATACGCGAGAGGTCCCATGCTGGTACCATCCGTGGTGCATCTGGGTATAGATGGGCCATTCCCTTTAGGCATTTTTTGTGTCATTATGGAACTAGGCCTGACCTGTCCCTGAGGTAAGATGTAATGGCTGCCAGGTGTACCTTTATCAAAGGTAACTTAAAAACCCTTTCCCTTCAAATTTAAGAGAAAAGTGCACACGTGCTGAAACACTGAAACCCTGTTATGAAAACTTAGAGTAACATGTCCATTTATGAACATAGGATTTTGTCATAGCCAGTTTGGGGGTGGCCTGAAGCACTCTGCGTAATTCTATGGGGAAAGGAACCAACATCGTCTGCACTGTCAGGTGGAGGGACTGTGTGTCTGGGTGAAGTTGGTGGTTGTGGAATGGGAGATGCAATTAGTCAATTAGGAGGCAGTGGTGTAGTAGTGTTGGACTAGGACTGGGGAGACCCGAGTTCAAGTCCCCATTCAGCCATGATACTTGCTGGGTGACTCTGGGCCAGTCACTTCTCTCTCAGCCTAACCTACTTCACAGGGTTGTTGTGAGGAGAAACTTAAGTATGTAGTACACTGCTCTGGGCTCCCTGGAGGAAGAGCGGGATTTAAATGTATGTATGTATGTATGTATGTATGTATGTATGTATGTATGTAAGTAAATAAAGTAAGTAAGTAAGTAAGTGAGGTTATAGAGATGCAGAAACCAAGGCCAGTGAGGCAAACACCACTCTAGGCTCCTTGGAGGAAGAGTGGGATATAAATGTAAATAGATAAAATAAAATAAAATAAAAATACATACATACAGTGAGGTTATAGAGATGCAGAAACCAAGGCCAGCAGGTTTAACCATGGTATGGCCAGAATACAATTTGTGCTTTCCTTCCCAATCGTTAGAAGGACCCATGGTAGCAACAGGATTGGAGAAAAGAGGTACAGAAAACGGTTCTTACATGGAATGGTGAACGCATCTCCAAACGAATGAGCTCTTCTGCCTGCCCTTGAGCAGTAGTGGTGGCACTGGCTGTTGTCCACAGTGGTAAAGACATTTGATGTAGGAGTCCCCCATGGGCGGAACATGACCTGTAGCACCCCCACCCCACCCGGGCCCCA
Source organism: Hemicordylus capensis (assembly GCF_027244095.1). Lineage (NCBI taxonomy): Eukaryota > Metazoa > Chordata > Lepidosauria > Squamata > Cordylidae > Hemicordylus > Hemicordylus capensis. Next base: position 242,484,921 of record NC_069659.1, on the reverse strand, counting down.
TCCATGAGAGATCGTAGGGTATCTGCCTAGTGTGTCTGCCTGTTTTGTCTGGCCTTAAATGTGGACTGCTTGTGGGATAATGCGATGTCAAATGCACAATTCCCAAAGGGTCATGGCTAAGCCTAGGAGGCTTCTGGAGCCCATTCTACGCTGTCTATAGATATAGGCATTGGCCATTGTATTGTTTGAATTGTCACTAAAGTTCCGGCTATGATAGGAAGGAAGCATTTTAGCACTTTAAACACAACAAGGAGCTCCAGTTTGTGTGTTTGGTCTTCTCTAGCACTTGCCAGTGTCCCTTTAATATAATAGTCTCACATGTGCACTCCCCATCCCCGTTCAAAGGCGAGGAACTGAAGAGTGAAAAGGGCTTCCTGTTGACAGCTGATGTGGAAGTATACACCAGTGCAGCAAAGTGCAGGCATGTGTTTTGTGAGTCTGTGAGGGCTAAAACTGTTCATAAGCCATCTTTGAAGGGTGTGTGAGCGTGGGGCACAACTTACATGGCAGCCGCCAAATGGTCTAGGAGGGGCTGGCCATGTGTGATACACCCTGTATCACCAGGGTGGTGAGTGTGTAGAGTCTTGCTTCTGGCAAGAAGATTCAAATTCACTTGGAGTCCAAGATTATGCCAAGGAATTGGATGTGCTTTGTAGAGTAAAGTTGTCACTTTCAATAATTGATTTGCAATCCCAAAGTCTCCAGAAATGTAACCATTTCTCTGACTGCTGCAGAAGTCATTCTTGGCGATTCTGCTGCTATTAACCAATCATCAAGTTATGGGAAGATTTGGAAATCGGCCTCTTGAAGATTGGCTATCACTGGGGTCACACACTTGGTGAAAATCCTGGGAGCTGAAACCAATCTGAAGGGAAAAGCCCTGAACTGGTAGGCATGTGGTCTTATTTGGAAACAGAAATTTCCAATGTTGGGGTTTGATAGAGATGCAATAATACACGTTCTTAGGTCTAAGGATGCCATGGGATGAATCATGGGTATCGTGATCATACAGAAGCATTTGTAAACTATGTATTTGTTTAGTTTCCTTAAGTCTAGGATGGGGTGCAGGCTGCCAACTGTCTTTGGAATTGAGAAGTACGGGAAGTAGAACCCTTGTGGTGAGAGGTCCAGAGAACTCTTTCTATGTTTCTTTACCCAAAAGGCTTGCGACTTCCTCCATGAGGATTCTTAAAGGGTATTGGACAATTTTCTATGAGAAAGGTGGTATTTCTGTGAATTCTAGGATGTATCCCATTTGCATTGTAATGGGGACCAAATTGTCAGAAGTTATGCATTCCCAAGAAGGTATGTATGGGGTTAAATGGGTTCCTATGGCCAGAATGGGAAAGTCCTTGTTTCTTAGAGTAAGAGGATGATCTTTGCTTTTGCTAAAGTGTTTGGGTCATAGGATTGTTTGTTTGTAGGGAAATAGTGCTATGGATGAAAGGACTGTTCAGGTTTGCCAAGCGAATTGGTAGCGTGGCCATTTGTTCTGCTTTAAAGGTCGAGAAGTGGTTGACTGGTAGTTCATGGAGCGGGCTATACTCTAATTTCTGGAGGATCTCATCTGTTTAGACCCCAAAGAGGGCCTGTCTCCCAAAAGGAGAAGTCCTCTAATCTAAAGCATGCTTCAAAAAACATGAGACCTGACAATCTTAGCCAAGTATGCCTGTGTATAGCTGTCAAAGTAGCCATAACCTTGGGGTGTGCATTCAGTAGAGTGTCTGGTGGAGTAAAGTTCTTGCTTGGCTGGTTGTGCAGCCCCTTTAAGGAACACCTTGGCTGGGACTCTCTTGTCCTGTGGTAGGAGACCCAGAAAGAGGGTTATCTTCCCCCAAAGACAATGATTGCAGCATTGATTATAAGCCTGATAGTTGGCTATCTTTAGATGTAGGGCTGCTGCCGAGTACCAAACATGTCCAGATTTCTGCCCCTTTGTCACATGGATTGGAGATAGATTTTCCTTTGGATCTGGTCAGTGAAGCTTCTACAACCACTGCATTTGGTGTAGGGTGCTTGTGTTGGAAAAGCAGATGAATCACTCTCTGTTTGCACTCTATAAAAATTATGTAATCACTTGGTAGGTTGGGGCAGAGAAGGTTTCTCACAGTTTTTTACTATCTCCATAAGAACAGAATTCATGGGCAAGGAGGTGGTGTCATGGCTCAGACCTCTGAGTCAGAAGAGTCAGAGGAGGAGCAGGAGGACTTGGCTGTGAGAACCAACTCAGAAGCTGAGCTGGAACGGCAGCAGACGGGGGAATCTGGACAGCTGACAGAGATGAGGGCTGAGGAGACTGATCAGGAGGAAGCTGGAGTTTCAACTGTGTTAAGAAGACATCTCAAGAGAAAGGCTCAGTGGAAGACATGCAGGCGCAAGATCTCACAGGAGAGGAAATAGAAATGCTGAGTTAGGAAAGCCTAATTGGCTGCCAGTTATCTCAAGGCCTATATCAAGCAGACGCTGTTCCTGAGACAGTACTGTCAGCAATGTTGTTTTCCGCAGTGTTCCTCGTACTTTAATTGTTCAACCTTCCTTGTTTCAGCCTGTCCTTGTTCTGTTCCTTCCTTGCTCCTTTATTTCAGTTATCGTAGAGGGGGACACCTAGCTTAGTTTTAAAGGACTTTATTTTGGCTTATACTACTTTATCTTTGAGAGTCTTTTTTTTGTTTTGGTTCGTGCTCCTAAGCTGCTACTCTTATCTATAGAATTTCCATCGTGACTCGCAGAAGTGGAGCTGGAGGAATTGTAAATCCTGTCAGGTCAGCTGTGCCAACAGATTTACAACAGGTAAGGACTCAAGGCATCTACATCTATGAGGCCAAAGAGCTTATCTATGTCTCCCTTCTGCTGTTGGTCCAACTGCACTCCTAGGGCAGAAGCCATTCTGGCTATGTAGTCAGAATATAATTGCAGTTCTTCTGACAGTGAAACAGGCTTTGGGTCTGTCAATAGCTCTAAAGGTGAAGATCCTGTAGAAGCAAACTTTGAGTGAGAATAGTGTTGCTCTTCCTCCTCTGAGTCATCCCTGTCAGAATTGACTGTCCCTGGAATCTGGGTCCTCTGGGGCTTAAGGATTTGGAGGATGCTCTGGTGGTTTAGATGGACCTGGCGTAGGTTGATTGGGTGGTGGCAGAGGCACAGTGGAGCCCATGGCTGATGGATGTGGCTTGTGGGACCATGTGAAAACCTTGGTTTGCTGCCTTCCCTGCGTGTGCCCTGTGGCACTTCTGGATATTGAGTTCTACACAGGCTATCCATATGTTCTGGAGAACAATAGGGATGTGTGAATCAATTCAGGTACAAATTGATTTGTACCCAAAGCTAGCTCATTTGGGTGATTTGGAGACAGAACAAAATAGCCCCTGTAGTCAATCGGCTAGATTCGGGGCCAAATCAAATTGCGCCAGATTCAATTCGAATATATTCAAAATTCGGATTCCTCCTATAATCCCCCCAGATTCCCAGCTTTCATTTTTTAAAAAAAGCTAAGCTCTAACCTTTGTTGAAGTGGAGTTATGGAGCAAAATGTATGGTAACTATTTTTCAAGTGTTTGGATTCTTTGGTGTATAATAACTTTTCCTCAGTGAATCCCTATGAGGATTCATTACACACCTTAATTTCTTCAATTCATTTTGACTGTCTTTGGACAGTGCCAACTGTCAACTGCCAACTACACCCCCTCCCACCCGCAAGGTAGTGTGGTACTACTCAGCTTATGTTCTAGGATTTTTTTCCAAGTGTTTAGACTCGTAGGTGTTTAATAACCTTTCCTCATAATGAATCCCTATGATGATTCATTACACATCCATATTTGGTGCCCCTAGGATCTTTATAAGTGATCTGAATCGATCCAAATCCAAATCAAATAAAAATAGAATCTGGGGTGATTTGGGGGGACAGATTTGGACACAAAACAAATCAGGGGTGATTTGATTCAGTCACAAATCGAATCAAACAAATCAATTCAAGCATATCCCTAAACAACAAGACCAATATCTTGAGATATAGCTGTGATGTATTGCATAGGACTGGTACCTCTCCAGATACTGGTTGTAGTGGCCCTTGTATGAGCCTCTTCTGTCACCTTCTTCCTCTCTGTATCGATAATCCCTTCGATATCAATTGCCTGTATGCCAGTCTCTATGCCGTGAGTAATACGGATCTGGTTGGTAGCAGTCCAAGTACATCGAATCTGTGGGTGAACAGTCCCTAGGCATATTGTTCATACTGATCCCTGTATCTATCCAGTTCTCAGGTTCAATCTCTTCCAAACCCTTACTCCCCACTCCAGTGAGTATAGTATGTCCTCAAATCAGGCAATGGTCTAACCAGCTGTGTTAAATCTTTGGGATCCAAATGTTTGCTCAGTTCTGAAGGGTCTGGAGAATGTGGCCAGGTGGCGTGATGCTCTGGAGAATTCTCTGAGTCTGATGCTACACTTGGTACCGAGACTGGTGACTAAGGGTGTGTTGGAGATGGCAGGTTCAATCCACCTGCTTTTGTTATCAATGGAGAAGGTAGGTTCGGTCCCAGGCCAGCATCCTGAGGCGTTGTCAGAGGAAGGTCTGTCAGGCACGTGGAATTTGACTCCAGGCACAGAGGACTCTTTTTCTTCTTTGGTTTAAGAGAAACTGCAGTAGTGTCCAATGGATGCTTCCGCTTTGGTGTGTGAGAAAGGTGTTGTCCTGTCCTGCCAGCAATAGTAGTTGTAGCCCCTTTTACAATGAAGCAGCTGGTGCAGGTATGGCTGCTGGATGAGTGACTGGTGTGGGTGCAGAGGATTAAGCTGTTGGAGTAGAGATCAGTATGCTCAGTGTTGGGCAAAGGATCCTCACATGGTACTGATGCTGATGGATTTTGGCAAATGCAGTGTTGCCAAGTCTGGGGACAGGATTTGAGATCCAAAGGAGTATCAGCAGTTCAAGATAACATAATTGAGCCCTCTCGAAGCCACAAGTTGTTGTGAAGGACTGGGGCCTTGCTCCCACAAAGCTGAACAAAAGCAAGACTCTTTGTTCTTTCTGGCCTGCTTGGTGAATTTCTGGCAATGGAAGCAAGTCTTGACTACATGTGCCTCTCTGAGGAGAAAAAGGCACTTGCTGTGTGCATCTGAAGATGGTAGTTTGGTCCCGCAATGGGCGCACTTCTCGAAGACTACCTTACTCGTCATATGACAATGAAGATATAGTCAAGTCTCCCTCCCCAGCTGGGGAAAGGGAGGAAAATAACCGGGGGGCAAATCAAATTAAAATGTCAAATAAATAGAAGAAACAGATGGATAGAAGCAAGAGGGAATAAACTAAAGGATTAAAAAAACCCCAACTTGTGGAAGCTCAGAGAGTGTCCCAACAATGTCGACTGAAGCACGGATGATGGAGGACTGAGGGAAAGAGGAGCGATTGGTTTAGTGTTCTACACTAAAAATACCAATGATTGGCTCATTAATATCTTAAGATGATGGCTTTTGAATCATGTTCTTGGACATTCTGGGATGCCTTGCAAGCCATAGCTCAGTGATAGAGTACATACACCACATGTAGAAGAGTCCATGCTCAAACCCTGGCATCTCCAGGCAAGCTGGAATGCCATTTGATTTAAACACTAGTGAGTCGCTGCCAGACAAAGTTGACAATACAGAGCTAGTTGGACCAGTGGATGTGAAATGAGTTTCTTGAAGGCAGAAAGTCTGAAAAGCTATATCCTAGAACTTATCCATTTCCCTTCGTTTTCTTGGTGTGCGAGAAAGCTTTAAATACATGTGTCAAGAATTTAGCTCTGTCGCAAAAAAGGTCATTCTGGATCAGATGTGAAAAAGTAATTCAGGATAGTACCATTCTGAAGGCACTTAGTGCCCATCTCTGAAGCTAAACAGAGCTTAGCAGGACCCAGACTGGCTGCCAAACCAGCCCTATTTGAACATTCAAAGAAAAGCGCTGCTCACCATTACAGGGCTTCCCTCTTCACACAAACCACACTGTAATTATGAGAAGTGAGATGCAGGTGGTGTGTCACAGCACCCGGGACTGTTTTGGTGCCTGTAACTGTGCATGACACTTTTCTTTAAATGTTCGAATAGGGCTCCTGAGATTCTGAAGTGAAAGGCAGGCTACCAGTCAGGGATGTTAGTTTCATGCATCACTGCAAATAATTGATTATATTGCATCTGACTCCTGAAAAAGCTTATTTTAATGTCATTTCCAATATAGTACAAATGGTTCAGGTAGCAAAGGAAATACTATCTCCAGTATTCCAAGTCTCTTCCTACTTTTACCTTTTACAAAGTATTTTGCAAATTGAAGCACATTCAAGTCCATGTAATCAGCTTTCTTACCTCTTTAAAACACTCTAATCACACTGTCATACTGACAGTCAAGGGTAGCCAAGAAAACAGTAAGCAACCAGTCTGATAAAATGACTCATTAATACCTACTGTCAAAAGGCAAACCTATAAAATAAATACTCATTTTACACCCAACTAGATAACCAGTAGAAAAAGAATGAACAGTACAAAGGAAATGGAGAGAAGATTCTCCTCTGTCCTATCAAGAAGATAAACGTACCTACCCAGTATGGGGCCGACCATCTGCTAACAGAAACAGCAGGAAATGGAAATACTCACGTTTCCCTTGACCATATGGATTAATGTTCTAATTGATAGAATACGCTAAATTAACTATAGTACTCACTCTTTAGACCCTACCACCTTCCCCGACTCTGGTAATATTTTGTAATATTCTCCTGCTTAAAGAGTTGCATAGGGATAACCGTGAGTCACAGTCTTATATTAAATCATAATTAGTGGTTATCAAGGTCACCAAAAAGTCCAATGAGATATGCAGTGACATGGCAGAGACGCATGGCACAGGACTACTCATTCAGTTTGCCATTGATTGAGTTCTCAATTAGTAATTCTGGATTCAATCTACCATGGAATTTCTTCTTTAAAATCTCTCTTCCGTTCTCCTGCATGCAAGAGCATTGAATTAGATACATAATTTGGTAGCATAAGTATACCAATGACACCAAATACAATTGCTTTCCCCTTTAAACTGGGTCCATACGCCACAATCACAGCACTTGCCCAGTGCCCGATGTGAGGAAACAATGTGGGGAAACAAATTGTAACTGAATCCTGAAAACACCAAAGAAATGCTTGAAAGAGCCAGTTGTTGCAGAGTGCCTAACACTGGCAGATCTAGACAACAGCAAGCATCAATCAGCATCAGCACTACCAGATCTAAACAGCAAGCACTACCATCCATTGTCTTTTGGGGACTAACCAGAATTTATTAAATTCTGCACAGAATGGAGGCTGCACACCTTAAAGACCACCTCCTTCCTGTTGCAATCTTTTATCTGACAAGAGCGTCCTGTGCATTACTCCATCAGTGAACCATCTATATGGTAATGTACAGAAAGTCTCACAACTGTAGGATTCAATTCTGGAGACTTGCCAAACTATGTAGTGAAGCATTTTACTCAAGAGTATCCTTGTTTAGGTTAGCTTATCGTAACTCGAATTAAATTGATTAGGACTCTTAAGTTTAGTATATCTGATCTGCAAGTACTTTATTAGGATTCGGGCAGATCTATAATTGAGCAATCATGTGCTCTGCACATAGGCCACCTGAGCTGGGGGGGCTCTACATTTCACCTGCTCCTAAAATCCATGGGAGCCCCTCTCCCCACTGAGCAGCCAGGGGTGGGGGTGGGGCGCTTTAGCAAGCCAACAAAATTCTAGACATGGGCTGTCATCACTATTCCTACTCTAGTGAATATAATTAATCCAGAGCTCTTTGAATGGGGCAAGTCAGAAATTTGTCAGGTTTATACCAAAACCTGCATTAAAAAAGGGGAAATGAGAAGGAAACACATCAAAGACATAATCAGTGAGAGACTTCTGCAAAAGGAACTAAGGTATCAATGGAGTGTCATACTCTCCCAGAGGGCAGTTGTAACCCATCACCTGAACTATCCACTAGACAGGAACAGAATATTTTCTTGTTTCAACTATAACAAAATGGTTAAGATATAAAATGTTCTTGTTGGGAGAATATTAGTGAATACAGCTTTAAGGAAGACATTAAGCTACAACAAACCCCAAATGTACCAGATTTGCCTTTGTTTTATCAAAATAAATGACCTCAGCTTCCATGGAACAAGCAACATCAGTAAATAACCAGGTTTACTCATGAGAAAGGAAGGAGGATTGCAGCACTTGCTAAAACTGTGGTAACCCCCAAACCACATTTTCATCAGCTTCATACCACACAGTTACAAGTGACATCACAGAACCGTTAATAAAAATGCAACCATGTTCCAACACCACTTCTGACAAGCAATTTTGGATTTAAGGTAAATATTCAAATTTTCTCTAAGGGGATCCCTGAACCAACCTGAGGAGGGTTGGGGGAAGCAGGGTGGACATACCCCACTTTATAAAGCAGACCACCTCACTCTGACCTAAGCAAAATGCAGGTTTATGTTGTTCTGATCTATTAGACAAAGATACATTCATGTATTTATTTTAATGATATATGAACAGTAGTGACTTCAGTTAGGTGTCATGGGCTCAGTGGAGTTTGAAGGCAAGGCTTGGCCTGGCCCAAGACAAAAGTTTCAAGAGATCTATCTTGTTTTTACATTTATAGGCTTTGAATACTGAAATTGTCCATATAAATTAAACAGATTGCATGTGTGAAACTGAGTTTTATACAAGCACTGTGAACATGGTAGAAACCAAGAGGAGACTTGCCAAACCATAGAGTAGTTAGTTTTAGTTTTGTTTTTGTACACACTTCCTCTATTTCGACAAAGCAACTATCTTCATTGTTGTGCTGGTCCAACAAAAAAATTGAGAGGCAAGACAGAAATGCTTATCTGTATTCAAAATTAGGTAGCATATCTTTGAACAAACTCTGAGGCTGTGCTTACACCTTCCAAAGCTACTACTCCAGAGTAGCAAACCGCAAGGAGTTGAGAGGCACTTTTATTCGCTGAAAAAAGTAACATTGCAGTAAGACTCCACATTGCTTCTGTGCAGAACCCAGTATCATCTCTGCAGGGTAGTACTATAAAAGTTCAATTAAGTGTGCGTACTTGATAAATAATGGCCAAATGTATGGCTAAATTGAACCGTTATTGCAATTGTGGACAGAGTCCTTACATGGCAATCCTTGTTAAAATGTGCTGGAAAGCAAATCAAGCAATCGTTACAATGCTGGAAGGCAGCACTTCATGAAAGCACAATCTTGAATGTACATAATTTTGAATGTACATAAGTGTACATAGTCTATAAGTATATATAAATAGCTGCTCAGAAGTTGGCATCAGGTGAAAGATGGACAGACAGAGATCCAAGAACTATACCCAATGCAACAAAACACTAAGCCTTAATTTAAAAAAAAAAAAAAAAGACAGCACCACCACCACCCTGCCAGACTGTTGCTGCTGCTCTGATAGTATTTAGAAGACTACTGAGCAGAAAGGCATGCGCCTCACCCCTAAGCACCTGTGCAGTAGCATGCCAGTACTAGCTAAGGGTTGGAGCAGCAGCAACTGAAGTCCTTCTCCATGTTCCAGAACAAGGCTGCACAACATTGGCCATCCATTTGTTGGAGAGAGAACATCCCCCATAATCCCTAGGAATGATGGGACTAGTAGTCCAACAGCAGCTCAGAGAGCTGAATTTGTGTTTCCCTGCTCTAGAAGGTTCTACATTGTGGTCTAAGCATACTGTCATTATGTTAGACTGCACAGAGTTCACAATGAAACATTCCAAGCAACCAGGGAAACCAACGATAAAAGAGAACATGATGCATAGCCTAATACCAGAGCTGTTTCCCTTCCACCAGGGCTGCTGCATACGTAAAACTAGCTCTGAAGTTGCACAAGAGTGCGGGTGCACAATGACTCAAAAGCAGTCTTTACTGTGCAACAGATCTTCCACTGAAGTGCTATTACACAATTTCAGAGCTGTTGCGCAACTACGCTCTTGCACAACTCTACTGGGGCTGGATTTTACATGAGCAGCAGCCTGCCTGGAAGGGATATGCTAGCATTAAGCTGTACATCTAGTTGGCCAACTACCATAAGTCTACTGGAAATAAAAAAACTTTTCAGAATGTAACCAACTATTAGCATTGCATGGGTACAGTAAAGCTGTGACAAACCAGTACACATATGAAGTAATGTCTCAAATATCACTCCAGAATGTGTTTCTGAGTAATAATGAAAATCAAATTTTAATGAAGTTAAAAGTATACCCCATTTTCTTCCTTATTCATGCCAGGTTCAAAAGCTTGGTTATAGTTTAGAAAATATATTTAGAAATATTTAAAGCAAGAAATACTCCAGTAGGATTCAGGATTGTGCATCACAACATGGAGAAAAGCTGAGATTTTAATGCAGCACAAAAAACTTGACTTTCAAGTTTTCATTTCAGGTACATTTGGAATGGTTAGAATAGGAAGAGATCTAGTATATCCATTTACACCCTTCCATGGTTATCTGTTCAACCATATATTGGGTGCTTAGCAATTGTTGAAAGCTAAGAACTTGGTACAAAGAAACATAAAATCAGGGCACATAGAAACACATACACACCTGATATATTGGTTTAACAATTTAAGGTATGGGGGTGGGGGAACAGCAATGCCATTTAAATTGGGCAACTTTAACAGAAAGCTTTTGTCACACTTTATATAAACGGCAAAGTGACAGACTGTCCATTTAAGACTTGTACAAAATGTTTTGGGCACATTAAATACTTCAAGGAAACAAGCATTAAAAATCCTCCTTGGCTGATGAGAAATCTCAAGTATCTCTGAAATGATCGATCTGTAAATTTAATGAAAACATTCCAATTTCTAATGTAAGTTAAGTTACCAAATGCAAATACTAGTTTCTGGTGGTAATAGAAAGTTATTTGAATGCTCTACCATTTAACCCTATCCCAGATGTTTCAGTCTGATATATTCATGCTGGTCATTTATCATGAAAGACATCCAACATGTAAAGATCCCATGTTAGATTGTAAACAAACAAAAGTAGCAGTTGCTCTAGAACTGCATAGATACAAGGACCTGTGCCTTATATACTAAGCCAGTACTATTCCCCTGACTAGTAGCTACTCTCCAAGGTCTCAGGCACGTTTTGCTCAACCTTGTGACTCAAGCTTCTTTTGAAATGTAATCCTTCGTTTGAAAGATACACCATGGGTCTAACCTAAAACAGGCAAAGCTCAAGCTTACTCTCAGAGATATGCCTTCTCCTTTGCACCAGAAATCAAGCATTTCATCATGCTGATGTTAAAAAATGAGTAGATTCAAGAATACAGTGTGCAGTCAAATTCATATACCAGTCATTTGAAAGTATTGATTACATTCTCATTTCAAGCAAGTTTATTTTTAAAATCCAATCTTCAATTGTCAAAATCCCACCAATACCTTCAGATAATTTAATTTGAATTTTCTAAAACTGAAGAGTTTTTTTAAAAAAAGATTTGTCTTTAAAAGTGCTCCTCTCCAGTAAGCAATCTTCATGCTTGTAATCACATGTGCTTTTCATTATTCTATGGAAACATATTAGCCGTTTCATTCAATGTACTTCCATATAATAATACACCCCACACAGTGACAAGGATGAGACTTTAATCAGTTTTAAGTGGAGTTTTAACACTAAGATAAAGGGCTGTTAAACACAATAACAAACGGACATCTGATTTGCATGAGACATTATCCTGTACATGTCGTTTTTTTGTTTTGTGTATCCTCGGTGCATAGCATTACACACAGAGCCACTGCTGCACAGCACAATAGTATCTGAAGAGGCTGAATCAGAATAAGGCTGCTTAACAATTTTAGAGAGAGAAAGAGAGAGTGTGTGTGTGCGCGCGCGTGTACACACAAACACACACACACTATATGAAAAACAGACTGAGAATTTTGAACTGGCAGAGTAGAGAAGCAGCTCTACTGAACACTGCAGTTAAAGCCTCCTTTTAGTGCACAGTTCCACCCCCTTCCATCTGCATGCATGACACATTAACAGTTAAAATACTGTTAGGTAAACGAGGCACTTTGTGGCAACCACGGGCATCGTTAAACATATTGCACGTTTGCTAGAATTTAAACATGGAACTGCACACTGGCACCCTATTTACTTCTTAAAGCTGAAAACAATTGATGCTGCATGTAAACATCCCTTCAGTTTACAACTTGTGCCACAGCAAAGAACTTTGATGCTATTTTATACAACTGCCCTTTAACTACTGTGACAAACTATTTTAAATGGGGCTACAGATGACTAGGGATGGCTCAGGGACTAACAGTAAGCTCCTGACAAAGTGATGCCTTCAAGTAATTTCAGACATGTAAGCTGCTGCACATCCAAGAATTTAAGCACACAGTCCAGAAACTCAAGAAATTACCTACAAGAATTCATTTTCAAGCTAATGATGAATACTGTCATAAATAAAAGTTTTAATCAGTAATTCTTGCCATGTTCTACAGGGATGGTAACTGAAATGAAGTGAAGGAGAGTATGCGCGCACGCGTGTGTGTGTATGAATGATGCCATTTTTTCTTCAATGACTATACCATAAAAACGTATGCAGGGCATCTCAGAACCACCAACACATTCAAAATCCAAACCCTCATTCAGACCTTCACATTCCAAAGGAAGCACAGTGCAAAAGGCCATGAAACTATTTCCAATTTGGCCCTCCCATGTTACACAGTAGAACTGTACAAGATGAAGTTCTAACACACCGAACACTGTCAACATCCAAATATGTTAGAGCACAAACTTTAGTCTGCTAATGTGGCTTTCAAACTGTTTAACACAAACCAAGATCCATATAAGTCACAGGAGAAAACTCAAAGTTGATTCAGTAGGCGCCTCTTGCCAATCAGTTTCATCTATGGGATCTTAGAAGTGGATCAAACTTCAGAAGCCTGAACATTAGCTTTGTAAAAAGTTTACATAATGGATGAATGCTATGATCCTGTGCAGCTACATGCAAAATCCCATGAACATTCATAGAGTTATAGGCATGCAACTATGCACAGGATTAGAAAAGGGAACAAAATTCACCATTGAATGCAGTATGTTGCCCATTTGATCAGTATTTAGCCTGAACTGCCTCAGCTAGTTACCATTTATACTTTCATTATGAATTAATGCTAATGAACAAAGTGTGGTGGCTTGCAGACTCAGAAGGACCACCAGTAATGTAGGAAGTTCTAGGTCCCAATTTCTGCCCAATGCAACATCTCCCCCACCCACCCCACACTTGGCAGACAGCAGCAGCAACTCCACTCCTCCACTTCATTCCACCAATCCTTGGAGGAAATGCTTTTGATTATCCTCCCACCAGCCAATGGCTTTCCCCCTCAAAGGCTCCTGTGTTATCACAGAAGCCTGGGAAGAAGTTCATCAGCTGGAAAGCGCAGGACAAGGAAAAGCTGCTATGCAAGCTGCATATACAGATAATCCAACAATTATGCAGTGACTCTTTTTTCATCCCTGTATACTCAACTCATGCAGCAGACTCCTCCACATGGAAGGGGTCCCAGGTGAGCCCTTGTGTAGACACAGGCCTTCGCCCAACTTGACTCCTCTTGTGGCACCAGCCCTGCCACTAATAAATCAATGGGATTTAAGTTCAAAATGGCAGTTCCAAATGTTTCCAAGACAAGGGTATTTTTGCAACTTGGTTTTAGTAAAAAATTCCTCTTATGTTTATCATCCACAGCTGAGGGCATGTCAGTCACACACAAACAACTGTGTAAACCCATTTCCAATAGCCTCCACATTTGTATGGTTAAGTCATTGTTACTGTTTTTCACATATAACCACATTGTTTCATATCCCTTCATTTGTAAATCTTTTAAGATGGTACGGAAGGTTCATTCCTGTATCCCTAATACAGAACCACTCCCTCTAGCTGCCTTTTCTAGCACCATTATGCTTTTTAAAAAATGCACAAACAAGCAAGTGACAGCGGCAATTCCTCAAATGTCCAGGATTTATTACTGTAGCATGCTAAAGAGGCGCATGTAAGTAAGCTGGAAATGGTACACAGTCCAGGGTCCAGCACAACACATTCCTTTCTGAGCTTCTCTTTTGACTCGCCTACCCATGTTACATGCATTCAAATGTAGTAAAACCCGTTACTTCTCCGAGCCAACTGCAGACTTATCTGTTGCCACATAAGTGCAAAGAAAGGGGCAGGATGTGAACCTGTGTATTAGAAAGAGCTTTACAGTAACTTCAGTTGGTGACAGAACACAAAAGGAAATTCCTACGTATACACATCAGATCTGTCTCCACTTTTATAAAACTGGAATCAAATGGGAAAGTGCCATCTGTATTTTCCTAATTGAAATTTAAATGTCCTCTTGACACAAAAAGGTATATACATAACATAGCTACGTAACCTTTTTTTCAACTGGAGAACAAGTGTCAAGCCCAGTGGCTTTATAGAGCAAATTAGATTGGTCAGGAAAAGAACTGTTCCTACAACTGATAATTGTCACAATGTCCTATTGCCATTTCAAAAGGTCCATAATTCAGTTTATTCAAGTTTTCTTCTTTGTGGTATTTTTTTCCCCAAATAAAAAAAATTCAGACTTTTGTAATCTGTGTATGCTGATCTTCATCAAAAGGTTCATTCTCTGGATCAGAGTCAGTGGTGTCAGAATACCTATAATGATCAGGTTCATTATCACTAACGTCCGGTGTTACTGAAGTTGAGCTGCTAGCCTCAGGGTTTGATGGCTCTTCTACCGTTTTTGTGAAAAATAGCTTCACCTAGAAAGAGACAAAGTAAGTACATATCTGCTTGGAAAAGAAGAGCCAGGTTTTTACATATTGCCTGCTGCTGTTATGAGTGGAAAGTGAATGCTAGAATTGGATACCACATTGTTTCTTTACATAATATTTAAAGTAAGTAAATGTATTACAATCGTTACATTAAAGATTACCACCCAGGCACTAAGACTACACAGAAACTCCTAAACATGCAGCATATTATTTATGTGCTCTGTATATTTAGATACTTCACTTTTTATTTAAAATTGTTTTTCTTCTGACCGATATTAGGTTCCAGACATTATCTATCAATGGAATAGCAAACTCACTGAAATCTTTTAACAAACCCCATGAGAGCACTACTACACTCTAAATATAGATACAGAAAATACAAATGCAAGAAAGGGCTTGCACAAATGCACAAATCAGTGCTTCAGCAGGCTGAATGTGCAAAACTCAGTTCAATACAAAATTAGTTTTTACATCTGAACATCTTATTCTAACTGGCATTGCTTTCTTGCTTGTCAAGAATTTATCCTTCAAGTATACCAGCAGTTCCCAATCTGTGGTACTCCAGGTGTTGCTAAACTACAACTCCCATCATCCCCAGCCACAATAAATTGTAGCTGAGGATAATGGGAGTTATAGTTCAGCAACATCTGGAGTACCACAGGTTGGGAACCCCTGAAGTATACAATAAATGACCCCCAATTTAACATGCACAGCATATTCTAAGTCACTGCATGCACTTCAAGGTCCACTATTTGCTGCCATTTATTATACTTACTTTAAAGTTTGGAGAGAAGTAACGATTTGCCTTGTCTTTATTTGCCTTGTCTAAATCATTTTTTGTTAGTGTAAGTATTAGATATTCCTTGTCATTATCCGCACGTTCTGTACTGCAAATACCATCCAGTTCCTGATCTCCAAGAAGACTTCCATTTTCTACTTTGTCAGAATTTTCTTCTGGTCCTGGTATGAAGAATGTATTTACCCAAAAATGAAACATTTTGTCCTAAAGATGAAAAATAAAGAGGGGTTTTTCCTTCAACATAATACAGACACAGGGCAATTCATATATAATTAGTAGTTACTTGTCATATAATGCACAAAACACAGAAAGAAAGAATTTTGGAGAAGGGCTTGTGGTACAAAGAACACCAACAAAAGGAAGTATCTTTACACATCGCACATAATTAATCTAGCAATTCTCCTTTAAAGGGGGTTTAGGAAAATTCATGGAGGAGAGGTCCATCAATGGCAACTAGTCTGATGTCTATAGGCCACCTCCAGCCTCAGAGGCAAGTTACCTCTAAATACCAGTGGCAGGGGAGCAACAGCAAGAGAATGGGCATGCCCCCACCTCTTGCCTGTGGGCTTCTCAGAGGTATCTGGTGGGCCATCGCGTGAAAGAGGATGCTGGACTGGATGGGCCTTAGGCCTGATCCAGCAGGGCTGTTCTTATGTTCTTCAGAGACATGGTTGGATAAAAAGGAAGTTATTTAGAGAGTAGTGGGTGTGGAGGGTGGGGGAGTAGTAGTAGTAATAGTCGTTGTTGTTGTTGTTGTCTGAGTTCTTCTCTGGCTCAGATTTTAAGATTGAGCCAGAGAAGAACTCATGGATCATAATGCTCACTCTCCTCTCAAAGAGCTGAAATTAGTTATTCAAGTCTGAAAATTGCAAATTTGGCAGCATCTCTAGAAGCAACTTGAATAGCTGTATCAGCAATCGCTGGAAAACTGCAATTCTCACTTATTCACAACATTTACTATAATGGGGAAATACGATGTCAGGAATACTGGAATTCTCCAATGCTACAGGCAGATCCCATCAGAATTTTTCCTGTTCTAGACTTTGTAGCCTTCTGTAAGAAATTAGATTCTGGCAAACTACAAGGGAAAGAATATCATTTTCATTGTGCAAGATGAACATAGAAAGTTGCCAGATTAGAGCAATATTTTTTAAGCGTCACTCAACTAAAAATTAGATATGGGAGCAGAGAAAAACACAATGTTTGATGAGAGGCCTGTCTTCCTACCCTGCAACATAGAAGGCTTATTTGTTCCTCTGAAGTTAGATAACATGCTCACTGTTTTTGTGGTCTTAAAAGAGAATGACATGAAGTAAGTGAAATGCTTCTACAAGTCCAGATTTACGTTTGCCTGGATAGGCAAAATTTGCTAAAAGGAACACCAAGGCAACTCAGTACTGTTTAAGCTCAGTTTGATAAAGACTTATTTAGCACTACTGTACTTTTCTATCTTAGACAAAGTAGTATTGGTAGTATTTGTAATGGCTAGCAAGAGCCTCTAGAAGCAAGTGCTTTTGCTGACTGATGTACTTGTATGTTTCAAAGAAAGATACTTTTCATGGATAAACTGATTCTTGTAGCCAGTAGGGGGCCTACTTCACCCATTACCCTACTGAAGATTATTTCAACCATGCAGAACAAAAGGAGGGCATGAAAAAGTATAATATCAGAACTATGTTTCTAAAACAGATGTCCAAGTTTAAGACTCACTAAGCAAGGCACATTCACTGATTATTAGTCATGATGTTGCTCTTTTATAAATAGTCCTGTCAACATGAATCCAGGTTATTTTAATACTTGTGAAATTTCAGGTCATTATAGGTTCTAGTTAAACCCTATTTAGTTTTTCTAACCAAGTTAGAAAATTAGGATGTCACAGGAGAAGCAGAATTAAACCAAGCATACTACTATTTGTACAAAAATACAACACTGGAAACCTTTGTTTTAACCCTCTAGACAGAACTGGGCAAACTTGGCCCTGCAGATGTTGTTGAACTCTCATCATACCCAACCACAATTGATTGTGGTTGGGAGATGACTGGAGTTATAGATTCAACAACATCTGGAGGGTCAGGTTTGCCCAGCCCTGCTCTAGACTCATCATTCTCCTCTGGGATTTATGAAAGTGTGTGCACTTTTGATACACACACACAAATGCAATAGTATTCTATAAAACAGTATTCTTCCTTTTCTGCATAAACCAAGATTGTTCAAGTTCCTAAACCAACCTCTCCTACAAGACAAAGGTTATTCTCAACAAAAAATTTAATCAGTTAAGGATTCATGAAGTTTTTTCTTTATAGAAACACACAAAGTACAATTGACTATTTGAATCGTTGTTGTCGTCTGGCTATTTTTTTTCCAGTTTCTACATATATTTGTGTATGTTCACATACAAACATTTTCCTCAACAAATTCTTTTAAATCCCAAAATGGTTTTATTGCATGTTGAGCAGCCCTGGTTTAGAACTTCACAGTTTCCACAATATGCATAGTCCCAGATAACTGGCTCCATACGTGCTACATCTGACATATCGGATTGGCCTGGAAAATTATCAGGTTGAAGATACCACTGTGAGGGTCAGGATCATTACCATCTAAGGACTTCTATGCTACCATCAAGGCAAACACAAACAGGTCAGTCAGTTTCTAGAGCTTTGTAAAGTGAACTTGTAGTGACCAGGCACCCCTCCCTCTAAAGAGTTAACTGGAAATGAACCCCTGTCTTGACTGACAGGCTGGTGAACACCCGGGCTCAGACAATCAGCACACCAGGTGGGTGGGACCTAGAGAGCTGTTGCCAGGAAGAAGGGAGGTCTTTGTTAGAAGAAGCTTAGCTTGAGGTGCACAGGAGGACATGTGGCCATGGAGGTTGGCTGCAGGAAGATAACTGTAAATCCTGGGAAAACAGGATTACAGGAGGCTTGAAGTTCCTGGAGTTTGGCGAGTTCAAGGAAAAGGGAAGTTTAGTCTTGGGAAATGTTTGTTTAGTCAGGCTTTGCATAAGGGATGTTCTGCTTCTTGTGTGTGTGCTCTGCATATTCTGGATACTGTTCTATTATGGTTAACCTGCAACGTAATTGAAATAAGAAACACTAGCCTACGACCAATACACCTATGGTGACTCTATAAACATTTAAGTGTGCATTAAGACAACCTATTTTTGTAACCCTACTAAATATTCT
This sequence comes from Hemicordylus capensis, assembly GCF_027244095.1. Classification (NCBI taxonomy): domain Eukaryota; kingdom Metazoa; phylum Chordata; class Lepidosauria; order Squamata; family Cordylidae; genus Hemicordylus; species Hemicordylus capensis. The sequence goes on along the minus strand of NC_069659.1, from coordinate 242,466,107 downwards.
TAACTGTATTTAAAGCTGAGAAAGTCTCAGATGGAAGCAGTTTGTTGTAAATGAATAAAGATGTTTTTTCTTTAGTTTTTTACAAGCCTCTCTGAGTTGGTTTTTAACTCAAGAAAGGGGGGCAGCGGCAAAGGGGGCTTCCTCTGGTGCAAACATATCCTCAAACGTTCAGCAACTATCAGTTTTCTCACCACGTGTAGGCTTGCACGTGGAAGATTTTTGTACTTGTCCAAGAGCCAAATTAAGAGAATTTTTTCTGGGTTATCTCACTCCAAGCCCAGGGAGTTTCTGTAGATAAAGGGGTTGTGGCGGCAGCATTTTGAACCTACAGATATAGAATAGTTTTAGGAGAAGCCCAGCCAGGCAGCTCAGCAGGGATGATTCAGCATTTCTTTCCCTCATGTGAGCCTGCTCTGAGACAAAGGCTGTAATCTGCTACAGAACTGGACTCTGGAACTCTCTGGGAGCTACACCTATTTATCTAGATGACTGCTGATGGCCTAAATGAAATATGAAAGGAGATTGGCCACAGCCATATTTCACCATTACAGCAGCACTTTGGTGTATGGCGCACACAAGGTTCTAACAGGAATGCATCTCACTCAACTTCCTCAGCCAACTCAAATGATTATGGTCCCATTCTTTAAGAAAAAGAAGATGATATGCAGTAAAGATGTGAGCAAAGAAAGCTTCCTTTGAAGACATTATAGAGGTGACAAAGCACTGTACAGCAATATTAATCCAAATATTATAGGGCAGCTTCCTACGAATGCTGAGTCAGACATTGGTCCATCTAGCTCAGCACTAGATTGGCAACAGCCCACTAGGGTTTCAGATGTGAGTTTCTCAGTGCTACCTGAAGATGCCAGGAATGAATCTAGCTGCATGCAAAACAGATGCTCTTCCACTGAGTTATGGCCCCAGCCCTAGCAACCCTGGGCTGCCACAGATTGTATTGTTCACTGCAGTGCAGGAACTGCTTCTGTTCCAGCACAGGCCAAACCTATTGGGCAACGTAGGGCCAATCTTATATTATGAGAGTATTCTTCAGAGGTGCTGCTCAGTTTTAGCAAGAGATTCCAGATAATACTGGATGGCTATTAGTGGGCTTCCTCCCTCCTGCTGCTGTTTCCTGTCACCACTGCATTCCATGTTATCCTGGAGCCCTCCCTGTCCCTCAAGGACAGCTTTAAGGTATTTAACAGGCTGGAAAACCTCATAGCACAAGTGGAGCTCCATCTGCACTTCTCCAGATTTAACCCTTGTCTCATTTGGTTGTTCATTCACATAAAGCAGAGAGTGGAAGTAGAATTTAATTTTAATATTAAGAGGCACAGGTGAGGGGAATGGAATTTTCCTTAGCCTTACCTCCTTGCAGTGTCTTCCTGGGCCAGGCACCTTTTTCCCCAGTTCAGCTCTAGTACTGGAGCTGGGCAAAGGAAACAATGGAGCTCAGGCAACCAAGTGTGGAAAGGTACGGTAAGATCCACTCCCCTTACCTGTACACCCCTTGTTATGCTACTGTTAATCCCAACCCACACTCCTTTAAAATATCAACCAAACAGACTCATGAACCATAAAATGTGCCTGCTGTACCACATCTAGCTTGATCCTTCGACTTTAGTTTATGGAACTGTTGCATTAGCTTCAAACAGTGGTAGCCAGGACCACTTTTCACCAACTGCACCTAGTTAAAAGACTGCAGTCGTTTCAGATTTGGGCTTAGCAACTATCATCATTAATGCCTTCATAACTTCTAAACTACAATAATTGACTTCTTATGGCCAAGGTTGTTTGGACACTTTAGATGCACAATGCATATCCTTGACCGGGACAAGTTACAGAAAACCAAGCAGAATCTACACTGGCTTCATAAAACATTTCAGACATAAATAAAAGTGGGTAAATGGAAAAGAGGTATTCCCCCTCTCCCGCGTTGCTCAAAAAGCAGCGACAGAGGAAGCCCAAATGATTCATGTTTCCACCACAACATTTTGATCGACATCTGCATCCATAGTAGATACATCATAATCAAGCTATGGAGTGAAGAGTTAAATACATTCAGAGCTGGGGAGAGGGGATAGTTCTTTGATTAAGAGACAAACCTTTTTCAACATTTTGTTTTGCTTATGAAAGAATTCCACCTTTATATCACCACACACTGGCAATGGCTGAGGGAATTCAAAGTACATGTATTTGTCTTCACGTCTTGTGGGTCCTGAAGAGGTGTATATCTTTACTTTAAGCTGGTAGACCACAAAATGAGGATCTGTAGGACAGAAATAGTAATGTCACATACACAAAAGGTTTAAGGTTACTATGAAGAACCAGAGTTAAAGGAACATACTGCAAACATGTTAAAAAGCTATTTCCTATCAATATTCGTTATGAATTAATTGTGTTTTAAATATATCAAATATATTGTGTTTTAAATATATCAAAGCTAATAGTTTCCAAGGTATATTCTCAGAACAATTCAGCATTAATTACTGACAATCTTCTGCTGTGGAAGAATGCTCATAGTGAGCTTCATTCTTAGCACAGGTGATTGGCAGCAATATCAGTGGCATTCACTAGAACAGGGCTGCTCAACTTTGGTCCTCCTGCAGATGTTGGCCAGCAACTCCAATAATCCCTGGCTATTGGGGATTATGCAAGCTGTAGTCCAAAAACAGCTGGGGGGGGGCCAAAGTTGAGCAGGGCTACACTAGAACAGTGACAAGCCATCTAGGTACAGAAACTCCTAATAGAGCTGTAAATTGGACAATGCCCCTTCTGTAGTCTCATCCCTAATACCGACAGCCAACAGTGTATACTATCATATGATACCAAAGATGTTAAGTGGCCATGGTCATGAGAAATAGTACCTTGATGGCCTGAACTAATGGCAATCACAGAAAGATCTCACTTTGTCTGGAACCGGTCTAGAGACTCAAGCCAAAGAGAAGCTAGAGACTAAGTCACTCAGAAAATAAGGCTACAATCCAATGGACACTTAGTTAGGATTCAGTCCCACTGAATTCACGGGACTTACTTTTGGCAGAGTGAACATGTATAGGCTCAGACTGTGGAACAGCACAATTGTATACATGAACTAGACTACAAAGGAAAAGCCATTAGAACAACAGAATGTAAACAATGAGACATTTAGGACAACCTATAAATGTATTGGACAAAAGTAACCTCCCACACGAATGCCAAATCTGTAAACATGGGTAGCCTACAATATTATTTGCCAGCATTAATCTGCAAACTATTAAAGCAGTGACCAAGCAGACACTTAAAAAGCTTCTACAGACCTTTCCAGTTTAACACAAAATTCAAAACATTGACTTTCCCAACTGCACATGAAGTAAGTTAATGTTTTCAAAGATCATCAACTGCGGCAGTATACCAGTATGCTGGTATAGCTTGCCCAGAAAGGAGTAGTAAAGAGAATGCTGTGCATAGGTGGCAGCAAGCAGACCTCATTAGAAAAAAACCTTCAGTGTCTTTGTGGAATCAAGTAATGTTCTAGAGATCCTTTCTAGGAGCAGTGTTCTAATTTGTTTCAACTTTAATATAGTAAACTATCTGCATTAATTTCACTGTGGATCTCTTTAAAGCAAAGTGTTTCCATTGTTTTGAATGGTATCACTAATGCCTATCAACAGTTATGCAGCTGCACACTTGGACTCAACACACTAGTTCTTTCTGGGTGAATTTTAGTCAACATGGGCAACAGCTTACCACTACTTTATAATGCAGGCATCACATCCAAAGTGAATGAAAAATGAGATCGATGCCATATTCTGTTGGGGCAGTGGAGAACTGTAAGGGTAAATGCTACATAAGTTAGGAAAAGCTTTTTGGAAAGGAAAAGTTTAAAAATTAAGATTGGTCTTTCCAAGATACATTATTCAATTGTTATTGCAGTAGGGAAGCAACCTGCCTAGAGAGCAGGAGGCTGTTGGTTTGAATCTCTGCTGATGTGTTTCCCAGAATATGGGTAACTCCTATCTTGGGCAGCAGCAATATAGAAAGGTGCTGAAAGGCATCATCTCATACTGCATGGGAGAAGGCAATGGTAAACCACTCCTGTATTTTACCAAGAAAACCACATGGCTCTTTGGTCGCCAGGAGTCAACACTGATTCGACGGCACAATCTTTCCTTTTCTTTATATCCACTAACTCATTAGGGGAGGAAGTGGTATTGAATATGCTTTTTCCATGTAGAAGTCCCGAAGTACTTTCAATTAAGAAGATCTCAGAGAACAGGTGATAGGAAAGACCTCTCCCTGAGACTCTGGAGAGTCACTGCCAGAGAGGATAACATGGTACTGGATTGACTATCTTAGAAACTTGTTGTGAAGGTAATTATGGGGGCAGATGAGCAAAAGAACCCATTCACCAACCTAAGCTTCTCTGAAGGGAAGGGTGAGAGTGCATGCACATTTCTGAGGTCCTCAAGAGTCCCAGAGGATTAAATGAAAAAAATCCATATAAAGATTGTGTCTGTCCACATGGTGGAAAGGAGGCAGAGTTGATAGAGCATATGATATTTTACTGCCCGTTTTATAATGACCTCAGATGGCCTTCAACTTTCCCCTTATTAGCAAGTTTTCAAGGAAACTCAGATGAATTCTATCTAACCTATCATTTTTCTGACAAATATCCAAAAGTTACATTGAGGCTACAAAATTATCTAGACACATTTCAAACTGGCTTTCGGGCAGGCTATGGGGTGGAGACTGGCTTGGTCGGCCTGATGGATAATCTCAAACTGGGAATTGACAGAATGCGTGTGGTTCTGTTGGTCCTTTTGATCTCATGGTGTCCCTTCAATACTATCAACCACAATATTCTTCTGGAACATCTATGGAGATTGGAGGTGGGCGGCACTGCCATGCATGGTTCCACTCCTACCCCTTGGGCAGATTCCATGGTGTCCCTTAGAAACTGTTGTTCTTCAAAATCTGAACTGTTGTATGGGCTCCATATTGTCTCCTCAGGGCTCCATATTGTCTCCAATGTTGTTTAACATCTACATGAAGCCACTGGGCGAGATCATCAGGAGATTTAGATGCTGATCATCAGTATGCTGATGACACCCAAATCTACTTCTCCATGTCAACCTAATTGGGAGAAGGCATAACTTTCTTTAATGCCTGCCTGGAGACGGTAATGGGTTGGATGAGGGTAACAAACAGAAGCTGCATCCAGATATACTTATTGTGCAGGGTCAGAACTCAAGGGACGATTTTGACCTGCCTGTTCTGGATGCGGTCACACTCCCCGGAAGGAACAGGTGCAAAGTCTGGGAGTGCTTCTGGATCCGAACTTCTCCCTGATGACCCAGGTTGAGGCGGTGGCCAGAGGTGCTTTCTATCAGCTTCGGTTGATACACCAAGTGCGTCCATTTCTTGAGTTGAATGGCCTCAGAACGGTGGTACATATGCTGGTTACCTCCAGACGGAACTACTGCAATGCACTCTATATAGGGCTGTCTTTGTACATAGTCCGGAAACTGCAGTTTGTACAGAATGCGCCAGCCAGGTTGGTCTCTGGGTCATCGAGGAGAGACCATATTACTCCTGTGTTGAAAGAGCTACATTGACAGCCAGTAAGTTTCCGGGCAAAATACAAGGTGCTGATTATTATTACCTACAAAGCCCAAAACAGCTTGGGCCCTGGGTATTTAAGATAAAGTCTTCTTTGCCATGAGTCCCATCACCCGTTGAGATTAGTCTACAGTTGCCACCGGCTCATCTGGTAGCTACTTGATGACAGGCCTTCTTCCGTTGTTGCCCCTAGGACTTGGAATGTACTCCCTCTGTTGAAATAAGAGCCTCCCCATCCCTGGCAACTTTTTTCAAAGGCACTGAAGACACATTTCCCCCCAGGCTTTTAATTAGATTTATAGTTTTAATAGTTTTTTATTACGGCTTTTAAGAGTTTGTAATGTTTTAATCATTTTGAATTTTGTTTAATTTTTACTGTTTTTGTTGTACACTGCCCAGAGATGCAGGTTTGGGGCAGTATATAAATATATTAAGTAAGTGTGTGCTGCAATATGTAAAAGATGAGATGATTAAAAGATTCCTTGGATAATGGTTGTATGCTTTTATTGTATTGTAACTTTGCTGTATTTGGATGAAGTTGGTAGGTGATCGAAATAAAGAAGACTGATGATCCACTGACATTTTAACAACAAGATTCTGAAAACGTTGAGGTACTTAAATGGTTTTAAGTTCAAATATTCTACTTGTACGAGGGAAAGAGGTTGACAGTACACAATATAAATATGAATATTAGCAGATATTTAAAACAGTACTTACTGCAAGTGCCGCCACTGAACATTGGAATTGTTTCAAACATCATTTTATGAAAGAGCAGTGCTTCTGGTCTGTAATCCACTTGATTCTTTAACAGGTAGCTATAGTAATATACATAGCGCCTCTGACTGGGAATAGTAACTCCCTAATAAGAAAAAGAGATCAGTTATTATCCTTAGGGTTTTCACAACGTTACTTGAAGAAACTGGGCTTCAGAAATTAAAATCTGCTGAGCATTTGTGATGGTTTGAGAAGTTTAGCTCACTGTTCTGAGCAGAACTAAAAAGCCCCCCCCAAAAGGCTAGCAAGAAGCCAGACCAATTTTCTTCAGATGGTCCACATCACACCCATTTCTTCTGTATACATTCATGAGAATACAATTTTCCCCCAATACTTCAAATTAATCAACACAGAGAGGATGACTAAGGCAATGTACACTAGCCTACAAGTAGGAATACACACACCTCTCAACAACATTGTGGCAGGGAGGAGAGAGCAGCAGAAGGGGGCACAGGACACTGTTATTCCTACCCATTTCTGTGCCGCTCATGAAAATGAAATTAGTATGGATTTGGCAGTGGCTTGGCTCAGCCTCTCTGTCTGTACTTCATCTTACCATGTGAACTCATGTAACAGTTCACAATAGGGCCTCTCCAACACTGAGTCAGTATTGGCTTGGAACTGACTCGATATTTTACCGATAATCAGTATTTGAGAACCTACCCTTTACGTGCCAAGTTTAAAAGCACTCACCGCCACTGCTCTGGGTAATCACCAGTATTACCCAGAGGTAATTACCCAGAATAGGTTAACATGAACTGAGAGGTTCATGTTATATATTCTGTAAGTTCAAATCACCACATCCAAAGGCTCAACAATGGCAATACTGATGTAAGCAGTCAACTTCTAGAAACACTCACACAACCTCAATCTAAAGTGTGTTACCCAATAGTGTGGACCAAATGCAGGGGGAGAAAAGCTCTGTGCATACATTTAAGTTTTATGAATCATTTCAGAGGTTTCCCAGTCCCACTGCTTTAATGGACCTGACACACAATTTGAACCCATGTAGTTCCTTTGAGAGACTCACACAATTCTCCTGCAAAGAATCCAAAGCTTCACATATAAAAGCAACACACTTCCACTTGTAAATAATTCCCTAGGCCAAACTGCCAAATATAGATTTGTCTCATTTTGAGGAAAGTTCTATTAGCAATTTTAACCAGAAATATGAGAGAGCTACAGAGAACAAGTAGCTGAGTGAGAAGCATAAAGATGTTAAATGCAGTCATTGATATCAAGAGAAGTTCTTATGGAGATCCGCATGGGGGGGGGGGAGGGTTGAAAACAGAGAACTCTGCAGAAGGCACCCTAGACAGAGACTCTTTCCCTTTCATCTTTAGCAGCACACTGCTGTGAGGAAACCAGCATTGTTTACAGAGTGCGATGCTGTGGGAGAAAAGATTAAGGGATTCCAGGTCATCCTTTGAAGTATGCACCTTTAAACTACCCGAGAACAAAAACAGGACAACTTGGATAGCTTAATGCTAATACAAAACTTATTGTTGATTTATTACACATCAGCACCGTAGCCAATTTTCATTTCTCAAGGTTAAAATGAGCAGGACTCCCACTCCCACCCCCACCGCCAATATCTCCAAAAAGGTGATGCTCACAAAGACTAAAGTGCAGTTATATTCCATAATACCAACTGTTATATTTCTGCCAACCAAGCCAGTCAGCTTTGGTTTGGGAAAGTTCAAGTATCATTAGTCTCTCCTACTTAATATTCAAACATCACCAAAACGGCATCCAAAGTAATAATCTAACTTGCTCTTGTCATAAGAATTGGAACACTCAACCCGCTTGGATGCTTGCACTTATAGCTGAGCTGATCGTAGAAATATAGCTGTTACCTGGTTACAAACAGAGCTGTAAATTCAGTTTGAATCAACCCACCTGACATTCTCCAGACTTTAAAATGTAACCTCAAGCAGCACAATATTTCTGAACACGGCTGATATTAAAAAAATTGTGGTGATAGAGAAGGAACTTTTGGACACTGAAGCCAAGTTTTACATCCCTGAAGTTCAGGAATACATGGCAAACTCTACAGATGTCACAATCCAACAAGAAAACCCTGTGAAGAGGCAACTTCATTGGAAGGGTCACTGAAAGTATCAGAGGCACCAACAAAATTGAAGATTTAGAGTAACTCTTTGGTATGTTTCTCCCTTCAGTACAGTACCTACTAAGTCACCCTCAGAAAGTTATAGAACTTTTTAACAAGGCCAATGCTTTTTAACATCTACATAAAATCGCTGGAAGAGATCATCAAGAGATTTGGTGCAGGGTGTTATCAGTATGCTGATGACATCCAAACCTATTTCTCCATGTCAACATCATCATCATAGTGGCCATGACAACTATGGGCCTATCTCAAGTGGTCTTGGGGCTGACGCAGATTGCTGGCCACACGCTTGATTTGGTCTTTCACTCTGATCAGGGTGGTGTTCCATGGGTGGGGAATCCTGTGATTTCTCCATTGTTATGGACGGACCACCATCTGGTTAAGATTGGACTCACAATCACTTCCCACCTTCGCAGGGGTGAGGGACCTATTAGGATGGTCCACCCGAGAAGGTTATTGGATTCAATAGGATTTCAAGAAGCCTTGGAGGGATTTAGTGTTGGCTCTGCCGGTGATCCTGTTGATGCCCTGGTGGAGAACTGGAACAGCAAACTCACTGGGGCAGTAGACATGATTACTCCTAAGCGTCCTCTCCAACCTGCTTCAAACTGGCCCCTTGGTATACAGAAGAACTACGGGGGCTGAAGCGGCGAGGTAGACAACTGGAGCACAAGTGGAGAAAGACTCAGCTTGAATCTGACAGATTGCAACATAGAGCTCATTTGAAGACCTATGCTCAGGAGAAACATGCAGCAAAGAAACAATTCTTCTCTGTATTGCATCCGCAAGTTCACGTCCGGCGGAGTTGTTCAGGGTTGTGAGAGGGCTAGTATGTGCCCCTCCTCCCTTGAATCAGAATCTGGAACCATCTATTTCCCGCTGTGATGTGTTTAACGAATTCTTTGTGGGGATCATTTCCAGTATGTGACTCCTGAGGATGTGGACAAGCTGATTGGAACGGTGCGGCCTACCACATGTTCTCTTGACCCTTGCCCGATATGGCTTATATTATCTGGCAGGGGGGTTGTTGTAGAAGGCCTGGTAGAGATCATAAATGCATCTGAAGGAAGGTAGGATGCCTCCTTGTCTTACAGAGGCAATTATTAGACCGCTTCTGAAGAAGCCTACCTTGGATCCCTCAGAGTTGAGCAACTACAGGTCTGTCTCCAACCTTCCGTGGCTGGGCAAGATAATTGAGAGGGTGGTAGCCTCCCAGCAAAAGACAGTCTTGGAGAAAACTGATTATCTTGACTCATTTCAAACTGGCTTTCAGGCTGGCTATGGGGTGGACACTGCCTTGGTCGGCCTGATGGATGATCTCCAATTGGAAATGGACAGAGGAGGTGTGCCTCTGTTGGTCCTTTTGGACCTCTCAGCGGCTTTCGATACTATCAACCATAGTATACTTCTGGAGTGCCTGAGGGGATTGGGAGCCGGAGGCACTGCTTTGTGGTGGTTACATTCCTACCTCTCGGGCAAGTTCCGGATGGTGTCCCTTGGGATACTGCCGTTCTTCAAAACCTGAACTCTTGTATGGTGTGCCTCAGGGCTCCATATTACATAAGAACAGCCCTGCTGGATCAGAACCAAGGCCCATCTAGTCCAGCATCCTGTTTCACACAGTGGCCCACCAGATGCCGCTGGAAGCCACAGGCAGGAGTTGAGGACATGCCCTCTCTCCTGCTGTTACTCCCCTGCAACTGGTACTCAGATGCACCCTGCCTTTGAGGCTGGAGATGGCCCACAGCCCTCTGACTAGCAGCCGTTGATAGACCTCTCCTCCATGAAGTTATCCAACCCCCACTTAAAGCCATCCAGGTTGTTGACTGTCACCACATCTTGTGACAGAGAATTCCACAAGAGGATATTGTCTCCGGTGTTGTTTAACATCTACATGAAACTTCTGGGAGAGATCATCAGGAGATTTGGTGCAGGGTGCTATCAGTATGCTGATGACACCCAAATCTATTTCTCCATGTCAACATCATCGGGAGAGGGCATAACCTCCCTAAATGCCTGCCTGGAGTCGGTGATGGGCTGGATGACGGATAACAAACTGAAACTGAATCCAGATAAGATGGAGGTACTCATTGTGCAGGATCGGAATTCAAGAGACGATTTTGATCGCCTGTTCTGGATGGGGTCACACTTCCCCAGAAGGAACAGGTACGCAGTCTAAGGGTGCTTCTCAATCCAAGCCTCTCCCTAGTCTCCCAGGTTGAGTCGGTGGCCAGAAGCGCCTTCTATCAGCTTCAGCTGATACACCAGCTGCGTCCGTTTCTTGAGATGAACTACCTCAAAACAGTGGTACATCTGCTGGTAACCTCCAGATTACTGGATTACTGCTATGCGCTCTATGTGGGGCTGCCCTTGTATGCAGTCTGGAAACTACAGTTGGTCCAGAATGCAGCAGCCAGGTTGGTCTCTGGGTCAATCTAGGAGAGACCATATAATTCTTGTATTCAAGGAGCTGCATTGGCTGCCAATATGTTTCCAGACAAAATACAAGGTGTTGGTTATAACCTATAAAGCCCTAAACACCTTGGGCCCTGGGTATTTAAGAGAACGTCGTCTTCATCATGAACCCCACCGCCCACTGAGATCATCTGGAGAGATCCATCTGCATTTCCCACTAGCTTGTCTGGTGGCCAATCAGGGAAGGGCCTTCTCCATTGCCCCTCTCCCCCGAGGCTTTGGAATACGCTCCCTAGTGAAAGAAAAGCTCCCCCCCATCTCTAACAACTTTAAAAAGTCTTTAAAGACACATTTGTTCACCCAGGCTTTTAATTAATATTCTTTTAATAGTTTTAATGCTGTTTTAAAATATTGTTTTAATGCTGTTTTAAAATATTGTTTTAAAAATTTTAAATTATTGTAATGTTTTGCTTTCTGTTTTTGTTTTAACTAATGTTTTACTTTCTGTTTTTATTTTGTAAACTGCCCAGAGACGTAAGTTTTGGGAGGTATAAAAATATGTTAAATAAATAAATAAATAAATAAATAAATAAATAAATAAATAAATAAATAAAATCAGAAGGCATAACCTCCCTAAATGTCTGCCTAGAAACAGTGATTGGCTAGATGAGGGTTAACAGACTGAATCCAAATAATATGGAGGTACTTACTGTGTGGGGTTGGAACTCAGGAGTCAATATTTTGTTGTTGTTTTTAGTTTTATTTGTATTTAAACAAGGAAAAAGAAACCAATATGACATCTCACAGTTATCTAATACATCAACTTGGATTCCACTTCTCTCACCATGTCCCCTCTTATTTAATTCTAGTTCAATGACAGTAAAATACATATCTACATAATTAAACAAACATCAAAATTGAAAATATAAAACTTGTAGTGTCATTACAGAGAAAACCCAAATCTCAGATGTGGAGTTAATCCATGTACCAAATTATAGTGTACTGGAGTCAATTTTGATCTGCCAGTTCTCAATGGGGTCAGACTACCCCAGAAGAAACAGGTACGCAGTTTGCGAAGGCTTCTGGATCCAAACCTCTTCCTGGTCTCCCAGGTTGAGGCAGTGGCCAAAGATGCTTTTTATCAGCTTCGGCCAATAAATGGCCTCAGAACAGTGGTACATATGCTAGTAACCTCCAGACCTGACTATTGCAATGTGCTCCATGTGGAGCTGCCTTTGTATGTCATCTGGGAACTGCAGTTGGTACAGAATGTGGCAGCCAGGTTAGTCTCCACATCACCTTGGAGAGACCATATTACTCCTGTATTAAAAGAACTACACTGACTACTGTTACGTTTCTGGGCAAAATACAGATGTTGGTTATAACCTATCAAGTCCTCAACAGTTTAGGCCCTGGATATTTAAGAGAACGTCTTCTTTGCCATGAGCCCCAACGCACATTGAGATCATCTGGAGAGATTCATCTGAAGTTGCCACCAGCTCGCCTGTTGGCTGCACAGAGACAGGCCTGCTCCGTTGCTGCCCCAAGACTCTGGAATTCACTCCCTGCCTCCCCATCTCTGGCAACTTTTTAAAAGTCCTGAAAGACTCATTTTTTCACCCAAACCTTTTAATGTGACTGTGGTTTCAAATTGTTTTAACATTTTCATTTTTGTTTTTTGTTGCTGTAAACAGTCCAGATGGAAATTTGGGGCAGTCTACGAATTTAATAGACAGACAGCTCAGTAGTAGAGCATCTGCTTTGCAGGCAGAAGGTCCCAAGTTCAATCACCAGCATCTCCAGATAGAGCTGGGAAAGACCTTTAGACAAAACCCTTGAGAGCTGCTATCAGTGAAGAGTAGACAATACTGAGTTAGATGGAACAATGGTCTGACTCCAATCATAAAGGACGGTGAAAGACATAAAAGGAAAAGGAAATGTGAACTAAGTGAATGAATGAAGATGCAACAAAAAGCAGTAAGGAACTCTAACCCTGCTGCTTCTGCTCCCCATGAGGCAGAAATAGTGAGGAGGTCCTTACTCCCCCTTCCCCTTTATGTGGGAGGCTATTGCATATGGCTGAGCTGGGGGACTTGGGCAGGTTCTCCTATATAGTTCTTCACGTTCCTATATGTAGGACTGTATAGAATGGTGGAGCATTTGTGACACAATTTTAGATCTAATACAGAACACCAGGGCTACAAGGTTTAAAGGAAAACAAAGTTCTTTTCATTACTTTTAAGTATTTCTACATCTTCTGCCAAGTGTAGCTCTAGGAAACTAAGTGGTTTCACAATATACAATTTTCTAATTATCTCAGTGACTTTAAAGGAAGATTCATATCTTGAAATCAATGAGACTAAATACAGTCTATTAACTCTTATATGTCATATGTATTCCTGCATTTTAAGCATGCTGGAAAGCAGACCATGTAGACGTTTTCAGTATGTCACAGAGCATGATTTTGAAAGCACTCATCTCTGTATTCAGAAAATAGCAGCAGCAAACATCCATGTATCCAACATTTGCTATCTGGATGCCTAATACCTCTGAAAAGAGTTCACGACAGGTTTTTTAAACCCTCAATTTTTGTTATAGCTGGAGAAATAGGAGCTATTTTAATTTAATACTGAGTATAGTCTATTTTCCCTTGCAGATCAATACTGCTACATTTCATGTCAAGTAGAGACAAAATCTTGTTTTAAACCTTTTGTTTCCTCATTTTAAAAGCTTTTCATAAGGATACAAGAATAATTTGTGCAGAAAATAATGAACAGTAGTCAGCAAGCACACCAGTTACCTTCATAACCATTATATATATTAAATCTCTAAAGTCACTAAAATTGTACAAAATACTTTAAAATATGCTATCAGCCTCCATCAGTGTGATTCGTTACTTCTAATAAATCTGTAGCTCAACTGTCATGGTTTGGTGCTCTGTTTCAACTTTTATAAGATTTCTGACATATAAGAACCAGGGATATATAAACCAGCAATTTCAAGTTATATATGACCCAACTTAATGGTATATATGATATGAGATATATGAACCAACTGAAATACATGAGCCAATTTATGTCCAAATGAAACCAAGGTAACTAGGAACACTATATGGGAATACTGCCACAGAGTTCATTCAGTGTAACATACAAAGCAGCTCTTTGGATTGGAAGCTATTAGAGCAGGGCTGTACAACTTCGACCCTCCAGCTCTTGGACTACTACTCTCATCATCTCCAGCCACAATGGCCAAACCTCCTGGATGATAGAAGCTGTGGTCGAACATCTGCAGAAGGGCTGAAGTTGTGCAGCCTTGCATTAGAGAAGCGGAGACAATTATCAAAAGTTTAAAATTTTAAAATAGATATACACCAACTGAATAGCTAAAGCTTGATATGCTATAGCAAGCTAGACCATACTGGACAACTCTGTCCTGTTGTAGAAGCTAATGACTTATCTGGTGGTGAAAACTGGTCATACATTTATGGAGGAAAAATACATACACCAACTGTAGCCTCTCTGGAACAGCCCACCATTTGACAGTTTGTGCTGCTGTAAACTAAATACCTATCTCATTCTGGAAGAACTTCACAGGCCCTATTACCACCAATTACCTGGGACTTAAACCATCCACTCCACCAGCATCTTTTATAAGTCATTTCTATGCCTGGCTGTGGGTGATGAAGGGCACTGTCTATTTTTTATATTTTTCTGGATGTTGTGCACATACACAGCAGGGACCAGAGATAATGAGGTCACATTAATTTAACTGTTTCAACTGAACAGCAACTTTTGATTAATCCATTAAAATGTTTTGATTTTAAAAGGTATCTCCAATGGATTGGACAGTGGATTTTTAATGCACTTTCTCTTCAATGCAAGTACTGTATTTACAAATCCATGGGTGCCAGGTGCCTTCTAAGAAGCATTTTCCCTCTTCTCTCTCAGAGAAGGCATCACCTGAGATGGTGCCTGCTACAACCTATGTATCATCTATAAAAACATGCTTTGTTCTTTAAAACGAATATTTTATTCATATGCAAGTATAAGCATGTTTATTAAAACTCATATGAGAATCAATTAAGATTTACACAAGTGACAGCCCTAGTTGCAATTAACCTGTGAGGTGGAGAAGATATGCTGTTACTGCTGCTTCCTTTCAAACTGCAGTTCCTTTCTCCACCTAACAAATGCAGCAGGAAGAGACATATGAAGTTTTCTTTATCTTCATTTAAGTTCTGAACTGAGTTGGCAGGAAACATGGATCTTTTGGAATTTGGGTAAAAGGGACGAGATCTAGAATGCCAATGAAATGGTAGGAAAGAAGTGGATCTCTTTGATTTCCCAATTATTCTTCTAATTACTTATGTGTGTGGCAAACCTGCCAAGAACAGAAATTCATGTTTTGTTGTTTATTGCATGCATATTTAACAGTAAGTTGTGACGATGAGATGGCAGCACAACTTCAGCTCTTCAGCTATTCAACTACAACTCCCATAATTCCTAATCACATTGACCAATAGTCAGGGATGATGGGAGCTGTGGCCCAACATCTGCAGGAGGGCCAAAGCTGTGCAACCCTGCAATAAGTTAACAATGAAAAATGTCTTATATGGATAAAAATCAACAGTGAAGTAACAAATGGAATCTACGTTTTTCAAAAGTCTGGATACATTGCTTGCCATCATGTAAATGAACGTAGTTGGTCAGCTTAGCCATAATTGCAAGGTTTCACATCTTAGAAAACCATTCCCTTTTTGTTAAACTACCATTATTTGCTTTGAGTACCTAAATAAATTAGTTTCTCTGAAAACAAGTCGGGTAAAAGGTTACTCTTTCACTTTAAAAAATATGAATGGTCAAATAAATAAGTCTATAAGTTGTAATCAAAAGCACTACAGACAATTTGTGGGCTGCACAATGTGCACTTCTTTGGTGGAAAGAAAAGTGAAAATATTTTCCTATTGGTGCAGATTGCTAAGAATATTGAGAAACAAAGAAAACGTCTAAACAAAATAGTGAAACATTGTTTAGGATACTACATCTTCGTGATCTCAAGTAATATACATATGCCACAAAAATCAACTTATTTGAGATATTCTACATGACTTAAATAAAAGCACATGAGGAAAAAGCAAGTTTCTCACCTTTTTATCTCTGGTCCTTACTTCTCCATAGAAATCTAGGGCTTCCTGTGCCTTTTGAAATCTTCCTCGATGTAACAAATACGCACAAATCATTACACCAGTTCGTCCCTTTCCAGCTTTACAGTGGATTGCTGCAACATGATTGCCATCTTCACTAAGCCATTGGTCAAGATCCTCACAAAAAGGTTTGATAAGCTCTAGTTGTGGTGGGTTGTGGTCTTCAAAAGGATACTGTGCAACTATAAAATGGAGATAATATATCGATTAAATCAGGTATCAGATGCCTCTTTGCTCAGTAAGAATAAACGTTTAAAGTGGTGGTTCTTACTTAGGAGCGGAGAAGCAACCGTCCCTATTCAAGACAGCACTGCATTCCTCCAGTAGCTATTGCCAGTATCCTGTTTATCTAGTTTTCTATGTACTGTATTTTCTGGTAGAAAGGCGCGTACGTTTTTAAACGTTACTTTAAGGCACCGGTGGCCTTTATGCCTATGCAGCAGCTACACCAGAATTGAGAGGTGAGAGAAGGAGGTGCTGCAGTAGCAGCACAGAACTCTCCAACCAGCAGTAGGCTCCATGTGGCCGAAAGGGCCTGGAAAGAATGGAGCCTCCCTGTATTGCTAGCCCTGAAAGCTCTTTCTAGCAGCATCGGAGAATTGACTCAGCTACTCAGCTGGAGCACACGCTATCCGGAATAACAGCTCTCCCCAGCAGCAGCAGTGTATCAGCTCTGCCACTCAGCTGCAGCCACTCTTCCAAGCAGCACACACCCCAAGTGAGTGGCGGAACCAATCCTCCGATGCTGCTAGGAAGAGCTTTCAGGGCCAGCAATACAGGGAGATAAGCACTTTCTAATTTCCACATAAAGGTACCTCCCACTGCCTCCTGCCCCTATGGCACCTGCATTGGCTACTGAATATGGCCATGGCCTTGCCATGGGCACAACCTGGTCACTCCCACCAGAGCAAACACCTTTGGGGGGGAGAGCAAGGGGCCAAAATGCCCCCATATGGAGTGCAAAGGGCTATCAATGGGAAATGGAAAGGTGGGGGTAGTTGGTGCTTTAGCTGCGGCATTTACATCGATGCGATTTTTAAAAATTCAGCTGTTTTTCAATGGTATGGCTTATACACTGATGTGGCCTTTCTATCAGAAAATATGCTAACTGTTTTGAGAACTTTTGTTGAAAAGGAGTATATAAATATTTGTAGTAGTGTCTACCTTGTGTGTGTTATTCTATTGTGATCCCTTTGGAAACAGGAAATCATCTTCTTATTCTTTTCTCTATGTAAACTGCCATGAGAACTTTTCTGTTCATGACTACTATATATAATACCAACATGTAGATATTTAAAATCACATGTTTTATAAAGCTATAGCATTATGTAACCAATAAACTAGCAGAGGCTTGCACAATTTATGATTCACTATACCAGATACAGTTCACCAGTCATTTATTGTGACTTGCCAGGCACTTAATCTGTCTATAACCAGCTCTATTCTCCTGCTTTGGGCAGGAACCCCGCCCCCAGCAGCAATATGCGCCTGCGCCACTCCTCATCCCCTCAGTCACCAAGTCCACTTTCAGGAGACCCCACGGGGAGGATGGGAGGGCATGTAAAAGTACAGGTGACCACTAGAAGAACCAAAGTTACAAATGAGTAACCTGCTCTTCGATGTGGTCTCTGTCTTTTACAACAATGGGCACAAAATAAGCTAGCAATCAAGGAGAAGGAAAGAAACAAAGACAACATATAATCTGCCAGACCATTTTATTCATAGAAAATATATTAACTGAAAATAGATTGCAAGACACTCCTGCCAAACACAGCATCATTTCTTGCCCTGGCATCAATAACATAATGGACGATGGATGGATGGGGCGAAGCCCAGCCTGACAAATAGTGTCCAATGGGACCGCAAGATCAACAGCAACAGAGGCCACCATGGACCTTACTGAGTGGGCCTTAACAGTAGCAGGTAACTGCTTATGGGCCAATTTATAACTAAGCTCAATCGTCGAACCTATCCACCTGGACATAAATTGAGCAGGAACTTGGAGACCTTTACAAGGCCCATCGTAAACAACGAATAGAGAAGGAATCTTCCTCCACTCCGCAGATCTCTGGACGTAGGACAGTGCCATCCTAACGTGCAGGCGATGCAACCAATGTTCCGCATCAGAGAATGGTTCCTGGAAAAATACAGGCAGAGTTAGTGATGTAGAACGATGGAACATTGACACCACCTTAGGGAGGAATTGTACATCTGGCCTAAGTACCACCTTGTCTTTGTGAAATTGTAGATATGGTGGATCAACTCTTAGTGCCTGTAACTCACTCACCCTCCTGGCGGAGGCGATTGCCACAAGAAAAGTGAACTTCCACGTAAGGAGTCGGGGTTCAATGGAAGCCAAAAGCTCAAATGGGGGCCTCATCAATCCGGCCAACACCACAGAGTCATCAGGAAAAACATGGGAAAGACCTTTAAAAAAATTTTTAACGATCGTGTCCTTAAACCAAGAAGCCCGGGTTGCCGGGGAATGTGCCACGATGGCAGCTAAATGCACTTAAAGGGATGACAGCTTGAGACCAGATTCTTTAAGTGAAAGCAAATAATTACAAACATCTTATACAGAGGTGTTACAAACATCAAACCCATGTAGACTAGCAAAAGACCCAAAGCATCTTATGATCATAGGCTTTTCTAGTGGACTGTTTCCTGGCCACAACCAAAATGTCCCTTAATCTTGGGGGTGAAGTCCGCAAGATCTTCCAAGCCATCAGGGTGAAGGTCCCAAATGGTGTAACACTCGACCGTTCTCCTGTGACAGCAGGTATGGTCGAACAGGAAGGCATAACCAGTTCACCGCCAGTATCCTCAGAGCTGGAAACCAAGGCATATCAGGATGGCCGTGGCCCACTCCAGCCTCAGTTTGCTCATCACCCAAGACCGGACGAAGGCATCTCCCAACAAGTCCTCGCCCTCCCCCACTCTGGAGCAATAGAAAGCACACTGAGCATTGTCTCTGGATGCAAGTAGGTCCAGAACCGGGACACCCCACTTCGTGAAAATGTTTGTGAGAACATCCCAGTCCAAAGTCCACTCGTGCGAGACGGACACCATCCAGCTCAATGCATCTGCCTGGACGTTCCTGGTCCCTTGAATGTACTCCGCTTGAGGCGACACTGCATGTGTCACACACTAGTGCCACAGGTCCACTGACAGGAACAAAAAGACTCCTTGAAGATGTGCTGCCCTGTCTGTTGTCATAGGCCTTCGCCGTCATATTGTCCATTGCCACAGGTCCACTGACAGGAACAAAAAGACTCCTTGAAGATGTGCTGCCCTGTCTGTTGTCATAGGCCTTCGCCGTCATATTGTCCGTTTGGAATGTCACAGAAGAACCCACAATCATTGGTAGGAACCCCTTGAATGCGCTGAAAATGGCCAGCAACTCCAAGTAGTTGATGTGTCGAGTCCGTTCCCTGGGGGACCAATGTCTGAGCAGATGAAACCTGTCCAGGTGTGTACCCCAACTGAGCTCCAACGCATCAGTGGTAATCACCCAATGAGACCTGGGAGTCCTGAAGAGAGCGCCCATGGTCAGATAACGGCTCTCGACCCACCAGGCCAAAGTTTCCCAAACCCACTGTGGAGGTGTCTGTTCCAGATGGGGTGGATCCCGAAGGCGATCAAATACATCTAAGAATCAGCGTTGGATAACCAGCATCCAAAGGCAAGCCAGAGGGAGCACCTAACTGGTAGCTGCCATGTGTCTCAGCAAGCATTGCACCAAATGCATAGTCTGGGGACCTCCAGCCAGGAACGCTGCAGCTAGTCTTGATAGGGTACAAACGCGTGCCTCTGGCAGAAAAACCATCTCCGAGGTCATGTTGAATATCAATCCAATGAATTGAATTCTGTGCATCGGTTCCAGTTGGGATTTTGTGAAGTTGATCTGGAAACCCAAGCCCTGCAGGGTGTCTATGACCATCTCGGGGGCATCCAGAAACATTGGCCTGGTGTTTGCCAGGACCAGTCAATCGTCCAAGTATGGTAGTACGTGCAGACCATGTTTCTGTAGAAAGGCCACCACTGGGGCCAGACACTTTGTAAAAATCCTGGGAGACGCTGTGAGCCCAAACAGCAGGGCCTTGAACTGGTAGGGGGTCCCCCCTATCTGGAGGAGTAGGAAGCGCTGATGTTGGGGGCGAATAGGCACATGATAATATGTGTCTTTTAGGTCTAGTGACACCATCCATGTGTCCTTTCCTAGGATGGTCATGATGGTCAGTACCGACAGCTTTTGGAATAGTTTACATATTATGTGTCGGTTCAGAGCCCTGAGATCTAAAATAGGACACTGACCTCCGTCCGCTTTCGGCACGATGAGGTACCGAGAGTAGAACCCTGGACTCACCAGACTGAAAGCCAGTTCTATCGCGTCTTTGGATAGTAAAGCAGAGACCTCCTGGTTCAATTCCGGAGTATATGGAGTCATAACGATTCCGGACACAGCTGGCATCCTGCAGAACTCTAGAGCATAGCCTAAACGTATGATTGTAAGTACCCACTGGTCCGTGGTCACCTCATCTCATTTCCCTGCAAATGGGGCCAGGCGAGTCCGGAAACTTCCCCAGTCATTGCTTCTTTGGAAAGGGGCCCAGCCGCTGCTTTTGGAAAGCCTGTTTGCTAGGTTGAGAGTTCAATTTGTATCAGGACTGGAATTTGTCACGAAATGGCTAATCTGAAGAGGATCGCTGTTGTGGAGAAACCCTTTGCTGATAAAGGTGCCCATCTGGTAAATTTTTGTTTTTTAGCTGGAAAGAAACAGGACATGGACCTCGCCGTGTTCCGCAGCTTCTGGACTTTCTCAAGTGTATCATCAGTCTGTTCAGCGAATAGGCTGGGACCCTCAAAGGAGAGATCTTCCACCCTAGCGCGTACCTCGTAAGTCAGTCCAGAGGAACGCAGCCAACCATGTTGCCTGAGTGCCACAGGCATGGCCATGACTTTAGCCACGCACTCCACCAAGTGTCTGGCAGAGTATAATTCCTGCTTGGTAACCTGGATAGCTTCTTGCAGGAATGCCTTGGCAGGATCATGTTTATCATGGGGCAGTAGGCCCAGAAAGGGTGCCACTTTCTCCCACAGGAAGTGATTATATCTGACATTATAGGCCTGATAATTAGCTACTCACAAGTGAAGCGCTGAGGATGAATAGAGCCTCTTCCCAAATAAGACCAACTTCCGGCCCTCTGTAGCCTTGAGTCAACTGGCTGTGGCCCCTAGTCTTCTGTAGGGATGCCTCCACGACGATAGAGTTAGGGGTGGGATGATTCCATAGGAAAGCGATATCATCCTGCAACTGCACCCTACAGAAGTTCTCCAAGCGCCTGTTAGGCTACAACAGGTTCACTGGTTTTTTCCCAGTGACCTTTCATGACCCCCAACAATGCCGAATTAAGAGGCAAAGCAGCCGGTATCTTGGCCTCTGCATCAATTAGGCTAAACAAAGGGTCCAATTCCCCTTTCTGTTGCGCACCAAGGCTCACACCCAAGGCTGAGGCCATTCCCACTACGTACGCGGAGTACAGTTTGATATCTTCCGATAGAGAAACAGGTTTAGAATCCAATTGTATATCCAGTGGAGAAGAGCCCCTGAACACATCTTCCAATTCAGGGAAGCTAGAATCGCTGTCATCTGACTCAAGTGGCACCGAAGAGACCTGTGCTACTGCTCCTAAGACCGTAGGAGATTCCGGATTGTTCACCTTATCCGTCGGTATTGAGGAGGGGAGCTCCATTGGTATCACCTGGGTAGGGAGCGAGACTTGATGCATATAAAGAACCACCAAAGGCAAGTTGTGCCACTCCAGAAGATCCCGGGGAAACGATGTGGGGAACGCGAGAGCAACCTTCCTTCAGCGTGAGAGGGGGCACGTGGTAATCCTGACCAGATCCAGGGTTCTTATATGCCTGATCCTCCGAGAAGCGAGGGCCATATTGAGGCCCCCATAGTCTGAGTAGTCCAAATGATAATCTATATGATATTGATTATACGATCCGAAGTCCCGGTGCCAAATGCTGAACAAAGACGTCACCTCATCCAAAGGAGAACGATGCTCCGGACCATGGTACTGATCCGTGTATAAAGAATCACGGCAGTCACAATCCTGATCCAGTTTGTAACCCAAGGATTGATCTTCGGAGCCCCAACAGGAGCCGCAATCTCTAGGTGAAAGACGCTCTTGACACCTATGGGGCAGTGATCAACATTGAAGCAACCATGACGCATCTGGAGCAGGTTGTTCGGGCGAATAGGCCTCCTCTCCGACGAAACATAGCCAGGCTCGTCCGCCGCTATTGACTGTGTTTGATGTGGTTGCACCTGCTCGGGTTCCCTCGATTCCCCCGCCAACAGAGAGTCCAATCTGGGCTTCTTGGCTACCAGGCCTACCGATGCAGGCGCTGCCACACTCTGTCTTTGGAATCGGAGGAAAGTGTTTCCCCGCTGGCAAATCCTGAGGCAGCTTAGGCTTCTTTTTCTTCGGTTTTGATACCGAGGGGTTCGTAGAAGAATCAGGACCTGCTAGCAGAGGGCTCCGAGGCAAGTCCTCTGAGTGCACCGAAGTGCTTGACGCCGTCGAGGGAACAACAACAGGAGGCATTGATCCCGGTATTGAGGCTGGCATATCAACGTCCACTGGAGCGGATTCAGGGAAGTCCGGTGGAACTGATGAGGCCATTTTAATTGACCGCTTCAGTGATATCTCAGATGAATGGAGAGCTAGATCCCACAGGGCTACGCGCAAGCAAGAAGCCCTATTCTTGTGAGCCTGCTTCGTGAACCTTTGACAGTGAAGACAGGTCTCGACAACGTGGGATTCCCCCAAACAAAGAAAACACTCGGTATGAGTATCGGGGGAAGGGATCTTCAATCCACAGCGAACACACTTTTTGACGTTTGTGATCCCCGGCATAAACACCGAAGGCCAGCTGGCCACCAAACTCCGTCTCATCCAGGATCGGAGCTCCCAAGGAGAAAAAGACCGCAAAAATTAAAACGCCAAGAGGAAAAACGCTACTACGTGAAGAAAGTAAAGTAAAAAGAGAGACGAAAGCAGGAAAAGACAAGGGGATAGACACAATCCTACTCATTGCCGACCTGCAAACTCCATGATGTTGATTCAAGTGCGAATGACGAAAGACTGAGGGGATGAGGAGTGGTGCAGCCGCATATAGCGGCTGGGGGTAGGGTTCCTGCCCAAAGCAGGAGAACAGAGCTTGTTAGATTCTGACAAGGTCTCTGCGCAGGCACATAGCCCATTGGTGTAAAAGACAGAGACCACGTCAAAGAACGATTTTAAATTAACTGACTAGCTCAGTGAACTTCACCATTTTTCAACTGGAAACAAAAAGTGTTCACTGTGGAAGATTGATTTTGTTTTGTTTTATGCTAATTTATATTTTGGTGTGTATGTTGACTGGTCATTGACCGTAATAAATTACTTAAGCTTTATTGTGGAAGCCATTTCCCATTGCACTGACCACTGCACAGTGCTGTGCTTTTCCCAGTGAGTGGGAAAGTAATAAATAATTAGTTAGGGAGCCAAACAGGGTTGATAGGCGCTGCAACTCACTCCCAGGCCTTGCAGTGAAGAACACTGGTCTAGCGTGTCAATTTTAAGGAGGGTTGCTTTGTTTTTGAAGACAAAGCATTTATAGACAGCGAAAGAGTCAATATTTTACTGTGTTTCTAGTATTTTCTGGCCTTTTTCCGAAGTAGAAGGCTGTTCCTAAGCAGTATTGAGTTACACAGAACGGTTAATTTAAAACAGCTGGGGATTGGTGTGCCACATCGGAGAAGAGGAAGCACATGGAAAACAAACCACACAAGTTCTCTTGTTGAGAAATTCTTACCTCTTAATAAGAAATTAAAATGAAATCTGTAGTTTTCTAGAACACTAGTCTCTCTCTAAGCATTTCCAATAATTCTGTTTTGATTCTTAGTTTATAATAAGATTGAGAGTTTACTGGGAATACAATTGAATGTGACAGCACAAACATACCTCTGCAGTTAAATTTGGCAGTGTCGTAATGTCTTTCAGCACATCTGAAAGAAAAGTTAGAAATCATTAAACTCCAATTCAACAAAACTGCCTACTAAGGAGACATATTCGAATGCATTTTACATCTTAATACCACACCCATAATGAGAACATATGCAAACAACATTTCTGTTAGCTTAATATTTGAATAACTAGATGTCTCAGATGTTCTGCCAGGCATATAGAGAAATGTGAATGATTCTGTTTCCAAACACAAATACAGTAGTGTTTAAAAACGTAACATCGTCTCTACTTAAGCAGTGTCTATGCATAAAAGCTTGCTCATACGCTATGTTATATAATTATAATATCTAATATCATACGCAATGTTATATAATTATAATAAACATAATTATAATAAATATAATGTTATATAATATATAATAAATATAACTGATAGAGACATTTTGACATCCAAATGTATGCTTCTTTTACAGAATTTTGTTGGAAGGTCAAGAAAGGAGATTTGCTTTGAGTGTCATCACATGTATTTCATCGACACTATACCAACTAACTAACTCTGATGCATAGGAGTGTGTCTTACAAATAGTAATTCCGGGAGAGGGGGTAGAACTGGAGTGTAACACCTAGTGTCAGATATTGATTTAGAAGTCCAATCTCCACATCCTCATTTGACCATGAAGCTTATTGGGTGTTCTTGGGCTTGTTCTCAGACCATTATATCACACAGGGTAGATAATGATTGCAAAGATAAAAGGGAAATCCCCATCATACCAGTCTGAGCTCAACAAAGGAGAATGGTAGTGGGATATAATAAAATCTCCTGAGTTTGATGTTGAATGGAGCAAATTTCCCAAGTTATACACCACCTGTTCAATAAATTATCAAATAATTAATGGTAAAGTAAACTCACATCAAGAAAGTGAATGCATACAAATCTGGTAGAAGATACTGAACTTTTTCTAAATTGGGACTAGCAACTCAATTTGGAGAAATGGTTTATTTGGAATTTTTCAATACCACTGTATGCTAGCCTGCAAGAAAGATGTCCAAAAAAAAAAGAAAAAAAAAAAGAGGAGTATTTCTACTTCCTATGTGACCAACACTCTTCTCCAACTAACAGAAGCAAGATGACTAGTATATGCATACAATGCAATGTTCCTCCAAACTGCTTCCACGATTCAGAGCCGGTTTAAATAAGCAGTTTGAATCCACATAGTTTTCAGCAGACTGATGGCAAACAAAAAACCAAACACAACTGCCATCACAATTTGAGATGTAGACTAAAAATAGAGCCAAAAGCCATGTTTAGACACAGGACATCATACTATTAATGAAAGGCAATCCAGTGTAGAAATACAGACAGATTGGAACTGTCTTCAATACACATCTAGACTATGCAATTTCCCAAAAAGGCCACAATGAAGCCAGCCATCTTGTTGTATTCCATATTGCCAACTTCACCATGCTAATCCTAATCTCCATATTTCATATCCACTTATCTCACAATTGCCAGCTCTTGATTTTTCCATAATCAATGCTCAGTTTTTGCACCTGGGCATGCATAAACATATGAAAAATATAATGCATTGACCAGAAAAAGTAAGAATAAACAGATCAATGCATCCCTTGGCAAACAATGCAATTGTGTAAATTCAACATTATTAAGTTCAAATAAAGGCAACTAATTGATGCCTGACCAATGAGGAAGAGATTGTGAAAATGTACTGTAACCCTTCCCTTAAACATTGTCCCCTCTTTGGGGCGGGGCAGCCAGGCGATCCTTTAGAAAGCGATAGGCTATGTAATCAAGTACATTCCTCCCATGTGAAGAACAGACTGCTTCCTCTCCTACATGAATCTCTCTGACTTGCTTAACTCTGGATCTCAGAGTTAACCTCAGAGTTAAGCAACTATAGGCCCATTTCCAACCTTCCGTGGTTGGGCAAGGTAATCAAGAGGGTGGTAGCCTCTCAGCTTCAGGCAATCTTGAAGGAAACTGATTATCTCTAGACCCATTTCTTTCAGGTGGGCTATGGGATGGAGATTGACTTGGTCGGCCTGAAGGATCATCTCCAATTGGAAATTGACAGAAGGAGTAAGACGTCATTTTGGATCTCTCAGTGGCTTTCAGAACCATCGACCATTGAATCCTTCTGGAGTATCTTAGGGGGTTGGGGGCAGTGGTCCCTCTATTTTTTTTCATCTCTGTGTGGAATTAGTTTTGTTCTGGGCAGCAGAATCAAGGCAGTGTGTGTGCACCTGCATTCAGAGTGGGGTCTAAGTGATTCAACCTGAGCGGGATCTAAAATTAACTGAGCAGACATCAGAAAACTTGTGAGCAAGCACATGAGTACACACCTTAGAGGGAACAGTGGTTGGGGGACACTACTCTGCAGTGTTCCACTCCTGCCTCTTGGGCAGATTCCAGATTGCGTGTCTTGCTCTTCAAAATCTGAACTTGCATATGATGTCTCTCAGGGCTCCATAAAGACTCCAATGTTGTTTAACGTCTACATGAAACTGCTGGGAGAGATCATCAGGAGATTTAGTGCAGGATGTTATCAGTATGCTGACAACACCCAAATCTATTTCTCCATGTCAACATCATCATCAGAAGGCATAATGTCCCTACATGCTGGCCTTGAAAAAATGATAGGTTGGTTGAGAGATAAACTGAGACTGAATCCAGATAAGATGGAGGTACTTATTGTGTGGGGTAAGAACTCAGAAAATTGAGTTCTGAAAATTGTCTCCTGACAATTTTCATCAGCCAGGTCTCAATGGGGAACACTTCCCCAAAAGGAACAGATATACAATCTGGGAGTGCTACTGCATCCATGCCTTTCCCAGATTGAGGCAGTGGCTAGGTGTGCTCTCTATTAGCTTTGGCTGATAAGCCAGCGGTGCCAGTTTCTTGAGATCAACAACCTCAAAACAGTGTTACACATGCTGGTAACCTCCAGACTTGACTACTGCAATGCGCTCTATGTGGGGCTGCCTTTGTACGTAGTCCGGAAACTGCAGTTGGTCCAGAATGGGGCAGCCAGGTTGGTCTCTCGGTCATCTTGGAGATACCCTATTACTCCTGTTTTGAAAGAGGACTGGCTTCTGATAGGTTTCAGGGCAAAATACAAGGTGCTGGCGATAACCTATAAAGCCCTTAAACAGCCTAGGCCCTGGGTATTTAAGAGAGAATATTCTTTGCAGAGTCTTGCCACCCACTGAGATCATCTGGAGAGGTTCGTCCACAGTTGCCACCAACTCATTTGGTGGCTACTCAGGCCTTCTCCATTGCTGCCACAAGTCTTTGGAATGTGCTCCCTGCTGAAATAAGAGCCTCCCCATCTCTGGCAATTTAAAACACATTTGTTCTCCCAGGCTTTTAATTAGATTGTTTTAAATAGTTTTAACACAGTTATTTTTTTTAAAAAAAATTAATAGTTTTAACATTTTAAATTCTGTTTTAATTTGTATTAACCGCCTAGAGATGTAAATTTTAGGCAGTATACAAGTGTGTTAAATAATTAAATCAAATGAATCTCATAGGAGAATCAATCATCTGCATGTACTCTGTAGGGCTAAGTGTGACAGACAAACAGAAAAAAGAAATAATGACTGAATCCCCATCCAAGGCAACAGGCCCAATAGAAAAAGGGAAAGTGACAATAATTTAGACCAGTTAAGTCTCACTATCAGTCTATTATCATGATAAGGTCAGGCGGCTTAACTGTAACTGATGTTCAAACGGCCAACTGTGCAGTCACACCTATGAAGCTCTGCACAGGTGCAGATCCCACTGGAGCTAGAGCTCAGCTCCAGGAATTTCTGTATGAGCCATGCTCCTGTGCAGCAATAGCACACAAAAAAATGGACATGTCCTGCTCTTACTCCCCAAGACTCATTCGACTGTCACAGTGGGCGCCAACAAGGCAAAACAGGAAATAGTCACTGCAGTGCGGAGAAGGAATGGGTGTGACTAACAAATACAGAGTATGACTAAGAAATACAAATACACTTGAAGAACATCATATGCAGGTAAGAAACCCATTCTTTTTCTTGGCCTCTGTATTGTCACACCTATAGCAGACTAGCAAACTAACACCTGGAAGGAAAGTACACTGTTGGTTGAAAAAGGACTGCAGGATAGTTCTACCAAAAGCACATCAGCGCACCAGTGAACATTTGTGCATTGTGATGCACAAGGTGAATAGCTGAAACCACTATGTGCTACTTAATGATCAGAAACCGCAACACCTTTGCAAAACACTGTAGATGTTGTCATAGGCCTGGACTTGTTAAGATGCCTACTGGTATGACAATTTGACTTAAGAAATCCGCCTTGCAAGGCAATGAGGTGAGACTCTCAAGCTCTTGTGGGACACGAGGAGCACAGCAACGAAGCAGTCCAGTAAACAAAGAGCATGGCAGACATTGAGCAAATGGAGAAAGTGTGCTGTCAAGAAAAAGGATATTGGGAGCAATACATCTTGTGCCACAGGCAACATAGATATGTTCTCTAACCAGATGTTTCTACTGAAGGTCAACTCTCTCATGGTAAAGTAGGGAGAAAACACGAGTTGATTTGCAGGACTACAAGCTCAACAACTCATCAGATCAAGGTTACAGCAAAAGAGTGAGGGCACATAGAGCCAGGCTCATGAATAATTTTGATGTAAGTTTTGCAATGGCCACTGGCAAGTCTTAAGCCAGTACTATTTTCAGCATTAAGAGGGTTTAAGTAGGAAATCTTTTAAAGAAGCATTTTGAAAGGGAATCTATGAAAAGCGAACAGCAGCTTTCTGGATTCAAGAATCACCCATTGTAGGACTGCAGTGAGAGCAGTTAAAGCAGGCTCTTCCTGGAGAGTATGGACATACTCTTACATCCACCCCTGAATAGGAGGAGAAGGACTGGAGAGAGAGATGGATATAATGGTCCCATAAGAGGGAGAAAAGAGTTATCAACCATAGTTCCCAAATAAGATACAGTCCGCACAGTCAGGGAGGAATTTACAAAGCACCCACAGTAAGAGAAAGAAAGAAGGAAAGACAACAGACTGCCATCCTAATTCTGGAGGAAGGAACCCCTTAGGGAGTGGAGTTGTAACTCTCACTCTGCTGAAAATGACTGGCATTGTGCAATGTACTGCATCATGAACAGGTCAAGAAGCTCAAAGAAAGAGCCACTCATAGATGGCTCATAGAATTTGATATCTAAACATCCATTTGAAGTTGATTAAAACATGTCATTTTAAGAGTGTCTGCAAGAATATTCTCAGACCTGTGTATTTGTTTCGCAGAGGAAGAACTTTGTGGGCAAGACCTGGAGAAGAGCAGAAGAGATGCAATGAGATCCTGAATTGCCTTGTTCGTTGATGGCTATGTGGCTATGTGATTTATGGCTATCTGCAGCACCCTGTCCCTGACCAGGGAGAAAAACACCTTGAGGATTTTGTAAAACTGCCAAGTTCTAGATAACAGAACTTTTGCGGTGAGACTCAGAACACGACCAATGTGCACCAATTATGTTACCCCGCCTTGGTGGGATAAGCTTCATGACTGGAATACAGTATTTGAAGAATATAGCTTGTTCAGAAGAAATAAATCCAATAGAAAGGTGTGTTGTCTCAAGAGCCTTACAGGTATAGAATGCATGCAAGTAGCAAGGTAATGTTTTAACCGAGTCAATCTTCCAGTTTATTCACCTTAAACAGAACTCAAGGCAGTTAATCTGGTGGTGACCTGGGATCAGGCCTTCTAAGTTGTTGCCCCTGGGTTGCGAAACATGATCTCTGTGAACATAACAGGATTATCTTCCTTGGAGGCCTTCAGGAGAGCCTTAAAGACCCATCTTTTTAGTCTGGCGTTTAATATAATATTTTAATTTAATATTTTACTAGAAGCCCAGTAGAGGAAAGGAAGAACCCATCCGCTTCCCATTCAGTGTTGCCCGAGTTGAGAGACCGTGTCTGTGCACACTGTTGGCTCCTTCTACGGTCACCTGCCTGCTCCTTGCTTCCCCTGTTGAACTGTGGTCTGCTGCCTCTGTGGAACATCTGTGTGGAGTGTGTGCAGGACTGAGGCTGGGGTGAGTGACTCAGCAGTTCCTGGTGCAATCTCCACAGCTCTGGGCCTCTTATTGGAACGCTGCCTGTGGCAGTGGGCCCACCACCAGTGGGGTTGCCACCAAAGGGGGCCAGGCTGTCTGGTTCAGAATTCTTCGTGGGTGTGCAAACGTGGGTGGGTATTTTAATTCAGCTTCTGTTTTAAATCCTGGGTCAGCTCAGTTTTAATGTGCCTCTGATTTCAGGTGATGATTTTGATCTGCCGATTCTGGACAGGGTCACGCTCCCCAGAAGGAACAGGTATGCAGTCTGAGGGTGCTTCTGGATCCGAACATCTTCCTGGTGTCCCAGACTGACAGGGTTGCCAGAGGTGCTTTCTATCAGCTTCAGCTGATACACTAGCTGCGTTCGTTTTTTGAAATGAACAACCTCAGAATGGTGGTACATATGCTGGTAACCTCCAGGCTGGACTATTGCAATGAGCTCTATGTGGGGTTACTTTTGTATGTAGTTCGGAAACTGCAGTTGATACAGAATGTGGGAGCCAGGTTGGTCCCTGGGTCATCCCGGAGAGACCATATTACTCCTGTGTAGAAAGAGTTACACTGGCTGATGAGACATTTCCGGGGAAAATACAAGGTGCTGATTTAACATAAGAACCTAAGAACAGCCCTGATGGATCAGGCCCAAGGCCCATCTAGTCCAGCATTCTGTCTCTCATAGTGGCCCATCTGATGCTGTTGGAAGCCTACAGGCACTAGCTCAGGGCATGCCCACTCTCCTGCTGTTACTCCCCTGCAACTGGTATTCAGAGGCATCCTACCTCTGAAGCTGGAGATGGCCTGTAGCGCTCAGACTAGTAGCTGTTGATGGACCTCTCCTCCATTAAGTTTTTCGTAGTCCAGTTATTCTGTGTCAACTTGATCACCTATATCCACACAATTGTTGACATTTTCAAAGAACTCCAAAAGGTTTGCGAGGCAAGATTTACCTCTGCAGAAGCCATGCTGGTTCTCCCCTAACAGGGTCCTTGGGTATTATTACCTATAAAGCCCTAAACAGCGTAGGCTCTGGGTATTTAAGAGAATGTCTTCACCATGAGCCCCATCGCCCATTAAGATGGTCTGGAGAAGTTCATCTGCGGTTTCTACCAGCTCATTTGGTGGCTACTTGGGGATGGGCCTTCTCCATTGCTGCCCCTGGGCATTAGAATGCACTCCCTGTTGCAATAAGAGCCTCCCCATCTCTGGCAACTTTTAAAAAGGCACTAAAGACATACTTATTTACCCAGGCTTTTAATTAGATTTATAGTTTTAATACTTTTAATGTTGGTTTTTTAAATGACTTTAATGTAAATGATTTTAAA
Organism: Hemicordylus capensis; assembly: GCF_027244095.1. Taxonomy (NCBI): domain Eukaryota; kingdom Metazoa; phylum Chordata; class Lepidosauria; order Squamata; family Cordylidae; genus Hemicordylus; species Hemicordylus capensis. The sequence continues at coordinate 242,434,532 of NC_069659.1, read as the reverse complement.
TGTATAATTGATTTCAGTGTTTAAATGATTTTAATTGTAAACCGCCCAGAGAAGTATTTTTGGACCGTATAGAAATATGTTAAATAAATTTTTAAAACTTAGTTTTAATTTTAATCTAATTTTAAGTTTTTTGTTTTTTTAAAAAAATTGTTTTATGATGTGTTTTTAATTTTAATGTAAGCTTCCCAAGTCACTTTAGGAAGGGTGGTATATAAATTGAATTCAATAAATTTGTTTAAGCAAGTCTAGCTCAGTCTGTAGTCAATGAGATGTTGGCAATGGGTTTTGTCTGTATTTTTTTGCTCTCTACCACAGAAAGACACAAATGATGTCCCAGAAAGGGATCTTGCAATTAGTCCTTAAACTCAATCCCGGAACCCAGCTGAAAACAATAGTCTTTTTATCTAATGGGTTTAACACCTAAACATAATCAATCTGAATGAACTCATCAACTTTAAGGAAATAGTATCGATGATGATGATGATGATATGTTAGTTAATTTGTATGTCAAATAACGTAATGTAACCTTATTGGATGTTATCTCATTTGAGTAATACTACATGAAATCAACTGATGTTAGAAAAGGGGGAGCTAAATTATACGTAACACAATGTATATACTTCCAGATAAATACATGAAGCTAAGTGTGGGAGCCCTGTCAAAAGTGCCTAGGTAAAAAACAAGAAAAAAACGCACAGCATCCCCCAAGTTTATTACAGACAAGCTGGTTAAGCAGAAGACATCAACAATGCTTTCCTGAACAAGATTACCAAATTGTCAAAATGTTAAGCGATAGTAATAGGGGGATTCAACTACCCTGTAATCTTCTGCAAGTTTAAGCAGAACCAAAGTTTCTCACACTAGGGGTGTGCACGGAACCGCCACACTGCGGTCCGGCACTGGGGTGGGGGGTAGCTTTAAGAGCGGCGGGAGGGTTTACTTACCCCTCCCGCCGCTTTCCTGCTCTGGCGCTGTAATGTAATGAGTAATTGGGGTGGCAGGATACCTCCCTGCCACCCCTTCCCCAATCTTGCTCTACAAAAACTCCCAGTAATCCTTTGCGTGCGCACACATCGTGCGCGCGCTTCACGTCACTGACGTGCGCGCACGCAAAGGATTACTGGGAGTTTTTGTAGAGCAAGATCAGGGAAGGGGCAGCAGGGAGGTATCCTGCCGCCCCAATTACTCCTACAATTACGGTGCCAGAGCGGGAAAGCGGCGGGAGGGGTAAGTAAACCCTCCCACCGCTCTTAAAGCTACCCCCCACCCCTGGACCGAACCACCCAGGTCCGGACCGGTCCGGAGGCCTTTTCAATGGCATCCGGACCAGTCCGGGCCCATCCCTATCTCACACATTAAGCAGAACCAAGGTTTATTTTAATTTAGGTTTACTTAAACCAGAATTGGTGCAACAGATGGCCATCAAAACTTGGGTTCTGTTCCCTCTCCTGGCCTTCCACACACCACCAAGATACTGTCCCAGCCTCCTTTGCCCTACTGCTGGCAAGATGTTACCTCTTACTACTGGCTACTCTTGCTACTGGTCCCAATTAGGAAGGGGGCATGAACTCCAAGCAGAAGCTCCTTCGAAACTAAGAAGCTACTATCAATCCCCTCCATAGACACAGACCAAGAATTTCCTACTCTCTGCCCGACAGAGTAGACTTCTCCAATCAAACTATTAAATAATGATTTTAAAATAACCACCTCCCCCTTTCCTGGATATCAATTGAACACCCAACCTCAGAAGGTTGCCCCAGACACTTCCAATATTCTCATGTCCTGATATTAAAAACAGAGAGCAGGATCCAGACTAATACTGCTTGAGGGGGAAAACCTATCTAAGCTATGTTAAGACTGAAGGCAATTGTTCATCAATTTTTTAGATTTTACCCAGTAGGGGGAGGAGGGATCCAGCGCCCTAGAACACAGAACCAAGATCCAAAGCAATTTTGACAGGCCAACAATGGGCAAAAACAATATGGGGTTCAACTGAGCTAGATGTGAAGTCTTGCACTTAGGTATGAAAAATAAAGTGCACAAGTTTAAGCTGGGGGAGATCTGGCTTGGCAGCAACACTTATTAAAAGCATCTAGGTGTCTTAGATCATAAATTGAACACGAGCAAGCAGTGTGATGCAGCTCCTAAAAAGCTAATGCAATATTGGGCTGCATTAACAGAGGCAGAGTGTCTAGATCACTAAGTAATCTTTCACACTCTGTTCTATACTGGTCAGACTTTGCTTGGAATACTGTGTCCAGTTCTAGGCACTGCATTCTAAGAATGCTGACAAACTGAAGCAGGTTCAGAAGGATGGTGAGGAGGTCTGGGGTGGGTGGGGGAACACAAGTGAGAACTGGGCTAGGGAGGATTGAGACAGCTGTCTGGAAGTCTCTCAGTCACAACAGGATCACGAGGATCCATCACAGGAGAGAGAACATGCACTTTCTACTTTGATCCCAGGGATCAAAGTATATTGAGAACAGTTTGCTGCAGTTGGGCTGGTCCAGGAAGCCCAACTGAGGGGACTGCTGACTAGCATACCTGAACCACGAATAACTGCTTAGTATCTTCAGGCAATTCTGGATGAAGAATTTGCTGAGGATAAGTGCAGATCCATGTTATTCAGAAGGAAGTTTATAAGTGGGAAGAGTCTATTTTTGTGTTTCTTCTTACGGTTGGCTAGAGAAGGACTGCTTGTATCAGTGCTTTTTTGCAGATTTTTTTTGAAACTAAGGGTTCAAAAGTTGCTGGTGTTTGGATAACCAGCATGGAACCTGGGAGCCGAATTGAAACTGAAGGCTGCTGAAACAGAATGTGACCAGATTTAATTCTGAGGTCAAGGCTGTCATAGTTGAGTAGAGCTGGAGATCTAAATGCTCCCATCTCCCAAAATTAACATAAGAGTTGCTGCAATTTGGCCTGAAAGTAGGAGAGCAGCAGTAGATGGGGCCAAAACCAAATAAAGCAATTTGGTGTGTATGCTTGGAGTTTGGGCCAAGAAATCTGAGGTACGAAACACTTTCCCCCCACGAAGTGGTACAAAGTCTGGTAAATCGATTGCATCTTGCCTGCTTGAAAAAGCAGTGAGAGGAGAAAACAGGATTCAATTTCATCCTCTTTGCCAAGATACAGAAGGCAGAATTCATGACAGTAGGTGGTAAGGCGATTACCCCTGCTTATCTTTTATTTTTTAAGACAAGGTCCATAATGCCCTAAGTCTGTGGCCAGAAAAATAGTGGCAGGAATGAGAGGGTGTGAAAGAAATACAAAATTAGAAGCAAGTAAGTGAAGTAGAATGAAATAATTCTTCAGAGGGGAGAGGCCAAACTTGCCTAGTTTTAGCAAATACCAAGAGAAAGTACATGATGCTACTGCTGAAGCAGTCAACTAGCTGGTGGAAAAGGTGCAGACCATGCCCATTTAGACATGCACTGTTCCATGGGGTGTGGCACATGTCAAATTTCTTGAAGTTGAACTCTAGCCACTTCCAAATAAGCCTCTGAACAGGCACAGATCCCATAGATGCAACTGCACAAAACACACGTACAAGGACTGATGCTCAGTCTTTATCTCCAAGACTCAGAGACCAACCATTTCATTATATCTAACACTCCAAGCTTCACTAGTGAGGCACAAATAAGAACTATTAATCTTATTAATCTTAATCTTATTTAAAAATGCTTAATAAGATTAAAAATGTTTTGCAGTTTTAATTTAAAATGCATTGTCAATCCTACATAGAACCTACTCTTTTCTCCCTACTCAATTTATATGCCCATACAGAAAAGTCTGCAGGTACAAATTAATATCCAAATGAACTTATTTGCTACTGGTCTATTCATCATAGAAGTGGCTTCCAGGTATTATTATAGCCCAGGTCACTCATCTTGGACCAGAACTCAGAACCTAGAGGGCGTGTGGGCGTGTGTGTGTGTGTGTATACACACACACACACTTAAGAAAAGGTTAATATACTTGGTAGTTTCATTAAATCAGTATAACTTTGTGTACTATTCCTCTATCTGGAATTGCTACCTATGTTACAGATTTGAACAGCCTGACTTCACACCCCTAAAGTGGAAGATAAGTTTGCCTCTTGTGTTAAGGAGGATAAGTTCAGTTTCCAAGAAGTAGAATCCAAGTATTAAGACCAATCTTGCAAATGAAGTGACAGGTTAGTTAGTAGTCATTTTTCTTGTATTTCTTCTCCTTCTCCACATATTCCCAGAAGATAGGGAAACAACTTAGAAAGGCAGCTACTATTAGCACAATGCTGTGCTTCCACTACACAGTGGAAACAGCAACTGATCTTGGAGCAAACTCACAAGACAATCCTAAAATTCTCATGAATATTAGGGGTCTGTTCATAAGTCACTGGACTTGCCTATACGGTTCTTAGATATATGTTAGAAATGGCATGGTAGGAAGCCAAAGGCAAGTGGTCTCACACAAATGCTGTGGGTTGGTGTGACAGCTGACCCTACCCCCTCCCCACCCCCCACCCAAGACAGGGACAGCTTGCCTTACAGTTTATCCATACTCTTTTGCTTCAAGGTTAGATCATTGCAAAGCATCGTATTTGAGATTGTCCTTGAAGTCTGCTTAAAAATCTCAGCTGGAAATACAACCACCCAATTACTTATTAGGACATGCAAGGCTGATAATATTATACCTGTATTAATGTGTTTCACTGGCTTCCAGTGTGTTCCTGGGCAGAATCCAGGTGCTAGTTTTGACCTTTCCCGGCTTGGGACCTGGGTTTTTAAGTACCTCTGTTCTTCTCAAACTTGCTTGAAATTAAAAATGTGTTTTGGAGATGGTCCGCTGAGTGGGTCTGCCTCATTAGATTAAATGGGTGACATCAGAGACAGTAATAGTTCCTGAATTATGGAATGCCTCCCAAGGGAAGTTCAGCTGCCCGCAATTCCTATGTCAGTAAAGTACTGAAGAGCTTCTAATTCTTCAAGATTTTTAAGTGCACAACTTGTAGCCGCTGCTGTTATTGACCTGCTTTTGCTCTTTTATTCAATTTTGGACTTTTTTGCCTTTTCTTGGGTTTTTCTTTAGCTTTATGATCTTTTAAAAATCAACTGCTACAGATATTTTCAACATTAAGTTAGTATATAATATTTATCTTTATTTAAGTTAAGTAATTGGTTCCAAGAAAAGCTCAGGTGAAGGAAGTCAGTGTTGCCAAAGTAGTGAAGTCAAGTTCTTGGTCTAAATCAGGTGTGTACAACTCAAATGCCCTGGTGGGCCAAAACTGACCATGACTTGGCTTGGTGGAGGCCGAGCTCAATTTTTAGGGTGCTGATTATTAAAGTAACACTCAACAGCAGTTAATTAATTAAGATGAGAGTAATTAATTAAAAATTAGAGTAAAAATAATTAAAATGAATTTAATTAAATTTTAACTTTTGAAGTTCTGACAGGCCAAGATTAATTTAATTTAAATTGAATTAAAATGAATTCTAATAAAACTCATAAATACAATACAAACTGTACAAAAAACATAACAATGTAAACTGCATTGCTCTTCCTTTCCACCTTTGTCAAATCATCCCACTTAACATGGGATGTTAAGTGGATGGTAAGGAAAAAAAGAGTTTTTTCCCCTTAATTTTTTATTTAAAAATTTACACTTTGATTCTCCACCACACACTTTTTGATCCTTCACAACAACCCCACCATTGTGGAAAATGAGAGATGCAGGGGGTAGGGAGGAGAAGAGGGAATGGGGCAGGCTTGATGAGAGGGAGAGAGAAATAAAGAGAAAAAGGTGATGGGGCAGGCTAGAGAAGAGGGATGGAGGAAGAGAGAACCATTGGCAACATTTCCTGAACTTTAAATGGCTTGCATGTGGAAGGAGCACTGAAAAGAGAGAAAGGAAAGAAAGAAGATGGAGCAGCAGGCTTTGAGGGAGAGGGGAGAAGGTTCAAGCTTTATGAGTGGGAGAGAAAGAAGAAAAGAGGATTGGGCAGGCTTGGCAAGACAAATGAAAGCGGGGACGTGGTCTCAAGGGGGAGAGAGGTGTCAATGGGGCTGACCTGTGTGGGGGTTCTGCCCTTTCCTTTAAAAATTCCACATATTTGTTGACTAGCGCTGACGTCCATTGACCTATTCTGGGATTCCGTCCTGCTTCTGAGAATGGGGAGAGTCTAGCTGGGGTGAGGGAAGAAATCAGAAGGGTTTTTTCCCTTTCACTTTGAGGCTCTCCTCTCACTGCCCGCTCACCTCTCCAGCAGCTACAGCTGCCTTTAGCTCCTGAGCCCTCCTCAGGGCTCACTTCCCCCTGCCTGCCCCTCCGGGAGCTATAGCTGCCTTTAGCTCCAGAGCCCTCCACGTGGCTTGCTTTCCCTCTTGCAGACTACTACTCTCTCTACTTATCTCCGAGCATCTCTGCTCCTGTCGGGGCAGGAGCTTCCTGGAAATGAGGGTGCATTCAGAGCAGGAGCCAAGGTGCTTGGAGATCAATAGAGAGAGAAGTAGTTGCAAAAGGGAAAGCAAGCCCTGTGGATGGCTCAGGAGCTAGAGGCAGGCGGGCGGTAGGAAGCGAGCCCCGAGAAGGGCTTGGGAGCTGTAGCTGGCAGACAAGCGGGTGGAAGCGAGTGGAGAGCCAGAAAGGAAGGCCTCATGGGCCAGATGTGGCCCGCAGGCTGTATGTTGTGCAGGCGTGGTCTAAATAAACAACTAGAATATGCACCAAGGATCAACTAAACTACCATGTCAGAAGCTCTGCTATTCCAGATCTGGAGCTTGCGATCATGCAAATCATATTGGGAGGAATCCCATTTCTGACTTATCCTGTACTCATGGAAGCTCTTTCTATTCAGGGGAGGAATCCTTGTGAGAGGCATTCATGGAAGAATCTAGCACAGCAGTAAGCTGAGATTCAATTCTTAATTTCTCAGAAACAACTTTTTTCTATTGTAATAAACTCAAAAATGCATCAACTTTCAAAATGCATGATCTTGTTACAAGATTAGGCAAGTACAAATCTGAATGCAAGCAACTTCAATGCAAGCAACTATCTGAATGCAAGCAACTAACAAGAAATTTTCAATTCTGAACATTAGAGTTGATTAGGAAAGGAAAGGTTGTGCCGTTGAGTCGGTGTCAACTCCTGGCGACCACAGAACCCTGTGGTTGTCTCTGGTAGAATACAGGAGAAATTTACCACTGCCATCTCCCACACAGTGTGAGATGCCTTTCAGCATCTTCCTATATCGCTGCTGCCCGATATAAGAGTGTCCCATATTCTGGGAAACACACCAGTGGGGATTTGACCCAACAGCCTCCTGCTCTCTAGGCAGGTTACTTCCCTGCTGCGCCATTAGGTACTTGGTTCATATAAAAGTAATACCTTTTACATATGTAGTTTTTAAAGCGGCCAAAAAAATGCCTAAAAAAAATTACTTAACATATTGTTATTTTTCTTCCTCAGTTATCAGTTCTAAGGTGTTTGATACCAAGAATTACAAACACATTTCCAAAATAAGTAGAAAGAAACAATGCCTAACAATTTTGCATCATTATGAAGATGTTAGCAATTAAAAAAAAAAACACCTGTCTTGTGAAATTATTTAAGATAGGCTTTTTGTCAAGCCACTTCAATCAGATCAACATTCATCTGTACCAAGCTAGCCATTCACTTTAATATCACCTTTGTCAAATGTTCTAGCAGTGTTTACTTGCCTGATTTTTGAAACTCAATTATCTCTTTGAAGTCTACCTTAATAAAAGAGTAACAAAGTTAAAGTATAAAAATTAAAGGTAGATAAGAGAAACATACTTACAGATTGTATATCTTGTAATGGTTTTTATGCTTTGAATCCAAAAACCTGAAAGCAAGAAAAAGATACGAACATATATTTGATCTCACCATTTTGCAGCTGACCAAGCATATGCAGCTAAACTTTGGTATCAATTTTGAAATAAGTTTATTCCACAGGTATTCTACTGTGCTCTTTTCTTTCTTCCAGAGATCTAAGAACTGGGTCAAGTGTCAAATTATAACTGCAAGTTTAACTATTGCTCTAAGAAGCATTCCTGTTTTAAATACCTTTGAACCTCAAATTGCACCACCACTAGCAGATGATGTTCCAAGGTGGTTCATTTAAAAAACAAATACCAAGGATCATAATCAGAACTCTGAAACTTTAAAATCAAAGTAACAGTGTTGATCAAAATATATCTCAAAGTGGAACAGATTTAACATTAATTCAAGTGTTGAAATAAAGTAGCACATCTTTACATTTACTAGCGAAACAATGCATCAACAGTCTGCTCCTTCATGTTTTTGCTCAAAAGTTAGTTACATTATGTTAATTGGGGATTTATTTAACACACCTTTTCACTTATTGCACACAAAAAATGCCACTGAAACCAGATGTCCTTGACAGAAAACTTCACACTCATTTAAAGATAAAGTGTGCCATTGAGTCGGTGTCGACTCCTGGCAACCACAGAGCCCTGTGGTTGTTTTTGGTAGATTCATTAAGACAGATTCAATTCCTTCGTGCAGTACCATCAACTAAGTTTTGCACAAATCGAGATTCGTGCATGATTCGAAGAGGCTGTCCAGGGACCTTTAAGACTGAATAGAACAGTGAATGGGGCAATATCCAAGACAAAGGGACAAGACAGGGGTGCCCACTTGCCCCTTTATTGTTTATTCTGGCTTTAGAACCATTGGCATGGGAGATTCGGCAAGAGGAAAGAATATCAGGAATTAAGATGGCCAGGCAAGAACATAAGTTAAAGTTATATGCAGATGATGTAGTACTTACAATTACTCAAACAAGAGTCTCACTACACTATGTAATGCAGAAAATTCAGCAACATGGGAAGGCTTCTAGATATAAATTGAATAATAATGAGACGCAGATATTAACACAGAATATTAAAGAAGAACAGAAAGAACTGGAGAAAAGAACAGGATTCCAGATCAGTGTTAAGCCAGTAAAATATTTGGGGATTAATGTAATGGCAGTTAATAAAGACATTCAAAAATAACTATTTACCGGTATGGAAGAATATACTGGCTGATCTGAACAGATGGGGGGAAATTAAATCTTTCATGGCTGGGAAGAATTTCAGCGGTTAAAATAAATGTTTTGCCTAGGATTAACTTCTTATTTCAAATGTTACCAATTAGAATCGAAAGGAAGATATTAAATGAATGGCAAAGACAGGTTAAGTCTTATTTGGGCAAATCAAAGACCCAGAGTGAAATTTAAGATTATGCAAGATGCAAAAGAATGTGGAGGATTAGCCATTCCAAACTTGAAATTACAGGTGAAACTCGAAAAATTAGAATATCGTGCAAAAGTTCATTAATTTCAGTAATGCAAATTAAAAGGTGAAACTGATATATGAGACAGATGCATTACATGCAAAGCGAGGTAAGTCAAGCCTTAATTTGTTATAATTGTGATGATCATGGCGTACAGCTCATGAGAACCCCAAATCCACAATCCCAGAAAATTAGAATATTACATGAAACCAATAAAACAAGGATTGAAGAATAGAACAATATCGGACCTCTGAAAAGTATAAGCATACATATGTATTCAGTACTTGGTTTGGGCCCCTTTTGCAGCAATTACTGCCTCAATGCGGCGTGGCATGGATGCTATCAGCCTGTGGCACTGATGAGGTGTTATGGAAGACCAGGATGCTTCAATAGCGGCCTTCAGCTCTTCTGCATTGTTTGGTCTCATGTCTCTCATCCTTCTCTTGGCAATGCCCCATAGATTCTCTATGGGGTTCAGGTCAGGCGAGTTTGCTGGCCAATCAAGCACAGTAATCCCATGGTCATGGAACCAGGTTTTGGTACTTTTGGCAGTGTGGGCAGGTGCCAGGTCCTGCTGGAAAATGAAGTCAGCATCCCCATACAGCTCGTCTGCGGAAGGAAGCATGAAGTGCTCCAAAATCTCCTGATAGACGGCTGCGTTGACCCTGGACTTAATGAAGCACAGTGGACCAACACCAGCAAATGACATGGCTCCCCAAATCAACACAGACTGTGGAAACTTCACACTGGACTTCAAGCATCTTGCATTGTGTGCCTCTCCATTCTTTCTCCAGACTCTGGGTCCTTGGTTTCCAAATGAGATGCAAAAGTTGCTCTCATCAGAAAAGAGGACTTTGGACCACTGAGCAACAGACCAGTTCTTTTTTTTCTTAAGCCCAGGTAAGACGCTTCTGACGTTGTTTGTTGTTCAGGAGCGGCTTGACAAGAGGAATATGACATTTGAAGCCCATGTCCAGGATCCGTCTGTGTGTGGTGGCTCTTGATGCACTAACTCCAGCCTCAGTCCACTCCTTGTGAAAGTCCCCAACACTTTTGAATGGCCTTTTCCTGACAATCCTCTCCAGGCTGCGGTCATCCCTGCTGCTTGTGCACCTTTTTCTTCCACACTTTTCCCTTCCACAAAACTTTCTATTAATGTGCTTTGATACAGAACTTTGGGAACATCCAACTTCTTTTGCAATTACCTTTTGAGGCTTTCCCTCCTTATGGAGGGTGTCAATGATGGTTTTCTGCACAACTGTCAAGTCAGCAGTCTTTCCCATGATTGTTATTCCTAATGAACCAGACTGAGAGACCATTTAAGGGCTCAGGAACCCTTTGCAGGTGTTATGGATTGATTAGCTGATTGGAGTGGGACACCTGGAGCCTAGACTGTTGAACCTTTTCACAATATTCTAATTTTCTGGGATTGTGGATTTGGGGTTTTCATGAGCTGTACGCCATGATCATCACAATTATAACAAATTAAGGCTTGACTTATCTCGCTTTGCATGTAATGCGTCTGTCTCATATATCAGTTTCACCTTTTAATTTGCATTACTGAAATTAATGAACTTTTGCACAATATTCTAATTTTTCGAGTTTCACCTGTAGATGATTGGCAACTTAAACTTTGGGAATATGCATCAATGGCTAAAATTACTGCATATACTAAGAATAAAACTGAAGACTTTTTCTTTCAGACATCAGAACCATTTATTCAATATAATATATCACAGGGTTTGGTACCTCATCAAATCTGGTTTTTCTTTGTATAGAAATTTAATGCGGACTTATTTTTCAGTTTTGCAGTTATATATTTTGCAGAGTAGGGCAAAGAAGGGAGAGAGATGTTGGTCGAAAGAATTCAGGTTGATGTATGCGGATTGTAATGAGAATCATTGTATTGGCTTTGAGTATTTTAATTTATTTTATCTTTCTTTCTGTTTGTCTTATGTCTCTTTGTTTACATTTCTGTTAAAACAATAAAAACATTTTTAAGGAAAGGAAAGGAAAAGGGAAGACTTGCTATAGTTACACAACATGCATTATATTCTGCATATTAAGATCAGAAGATATTCCTGTAAGGTCAAATTTACTATCAGTCTTATTTTTGCATGTGTTGCAATAAGCCTCCGGACCACATTCTTCTTTCAGCTGACCAATACCCATTGATTCTAATCCAGCTATTGAAGCTTAAAAAGGCAGTAGTCCTTATTTATATAGACAAGACTTTTTAGCTTTTTATTTTAAAAAATTGTTGACCACATTGGAACTACAAGTTGTTATATATGCCAAAAAAATCACTCCGTTGTTTAACTGTTGGTTTATAGTATCTAACATGCAAAACTTCAACCAAGCAAAGTCTAGGAAATTGCATGCTCAACATATATGTCCCAGAGATTGCACAATGTTATCTTAGTATACCAAGCTGAAGCTTGGCAATAAGCAATAAGAGGTTTCCAATGATGGTGACTTCAAGTCTTGTTTCCGTTACCATTGCATAAGGTTACCATTGGATGAATGGTCATTTATATGATGCACACTGCTAACCAAGTTAAAAATTTAGAATTAAACGATGAATCTTTTAGATGGCAAGGCATGTTAATGTTTCACTCATAAATCCTAAAGTGTAAAAACAAAACAAAAGCAAATTAACTCCCTTTCCCCTACAGCAGAGTGGCCATTCAGATTAGTTCTCATTATGACACATACTCAACTGCAAGGGCTATCAAAAGCGTAGGACTATCATTTTTTTCCTGAATCAATCTAATCAGCATATACAACTTAAGAACCAACCATATTTTAGTTGGGGCTAGGGTATTTGTCTAACTGCATCTACCCACTAAACACCTGCCAGGAACATTCTTTCTGCACCACAGGCTCTGCTAGTGGCCCTGCCACTGACTGATTGGCAGAGACTAGAGACAGGGCCTTTTTGGTTATAGCCCCTCAGTTTTGAAATGTCCTCCCATGCGAGTTTTGCTGTGCTTCTTCCCCATGTTTTAAAAAAGATCTGAAGTGGGATTTTAGCATTTTTAATCTGCTGTTTGTATTTGGTGGTGTTTTTAAACCTGGTTTTAATTGGGTTCCAGTTTTTAGCTAGTTTTTATCAACTTTGCTGCTCCACTGCCTGTCATTTCCATGTTTTGTTACAATTTATTAGATTACTATTTAGCAATCTAAGTTTTTATCAACAATAGTAAAGTTGATACAAACTTAGATTACTAGATAGTGATCTGCTTAATGCAACAAAACATGTATATAGCAGCAGAGGAGTAGTCAAGCACATTCTTCCCATTCACAATCATGACCAGCATCTCATTTCATTATTTCTTCGTCTTATCCTCCATTACATATGCTTTTATCTCATTATCAAGCCCTATTGTGTCACAATTTGAGATTGTAAACTCTCTGGGCAAGAGCCATGCCATTTCTGTTTGCTGTACAGTCCTTCATTAAATAAGTGCTGAAGGTACTGTAGTTGCTAGAACACAGAACAGGCCTGCACAACATGAAGTCCAGGGGCCAGATCTGGCCTGAGAGGACCTTTTTGCTGCTCACAGGTAGGAACATCCTGCAACAACAGTAGGAACCACAAAGAGTTCTTGGCCTGTCTGGCAACAAGCAGTAGCAGTTCAGTGCTGCTCAAAACCAGATGTCCCCTGCCCCTGGGCTGCAGCCCAATGACACCATCTCTCTTTCCTCCTCGCCTTTCCCCCTGACACCAACTCTATTCTTATTAATTTTAATGAGCTGAAAATTAATTGTGGCCCCTGTACATGCAGTCATGGTTGGTTCTGGCCCACTTAGGGCATTTGTATTGTGCACTCCTGACATAGAGTCTTGTTTCAAAATTCTTCTGTCTGTCTCATCCAATACTCATATTAACATTACAAATTCATCACAGCAATCAACATATGCTCTTTATAAAGTTGCAACTCTTCCATTCTGCTTTGCCTTCAAAAGAATTTTTTCAAACTCCATTAGAAAAATGTTTCTATACATCAAGCATCAAAACGTTTAGTCACCATCACATTATAGAAATATTTTAAATAATAAATAATTATTATTCAGCAGCTACTAACTTTTGGAAATGCTAGATCACTTTGTATTTTCCCAAAGGAAAATGCCGTTTTTATTTTACATTAATAAGCATGCATCTCCATGAAGAAGTGTAGTTCACCATGGCAACTCTGCATCTTCAGTTTTAAACTAAAATAGAATTCTAAAACATCAAGGCATAGATTTATCAGACATTCGCTGCTGGGGTTTCATGGGCAAGCCACCCAGAACATGGGGATCCGCTTCCCCCACTGTCTTGACAACAACAGGCGCCCATCCACTTCCAGCAGAGGCAGACTCCTCAGAGAGGGAGCTGGCCAAACATGCTCGATTTGGAAGGGGTCTACAGGAAGAAAGAAGAAATTAAAGGCAAAGCAGTAATAGAAAAAAGTTGGGGTTTGTTTTAGTAAACAGGACAAAAAACCAAGTTGAACAAGAAAGAAAAGCTTGGAGAAGAGGAGAAGAGGGTAAGGTCTTAATCCCTTTCCCACTAAAAGGTCAAATAAAAGGATACGGGAAGGCTAGAAACTTGGGGAGGGGGGAGGATCTCCTATGACCATCTCTTGTTGGTAGTAAGGTTGGAACCTGCTTGCTGGGAAAAGAAGGCTGGGCCATCTACTGTGAAAAACACACTGACCACGTGTAGGAGCAAGTGGGATACAACCCATAGTCAAGGATGACCTCTTAAGTGAGAAATTCCATTTCACAGTATTATGGGCAATTTATGGTGTATGTAACACACACACACACATTATTTGTTTATGAAGAAGAATATGAGTGTCCCTTTAGTTAAGTTGAGTAGCAAAAACAGATTCCACCATCAAAATTCGTGTGTGTGTGTGTATAACATCTTTTGAGAGAACTACTTTTAATTTGGCATACATAATTTGGCATACATAACTTTATGAGGTCTACAAATATGCATATTTTCAAGGAGATATGATACAAATTTTACAGCTACAGAAAGCTAGAAAGTACTGAGAACTGACACATCCTTTTTTCTCCAGGCTTTACAACAATGTGGCATATTTTTCTTTCAAATTTTGGTGGAAATGACTTGTGTACTCTGTCAGACTTGTATTTTAATGGTTTGGTGAAGTTTTGCACAGCGATTCAAAAGTTATTAATGTTTTCCTTCTCCATTAAAGCTTAAGGCCAACAGAGAATGACTGTTTTGATAATGAAGACAGAATGCTGACATGTTTTGCCGGTGCTCTGACATCAGCAGGGTGAGTCAGCCATTGGATTCTACTGCAGGTGCAATGCCTATTCTATTAGTGATGGAATGTGAACTCTCAGGGAAGTGGGGGGAGGGGGTGAGACCTATTGGGAAAGGAACATTGGTCTTAGCTGTGAAGGGTTCTTTTTCCCTGTAACTGGAGCTCATAAAGATGGGATCAATCACTGAACATGCTCGAGACAGACTGGAAATTGTTTAACAGTATATTCTCCGCTAGGAGGCGCCATCCCCAGTTCCAGGACTGACACGGATAGTGGAGGAGCAAGTTGAGCCTCTGCGAAAACATATCAACACAAACAAAACAAGATGAAGAACTTCCAAGAGAAGGGTAGATAAGTAAGAAGAAACAGGAGGCAGAAAAATCTTTAACCCTGGAAGCTGCCTCCACCCAAAAAACGATCTAGCCCTTCCAACTATTTACAATGCGCCCCCAGATAAACATCCTGGAGGACCTAATGAGCTCAGTTACAGGGGAAAAGAACCCTTCACAGGTAAGAACAATGTTCCTTTCTCCCCTGTACTGGAGCTCATCAGTATGGGACATGCCCAAGCAGAAACCCAAAGGACCGGGGAGGGAAGGATGTTTAGACCATCTGTTGCAACACTCGACGCCCGAAGGTTGCCTGCAAGGAAGCAAAGGTAGGAATTTTATAATGGCAGATAAAGGGAGTGGTAGAGCTCCAAGTTGCCACCCTGCAAATATCAGCCAAGGGAGCCTGGATAGAGAAGGCCGCCAACGCCACATTGCGGGTAGAGTGAGCAGTAATACCCAGAGGGGGTGTCATATTCTGAGCCTCATAGGCCATCCTAATGCAGGCTCAAATCCGAGACTCCAAGGTCAATTTTACCACCTTTTGGCCCAGATTATGAGACGAGCAAGATACAAAGAGGGCGTCGGACTTCCTGATGTCTTTAGTGCACCGGACATAGAAGCACAGGGCACATCGGACATCCAGTTTGTGTCAGAGTCTCTCTCTGGGATAGGAGGGATTGGAACAGAAAAGATAGTAAGACAATGTCCTGGGAATGATGGAAGACCATATTGATCTTGGTTAAGATGGTTGGGTCCAATCGCAGGACCAGGTTCTGGCGAAGGGGAAGCCACCATGGGGGTGCCACCGACAAGTTGATCAGGTCTGCAAACCATGCCCTTTGTGGCCAGTGGGGGGCTATGAAGATGATCTCTGCCTTTTCCAAATGCAGTTTCCTGACAACCTTGGGGAGTACTGGAAGCTGAGGGAATGCGTAAAGCAATCACTTTGGCCAAGATGTTGCAAGGGCGCCTGTGGCTTCCGCCTGCGGGGATAGGAACCTTGACACATATCTCAGAACTTGAGCACTGTGGGGAGCTACAAAGAGGTCCACTATGGGGAAACCCCGACATCGGGTCACCTGATGGAACACCTGATGATGCAACTTCCATTCTGAGAAGTCGACCAACTGACAGCTTAGCCAATCTGCCTGATTGTTGTACACTCCGCTTAGGTGTTCTGCTTGCATGGAGAGGAGATTTTTTCAGCCCAGGCAAAAAGAAGGTGGGATTACTGCATCAGTCCCCTAGATTGTGTGCCTCCCTGAGGATTCATTTGGGCTTTGGTGGGGGTATTGTCTGTCCTGATGAATACGTTTGCCCTGAACCAACTCCTGGAAATGTAGTAGAGACAGTCTGGCCACCCTGAGCTCCAGGTAGTTAATGTTCCACTTCCTTTCTAGGTTGGACCAGAGAGACTGATCTGGAAGGTTCCCACAGATTGCCCCCATCCCGAGAGGCTGGCATCTGTAGTGATCAGGATTCTCTCAGGATCTATAAATGGGAGAACTTCGTCTAGTGCTGGGGAAAGCCACCATAGAAAGGACCTCTTGACCTGGTCGGAGAGGGGCACCTGGATGTGGGATACATGATCGCCTCCTGGTAAGCAAGTAGGAGCCATTGAAGGGCCTGGAGTGCCACCTGGCCCACAGAGTGCATTCCAAGGCCGTGATCATCAGGCCCAGGACCTGAGCCACTCCATCAGGTCCACTGATGAGACCTGCTGCATGGGGGCAATGGTGGAAGTTATCTTGTCCTTCCATTCCGGGGGGTAGTGATGTGCACGGAACCACGAAGGCACGGCACGGCACGGGGGGGTATGTAGCTTTAAGGGTGGGGAGCAGTGCTTTCCCCCCTCCGGCGCTTGACTTTTTAGCAAAGTTTGGGGGGCGGCAGAATTCCTCCCTGCTGCCCCTGCCCCCATCGCTGGCCGGCAAAAAGGGAAGTTGAGTGCACGCATGGGCGCATGTACTACCCCCCCACCGCCCTTAAAGCTACATAATCCCCGCCCCCCGCCGGACTGGTTTGGAAGCCTCTAACATGGCCCCGAACAGGTCCGGTGCACATCCCTACCAGGGGGAGGGTTACCATTGTGGGGGTGGTATGGAAGACCGCTCCCAGATGCTGCAGCAACTGAGATGGAGTGAGATGGCTTTTGTCCCGATTCACAATGAACCCATGCTCTCTCAGACATTCCAGGGTAAGGTGAACTTGGTCCTGGGCAACTGGAAAGGACGATGCTCTGATCAAAAGATCATCTAAATATGGGTTAATACACACACCCTGGAGGCGGAGGTGTGCTGTGAGTGCCGCCAAAACCTTGGTGAACACCCAAGGGGCCGAGGCTAGGCCGAACGGGAGACCCCAATACTGGTAATGGTGGCTGTTGTAACAGAAGCGGAGGAATCTTCTGTGTTCCGGCACAATAGGAATATGTAGATACACCTCCAACAGGTCCACAGATGTGAGGAAGTCATTCGGGAGTACTGAATATTTGATGGACCGCAGGGACTCCATCCGGAACTTCCGCTTCTTGATGAACCGGTTGAGACGCCTGAGGTTCAAGACCGCCCTCCAAGAACCGTCCTTCTTGGGCACCAGGAACAGAAGTGAATAGACGCCTGAACGTTTTTGTGTGCAAGGAACGGGCTCTATGGCTTGAGTCTGGAGAAGATGTAGAATCACTTTGGTCATCAGGCGATGTTTCCCTGGATGCCAGGAGCATGGTGTGACATAGAAGAAATCGTGAGGAAGGTGAGAGAGATCTAGGGAATAACCCTTGGTGACCATGTCCAATACCCATTGATCTTGGCTAGTAGACAGCCAAGTGAGGGAAAGCTGCAATGGTCTGCCCACTATGGGCAGGTAGTCTTCATTGTTTGTTGTACTGGATGGTCAAGCTGGCAGCTCTACTATCCTGTCCCCTGAAGGAGCCTCTGCCTCAGGGTCTCCAATGGTGCCTGCAAGCGCCTCGGAAGTTGCCTTGTCTGCTGTCTCCAGGATCAAAAGAAAGATTGACCAGGGAATTGCTCTCCTTCCTCAGTTTGTGTGCCTTGTGAGACAAATGAGAGGCAATAGGGACAGATGACGACGCCAGAGCAGGAAAGGCAGTCCCAAGAGCAGCCGAGGTGGTCGGAACAGGTTGAGTTAACTCCGTAGTCTTTTCGGGGACATTAGAGCCCTCTGAGAGAGAGCCTCCCAACAATTCTTTAGCATGAGCGATCTCCATTACAAGAGGAATGCCGAGGGGGGGGGGGCGCTGACTGAAGGAAACAAAGCAAACAGCCAAAAATGAAAGTAAACGCCAATGATCTAAACTGCAAATAAAAAACAAATTTAGGAGTCTTTAGAATCTAAAATAAAAAAAGACTATAGGCAGATGCCTTCCCGCCCTTGCACACTAGATAAAGAGTTGATAAATAAAGGTTTTTCCAAGCCAAAGACCAAAATCTAGCAAAGCCCAACTTTCAGAGTGTGAAGCCTCGAACAGACAGAATCAGAACTGGGGAGGGCGCCTCTTGGTGAAGGATATACTGTTAAACAATTTCCCATCTGTCTCGAGCATGCTCAGTGATTGATCCCATACTGATGAGCTCCAGAACAGGGGGAAAAGCCAGATGGGAAGTAAGAAGCAATGTGAAGGATTACATCTGATATTATAAGACTCTACCATAATGCAGCTCAGTAATGATTTTATGATTAGTAATGATGATGTGCAATGTCATAGATTGCGCTCACTTACAACTTGCCTTCAGTGGTCAGTGTGGGGCATCTTTACCAGTGCCAAGCACTCCATCCTTCCCATCTTGATTTGGGCCTCCAAGACCAAGGAAGAGCATGCATGTATGGAGAGCAATTTGTAAACGAGCACAGTTTGTGACACTGAATTACTGATCACATGGCAGATCTGTTAAGGCTGATGCCTTAGGTTTTAGTTTCCTGGCTTTGCGGAGCTTATGCCAAAATGAGAGCACCTCAACTCTGGTCTAAAACTGACAGGTTTTTTTTCTATCTAATATATAAAACATGTAAAGGATTCATAGCAAGACAAGATCCAGAATACACTTCATACAGCAGATGTTAATTCATATGTTGCCAGGGCAACTGGCAGGTGCCCCAAGGAGAAAAACTATTTCTTCCCTCCTATCACTGCTGCCACACTTTTTTAAGCGGTGAAAGGAACCACACGGTATCACCATGAGGAGAGGAGAGCTGGTCTTGTGGTAGCAAGCATGACGTCCCCTTAGCTAAGCAGGGTCCGCCCTGGTTGTATTTGAATGGGAGAATTGATGTTTGAGCACTATAAGATATTCCCCTCAGGGGATGGAACCGCTCTGGAAAGAGCAGAAGATTCCAGGTCTCCTCCCTGGCATCTCCAAGATAGGGCTGAGAAAGATCCCAGCCTGCAACCTTGGAGAAGCTGTTGCCAGTCTGTGAAGACGATACTGAGCTAGATAGACCAATGGTCTGACTCAGTATATAGCAGCCTCTTATGTTCCTGTTCCATGGTGGTTTCTCACAACTGTTTAAAAAGCATGACAGTTGCAACAGCACTGTGGCTCTCATTTTATCCCATAGATGAGCAATTCAGTAGCATGGAGGAAGAATCAAGGTAAAAATGAGGGCTTGTAAGATTTTTAGAAACCCATTTGAAAGGCTGATAGAGAGGGTAAAAAAGGTATTCTATTTATTCTATTTTGTGTCCTTGCTGACTGAAAAATATAAAGACAGAATATTCCTGGAGAGAAACTTTAAGATTTAGATTAAGCAGTTATGTCTAAGGTTACTTTTATGAAAGTTATGAAGCTGGTAAACCAAAGAGAGTCACCTATAATGAATACTGGTGTGGATGGATGGGAATAAATATTCTAATTTCAGTTTTCACAAGACATGCAACAAAATCATATAAAGACATTATGAATAATATACAAGTAGAACCACAGAAATAAATATTCTATGAAAATCTGAAGCTGTCACCCAAAAAGAGAGTTAACTAAAGGTGCACATAGCATGAATTCAGATGCACTAGGATCTTTGCTGGACTGAAATAGGGTTGACAAACGGCAAATGTACACTGAAATTTGAATGCAATACTGCTATTTGCTAGATACCAAACTATCTCCACGTGAACAGAAGATGAGGAAGCTATATAAAATTTGATTCTTTCAAAGAAAAAACTGATAACCAATTGCTATTTTAGTGTTCATTTGTACCAAATGAATGATAACCTCTTCAATGGGGAACCTTCTGTAAGAGAATGCACAACTAGACTTTACATTTTTTATCTTAAGGATCACCACATTTACTCCCAGGTGGAAGTTTATGACTACTATCCTACTTGAGATTGTTTTACAGAACTGAACCCAGTTCAAAAAACAATGTTGCTTTTGTTCCATTCCTGCTTATACACCAGTTGCAACCAACATGTAACCATAGACTAAACACATTGACAAAACCACAAAAAGGTTAAATTAGTCAGCAAGATGAACAGACTTGAACACTTACCTCACAACATCATCAATGTTGTTTCTGTATACCCCTTCAAGTCGCTCTGCAGGAAAACCCATTGCAATTATGTTTGGATAAATATCTGAATATTCAAGTTAGGGAAATATTTATAACATTGAAAAATAGTAAACACTATTAAAGATTTCATAAATTGGATTTAAAAATTATAAATTAGATTTAAAAAGCAAATGCTCAGCTATTTATATAGAAACAAGTTCAAATTTTAGCATTCCATGTAAATGAAGTTCAAGTATAACTTTAACAATTAAGTTGCAATTTCCTAAGAACAACCTAACATTCAATTAAACCAGATTGGAAAAATAACAAAAAGGAGGAAATTAAAACATTTTTAAAAACCCGGTTATTAGCATATTCACAAGTGCCCGACATATTTTGAGCATGTACTCTTTCTCAGAGGCAATATTCTTTCAGCTTTTGCTAGAAGTCCTCTGTCCAGAAATCATTCTACACAAAATCCTTGAACAGTGGATATGTATGCATGTTCAATCCACACTGTAAAAGCAGATGCAATATGCACTCTCATATGCATGTTACAGTATGGATCAAGATTCCATCCATATACTTGAAATTTCATCTATGGAATTTTTTAAAAAAATCATTTAGAAAAGCATCAGCATTTGTGTCAGAGGAATATACAAATCCAGAGGAGAAATTTAGCTTTGCGTGGGTATCCCTTCTCAATTTACCCATTCCATCAGGAATCATATTCTACAACTGCATATTATCTTTCATTCATTTGAAAAAAGCTTGAGCTCAAGTTATTCCCAGTGGATCATACAAATGCAGATAATCATACAGAATCAGATGAATGTATCTGTGAATATATCCTTTTACATATCCACCCTCAAATCTGCAGGCCAGGAGAATGCCTAGAGAAAGGTGGTTTCCTTCTCCCTGTCCCTGTTACCAGAACAGAAGCAAAAGAGGAACCGAGTGGTGACAGCAGCTGTAACAAAAAAACTTGATAAGCACATCGATGTGTTCGTACCCATACCTTTTCTTTCACTGCCATTTTCTGAAAGTGGCCCTTTGGCAAAGTTAGCTGCATACCTTTCATGCAGATTACGTGTGAGGCTATCAACTCTTTGACCAATATTGTAGTCAGCATCAATTACAACAAAACCCATCTTCCATTGTCAATCTCTAATTCTAACAAATCATTGTCAAGTTTACCATGAATGTTTCATGGCCATATTCAGCCATCTTCTCCAAGTATTATCTTAACTCATCCAGAGGAAGAAGTTTCAAGACCAAGACCTTAACACCTGCATACGTTTAAAGATTGTCCAGCCAAGTATAAGAAAAAAATGCTTTTACTTTCCCATTACTATACACTATACTATACTATACATGATCATACCCAGAAGATAGCTGGTTCCTAATATTATCAGGGCCACCATGGAAACAGCAACATGCCTTCTGGAGTGGGTCTGCCTGTCCCCTCCTGACTTTCCATGCCATCAGGTCACAGCATCTTAAGTCTCAGGTAGCTGGAAGAGGTGCAGAAACCACAAGCTATCTCCCACATTGCAATCTTAGTCTAATCAGCCCATCTCCACAAGACAATCTGCACATTTAAGCTAACTAGGCAAGCTCTTAGTAGCTAGGGACCAGGTGACCAGTATCCAATGCTGGTCCCAGTATCGCCCATTATATTTCTGAGCCCCTTGGGGACAGGAGACCATCCTCTTTAATTTTTTCCCCCTATGTGAACTGCTTTGAGAACTTTGGTTGAAGAGCAGTATATAAATATTCATAGTTGTATATTTCAGTGTGGTATGACTCCAGGCCTTATGCATGAGCAACACTAGGAGCCAGAGGTCTAAGCAGCATGCATGCTGGCCTTCATGTCTTTTGGATGTTCGAAGGCCCTGAAATCTACACAGGAACACAGAATTGGATCACACACACATTATTGTAACCTTGATATACAAACATGGGCTAGGGAGTCAACATTCTAGCACACAATAGAAACATAGGAAGCTGCCTTATACCAAGTCAGACCATTGGTCCACATCTAGGTCAGTACTGTCTAAATCGACTGGGAGCCGCTTCTCCAAGGTTGCCAGCAGAAGTTTCAGCTCTATCTTCGAGATGCCAGGGAGGAAACCTGGAACCTTCTGCATGTGAGCGGCCCCCATCCCCTAACGGGAATATCTTACAGAGCTCACATGTAGTATCCCATTCAAATGCAAACCAGGGTGGACCCTGCTAAGCAAATGAGACAATTCATGAAGACCAGAACTCGTCCCTCGAAACATCTTCCAAGAGACACCATCCTTTATTTTACCAGCATCATCTACTCAGCCCGGCTGTGTTACCTCATGCTTCTATTTTATGCCCTTTAAATATCCAAACTCTGCTCTTTGTTCACTTCTCAAACTGTAAACGTTTTCAGGCCCAGCCAAATCAGGCAAACACTTCCCATCTTGTGCAGAAATACTGACCTGGCCAACCAGTATCAATTATCACTTTCGGAAGCTGTTGTGTAATCACCTTGCACAGTACACTTACAAGTACAGAAAAACAAATATATCAATTAATTTCATAATGCTCCTCCTGCACCCCACCCTTTTTTAAAGAGTAAAATCCTGCAATGCAGGCCACATGAACAGTTTTAGATTATCCTTCCAGATATGTTTTTATGTCATTTATTTGTAAGTCAGCATATTTTAATGAAGCAATCAATCAACTTGTATGCTTTTGCTTGGGAAAGAAGCAGATGGAGTAAAAATGGGACATCTGATTTAGAATCAACAATTTAAATTAGTCTTGTCCAATTTAGAGTCAATTGACCCTTGATTCTTAAATGCTAGTATAAGATTCTTAGGCAGATTATATTCCTAGGTGATCAGGCCATCAGGAGTTTGTTCTACAGGTGAAACTCGGAAAATTAGAATATCGTGCAAAAGTCCATTAATTTCAGTAATGCAAATTTAAAGGTGAAACTGATATATGAGACAGACACATTACATGCAAAGCGAGATAAGTCAAGCCTTAATTTGTTATAATTGTGATGATCATGGCGTACAGCTCATGAAAACCCCAAATCCACAATCTCAGAAAATTAGAATATTACATGGAACCAATAAGACAAGGATTGAAGAATAGAACAATATCGGACCTCTGAAAAGTATAAGCATGCATATGTATTCAGTACTTGGTTTGGGCCCCTTTTGCAGCAATTACTGCCTCAATGCGGCGTGGCATGGATGCTATCAGCCTGTGGCACTGATGAGGTATTATGGAAGACCAGGATGCTTCATTAGTGGCCTTCAGCAATTCTGCATTGTTTGGTCTCATGTCTCTCATCCTTCTCTTGGCAATGCCCCATAGATTCTCTATGGGGTCAGGTCAGGCGAGTTTGCTGGCCAATCAAGCACAGTACACTGTATACTTTTCAGAGGTCCGATATTGTTCTATTCTTCAATCCTTGTCTTATTGGTTCCATGTAATATTCTAATTTTCTGAGATTGTGGATTTGGGGTTTTCATGAGCTGTACGCCATGATCATCACAATTATAACAAATTAAGGCTTGACTTATCTCGCTTTGCATGTAATGCGTCTGTCTCATATATCAGTTTCACCTTTTAATTTGCATTACTGAAATTAATTGACTTTTGCACGATATTCTAATTTTCCGAGTTTCACCTGTAGATCTGAATATAGTATTAACACAATGACAATTCTTCCAAAATACTCTTCAGACAATTTCTTTCTTTCTGCTTCTTTAAGCAATTTAAGTGCAAACTGTTTTTGACAATTGCCATACTAATTTGGAAATACCAATACTAGTGCTGGGCCTAAACTGGATTTCAAATGACATTCTTAAAGAAGCCAATGTGCTTTTCCTGCCAAGATCTAAAAAGTAAATTCTGTTTTTAACAAAAGAGGAACTGTACATGAATCCATTACTTGGGTGAATGTACAGCTTTGGTGCGTAATTTAGTTTAACTAGAGTGAGTGGTGGTGGTTGTATGGGGGGGAGTAGAGAAAACCGTTAAATAAGTTGGAAAGTGAACAGCTAGAGAAACCCGACAGGTCCAGTTTGCTTTAATCCACAAGCTCTTTTTGGCATTTTAAAAGAGCTAAATCTGTGTAACAGATGGTACTTTTCACTACAGATACTGCACAGTACATAGAATCTGTATATCTAACCATCTATATTTCAACAGTAAAATAATTAAATATGTGCACAAACATGCTCACTGCTGGAGGAAGTCATTTATCTGCTTCCTCAAACCTGGAGAAAATGCACAAATCACTTTTGTACCTAACATTCGCCTCATAACTTATGGAAAAAACAAATGTCCTTCTGACCAAACTTTTGCAAAATGAATTAGTTGGGTTCTCTTCACACCTTGGTTGTGCAAACATCACAGCTAAGTCTGGGCAAGCAGGCTAGTTAAAATTTGCATGACCTAGCAGGGTGGATTATTTTTATATAAAAACAACTTCAAATCAGTGATTGAAATCACACATATCCCAAAAGGTTTTAAATGATTTTTAAAGTTACTACTATGAATATTCATATACTGCTTTTTAACTAAGTTCTCAAAGTGGTTTGCACAGAAAAACGACGAAAGATGGCTCCCTGTCCCCAAAGGGCTCACAATCTAAAAATAAACAGACACCAGCTACAACCACTGGAGAAATGATGTGCTGGGGCTGGATAGGAACAGTTGTTCTCCCCATGCTAAATATAAGAGAATCACCACTTTTAAAAGGTGCCTCTTTGCTCAGTTAGAAGGGGTTACCCACTTGTATGTAATTCATGCATTTGCTAATCAAGATTGCAAACAAGTTGGTTTACAATTAAATAGTCTTCATACAAACCAAGTCTAATACCTCTACTCTAGCCACCTATAGTTCACAAGCCTTTTGCAATACATGATTATATTCCTCTTAAATAAGTGGTGCAATTATCTTTACACATTTAAGACTAAGCAAAATCACTTACTTGCGGCAAGGGTCAAAATCTACTACTGAGTTAAGTATACAGAACTGTAGAGCAAATGCCCCAAGCATTCCAGAACAAAAGCTGGTATTACTGGGCAAAACAATGCTTTTTCATAAAATGGAACTGTCCATGTTTTGTTGATGGTCTAAATAGTTTGTGGTAAATAGACATAGACCTATTGGTTCAGTTCAGATGCAATACATCATTATGGTTTAGTACTATGAGAATGAGCCTTGGCAATAATTAAATCTGGGGATACAGCAAAAAGTATTCTCAAATATCTGTAGTAACAAGAAGTTATAGGTGAGTAAACTGTGCATAGTTAACAGTTAGAAGGCTTAAAACTAACCATGCAATTTGCCAGGGCAAATAGCAGCTATCGTCCCCAGATGAATAGTAAAAGGCAAGCTGCACGTAACCCACAAAGCTCCCAGTAAAGTGACAGCAACACATTGGTGCCTGAAGTTCTGGTAGTGCCGTAATAAGCAGCAGCAGGGAGGAGGATGAAGGAGCAGTAGTGCAAAATATACAGGGCTGGGTGGGTGAACATTCACTGTAAGATTATTTGCAAGGCTGTTCAGAATGTTTACACAGTGTTCTGTGTGCAAAATATACCTGACACCAAACTAATATTTCATATATCAGGTAGCCACCGTTTCAATATGAAACAGGAAAGGGAAGGAACAGGACTACAGCATGGTAAGGTGGGGGAACAGAGTCTGTCCCCTGCCCGAGATTTTGTGTACGTACACACACAAACAGCCCAAAAGTATTCTTGCCAGGACGACAACTACTGGGAGAAGTTCATTTTTGTGAGAAAGCACAGTAAGGGGAAGGGTTCAGTCCCTCCAACTCATGCTGTGTTTCTGCCCTCCTATTTCATAGATCTGAATGATCTATGTTGAGCTGTGCTGCAATAATGCCTAGATACATTTTGGGTCTGTTGCTTTGTCAAGTGTGAGGCAGCAAACACAGTCTTGTGGCACCTTAAAAACTGATAAATTTATAACATAAGCTTTCTTGGACTACAATTCACTTCCATCAGATGCCGATTCTCAGCTAGCAGGTTTATATATAACGGGTGTAGGGAAAAGATAAGCCATTGTAAATAGTGGGGTCAAATGACCATGAAATGCAAGGGCTATCATCAGCGAAGCTGAAATCTACTCACATTTTATATCGCTTGTATTTCATGGCCATTTGGCCATACTGTTTGAGTACTTTTCTTTTTCTCTATATTCATATAATATACATGCCACTCCAGGCATCTGATGAAGTACACTATAGTTCATGTAAATGTATGCTTTAATAGGTTTGCTAGTCTTTAAGATGCCACAAGACTTTTTCCTTTGATAATTTTTCTTAATACAAAAGGGGCATTTAATTTGTTGCAGAATAGTACATAAGTGAGACCTGCAACAAAATGTTTCAGTATACCCCCCGTTGCTAGATGGCATGCCTCTCTTTGAGGTTCCAGCTAGCCTGAAACAAGAGCCTTGAAATGCTTTTCAAGCCTCAAACATTTATCTTTCCCACTTTGAGGCCCTATCCTGATGTGTTATATCACACCAGAGGTTCAGGATTGAGACTGCCTGCCAGCAACATCCCCCTCATTGGGTGGGCGTGGGTAGAAATGGGGAAATCATCCCTTTTTCCTTTCTCCTGAAACATCCCTGCACAGTGCAGGCAGAGACTAATCTCTTAGCACATATCCACTCAATCCTAATTTTCTCCTCCAGGATACTTACTAAAAGCTGTTACCAAGTTTCAGCAGGCCAATTCCTTCTGCTCACACTTTCCATTTTTCTGTGGGTGTTGTTTGTTTGGTCTTTTCAATGGGCACCTTAAACATTCTTGTCTCAACCACCAAATTAGTTGATTAAACTCCCACATCCTATCCAACTTTAATTTAGATGCTCCCTCCGCCGCTCCTTTCTCCAGCACAAAAGTGATAGTATTGCCCATAATTTTTTTAAAACTATGATTTTAATATAGGTGTCATTTGGTGGCAGCAGAATTTTACAGTTTACTTTATGCAGATAAGATATATTATATATTCTTATCACTACTCTCTCAACATTCTACAAGTTAATGGAAGCTCACAGGGCTCTTTATTGTTTGTATTAGCTTCCCATTTCTTTACAAATTGTTACACTTCTGTCTGTCTAGGGAGGCCCCAAGTATACAGCACCACAGGTATGTCTCAGCAAGCAGGCATGAGCTAGTTCAAATCAACTCAACCATTTGAGTTTGCTATTAATAAACATGATGATAATGATGATGATGAAGCAAGGCAAGAAAGCCATAGTGCAAATTGTTCCCAGAAATTGCTATATTTCTTTACTGCACTGCCAAAGAACAAACAATAGTAATACAATCAAGGTCTTTTAACAAAAAGAATGTTTCCAAATTTGTCTCCTTATGTAGTACCTTTCCCACCAGAAGGTTACTTTCTTTCAATAAGCAAACATCTATGCTATAGAACAAGGCTGCACAACTTTGGCCCTCTAGCTGTTTTTGGACTACAACTCTCAACTTCCCCAGCCACAGTGCCCAATAGGGAGGGATGATTGGAGTTGTAGGCCAGCATCTGCAGGAAGGCCAAAGTTGTGCAAACCCACTATAAAACATCAGCAACTTCCAAATATTCAATACACTTGTTTATGTGACAGAGATACAAATTCATCTGCAATTAATGCATAAGCTACTAATTTAAAACGTTCAACTGAAGGTGATTTTGTCAACATTACGTTTGGAAAAGCTAACGAAGATTAGGTTGATGTCACTGCATACACAGGACTATTTTCTAATCAATCTTTCAACACACCATGTCAGGGCAACTGCAATGAATGTTAGATGTTCTTGTTGAAAGTGGAAGCAAGCTGCAACTGAAGACTGCCTCTAACTTTTTTATGCCTGGCCAGCCCAGCTGACAGGGAGATCAGAGATTATTCCACTGCCTTATGCCCCGCATCCTCCTTTGCTAACATTATGGCACAAAGGGTGATATGGGATAAAAATGAACACACCAGGAGGAGAGGAACATGGCATAAGAAAATGTAAACTCATCTTTCAGGAACAGAAAGTTCTCACTGACCAGTTTACATATGCAAGTATTAATCTCCAGGAACAAGTTGTATGTGCACACCCTTAGTCACATGTCATTTTAAAAAAATTAACACTTATCAACCCTGCAATGAACTCCTTATCAAATTTTAGCCAATGTATACTTTTGGTGCAAGGGGCTTACTCCATTTCTTTGCCTTTAACAGCAAGAAATAGTTGCACTCTTAGTGCAGATGACCTAATCAGGAAATCTCAGACCTTGCTCCAATACAACACAGTACAAATTCTGCAAGGAATATAATTCAGACTGCAATCCTAACATTCCATTGGGAGCAGGTTTCATTGAACTCAATGTGACTTACTTCTGAGTAAACATGCACAGGGCTGGGTGCCAGCATGCTAAGGTCAGCATGGAACTTCCCATTCAGAAGGCGCATTGGAATACTGAGCTAGTAACATGCCCAGGAACCGTTTCCCCCCCACTCAAAATATTCTGTGTCATAAGAAAGAAGATGCTGAAAGAGACTAGTCCTTGTCTACCATGACAGCAGCTCTACAGTCACAAATTTAATGAAAAACCAACACTGTAGTACCTTATTAGCTACAAGAGTACACATATAAATATGTACTCTCTCAAACATGTGCTAGGGATGATCAACTGAAAACACATCACAACTTTATAATGCATTGGCATTCATTTACCGAATGTTATGAGACAAGGAGTTTTTAGAAAAGGAAGTGTTTCACGGGGGGTGGGGGGCATACTTTTTTAAAAATTTATTTTATACAAAAAACTGGGAATTTTTTCTGTAAAAAACATTGAACTTCATATCTCTGACTAGTAGTGACTAAAGTAACAATTTATCTAGAAACACCTACTTTCCAGATAGCAATATAAGTATTTCTGGAAACAAAAAATTCAAATCACAGCCAGATTAATATGAAGTAAACACACAAGGCAAGAAGGTTATTCATCGATATAACTGAAACTATTTACAAAGAAAAAAAGTGATAGGACATTCACCAGACATAAAACAAGAGTGAGGTCATGATAATCCAGAAAGTGGGGGGAAAAACACAAGTTTACTAAAGTCAGCAAGGCCTCATAACATTCACCCAAGGATTCTATGGAAAGTTAGCTGGTCTCTCAGAATCACTAGCAATTGTATGCATGAACTCATGGTAAACTGCCATGGTCCCAAAAGACGAAGGGAAAAAATATATATCGCATGTATATGCATATGTATAATGTTACAAGCCTGTTACTTCGACTTCTTATTTGGGAACAATATGCAACTGAGATTACTTATCTTATTCATTTAAAGTATTTATATCCCACCCCTCCAGTGCAATATTGCTCAGGGAAGCTTACAAAAATGGTTAAAGTCATAATTAAAAATATAACATTAATAGAATAAGTACAATATGTGAAAACACAGATCTAGTTAAAACTAGATTTAAAAAGCTAAAACATTTAAAAAAACAAAACCCTCACCAGATATAGTTGTAGATAAAATACTAAAAAGCCTCTCAGATGCTTTTTAAAACTCTTGGGGAGGGAGTCTAGCAAAGCTCTTCTGGAATGGTTTTCCAAAGTGAAGGGGTCACACCCAAAAAGACCCTGTCCTAAGAGCCTGCCAACCAAATTTCAAGTCAGTAGCAGAGCCACAAGCAGGGCTTGAGATGCTGAACCAAGGGCCTTGGCAGATTCAAATGGGCAAATTTAGTCCAACTGATACATCAGCCTCAAGGTGCACAGAGCTTCAAAATGTCAAAATCAGCACTTTTAATCTAGCCCGAAAGCAGACTAGTAGCCAGTGAAGCTGTCGCAGAATGAGCGTATTACTTGCGAAGTGACTCACATCCACGAGCATCCTTGCAGCAGTGCACTGAACCAGCTGAAGCTTCTAAATCAATTGGATTTGGTGAAATCCCATCTGGATTTCACCAAAACAAGTATGACTGAAGTCAGGTCTGACGTTTCAAAGTAAGGTTGCAGCTGGCATACCAATAGCAGCTGCCACTCCTGTACACTGCTGCCACTGGAGCCTTCAATGACAATATTCGTCCAGAAGCACCCCCAAGCTGCTAACTTTGCCTTTCATAGGGAATCTGATTCTGACCAAGACTGGATTTACTGGACCACTAGGTAATCAGTTTAATTGACCCAGAGCACTTCCGTCTTATCTGGATTAATATCAAACCAGTTCAGAGGCCTGTAAAAAGGCCTCCAAACTGGTTCGTGCACATCCCTAGTTCAGATAGGATTTGGATGAGCCTGAGATATAGTCTCTGATTACAGTCTCTAGAGCAGGACTGAGGGTGGAATCGGCAGCTTGGTGGGTAGGTTTTACACATCAGGCATGACCTCTGTGGAGTAAGCTTGACTACTGAATGTAAATTGTATGAGTGTATGGTTGATTACACAGGATACACAGCCAGAGAGGTTGTATTCCAGTAAAGGTGTTGAAAGTCTAAAGAAGCTTGTTATTTCTAAACAGTCACCTCAGTAACTTGAAAGTAAAGCCTTTGTTGATATACTGACACATTTTTATATAAGTACCTGAGTTTGAATACAAGTTTAATATATAAAATGTGGTGTACAGTCTTGCTAATTCTAAGGTTGTTACTTTGTCTCAGAAACCATTACACGTTTGACCCTGCAGTGTAGTGAATAAGAAACCACTGAAGCTATTGTACAAGAATAACGTTGTGTTTTTTTTAGTTTAGAATTCTAGAACTGTTTCAACTGTGTCTACTTACTTCTCTCCATGTTACCACTTAGGCACAATACCAAAGTTAGTGTTAGAAACCCAAATGTAATTTAATTTGGTGGTGGGAGCATAATAAAGAAACAAAAAGTGTTAAAATAAATGAAAGAGTCACCAACGTATTGTTTATTTTTACAGCTATATATTTAAAAAAAACACTAAATGTCCCAATCCCAGGCTCTGTGGCTGGAGGTGGTCTATAGCCAACAGACTAATAGCCACTGACAGACATATCCAACATGAGTTTGTCTAAACCACTTTTAAAGCCATTCAAGCTAGTGGCCATCACCACATCCTATGGTAGAGAATTCCATAGATAAGCACTGTGTGAAAAACTTCGCATACTTCGTTCCTTCCTTTCTATGGGAAAAGAGCTGGTCTTGTGGTAGCAAGCATGACTTGTCCCCTTAAGCTACGCAGGATCCACACTGGTTGCATACGAAAGGGAGACTAGAAGTGTGAGCGCTGTAAGATATTCCTCTCAGGGGATGGAGCCACTCTGGGAAGAGCATCTAGGCTCCAAGTTCCTTCCCTTGCATCTCCAAGATAGGGCTGAGAGAGATTCCTGCCTGCAACCTTGGAGAAGCCGCTGCCATTCTGTGTAGACAATACTGAGCGAGATGGACCTATGGTCTGACTCAGTATATGGCAGCTTCCTATGTTGGTCCTAAATTTCCTGGTCATCAGTTCTTGGGATGACCCCTGGTTCTAGTGTTGTGTGAAGGGGAGAAAAAATTATCTGTCCACTCTCCCTATGCCATGCATAACTTTATATACATCTCTATCATGTCTCCCTGTAGTCACCTCTTTTTGCAGATGCTGTAGCCCCAGATGCTGTAGCCTTGCCTCATAAGTAAGATGCTCCAGGCCCCTGATCACAATCTTGGATGCCCTCTTCTGCACCTTTTCCAGTTCTACAGTGTCAAGATACAGTGACCAAAACTGTAAGCAGAACAACAAATGTGGCCACACCATCTATTTGTATAAGGGTATGGCGCAGCAGGGAAATGACTTGATTAGCAAGCCAGATTAGCAAACCAGAGGATTCAGTTTGAATCCTCACTGGTATGCTTCCCAGACTATGGGAAACACCTATATTGGGCAGCAGCAATACAGGAAGATGATGAAAGGCATAATCTCATACTGTGCACAAGATGGCAATGGTAAGCCCCTCCTGTATTCTACCAAAGAAAACCACAGGGCTCTGTGGGTGCCAGGAATCAAAATCAAGTCAACAGCACACACTACCTTTATTTTAATTTTGGCATTTTTTTATTTTCAATTCCCTTTCTAGATTCCAGCATGGAATTTGCCTTTTTCACAGCTGCCGCGCATGGCATTGACACTTTCAACGAGCTAGCCACCACAACCCCAAGATCTCTACTGACAGCTCAGACCCCATTAGTGTATATGTGAAGTTCGGTTTTTTGGCCCAATATGCATCACTTTACACTTGCTTGCACTGAACTACATTTGCCATTTTGTCACCCACTCACCCAGTTTGGAAAGGTTCTTTTGGAGCTCCTCACAATCTGTTTTGGATTTCACTAGCCTAAATAGTTTAATATCATCTGCAAATTTGGCCAATTTGCTTACCCCAACTTCTAGAATAAATATGAACAAATTAAAGAGCACTGGTCCAAGTACAGATCCCTAGGGGATCCAACTTCTTGCTTCCCTCCATTGTGAACACTATTTATTCCTACCCACCGTTCCCTGTCCTTCAACCAGTTACCAATTCACACATGAACATGTCATGTCCCCTTATCCCATGAGTAAATTTAGCAAATTTACTCAATAACCTTAGGTGGGGAACTTTCTATTTTATGAATTTATTATATCTATGTAAAGTGCTTTGGGAACTTTTGCTGAAAACGGTATATAAATATTCATCGTATTTGTCAAAAGCTTTTTGGAAGTACAAGTATACTATTTCAACCGGATCACCTTTATCCACATGCCTGTTGACACTCTCAAACAACTCCAAAAGATTAGTGAGGCAAGGCTTGCCCTTGAGGGAGGCATGCTGGTTCTCCTTCAGGAAGGCATGTTCTTCTATATGTTTTTGTCCTTAAACATGCTTTCCATCCATTTACTCAGCACAGAAGTTAAGCTAATTCACCTGTAGTTTCCCAGATCACCCCCTGGATTCCTTTTTGAAAATCTGAGTTGCATTAACTACTTTCTGGCACAGATCTTGATTGTAAGGACAAGCTACATATTTTTGCTAGATCAGCAATTTGACATTTGAATTCCTTCCGAACTCTTGGGTAGTGATTTGTTAATTTTTAGGTTTTTCTCAAGACAGCTTAGAATATGCTCTCTCATCACCTCAAAATGGCCCAAGTCTTCGGCCTCCAAGCATGAGAAGCTCAGTTCCAGAGCGGGGATATGATCAGTATCCTCCACCAGGAAGACAGATGCAAATAACTCATTCAGCTTCTCTGCAATCTGCTTATCCTCTTCAATAATCACTTTCACAACCTCATCATCTCAGCGCCCAACCACCTCCCGGGCAGGTTTTCTGCTTCTGATCTATTTCAAGAAGCTTTTGTTATTCCCCTTGACACTTCTAGCTATATGCTCTCTTTTCGCATATCTTATTGTCTTCTTGCATTTCTTTTTCCAGAGCTTCTTTCTTTCTGTTCTCTTCGTTTGGGCAGGACTTCCATTTTCTGAAGCAAGTCTTTCCTTTTACAGCTTCCTTCACTACTTGATAGCCATGGTGGCATCCTCCTGAACTTGGAGGTATCTTTCTTCCATCTTGATATATATTCCAACAGAGCTTCTATTTTTGTGGTTTTAAATAAGTTCCATGCTTTCTTGAGTGATTTGATCCTCCTGACTTTCCTTTTCAGGTTCCTTTTTACTAGTCCCCTCATTTTTAAGTAGTTTCTTCTTCTTAGGTCCAACGCACCTGTGTTGGACTTCCTTGACAATGTTCTACTCACATATAAGCTGAATTGGGTCACACTATTGTCACTGTTCACCAATAGTTCTACAACTCTGATATCTAGTAACAGGTCCTGGGCACTACTCAGGATTAAGTCCAAGCTCACCTTCTCTCTGGTTGGTTCTGCAACCAACTGTTCCAAGGCACAGTCATTTAGCATGCCTAGAAATGCCTAGCACGCCTCTGTCAATACCCACATGTGAATTTGCTTTGTCAATGTGAGGGTAATTGAAGTCACCCATTATTACAGCTCTGTCTCTCTTTGATGCCTCTCTGATTTGCTTCTCCAACTTCAGGTCTCTCCCAGTATTATAATCCAGAGGGCGATACCACGTCCCTAACATCATATCATTTCAGTCCTCGTACTGTTATCCATAATGATTCTGTGGAGGACTCTGCTCCTCCCATGTTTTCTAAGTTGTTGGATTCTATCCCCTCTTTATTATACAGTGCTACTCTATCCCCCAAATCCTCCCCTCTGTCCTTTCTGTAGAGTTTGTATCCAGGTATATCCCACTGGTTCTCACCATTCCACCAGGTTTCCATTATGCCTGCTATATCTATGTTTTCATTAGCAACCAAGCACTCCAGCTCACCCATCTTGGCTTGGAAGCTTCTTGGCATTGGTATATAAATACCTATACGCCAAGCCTCTTACCTGGTTGTTGGCATGTGCTACCTCCCTTACTATCATTTGACCGTTTTGACCAGCTGTCATGTGATTCTGTCTGCTCTACTCCTGGTGCACCCTCGCACCTTAGGGGATTTTGCTTGCTGAACCAGAAACCACCAGTTCCTGTCAGCAGTCCTGTTTACTCCCCAGAAATTCATAGCACAATGGCTCTGAATAGGTAAGTTCACTAAACTATTATGGTGATTAGGTGCTGACAGACTTAACCCTTCAATAATTTATTTCTTCTTTTAAATTCAGGGGACAGCTATGAAGATAAAGCAGCCCAGAAGTTATATCATGATTAAATATTACAGGAACAAAGCATGTTTGGCAAATAAAATAAAATAAAAATTGTGATATACTAAGAATGAGAAGGAACAGTTTTGAAGTAAAGGGAAGAAGACCAAAGAGAAATATTAGAAAGATGTACTAATTGTAAGAGTAGTTCAATAATTGAAGCAGCTTCCTAGGAAGGTTGTAGAATGCTCTTTCTTGAAAGTTGCAAGAGAAGAGTACATAGAAGTTTGCTAGGGCTGCATCAGAGTCTTGCTTAATACCGTTTTACAAGAGGATATATGAGCAACTTTCTTCCTACTCTGATTCTACAAAAAGAAGAATCACTAAAAACTGTCTGAATATTTACTACTACTAAGGCAGAACAATATCTATCTATCTATCTATCTATCTATATATATTTGAAGATTATTCTTGAAGACATATGGATCTGGTTTTAGAACAAATTAACAGGTGAAAACTAAGACTTAATTGACCTCACCAGCAATTGTTCCAAGGAAGCAATCATGAGCAGGCCTAGACTCCGACCCTGCTATCTTCTCCCAGCTCTCATCACACGGCGAAAGTCATAAGGTCACATGCATATTTGAACAGCAGACCTTACCTGAACCTAGGAAAATCTCCCAGTCATGGAGAGCCTGTGGTTATAGCAACAGGGTCTCTGAATTTTGATGTTCCTGTTCCTGCCCCACCCCCCGCCCGGAGCACAGGGGTGAAGTGTAAATCAGAAGCCTGTTCCCAATCTCTCTCTGATGAATCCTGGGAGAAAAGGAGCAGACAGGCTTATGGTTATTCCCAGCAACTGTCTGGGAACAGACAAGAACAAGATTCCAACAGTGGAAAAGCCATTAATTCACACGAATGCTCCTTATAGGCAAATGGCAGCTAAGTGTTTCCAGGAATACAAGTGCACTCCCCACTTGCCTGTGATAAATTAAAAGCTGTGGGGATGCACCATACCTAAAGAAATTTAATTACTCTATAAAGCAAGGGTAGGAAATGTTGGCATTCCAGCTGTTGAACAACAACTTCCTTCATCCCCAGCCACAATGTATTGTAGTCTATTTATTGCCTCCTACTTTAGCTTTCAAACAAACAAAAATCCTGTGTCCAATGCTATCTTCAAGTTTGAAAACATTCACAGTTTTCATTAATTTATTCCAATGAAAGTATTAGATAATGCAGACATGGGATGGAAAGGCCAAATTCATGCATGTGTCCTTGGCTAAAGAAATTATATTCTATTCTAAAATCACAGCAATAGTTAGGAACCTCTACGTTTTATAGAAAAAGAATGTGATCCTAGAAGAGGTTTACATGAAAACAAGTCCCAAAGTTCATTGCAACTGAAATGAGCATAGGACTATAGTCTTCTCTCTTAAAAACCTTACACATCAAGTTCTGGAACATATGATTATGCATGTAAAGTTCTGCAACTAATAAATTGAACCAAGCATCATTTACGCCTTGAAAACACATAAAATGCTATGCATACACAATGTAATTAAGATTACACTCTTCAATTTTAACACTGTTGTGCATATTATTCAATCATTTCATGAATTCAAAATGCTTGAAACCACTGTTTTACTGAAAGCACAGAGAGAATCATTTTCATGACACAGGTCAATTTAAAAAGGGTCTCTAAGTTTAGCATCAACGACACCAGAAACTGTAAAATTGGCATTTATCCGAATGCCCTGAGACTTCCTAAAGTTACTGGAATGTTATAACTACAGTTAAATAGGACTATGTTTTGCAACATCCAAAGCCAAATAATATATACTAGGGCTGTGCACTTCAGTAAATTTTGATTTCTGACATCCAAAATCCCTGCCACTACCACCAGAAGGCAGGAGAGCAGTGGACAAGTACCCTGCTTAGTGCAGTGGTGGCAGCTCTCCCAGCAGCTGTATAGGCTTCCCAAGCTGCCCTTCGCTTCCCACCCATTCCCAAAGCTCCCGAGAATCGCTGTGCTGCTCAGCCTCCACAGAGCTGGGTGGGCAGTTAAAGGGCCATCACCACCACTGCAATACCCAGGGCACTTGTCCCGCATCCTGCTGCCTCCTGTTGAGATTTCAGGCGTCAGAAATCCAACGTTACTGAAGCGCACAGTCCTTATATATACCAGCCCTCTACTACTGCACAGAGGTGGCTGCTCCCAGCAGTGACCTTTCAGTGCAAAGTGGCCTCTTTTGGAGGTAGCAGAGCCCTGAACTGTCCCAGCATCCACTCAGAAGACGCATGGGGAGTGCTGTGAAAGCAGAATATGTAGTTCCTTCAAATGCTTTCCCCACAGAGCTCTAGGGGGTAAATGGTACACATCCCAGCACTCCCCATGCAATTTCGCAGCTATCACCAAGGCAATACAGGCGCTACTTCTTGTGAAGTAAGTCCCCCCACACTGGAAGCCCACAGTACTGCGGAAGGACTGCCACACTTGAAGCAGTGACTTTCACACAATTCCAAAGGGTTGTACATATTATTTGGATTTGGATTCTCCAAAAGCACAGCCTACTGAACTATATCTCTAGAACATTTACCAATGCAATAGTCATTAGTTTCCATTCTAAATATGTACTACTATAAGGATTTCTGCCTTTATTTTTTTAAAAATGCATCTGAAAGATACATGTCATCAGGGCTATGGAAATCCATTAGTCTACCACATGGTGACGAGTGAAAAAATGAAGCCTGACGAGTGAAACAAGTTCTGATGAATAATTGGCCAATATAGCTTAAGGAACCATCTGACAAGTAAAATATTTTGTCCGACTAATAAACTGAGCCAACATTTCTTCCTGTGTGTCATGGCAGATTTTTCCAATCCCAAACATATACAATCTGCCCAAGAGATTCTATTTATTGCCTCAATGAATACAACTATAAAACTGTTCTTTTGTAAACTTTGTTCAGCATTTTGCTGTGGCTACTGTTTTTCTATGGCTGAAACATATGGTTGTTGCAGTGTTACATACAAAGAGTTATTGACGACCACTGACATCCAGACTGAATTACTTCTAAGTAAACCCACTGAAATCAATTCAAGTTAGCAATATCTCAATGGGACTACTCATGAGTAAGTCAGTCTGAATATCAGCCACCAACTTCTTGATCCATGACTAACACACCAACAAGATCCTAAAGACATGACAGAATTCAACACAAAACCAAAAAAGTGGCAGTAGTTTTCACATAACTTCTACTAGCAATAGCAATAGCAATAGCACTTACATTTATATACCGCTCTATAGCTGGAAGCTCTCTAAGCGGTTTACAATGATTTTAGCATATTGCCCCCCAACATTCTGGGTACTCATTTTACCGACCTCGGAAGGATGGAAGGCTGAGTCAACCTTGAGCCCCTGGTCAGGATGGAACTTGTAACCTTCTGGTTACAGGGCGGCAGTTTTACCACTGCGCCTCCAGGGGCTCATTATGGGGTG
Source organism: Hemicordylus capensis (assembly GCF_027244095.1). Lineage (NCBI taxonomy): Eukaryota > Metazoa > Chordata > Lepidosauria > Squamata > Cordylidae > Hemicordylus > Hemicordylus capensis. The sequence goes on along the minus strand of NC_069659.1, from coordinate 242,395,926 downwards.
ACAGCAAACACTGCTCTCGAAATAATTTCTTAATCAAATTGTACTGAATTAGTTTTCAACAGTGTTTAAGTCCACAGCCTTCTACTACTACCACCATTCACTACTAGCAAAATGCACTTAAGCGGGAAGCAGAAGACCTGCATATTTCAGGGATATTCAAGTATTACTGTGTAGCTGTCAGCTCTGTGCACCTATGTACTGTTCCTCTCTGTAGGATCCCAATCAATGGGTCTAGACTACCAACTATTAAAGCAGCTGGGCTTGTTCTGAACTAACCAATGTCCCCAAGCAAAAGCCCATAGAAAAGCCATTCAGCAGCTTCAGGGAGGCTCAGGTGCTTTACAACAGAATTTTCTTGAGTTTTTTTAGTGCTGAGATTAAAGGCCCATTATATATGGTCAAATTTCATGAAAATGATGCATTCTTTCTAAAAGGAAGTGCACAGCTTGGATACACCACTGAGGTGAAGGCTTACCACCTCCCATCATGCAGCAATGGCAACATTTGGCTTCCACAACTCCCCCTGATCAGAGCCTATTTACTTCGTACCAAAATGCCTATCATTACAACATGTGGGTGTGACTGTGGAAAGAGAACCAGAGTGGGTAAATCTTCCACACACTGCTTCCCTCCAATCCCACTGGTCTACATCCAGTTTCTACAACAGAGAGGGTAACTACTGAAGGACAATAGTACTATACATGCACAAAAGCCATCATGTTATAAGTAGTAATGTCTAACGTGGATGGGGACGACCCAGCTTCAAATTCTACTCATGAAATTTATTAAGTGATCTAGGGCAAGGTCCTCTATCTTATCTTAACCTATCTCATAATACTGTTGGCTAAAATTATGCATCCTTTCTGAAAACAGATGTACAGCTATATGCTATTCAGTGTAGGTATATAATTCCAAGGTTTTTGTAGTAAGACATAGAAGTGTGAAAAAGTATAAAAATATTGTCAACGTCAGGCAACCAAAACAAACACAATGACAGATACTATGTTAGGATTTTTTTAGCAGTGTCAACAATACTGCACAAACATTCTTATTTAGCCAGCCAAAATTACAAATGTATGTCAGAACAAAAGGAGTGGCCTCAATATTTATACACCACACAAGGCAGGTTATTTCTAGATACATAAAAACATGCTTTCTGAAGTTGGTAAGCACAAATCTACAATACTAACACTTACGGGTGTGATCTCTAGCACTTGCCTTATTTTAGTTGTTTAAACCTTTTACCAGTCCAGTAGAAATGGCCATACTGATGGCATTACTATATCGTAAGATTTAATACTACTAAACATTACTAACAATAATATTGTATGGACATCCTAAATCGGTATTTATCAATAATAGACTGCTTATGTTAAAAACAAGAATCTCATATCCTGTTAAATCTACAGTCAAGAAATAGCCCAAAGTCTCCCAAACCCAGGCTATGGCTTCAGAGTAGTGCTGCTGTGCTATTTTGATTTTGCCCTTGAAATAAGAGGTCTGACTTGCCACCTGATGGGTAAAGTTAAGAGGCTGGGGTTCTCCTTCCAGGCTCAATTTCCTACAGAAGATCCAACATGAAGCACAAAATGCAGAAAACGCAGCAACAAAACAAAAAGGCAGAAAGACCTGCAAATGTAGCAGTTATTCTAATGCACCTATGAAGATGGTATAGTCAGTTACTTCAGAGTGGGGTGCAGGAGAGCTTTTTTGTTGGCTGAGGAAAGATCAGATAAGGGCAGAGTCTCAAGGTGATTGCATCACATTCACTGAATAGGCTACGGGTTAAATCAAGTTCTCTTTTGCTCTACTACAGGCAGTCATAGAGCTGGAGTTGCATAAAGCTCACTTATTTGCAGACACTGATTTGTGACCAACAAGACCAGATGAAGGTATCTGGTCAACACCCTCACTTTCTACGAAATAGTCCAAACATTTTGCAACCGCCCAGAGACAGAAGTTTCGAGTGGTCTACAAATTTGGAAAAACTGAAATAAATATATGAACATGAGACATAACTAGCAGAATAATTCCTGTGCTTTTGGCATGCCATGATTTGGACAACTGAACATTATAATATTTGCTAATGCCTTAAGAATTTAGTTAGCATTAGCCTTTCACACATCATCTTCCAGAACTCTATTATTTGAAACCCAGATTTCAAAGGTAGTCTTTTTAATTTTACAAATCACTTCTATTGAACTTATCTTTTATGTCAAAGAGAGCTGATGCACATTTATAGATGCCAAATTTTCATTTTTGGTGAGAAATTAGAGCCCACGCCAAACACACATATGTGTGTGGAAAAGACTGGTCGACACTCCTGCTGCATATGCTGACAAGTATGTACTTGTAGTTTCTAAATTATACATTATGAATTCAAATCTAGATATAATAGCACTAAACACAATTCATTTCAGAATCTCCCCCCCCCCCCCGTTACCCAAATTTTTGCCTCTCTCAAAGGCTTCTAGGACAGGACTTGAGAAATCCCAGGCACCCAGGAGGCACAGCCCCTAGAAATTTAACTGTGGCACCTTGACTAAGATATTGAAAGATAAATTTATTTAATAAAATCTGTATTTTATATGTACTTAGATACATACTGCTCTAAGTAAATTACTTGTAAAAAGGATAAAAACAAGAATTCATTTACCCTCCCCCTCCACAATGTGTCACTAACCACAGTAATTCTATCAAGTGTCCATCAGCTGGCTCCTAGATTTTGGGGCTGGCTGCTAGATACAAAGAAAATGTGTCAAGGCCTGCTCTAGGATGAACAATTTCAATTAATCCTGCCTATTTTTACATAGTACTATATACCAATTATCCCCCATACAAGATCAGACAAACTCACTGCAAAAACTGCTACAAATTAAGTTTATAAAGACAGAAATACAAGCACCAGGTTATGGAACATGCTTTGCGTGCATTATGCCCCACATTCAATCCTTTGGCATCTCCAGTAGCAAGGCTGGGAAAACATCTTCCTGTGGCCTTGGAGAACCACTGTCAGCAAAAATAAGTAGTACTAAGCTAAACTGACCATTGATCCAACTCAATATAAGGCAGCTATCACTGTTAAGATAATCATTCACATATACATAATTATATTATGACAGAATCCAAACTTTCAGCTGTTTTATATGCCAATTCCTTTACCAGTTACCTACCACTTCAAATAACCCTTTTTATTAAACAAAGCTGCAGCGCAACACATGGTTACTGCTTGTACAGCAACACATGTGGCTACTGCTTATACAGCAACTACTACTGACCACAAGAGCACCAAAAGCAGTGATTTAACTGTGTACACAAGTAACATGTTAATTTTTAACTTCATGTTTAGTTTGCATACCTTTACAAATCTGTACGTTCTAACTACAGCTTTCAAGTCAAACAATTCCTAACTGAAAGCACTTGGGGAAAGAAATAAAATCCATCTATTCCAAAGTACTTGGGAGAGATGAATACAAGTAAGGAAGCATAAATCAGATATTCAATCTTCCATTAAGATTATACCAAAATACATTCCAACAAGACAAAATTTCAACATGTGAATTAACAGAGCAGCAAGATTAATACATTTTCTCACAACATTTGAGGATGTACCAGAAGCAATGCGTTGTCATTCAACATGCTTTAAATACTTTTTCCACAAGAATTGTGTTGCTATTCCAATATGCAATGTGCCCCAAGTACAAATCTTCCTTAAATTAATGTAATATTGGGACTGTGCAACAAGTAGTAAACATCCACTCCTTCTCATAAGAACTTGTGTTCAATTTACTACCACATGCAATCTTATATCTATGAAATAGATACTTCTGAGTCTATTATGTTTTTAATTAGGAGGAAAATAAGTCATTAGTTATGACTAAATTCCACAAGAGTAATGGAACAGGATTTACAGTACAATCCTAGCCAGGTTTACTCAGAAGTCAGTCCCAATTTAATAGTTTGTAATTAGTTACAATTTTTGCTTGATTGTGTCCATTGTACTTGAATACTTAACACACTTTTTAAAAATCCACAACTTATTTCTTGTTTTATAGTTTCATGAAGTAGAAATTACTCCCCCCTCCAATGGAAAAAGTGAGGGATTTCCAGACTACATCTGAGGAAATAAGCATACCACAGTGTGCTACATGCAACTAATTACAGAAGGGTAATTCTGGAAGTCTTAGACACTACAAGCAATAAAATAATTCATAAGGGATTCCTCGCACAATATTTCTATGCTTATTAATTTAACCAATTACACCTGCATATAATTTAATCCACAACTGACTACTGCTGAACAAGTTGCTTGGATTATTTTTGCTAGTCTACAAGGTCCAAATAGATTTGTCATTCATTGATGGGTGAAGTGATTTCATCCTTTATTCAAATAGGTGGAAGATTATTCAGTACAGCAGTTATGCTTTTTTGCTTTTAATTTCATACATTTAACCTTTCAATTAACCATGCTACATCTTCAATAAAGCAGCTGTCTTGCAATTCATAATTAACACAAATAAAGATTCTACACAACTAAGAACAAATTTGTTAGCATCTTTAAAATGCTAAACTGGGATCAGTCCCATTTCAAAGAACTGGGGTCGGTTAGATTTCAAATAATTAATGTCATCAGTGGAGTAGTCAGTTCTATTCCTCTGAAGATATGCGTGAAGAATACACTCTGAACAGAACTGCTAAATGAATTATTTAAAAATATTCAAAGTATTTTCTTCAACAGTGGTTGTTGTTTTACAGGATCACTGTATGCACTTAGCAAAATTTGTTGCAGACATATTTTCAAATCACAGAACCTAATCTTCCAAGACACTGGAAGCCTCCAAAGGGTTAAACACATGGAATAAGTTATTTGGTATTCACTTCTGAAAATCTGAGACTCCAACTCATTAAACTAAGACCAAAGCAAGATTAGAGCCTCTCCACACCCATGTACAAACTGCTACTATTTTACAACTATAATCAAGACATATATATATATTTTTAGTAGTCTATCTGAAGAACTATGAACCTAATTTAGAATTGCTTTCTGAGAAGGGTTCTCACTTTTAATCAGTATTTCGGAAACATTCTAATCTATTTAATATAGCATATCACTTTGCTATATGAAGCCTCTTTCTGCATATGAAACCACCTCTGTGCTTTAACTCTGGTGAGTGATATGAACACTTGCAACTGCAACACAGTAACTGTATACAAGTTAACATTCCAATTCTATTTATTTTGGCTTGCATTATCAGGTTTGGTCTTAATTAAATACTATATTATAAGATCTGGAAGAGAGGTGGTCTTAGTTGTCAATCAGCTGACACAAAGAACCTACATTCATGAGTACAATGACCACGCCTCCCACCCCGAGTCTATAAAACTAATGGTGTGAATTCATCTGTTATCACCAATTTAATCATCATACTCAAGTATTAGAATTTACAACTATGCACTTTCATACCATAAATTTCATATTCAACTACATCACTATTTAGAACTCCACTACTTTAATAGGAGAAGTTACTGAAGTCAATAGAGATTGTTTCAAGATTACCATCACTCTGAAACACACCAGGTAGTCAATTTCTGTAGGACATAACCCAATGTAAGATGCATGTCAGGACAAGGCAGTTTAATTTCAAATGAACACTAATGTTAATCTTTGCAATCATCATTTGCTGCATATAATACACATGTCATCATTTAAGATCAACTACTGAGCCTCTATTTTTACTTAATAAAACACCACACAAAAACCTATTAAGTGGATAATACCTATGGCCAATCTCCCCATCTGCAGCCAGGAACGAAATACTATGTAACCAACCTACAGTGCCCATTTTTCTATACCACAAGGAACATCTTCCAGAAGACAAAGGCATTAGAGCCACAGAGTACCAAGCTCTTTGTCAGAATAGCTGGCAAAGTTTTCACACACACCCCTCTGCCATCATAAATCTAACCGTGCCACATTATATTAGACAAGAAATACCAAAAAAAACCCACAACACCATACTGGATAATTGCTGCAGGATTCTGATGCAACAGCGATAGGTGCACTACTGATTCCCACTTGAATTCCAACTCTACCTTTAATGCCAGGCCTAGGCCTAAGCTTGCCAGATTCTCGCTGCTGGAAACAGGGAAGGTGAGGAAGGAAAAAGTCACAGCAGCTTCCCCCACTCCATCCACCCCCAGAACATGGTACCTAAAGGTGAACCAGAGAGAGTCTAAAAGGAACCCACCACTGGTCTACAACAATAGACATGGTGGGGAGAGATAAGTTGTAGGGGCTCCACCCCACCCCCCAATACAAGGGGAGAGCAAGGTATGCCCGACCCAGGCAGGCCTGAATCAGATTTGGGATACAGGTAAGATCTAAATCGAAGCCATCCTCCTGGTATCGCCTTTTGTTCCTGCTGACGAACTCTTTGATGATGGCGGTCATGTCTGTGAGCCTGGAGCCGCTCAAGAACAGCAGGGACAGGCACAGCAACAGCGGCTGCAGGGCGCAGATGGTTCTAGCCTTGGCGGAGGAGACTGTCCCTCCACCTTTCCCCACCGATGAGGAAGACGACGAGCCAGCAAAGCAACGCTGCTCCTTCCTCCGGCGTTGCGAGGATGGCACCGTGAACAGGGCCTGCTGCGGCTGCAATTCAGGCGAAGGCCCCGCCGCGGCAGAAGGGGCCTGGCCAGAAGGCGGTGGCGGGGAAGGGATTCTCCTGCTGCTACTGCAGCTCCCGGCACTGGCGCGGCTACCCGGTGCTCCTGCTGCTGCCAATACCTTGAGTGCGGTGGGGGTGGCGGTGGCAACGGCGGCGGATGGGTAGATATCGGGCCGAGTCTCTTTAGTGCTGGTGCTGAGCGAGGAGAAAGAGGAAACGCTGCCGCCACTGCCTTTGAGTCGCTTTTTTCCTCTCTTGGGCAGCGACGCTCCAAGCAGAAGCGGTGACAGCGGCTCCGCGGGCGCGGAGAGGGCCCCCCCTTCTTTCCTCTCCCCGCCCCTCACCCCCTGCGAAGGGGGGGCCAGGCAGGCGGACAAGCAGTCAAGGTTTAGGTTCAGTGGAAGGCGTCCGACTTAAAGTTTGACTCGGCGGCTGGCTCCTTGGCTCTGGCTCCGGCTCCCTCCCCGGGGCGAAGGGAGAGAGAAGCGAAACGGCAGGGCCTGGAGCAAAGAAATGCGCGCAGCAGAGGGAGGAAAAGCTCAGGTCCTGAGGGGACCGCGGGGCTGGAGGCTGCCCCGTGTCATCTCGCTCGGCTCCTCGGTGCCCTCCTCAATCAATCCGGCGCGCCGCCCGCTTATCCTCACGCCGCGCGCGCGCGCGCGCACCCCCCACCCCCCCGCCTGCCTCCCTGGAGCGTTGGTCTGTCCGTCGGTCCGCTGGGCTGTGGCTCCGAGCCCCAGCGCCAATTGCCTGGGCTTCAAACTGCCATCATGGCTGCAGCTTCCGAGAGAGAGGGGGGGGGGAGAACGAGGGAAGGGAAACAGGGAGGGGGGAAGGGATAACGAGGGAACAGTACCGAGAGGGAGAGGAGGGAGAGAAAAAGTGAGCGCTACGGTCCCACTCCTCGCAGGTTCCCTCCGCCACCGCTGACGAAAAAATTAGTTCTCCTTCGCCACATCACCGCCGCCTCAGCCACAGCTCCAGACGACTTGCTGCGCGCCTAGCCAGCAACCCCCTAGCTCCATAAGCCACCCCCGCTCCGGAGCAAGAAGCGGCGGGGACTTTCCGCATGGAAGGTACTGGCCAGGTTCGGCGAGCGCGGGAGGGAGGGCGAGCGCGCGCACACGTACTGGGCGGCGGAAGGATACAGCAGGCGATTGCCTCATCGCACTGACGGGCTAATTCCCTACGGAGTCACGTGATGCGCGCTTGAGGAGGGGGGAACTTCCCGCTTCCCCAACCACAGCCGCCATCTCCGTCCCCCTCCCTCCCTCCCTCCCCGCAGTGAAGGCAAGGGGCTAGCGTAGCGGCCGCCAGCCCTTGCACCTTAGGCTTGGAAGATATAGAAAGAAATTGGCCTCTGCTGTTTGGCTATTGGAGCGCTTGAACCATTGCAAGAATGGTTGCCAATTGACTTAATAGAGAGACCTGGCCTACTCCTGTGCCTTTCACAGCAACCCGATTTGCAGAATTTAGCAGGTGCAGCTTTTAACTGCATAGGGATAACTATAATTCCCGGCTAAAGGTTGCAGATCGAGGTGGCGATAGAACAAAATCCAACAAAGTTTGTTTCTCGAATTGCAAATTGGGTAGTGGGTCTCTACACCTTGGGCAGAGAGAACATAAACTCTTGAAGAAGAAAAACGTGTAGATAAGGGGGGGGGGAATGTATCAAGCAGAAACCTTTCGCGGTCGGTTTTTTTCGCGGGGAGGGATTAAGGGGAAAGCTGGGCGTTGAATCCCTGCAGTGTGGCTGCATCGGATGGAAACCGCAGAACCCATGGCACCCAGTCTGGGCTGATGCTGGAGAAAGGTGCTTTCTCAGTCGTAGACACCTGTAAACCTGAAAGGGAAGGGCTGCGTTCCGTGGCTCTCCTGCTGATGTCACTCGATGCTCAAGAGCTGACTGACAGCAAAGTCTTCCTGGCCAGCAGTTCGCTACTGTTCAAGAGAAGATTGCGGGGAAGGGAGGGAGCAGAGGAGTACAAGGGCAAGTACTAGAAACGGAGTGAATTCAGAGAGGTGGAAGTAGGACTGCGGTGGCCCCCAGGTGGCTGCAACACAGCTCGAGATAAGCCGCCTTCTTTCTATGGCTGGCATCGAGCTCAAACATATACAGCAGGAATCGCAAGGAACGGATGCAGCTGCAACCAAGGCTGCTGCGCCACCTATTGCCTCGGAAGAGGAAATAGCAGCTAAAATAGCAGGGTGGAAGGGCAGCGGGGGGGGGGGCACTATCCCACCCCTCTACCCTCACAATTCTCAGGGCCATCACCACCGTCGTGAACCTCATCTGTCCCTAGTTCAGGCACAGAGCCCTGCTCCAGTGCTTGCACGGTAAAAAGATACGGGCCCTGTCTTAAACCAGGGTGAGTGACGATTCTCAAAGCTTACTTGAAAGAAAGGCAAAATCAACCAGAACCATTCCGCTTTCAAACTAGAGGCTTTTGAAACTTGTCTATCACGGGATCTACAAAAATAAATAAATAAAAGTTGAGTTTCTCAAGATTCTGTATTCTGATGCCAGATCTTACTATGCACAATATGGAGAATAAGGGTTGCAAACTGGGGGAATCTTGGCTTGCTCTTTTATACCGGCTTGGACTGTCTTACTTTGCTTGTACATCAGTTGCAACAGTTATTCAGATTTATAATACACAAATAATGTTTCAGTTGAGAATATTTTGCCATCTCCTTTTGTGAGGACTTATTGAAATAATTCATTTGCTTCTCTGTTCTGTTGCTGTCTTAAGTTATCGTCTCATCTTTTGGCTCTGATGGCCTAACTGATTCTCTGGAAATTTCTTAAGTATGTAAATATTTTCTTGGGCTCTTCTATAAGCTATTCTATTGGAACGTGTGGCTGTGATTCAGAAACCTATGCATGCCATCTGCACGCACACATCAGTTTTTCTGTTTCCAGCTGCTCACTCACCAACTGCTTTAAATAGCATTTGAACTTTCCTGAATTTAAAAAGTATTTTAGTATACAGTAGGTCCAAAAGAGGAGCGGACAGAGAAACTCCATGCATTTTCACTCCCTTTAGTTGCTTTCCTGATTTTTCTATTACATCTTCCTTTGAAGCTTAATACTGATACTGTTATTACTCTTCAGACAAAGCAGATCTGATAGATCATCTTTGCCTTGAAACATAAAAAGGCCATCGTGAAAAAAAGAATGCAGTATAATTCTGTTGAGCCAATTGTCTTTAGCAGGAGAAAATTGCACACCTAGTGCAAAGCTAAAGTTCATAGATGCCTAATTACAGTATATGATAATTGCATTAGGAGGAGACAGTAGATTACTAAAAACAGAATGGACTCAGAAGCGGTCTTGGCCTGTATCACATTCTCTTCCACTATTGATTCAGTGCTGGGTTTTCTCACCATTTGTCAAATTCAGCATGCGAATGAAGACCTGCAGTTAATCCCCTAGCCTACAGCTTGCTTCAGCCTTTCAACTTTTTCAGTGTCAGCACCCACTTTCTACTCTAAGTGACAACATGGAACCCACATTAAATGTTTACCATGTATGTCTGACTCCTTTTCCCATCCCCTTTCTCCCATGTTCTTTTTCCACTTAAAACAAAGAAAGTAAAGGACAACTCATTGATCTTAGCCCTTAGGTCGAGAAGCGATCAGGTAGCAGTACAATCCAATTGAAGCTCCTAACTCACCCATTGAAAACCAATCTCCTTGACTCATCAATAGGTATTTCTGAGTGCACACAAAGGACTATCACTGATAATTAAGAAGTGAGAGGAGGAATAGAAATTGCATGAAAGCAAATAGGGAGGACCAAGAGCCTTGTAGCTTTTCACTCCTAAATTGTCACCAGAAACATCTCTGAGCTCCCCATGACCAAAACCAAACAATCTTTCGTAGATTCTAAGCCCTCCTGCTGCAGGTGAAACAAATAATCATCCAATAACTTGCTGTTGAATTTCACTTGAAAGTCAGACCTATAGTTTAACATATTGCAAACAGTAACAATTTTTTGTATATTCACTTTGCTAGGGGCAAAATGTCATCAACTCAGGATTTTCTTTTACAGGTCACCTTTAGCAGCAGCTATTTATATAGCAAGTTCTTCAGGGTAAAGAACACATCTTACTTAATCTGTGATTGCAAAGCACAGTGTAAATTTAAAGTCCTGTAAAAGTAGAATGTCCAAGAATAATAAAGATATATGGGCTTTATAATGAACTGTTTGCCTCTCAAGTGGAATGAAATAGAATCCTCTAAGCCAATTTTGTTTGCTAACAGCATCCCCTCCATTTCCCCCACCCACTTTACAAAACACAAGATGAGTCACACAACTCTCTTTTAGGGAATGTCAACAAAATAGATTAAGGATCCTGTTAAATTGCATAATAAACCATACTAAATGGACATTAGTTTGCATTTGCAAACAGCAAAACCAACAATATAGATACAGGTTTACATGATTGTTGCTTTTCTTCACAACATTATAGTAAAGCCACAAGAATCAAACCATTTATTCTAGTTGTTCAGTGGTTTAATCCAGTGTAGCCCATTAAAGGAAAATGTGAGATTTATTTATTTATTTTGATCTTATATCTCATCCTATGCAGAGAAGCTAGAGTGGCTAACAACAGTTTTAAATTGGATAGATGGGTGCACGTCACACAAATGGTTCAAAATAAGCTGCATAATTGGAAGCAGCAGAAGGAAAGAGCAATGTGAGAAGAGACTCTTAATTTCAGTCTCCACAAGCCAATTCAGCCCTCTTGTTAGCAGAACTAAGTAACACTACATATTCAAATTCATTGTGTGAATTTGTTGAAAAGCATAATGTCAAAATGAAGCAATTGAAGGTTCCATGATTATAATGACAGACTTAAGGGTGTACATACTCTGTGTTCAAGGTCAGTGACAGACTAGATGAGGGCTAAAAAGCCAAAGCGCAATCCTGACAAGGTGTAAGCACTGTTAATAAGTTTCCACCCCTGGTGTCTCTCCCAGGGAGACTTGCTTGGCACCAAATTCAATGCCTTTTTGGCACTAGGCAAAGACCTTTCTTTATTTCTTTCTTTCTTTCTTAATTATCCAAGCATGCTTGCTTTCCTTCATGCCATCTAAGCTGACTTTAATCTGTTGATTGTTAGTGGTACTGCTGATTTTTAGTGTTCTGCCGAGTCTGTGTATATATATGTTTACTTGATACTGGTTTTATACCATTTTTGAATTGCCCTGAGAGTTTTGTTAATCTGAAGAGCAGCATAAACATGATTTAAATAAATCTCTGTTATTTACAGGTACATCAATCAGTGGGAGAAAACACTGACACAATCGTACTAGTATATTCAACATTCTTAAGTGGATACATTGTTTTCAATCCATATGCAACTTTCTCTCTCGATATTAATTCTTCTCTGCATATTTCCAGTCATATATAACCACATTACCTGCTTCGTAGGCAATATTTTTTCAACCATTCAGGAATAAAATGAAGTAGCAACATACAGTTTTCCAAATACATTCAAGGGCATTCTTCCACATGCAGGTAAATCGGAAGTTGCAGGTGGCCTACTTACAGTAATATAGCTTCAGGTTATAGCGATAGGGAAAGTGAGCACAGCTGAACAGTTAGGAAAACACAGCATCTGGAACCATTTTATGCCTCATCTATCAATCTCCTTTATGGGACTGGAGAATTAACATTTCAAACCACACATCATTGCTTCATGACTGATATATCCCAGAACTGTGGTCATTACTTCACCCCAAAGCAATGCGGATGGACATCTGCAGAGGTCACATTGAAGGATCATGGGTAACTACCTTCCTATGTCTTTCAATTAAAAGTTACAATAAAATTTTATATGTTATAAAGTTAACTGAGGCTGTAAGAAATATTCCAATATAACCCCACTTTCCCACATCTCCAAAGGTCTTTTAAAAATCTTGGTAAGCTTATATTTCTCAGTGACAGCTCAGGGAAAAAAGATGACGTGAATACTTTATATAAAGTCATTTAAAAGTTAGAGATACTATATAAATTAAGAAGGTTGGGGTTTATATTGTGTGCTTTTGTATCTTATTCTTTCCAACTAAAAAAATAAATAAAATCCAAAAATGGTAATGTAAATGCCTTCAGCAAGCAGCTTACAGGATCCTGCATTAAGGAACTGGTGCTAGCAGAGTATTTGTACTGGTACAAATCCCCGCTGGTACTATATCAGGCAGCAGTGATATAGGACGATGCTGAAAGGTATCATCTCATACTACACAGGAGAAGGCAATGGTAAACACCTCCTGTATTCTACCAAAGAAAACCACAGGGCTCTGTGGGTGCCAAGAGTCAAAATTGACTTGATGGCACACTTTAGCTTTAGAGCAACTCAGCCAGGACATAGCAGCTGCCTTTGGCAAACATTTTCAGCCCATATCTCAACCCTGCACAGCTATGCTGAACAACTAAAGTGATTACATCATTATGTCAGGGTTAGGAAAGGTCAGAATCTCTTTTAAACCTTTTTCACTCTTAGAAGCCACAGAGATCTGCACAATCTTGCATCAGAGACTGGAGAAGTTAGGCAATATCAACTGGCTCAGCACTGAATTCTGCTGTATCTTCACTGGCATAACTTGCATAACTGTAGCTTAGGCAAATAAAACCGTGTCAAGGTGCTACCTATATACATGGTTATTGTCCATGTGAAAAACTTGAGAAACTAAGGATTAGTCTACACACTAGCATGCTACAAGTCAATTTTTTGTAATTAAAAGACATGTACTTGACTATATATTAATCTAGGAAGAAAAAGTCACATCCACCCATTTGCAGAAAAAGTGTATCTGTGGATAGTTTGGCCAAGGGAAACAGAGGACCCAGACAATTATTTTCATACATTGTTGTAAACTGCCCATATGTTGCTGTAAACTGCCCTGAGGCAGAAGTGTGGGGTAGTCTACACATTGGAAAAATAAAATAAAATAAAATTTAAAAAGCTAGATAATCAGTTGTGATGTTTACCATCTCTATATTACATCCATAGTGATCAGCAAATATTCACTGGGTGAAAAGATAAAGCCATGAAATTACTCACGAAGACTTGCTAAAAACAAACAATAGATTTGCCCAATTGTACAAAAAAAAATTAAAAACATATCTTCATTCATTCCATGTAAAACTTAGACTTACCTGGGTACTCAATCCCCTTCTGTGTTGTAGGAAATAATAAAAGACACCAAGGAAGTGTGGGGCCATGTATGGCGTTAAACACATCTGAGCCCATTCATTTCTGTGTAAAGATTGAACAAGAATATTTGCCCCTCATCAAAGCAATTTGAATTGTATAGACCAAAGTGCTAGTGGGGCCTAAGCAGAAGAGGATCATAATATTTTTAGGGTTTTTAAAGTGATATTTAAAGGCTAGTAAAATCAGCCTCAGCTCACCATCCCTTGCCATTTAACTAGCTGGGTAGTCAAGCTTTAAAGTAGTTCAAAATGTTACCCAGTTTTTATGTCTGTGTGCTTCTCCCATGCCTAATATATTACTTCATGCTAGTCACAAAACCATTTTATTATGCATGTACAGGTCATGCTTCTGGCTTCTTCAAGATAGGGCTGAGAGAGATTCCTGCCTGCAACCTTGGAGAAGCCGCTGCCAGTCTGTGAAGACAATACTGAGCTAGATAGACCAATGGTCTGACTCAGTATATGGCAGTTTCCTATGTTCCTAGGTCACACATCCATTATATCATGTGGCCTTGGTAATGTTTTTCTTTTAGCTCTTGCACTGTGATTAGGTATGATCCTCTGTGACTGTATAAATAATTTAAATGTGTAAATAAAGAAGTGAGATGGGAAGAGGGACTGAAAAATGAAGAAGAGATTCATCTTTAAGCTTTTTCAGCTTCGTTAGTTTTTAGGCAGAAAGTGATTGTGCCCCTTATACAAGCATGGATTATTTAGAAAAGGTAAGAAATATTTAAATAAGTATTTTTATTTTCTTTTTACTGTATCATGTATGGGCAGAAAAACCCATGTCATATCATATATGGGCAGCAAAATCTTTCCAATAGTAGCAACTCTACCATTACTGCATTGATTTATAAATGTGTATATCCCACTTCATCCAACTTGTTCATGACACTCAAAGTCACACTATCGTATTGACAGAGAAATCATACTATTTGACCTGCACAGAATATACAATAGTGTAATATCTTGAGAATCAATATCTCATTATGCAATCGTTATGCGAGTACAATAATAATCTCTATAATATTTTATTCTGAAAGATACGAGGGGGTATCCAAAAGTTTTAATTATCACCATGAAATAAAAAACATACAATAGTCACTTGCAGTGGTCAAAGTTAGTTCTTCTCCACGTAGTCTCCCTGCAGAGTCACACATTTTTGCCAGCGTTTCTTCACCTGTTTCAAGCCCTTTTTGTAGAAGTCATTTATGTATTCACCTGTTTCAAGCCCTCTTTGTAGAAGCATGTTGGTTCAGTGAAGGAGGAAGCTTCACCTGCTGAATTTTTGCTTTTTACACAGCTTTTAAAAGCACGAGAACCTACTGAGAGGAAAACAGCAAACCTTTATAACAGCCATTGCTTTGAGCAGCAGGTTGACTTGGAAATGAGTCCTACTTACAGAGACACTCTTATCCCTGGATTTCATAAGAAACATAAGAACAGCCCTGCTGGATCAGGCCCAAGGCCCATCTAGTCTAGGGCCTCCACACCTCCTGGGGGCCCCCAAATCCTTGGTCTGTCCTGAGTGGTGTGGTTTGTGCCCACAAGAACCTACATGTTAAAAAAAATGATGCTAAACTTGCAGCACAGGTGGGGTAGGGGCCTCCAAAGGGCTTTAGGTCCAGGCTCCAAAAGTACCTAGGCCCACCTCTGCCTTAGTTCAATGGTCCCTATTTCTAAATAAGCGTGCACAGGATTACAATTACACTTACTTAGGAATACTTATTTAGGAACCATTTCCACTATCAAGTACTACAATAATACTTAGCATTACAATACCAAGTAATATAAATGGCAAGTATTACTGGACACACATTTACTTACTTGTGTGCAGCAGCAGCAGCTGCAATCCTCTATGTTCACTACGAGGGAGTCAAGTCCTATTAGGTTTACATCTCTGTAAGCACTTTTGGGACTGGGTTGTGTCAGTCAGTGTATAATACTTGTGTGGGTTAGTGCCTTATTCTCAGACTCCCCCAAGTCACAGAAAAGAAGTGCCAAGAAACAAAGAGCCAAGGCCTCTATTACCGCAGCTCTCCCTCTCAAGCGGAACCTTTGTAGCGGGGCTCGGTGGCAGGGGGGAAGGAATTCACAAACGGGCGGGCCTTACAGAAGTGAAGGAAGAGGCGAGGTCTGCTATTACTGCACCGGCGGAGCTGCTGAAGTCGCTTCCCTTTCCTTTCCGGTCGCTGCTGCCGCCATCGGTTGGAGTGAATCTCCCGCGTACTGCAGCCGTAGCGCTTCGGCTCCCGCCTCGCTTGCCCTGGGACCCATTTCTTGCTCCGTCCTGTCGCGAAGGAGGCGACAGCGCAGAAGGGGAAAGAGGCCGAGAAGGTCACCAGCCCTGCACTGACTGGCCTCTTCTACTTTCACATTCTTTCTGTGTCAGAGCTGCTGTGCCGAGGAATTCTCTGGGTGGCTTCGCTGTGTCGAGCAGCCTGCTTACCTCGCCGCCACCGCGAGCAGCGTCCAGGAGAGGCCTCAGCGCCGGGGTGACTTTGGGGAGGAAGGTGAGGCTCCCCATTTCCCCCTTTATTTTGTTTCGTCCTTCTGGCTGCGTTTGCCCTTCCCTCAGAGCGGTAGGCCAAGGTCATCCCACCCACACCACGAGGCTGCGTCTGAGCTTCTCAGTTTGTCCTCCAAATTCCTCAATTGAACCTGGCTTTACAGGTGAAGCTGTAATGTCTTTGATACTCTAGAGAAGGCTGTTACGTAGTATCTGAAACGCGTTAGTGTTCTTATCCCCGTGAGGGGGGGACTGAGAGAGAAGTTTGAGAGAAGGACCGGGGAGACCTGAGTTCAAATCTCCATTCAGCCATGATACTAGCTGGGTGACTCGGGGCCAGTCACTTCTCTCTCAGCCTAACCTACTTCACTGGGTTGTTGTGAGGAGAAACCTAAGTATGTAGTACACCGCTCTGGGCTCCTTGGAAGAAGAGCGGGATATAAATGTTAATAATAATAATTAATAATACAGTCAGTGAATTCATGACAGAGAAGAGATTCAAACCAGAGATTTCCTGATTCGTAGTTCTAGTACCTTGATTATTAAGAAAACAAGCTCTCATAACAACATTTGATAACCAAAACTGCCCATAGGGTGCACAATAAAGGTCCTTTTTTCTTTTAAATTATCTTTTAAAAATCCAGAGAAGTTCTGTGAGCATGCCCTGTATGTACAAATTACTGATGTGTACCATTAGCGAATACTAAAAGTGTAGCGTGTATTTGATTGGGGATGAGTGTATACTGTATTCATCATGCTGAATGCACACAAGTCACACAACATCCTTGCACAACCTTTACTAATCTTTTCTACCCACCCACATGCTAGATGGTGGGAATCATGGGCTCTGCTCAGGCAGTACGTTGTGAAGAATGAAAGCTGAAGCGTGATCTGAACCACATTTGAAGTGGTCTGGTTATGGCCTAACTGGTTCACTGGATATTCTTGTAAAGGGGAATTGGGTGAGGATTCAGGGCATTTCCTAAGGCAGGGGAGGGGAGAGAAAGGTACTTACTGGTACCTATGGAAGTGGCAGAGGCATAGGTGGCAACAGGGGCCGACAAGCCCCAATGGAAGCTGGCAAATCCTGTGCCGGCCTCCTGAAGAGCAGGCCAGGCTGGCTGCAGCTGGGTTTGGGTCTCTGTGCGTGTGCTGAGGCCAAACTGAGCCCGCAGTTCTGTATCTCATACCTAAAAGATCAGGTACGTAGTTTGGGAGTGATCCTGGATCCCAGACTCTCTCTGGTTTCTCAGGTTGAGGTAGTGGCAGTGGCCAGGAGTGCTTTTGTCAGCTTCATCTGATAAGCCAGATACGTCCATTTCTGAAGAGAAATGACGTTAAAACAATGATACATATGCTGGTAATCTCTAGGCTTGACTACGGTAATGCACTCTACATGGGGCTGCCTTCGTACGTAGTTCCATTTGGTACAGAATGAGGCAGCCAGATTAGCCTCTGGATTTACTTGAAGGGACCATATAACACAGATTTTAAAAGAACTGCATTGGCTGCCAATAGGTTTATGAATGAAATACAAAGTGCTGGTTATTACCTATAAAGTCCTGAATGGCTTGTCCAGCATACTTAAGAGAGCGCCTTTTCCAACATAATCGGAGACCTGCTGAAATAAGATCCTCTTCTTCTCTGTTTGCTTTTAGGAGGACTCTGAAGACACACCTGTTTTCCCAAGCTTTTAATTGAAATTGAAATTTTAATATATATTTTTGAGATTTTTTATTATGAATTTTAACTCTTTTATATTGTTTTTGTATTATGCTTTAAGTTGTACACTGCCTAGAGATTTTGATATCAGGCGGTATAGAAATATGATAAATGAATTACTGGTTTTTGGATGGGGATGAAGACAGGTGTTAAGTGGGAGCTTCATAGAAAGCAGGATTTTGTTGAGATATTTGAATGGAGGAAGAATGGGGGACAGAGAATCTAACCATTAACATTTTGGGTTCTGCTCAGGTTCAACAGCATTTTTAACTCTCAGTTCTGACAGTAATTAAGACACTGAGCAGAGTGTCTGGTTTTGAATTCATAGGACACATTTCATGTTGAATAATACACTGCTGCTTGAAATTTAAATCTACAAAATGAACTGAGTAACTACTAATCTGATAATACATATTTATGTATTATCATATTTCTGTACTGCCTGACATGTACATCCTTAGTGTACATAAGTTAAAATACAACAAATATAACAACAGGATAAAATGATTAAAACAATTTTAATATAAAACCAATTAAAATTAATGAAAAGCCTGAGTAAACCGGTGTATCTTAAGGGTCTTTTTAAAATCAACCAGATATGGAAAAACTCTGATTTTAGCAGGGAGTGCATTCCAGAACCCCGGAGCAGCCACAGAGAACGCCCAGTCCCGAGTAGCTACCAAATGAGCTGGTAGATCCCAAGAGGATCTAAATCATCAACCAGACCTCCCAAGATGATCTTAATGACAAAGGAGGTGATCTCTTAAGCCATTCAGGCCTTTATAGGTAATAACCAGCTATTGTATTTTGCTCAGAAACATAGCAGCAGCCAGTGCATTTTTTTAAAGTTCAAAGTTATATGGTCTCTATGGGTCATCCCAGAGACCAGTCTGGCTGCCTCATTCTACACCAACTGTAATTTCTGAACTATGTACAAAGGCAACCCCATGTAGAGTGCATCACAGTAGTCAAGTGTGGCGGTTACCAGCATATGTTCTACTGTGTTAAGGTCATATTCTTCCATAAATGGGCATAGCTGACAAAAAGCATCTCTGGATGTTGTCTCAACTTGAGAGACCAGAGAGAAAAAACATACTTGTTATTTCTGGGGAAGTGTAACCTTACCCAGAACAGGCAGATCTAAACCTTCTCTCCAGTTCTGCCCCCCCCCCCCCCGCAGTCAGTACCTCCGTCTTATTTGGATTCAGTTTCAGCTTGTTATCACTCATCCAGCCCATTACCACCTGCAGGCAGGCATTTAGGGAAGTTATGCCATTACCACTTGAAGTTGATATGGAGAAATAGATTTGGGTATCATCAGTATATTGATAACACCCTACACCAAATATTTATGTATTAAACTGCTCATCAATGTGTTTGTCTGTGCTACAGTTGGACTAAGCAGTAACATGATTATTCTGTGGACAGTTAGAAACTGTGATTCTTTTAAAAAAAACAAAAAACCCACACACATTACTTTGCCTGCAAGCCTAAATTTAAATAAGCAAGCAATATGCAATGATTTTTCTATCTTTCTGGGACGAAAGAATCCTCTAGTCTTCATGGCCAGAGGAGAAAAAGCTTTAGGCCAAGCCTAAAGGGAAGGCCTCAAGTAAAGTATTAATCAGTTTTTCATATCAATTTCCCTTTCTCCATTAATTAGGGCTTTATCAAATATTTGTCTTCCCCTCTCTCAGCTAGGACTCTATCCTAACTTAACCAAAAAGAAAAACTTTAACTTACCCTGCTTAGGATGAATGGTATAAAAATAATAAAAGAAACTTGAAGACAGTTGCAGCCTTGATCTAATGAGGCCTTGTTGCTGCTGGACAGCAAAAATCTGTGGGTGGAAGGTTTTTACTTGAGCACCAGACCCAGTCTTAAGCCATGTCTACCAATATCTATTGCTCCTCTTCTTTTTTCGTCTACTGATGGCTCACTGGGAAATATAAATCTCCATATATATATAGAGAGAGAGAGAGAGGGGTGTGTGTGTGTCTGTGTATAATATATATATGAGAGAAAAAGAAACCCTTACCGCTCCTTGAAAAAGAATATCTTAATGCCTGGTTTATTGAACCCCTGTTCTGAGCCAGTTGCCTTTTTAGTTTTGTTTGTCCGGTTCAGGTTCAAGTCAACCTTGATAGTTTAGGTTCAGTTCTGGCTCGTTGAAAAAAGCCTCTCTGAACCAATTTTTTGATTCGGTTCAACTTCCTGGTAGTAATGCCAGTGGGTATTCTGTGAGGGAATTCCAGGCATAAGAGACAGCATGGCAAAGTAGGCGAGATAAATTAAGATAAGATACTTCAAGTTTACTGATTATGGTAGAGTTGGAGTTAATGTCACAGACAGAGATACATGAGGAAATGGAGCAGAAAGATAAGGTAGGAAATAACTCTTAAAGATAAGGACGAGGAGTCTGAGATACAGAAAAAGATGACAAGTCAGTATACCCATACAAGAAATACTACATGGCCTGAAATATATGAGAATTATTTTGATGGCACTGTTCTGGCTGAAGATATGATAAAGAATGGCCAACAAAAAGGAAGTTGCAGCAGCAAGTTGATTAGTTTTAGCTGAGGAGACAGAGAGGCAGGTGTGGATTTTTGCGGTGTTCTATAGGACAGAGTCACATGACTTGATGACAGATTAACTCTAGGCCAGTTCAGATGAACTTTAGCCCACTGCCCTTTTTACTGGAGATGAGGCTGGACCTTTGTTGTGAATGCACCTACACCTATGTCACTCAAGGGCTGATGGGTTCTCAGCACATTCCTTACTCGCATGTAAAGGTTGATCTTCTGAATCACCCCTCTACACGTGCTGCAAAAATGGTTATGCAGTTTGTGTAGAGAGGCCATTAAAATTATCACCCCATACATTCAAGTAAAGAATGTGCTGAGAACCCACCAGCACATCTAGGAGTGCGACGAGGCTCCAGCCTCATCAGATATAAAAGGGGCAGAGGGCTGAGGTTCTTCTGAACCAGCACATCAAAGAACAAAGGATGCAGATGATGTGATTTCTTCTGTCCCAATGGTGAAGTAATGGGGAAGCAATGCAGCTTTGTCGCACACCTGATAAAGTTGCAGGAGCATCCTTTGTGATCAGTTCGTAACATGAAGATTGTTTTGCTTTTCTAGCACAGGATCCAGCACGGTACATGCAGCTTTTCAACCCCGACCCCATGCCCCTGCTTTTTCTCTCTAGGTACATTCTTCAGGAGTCCTCTCGATTAGAGGGCTTGGAGTAATACCAATTTCGGATTGTACCTATACATAGAATGAAGCCACAGTTAGCTAATCTATTATACATTACAACTAGTATAGTAAAGCCTGTGACTAACCATTCACTCACAGCAAGTCAGTTGCTATAAATGTATGGGCTGGTAGCTTTTAAAAACATTTTTCTGTAAAGCAGAGCTAAAAATATGTGTGTGTTCATTTCTTCAAGTAACTTTATGACCTTTAAAAAGGTAAGAGTGTACATCTCTAGGTATCTCTGTAGTGCAAGTTAAACTTTGAGCGTATATTCATAGAAGAGGCCTGAAAAATCTGATTACTGTTGCATGAAGGGGGCAAAACACAGGAGCAATTCAATTTCCAAAACAGGAATATTGCAAGGAAGGCATCAAGTGCTAAGTGTTTTCCTCATGGATACATGGAATTGGACTATTAGCAGCGCATTCCTATGTGTGTTTACTCAGAAGTAAGTCGCACTGTGTTGTCAGACTAGGTAAAGGAGCATAGAATTGCAACCTTACCTGGCAGGTAACAGGTAACTTTCTCAAAGCTGGAAGATTTGCAATTTATTTAATTCCATTTATATGGGGGGGGGACTCTTAGAAATAAACTCTTGGAAAAAACATGGAAGTGTTCAGAAACTTTGTTCTGTCCTCTCAATATCCCTGGTGTGGCCTCAAATGTTCTTCAGAAAAACTGCATTGATGAAATTATTTTTAGTGTGAGAAGTTCTGCTTATAGTAAATTAGGCAACAGTTGACAGAGGAAATTGTTGTATGATCCTAGACCAGGCCTGCTCAACTTAGGCCCTCCAGATGTTTTTGGACTACAACTCCCACAATTCCCATCCACAGTGGCCAGTAGCTAGGGATTATGGGAGTTGTAGGCCAACATCTGCAGGAGGGCCGAAGTTGAGCAGCCCTGTCCTAGACAAAGATAAAAATATTGTTTAGTTAACACAGAATC
This sequence comes from Hemicordylus capensis, assembly GCF_027244095.1. NCBI lineage: Eukaryota > Metazoa > Chordata > Lepidosauria > Squamata > Cordylidae > Hemicordylus > Hemicordylus capensis. The sequence continues at coordinate 242,373,588 of NC_069659.1, read as the reverse complement.
TCATTTGGAAATAAGATCAGCAGCTCTGTTTGTGGTCCTCAAGATTTAGGTAGAGTGGATAAAAATAAATGATTAGAAACATTAATTGGGGTTTTTTCATTAAGAACAAATTTGTTATGCCCATAATTTTTTCTTTTAAAAATAATCTTGGTTTAACATGAAATATCAACTTAATGTATAATAATCTTAAAACTGAATTTATGACTCTGTTAAGAATTTATGTAAAGCTTCTTTTCTTGGTAAAGAAAGAACTGTGGAAGAATATCCGTCAGTCATCACACAGCACTATATTTCATGTACTTACACTGTATGGAGGCAGTGACTAATGAGTTGCCACAGGTATCATCCACTGCTCCATATGGGTGGGCTCTTACTTTAACTGTGTCTAGTAAATACCTGATCTGTAACTGGCTTAGTCAGTAGTCTGACTATAAATATTTATGACTTTACCTATCAATTTAAAAAAATGTGATACTTTAACCTTCCATTCAGTGTGTCCTCTAATTTTTTTTCATCTATGTGCGGAATGAGTTTTCTTCTGGGTGGCAGTATTAAGGCAGTGTGTGCACACATATATTCAGAGTGGGACCTTCCTGATTCAGTATGAGCACTGTCTAAACTTTACTGAGCTGACATCAAAAAACGTGTGTGCAAGTGTGCACACCTTAGAGGGAATACTGTTTTCATCTCATTGTAACTACTGGGCAGCAACTATCTGCCCAGTAGTTACTATCAGTCCTTGCTTCTGGTTGAGATTACATACATTTTTGTGTGGTTGGGCCAAGGCAGACCCATTATATGATAAAGGAGAAGGGTCACTGTTGTGGATTTTCTGCAAAACTATGAATTGTGAAATTTTCCGATACCCTAAGCAGATCGGGTGGCATTCACACCTTTTGGAGAGCAGTATTGTCTCGGTGGATGCTTCTTCTATGAATGGAAGGAGTTTACAACCAAAGAAGGGATAATTGAATTTGTGTAATGAAGCTTCAATTTATGGAAGCGGGTCTGAATGCTGCCCACTGTAATCTGATTTGGTATTTTTGAAATTTCATCAAATATAAAATATATTATTTGATTTATTTAATAAAGACAATTTTAAAAGTTCCCTATGTTAATTTTATGTACTTGATAAAAGTCGTCTAAGTGGCCACATGTATTTAAACTGAAATATTTGATTAGGGAGGGAAATCAGTAAAGTTCATTTTAATATGGTTTAAATGTTATAAACAGCTTAGCCCAGGGTATTTAAGACAGCACTTTCTTATACAATCCCTAATCATTTATTAAGGTTGCCTGCAGTTGCTGCCAGTTCTTATGGTATCTTGGGGTTGGGTCTTCTCTGTAGCCTCCCCTGCACTTTGGAACACAATTTCTGCTGAATGTGTGTCCCTGCAGAGGGATGACCTTGTTGCTAGTTTTTAAGAAGGCTTTAAAAATGCATCTGTTCAACCAGGCATTTGGTATCTGAATTTAACTGTTTTTCTTTAAATTGTAACCTGCCTAGAGACTTGAATAGCTGGTTTAAAAATATGACTTAAATATATTCAAGCAAATCACAGCTTTATGTGAATTTTTTTTTTGCATACTTGTAAAAGTTTAACGACAATACACAATAACATGTACTTCCCGTACTTGTTCAAATGTTAAGAAAAAAGGGCATTTAACACTGTTGGCATTCTAATTTTAGCATACTCAAAGACCTATGCATGACATGCCACTGTTGTCCATATCCTTCGGTATATATCGAAGGCATTAAGGTACTTTCAGTTTCACTGTCTGTAGAAGAATGTGCATGACAAAGTTAGTCCCAGCTGAGATTTAGGCAAATCTGATTCAAAACTGTTTGAATTGCATCCTTTTCCACTAAAAGATGGTTCTACCAATAAGTTTATGGGCAAGAGCAACTAATCACTCTTTGTCCACTTCACTAGTGTGTTTGTGACTGTTTTCCCAGCAGCAAGAGATTTTGAGAAATAGCAACAAAAGATAGCATTTAGACCTTTAGAGGAGTGGTGCTCTTTCAATGGAACTCCCTTCAAAAAGAACTTCCAGAGAGTTGTGTTCACACAAGACATTCTTGCACATGGAACTCTCCTTCCACTAAACGTCTAGAATACAACTTCATCCTTGCAGCAGTTTTTGGACTACAACTCCCATCATCCCCAGCCACAGTGGCCAGTAGTCAGGGATGCTGTGAGTTGTAGTTCAACAACAGTTAGAAGGCCAAAGATGTGCACTCCTGGTATAGCTGCTACCCAAGCTTAGCAATGTGTTCATTGTTTGTCTGCCCCCCTCCCCCACGACTTGATTGAGCTCAAAATATCTCTCTCACTCTTCTCCTCCCTCTCCCCATAGGTACTTTGAAACTTCATAGGAACGTTAATCACTGCCAGTGGGGGAAAATAAATTGGAAAATGTTCAGTTTTGCCGGACATTGTATTAGTATCCATTTATTATGTGGCTTTATTTCATAAAATTAGTATTTGTAGAAACTGAAAATTTTCCATGGAAAATTATAGCAGTATAACATTTTCCACCCAGATCACTGAAAAGGGGCAGACTAGAACAGATAGAAATACTATCTTCAGTTTTAGATTAATATGTTATGCTTCTAGCTATATAGTTAGTATTCACAAAGTATCTAATAGATGGAACATTTTGATTTAAAATTACTTATCTTGCTGATTTAGGTCACTTGGATGTCCTCTACAAGAGTTTATTACACTAATTCGGTATGCAATTTTATTACCCTGGTTAGTTGGAAGGAACAGATTTTGAAGTACATAGAATAGATACTTCTAATTCCAACCAGGGTTGATTTGACTTCACAGGACTCAATTTTAATGATTTAAATCACAATTTAAATCACTAGTTAGGAAGATTCTATCTAATCATCATTTTCTAGTAAAAGTACATTATTGCTGTCTGATCTTTTATATATATATATATATATGTATATATATATATATATATATATATATATATATATATATATATATATATAAAATTTCCTCTAAGGCATACCCATAGCTAATCCCATATGTGGCAGCTCTCATGAGAGTTTTAAAAATCTGATTTAATTTTTTTAAAATTTATTTTTATCAACCCTGATTCCAAACAACATAGGCTTGACACATCTACAAGGCACATTTGATCCAAAGCCAGGTGCCAAGCTGATCAGTGTGTGTGTGTGTGTGTTCGTTCAGTAATTCCTTTCCCTTGCAACACCTTCGTTTGGACTGAGACATACAGCTTGATAGCTTTAAATTGTAAACTTTGGGCTGGGCATAGACAACATGGAAGTAGCAGGAAGGTGGGGAAAATGAGAGTAGTTCCATTGTTTTCTGTATGATTAGTAATCTATTGTAAAGATAGTTTCTGGCTTTCTGACTAAGAATGCATATTGCCTTTCTCCCTTCTTTCTTTCATCTAGGTGAATCAGGCAAAATGGTACATGCAGAAGCCTTTTCTCGCCCTCTAAGCCGGAATGAAGTTGTTGGTTTAATTTTCCGGTTAACAATATTTGGTGCTGTGACATATTTTACCATAAAATGGATGGTAGATGCAATTGATCCAACAAGGAAGCAAAAAGTAGAAGCTCAGAAACAGGTAGGAGGAAATGGTAAATTATTTTTTGTCAGAATTACTCAAATTGATTCTGTATCTCTCAAGAAGCAGAGAAAAGTTGTTTGCTTTTGAACTAGTAAGTTCAGAACCAGAAAGCAAACCAAAAGCGTCCATTTGAAATGGGATTATTAGTTGTGTGATTAACTGTTGCTGCCATTGCTTACTCTAATCCAGAGTAACAAAATATGTACAGCTTCAAGTGTTTAGCCATAGAGCTTTAAAGATAGCGGCTGACATGTCTCACAGTGCTACAAATGCAGAAGAACTACTGCAGGACTTCAAAGAGGCTGTTGTGAAGCTGCAACACAGCCTTGTTGCACAAGCCAGTGGAGGAGGAATGGTGAACAATTTTCACTATTCACCCCTCCCACTTTTCAGGACTTTTCAGTTCCACGAATATGTCCCTGAAGCTGCACAACCTTCAGGAAATATTCCTGGAAGTGAAAAGTCCTTTTGGAAGCAGGGGAGAGCAGCAAAGGTCTCCTTCCTCTCTGACACCATTGGGCTGTGCAAAAAGCCTGTGCCACAGCTCTTCATCAGCCTCTTTGTGGTCCCAGAATGCTTTCCGTGCCTTTGTAGCGGGATACGTGAGCCCGTAATTTTATCGTATAAAATTGTTTTTTAGTTCAACTGAGCATATAGCAGCAATACATTGAACTAAAAAACAATTTTATTTGAAAATATTTTGGAATTGGGGCGGGGGGGTGATTCAGGAGCATGTTTGTCCCAAATGTGTGTTAAGGGCAGATCTCTGTTTCATCCAGACTTAACTGTAGGTACACAACCTACCATATATGGGGTATAGCCAGCCAGTCTTCCTGTTACAATAACCATGCGAGACTCTCTCAAATTAAGATGTGTTGATGTTGCCCATGAATGTGATGAGGTGTGGTTGTTGCCATTGCCTTACATTTCATATATTATTTGAGTGGATAGATTGTTCAGCCTCCTCTTTTGAATGCTGTGTAATTTGTGCCTGGTCTAGAATACTGATTGGATTAGAATCAGGAACACACAAATTCAAACCCACAAAACACTCTGGGGGAGCTTTGAGCCACACACACTCAGACTAACCAAGCTGACAAGGTGATTGTGAGGACAAAACAGAGTTGACAATAAATCTATGATGGTTTAAAAAATAATAATAATAAATGAAAAATTTAAAATTTAAACTGGATTTCAATTTTTTAAGCAATTTTTATTAAAAAAGAACCTAGGTTAAAGATATCATATGAATGTTAATCATAACATCTAATTATATTCTGTGAACATATTAACAGCAGTATATGGGGGTGAGAGATAACAGACCTGATCATTCCTATTTTGCAGGTGGTGTACATACAGCGCACACACACAGTCAAGCCCTTGCTGCCACCACCCCCTTCACATGTCATGTTAAACGCAGGTACAGCAGTACACTTACTGTCTGTAACATGCATTTGAAGGGCCTGTATTCAGTTTCAGTTTTAAAATGAACGCAGATACAGTCATTCACACAAACGTGTATAAGTGTACAGACTTCTGTACACTTGTACAGCATAATGTCTGATTCAAGCTAAAGAAGGCCAATGAGTGAGTAGAGGATTTGGGGAGATGGAGTAGATCTGAGCAAGGAAAAAGATTCTGGATATAAATGCAAGGGATAGAAGAGGGAAATAGAAAGTGAAACCAAAATTGAGCAGAATGTATTCATGGAGTCCTGAGGAAACCTTTTCCGAGTGTATCCTCCATTGTATAAGGGAAACACCTATCATGGCAGCAGGTCGTAAAATTCCATTTGGGAATTTTTCAACCAAGTTCCTGTACCTGTGGATAAGACAGGCATGCATGTGAAATGCAAATAGTGCAACAAAGAAATGCAAGGCCTTATATTGTCCAAATAGGGTCATACTTCAAGGGACATAGGAATTATACTTGAAGGGCCGTGATAGATCTTTCTTTTCTGGATGGGGTTGCACTCCCCCTGAAGGAACAGGTACGTACCTTGGAGTGCTTCTGGACCCAGGCCTCACTCTGGTTTCTCAGGTTGAGGCAATACCCGGGAGCACATTCTATCAACTTCAGTTGATACTACAGCTGTGACCATTCCTTGAAGACAGTGATCTCAGAACTGTGGTGCACTCTCCGGTAACTTCTAGTTTGACTACTATACGCTCTGCATTGGCTTTCTTTGTATGTAGTTCGGAAACTTCAATTAGTCCAAAATGCAGCGGCTAGATTGGTCTCCGTGGTTTCTCAGAGAGACCATATTGTGCCTGTCTTAAAGTAACTGCATTGGCTGCCAATAGTTTTCTGGGCAAAATACAAGGTGCTGGTAATTACTTTTAAACCCCTAAACGGCTTAGAACCAAGTTACTTGTGAGAACAACTTCTTCTGCATGATCCTCACTGCACATTAAGGTCATCAAGAGAAGTTTGTCTCCAGATGCTGCCAACTCATCTGGTGGTGACTCAGGAGTGGGCCTTCTCTGTAGTCGTTCCTGGGCTGTAGAATGTGCTCCCTATAGACATTTGTGCTTTGACATCTTTACCAGCCTTTAGAAGAGCCCTTAAGCTGCTTTTTTTAAAGCCTGGCTTTTAGTGATTGTTGAATGTCTTAAATTACTTTAATAGCTGTTTTGTGCTGTTTTTGTTGTATTTATTTGTGTGAACCGCATAGTCTTTGGAATCAGGCGGTATAAAAATCAATCAATCAATGAAACAGAGTTATGAGAAGTGTGTACCTACTTTCTAAAAATGAAACCCACATCTATCCCTATTGTTGAGGTTATATTAGACAACAAGAATGTATTTCTACTAGAAAGTGATGATTAAATAGAATGTTCCTGACTAGTGATTTAGATTGTAATTTAAATCACTAAAATTGAGTACTTCTGTAAATTTTAAATGGTGGATAAAATCATGATTTAAATCAATTTGGTTTAAATCAAATCAATCCTGGGGAAAAATCAAAGTAAGAGATAAGGACCTTATATAAGCCACTCTGAACTCTTTGGAGGAAGAGTGAGAGAACAATGCAAATACTTTCCTGGAACCTTGGAGAAGATCCTCTGTCTAATCAATGCAGCTTATCCACTGCTCAACTGTTCTTTGGAGGTCTGATTCACCACAATACGTAGTGCTGTATGGCTAGTCTGGTTCCTTCAACCCCAGCGAACTCTAAACTTTTCTTTTAAAAAAAAACTAGCTGTGGTGCGGCAGCTAGTGGGAACCCTGCAACAATGAGCCCCAAGCCTGTTGGTCTCCCTTGTTTGGCTAAGAGCTGATGCACCTGCTGTGTGGTATGGCTTCTCTTGGGTATTGTTTGTAAAAAGGAGAGGGAAATATGCACCAAAGCAATTTCCTTTCCTTTGACCCAATCAGTTATAGGCGAATGTGATGTTGTGCTATTGTCATTGAAAAAGGTCTCTTGGAAGTATTGGGCAAAAGCTAAAATGGAACTGGGGCACCATTTCTATTATTCTGAAGAAGACCCCAAGATGCTGAACTAACTTTATTTATCACATCTATTTGAACAACCAGCAAATGGCATAATATCATTTTCACTTTAAAAGGAAGAAGGTAGGGTGGGGAGCTATGTTCAAAGGTCTTAAAATCTTATGGTCCCATTCACAGAACTCTTAATTCCTTGAACGTTACTTGGAAATGTATAGAGTTTCTAAAGCAAACAAGCAAATATATTTAACTAAAATCATCTCATGCTGTTATGTTACTGAATTCCTACTTTCTCCCCCTTTATAGGCAGAGAAGTTAATGAAGCAGATAGGCGTGAAAAATGTAAAGCTTTCAGAGTATGAAATGAGCATTGCTGCACATCTTGTAGACCCTCTTAGCATGCATGTAAGAGTTCTTCACTCATTTTCTCTTTCTTATTCACTTATAAAATAGTGCTCTGGGGAAACTATAAAGTGTAATCTTTGGGATGGGACATGATACATGTATTTGCTATTGCTCATTCAGGAATTGCAGCTTGATAAGTTGAGAATGCTGCTAACTTAGGAAATGGTTATGAGAACTGTGAGTCAAGATAGCTTTTTATCAGGAAATCATCTTATATAAGTCTTGGAAAAGGGAGCAGGTAAAGGGACATCTGCAGGGATAACCAGAAAACAAATATATAATGTACTCACCATATAATCTATTACAGTACTTTATAATAAATAAATACCTGTTTTATCTGATGCTTATATCTTGTAAGTTTTTTAGTTTTTAGTTCTCCATTTTTAGAGCTTTTTATTAATAACTTTTAATTTGAAACTTTTAAAATTTGTAATTTTAAATGTAGTTTTAGCCTGGTCTTTTAACTTGTTTAGTTTTATTAATCTTTTACTTACATTTTATTAATATTGTGAGCCACCTTGAGCAGTAGTGTACTGGAGGGGTGGGGTATAAATATTTGTAATAATAATAAAAACCATATAATATAAAACTATTTATAAATGCACTTGTACCTTAAAGCACTAACATCTTAAACATAATCAAACTAATATCAGAATAGCTCTTCTCTTCCCTTATGTATTTGTATCTATATGCACAAAATTATGTAGACAATGATAAGCTTCAGAGATCTTGAAATGTAATTGTTGTTTCTCAGGTTCTTTAGAGACATGAGCATATGGCTGCTATTTGCTTTATAATGACCGTGCAATGTTCTGAACACTTTATTTGTGCCTCAGGTAACATGGAGTGATATTGCAGGTTTAGATGATGTTATTACAGACCTGAAGGACACAGTCATCTTGCCCATCAGGAAGAAACATTTGTTTCAGAACTCCAGACTCCTGCAGCCACCAAAAGGTAGGGTTGGAGATGGCCTAAACCAGGGAGGTCAAACTCATGGCTCACAGACCAGAAGTGGCCTGTGGAGCTCCACTGACTGACCTGCATGAACCTGGGACAAGCCGCTGCCTTTCTTCCCCTCGCCACCCCCGCACCCATTGCCTGTTGAAGAGGCAACATGTCTTCTTGTTTGCCTGCTAACAGGCAGGCTTCCTCCCCCTGGCCTCTCCCACCCTGTGAAGGACCAGGCAGCTGAGACCAACATGGACAGGGATTAGTCTGCAGGGGCAGGCAAGGTGGAACCAGTCAGTGGAGACCAGCACGGCCTCCCGCCTTAACAACTGTCTCTCTCCTCTCCTCCTCCTCCTCCTCCTTCTTTGTGGCAGGCTTAAAGCGCAGTGCGCTAGGTAGAGGAGAGGTAAAGAGGGAGGAGTAGGAAGTTGAGGATGACTCAATCAGAAGAGAGTGCAGGGTGCTTTTTCTCTGGGCAAGAGGAGGAGGGGAAGAGAGTGAAAGAGTGGGGAGGAGGAGGAAGAAAGGTGAGTAGAGGGTAAGGGAGGGGGAAAGAGAAGCTCTTCTTGGGGAATGATGGTGCTCTGGTTATTGATCTGATTGAGTGTTAAAAACCCGTTGAGAACAATGTTAAAACATAATACTTATGTTCAGAATTTCTTCTAAAAATAAATTTAAAAAAACATTAAATTTTTCCTGAACATATTCTGGTGTAAAATGTAGTGCATTCAGCTAATTTCAGTGGCAGGATTGTGTATGCAGAATTTGGTATATGCAGGTCATCAGGGAGAATGATGACATTCAGAATTTCTTCAAAAAATACCAGAAAACTTTTAAAAAAAATCCTCAGGCATATTCTGGTGTAAAAGTAGTGCATTCAGCTAATTTAAGTGGCATGACAAAGAAGGGAGGAAGAGAAGAGAAGAAAGACAGAAAGTGGTGTGAGGCAGGCATGAGGCAACGGAAGGCCCCATGAGGCTATGTGTAGCCCCGCCGGAGGTGCATCTGAATCAAATCCAGCCCACCATCTGATCAAGTTTGACACTCCTGACCTAGAGCATATTTTCTCAAAGTTTGCTGTAAATAAATAAAAACTCAGGCTGCTCAAAATGTTTCCCTTAAAGTCCTTCACACTTTCCAAAAAGCCAAGGAAGGTAATACAAATTGGGTTTCTGTGTGATAAGACATTTACATTGGAGGCTCTCAGCATAGCAAAGGGGAGAGGCTTGTAATGCCACCCTGGTGCTCCTGCACCATGCTATTTCTTCACCACCCTGATGGACTGTATGAAATGGGGCAAAGTCAAAGCAGTTTTTAGTCTTTTATGATGACTTGAAATATATTTTGTTCTCCATGTGCACAGAAGAATGCAGATCTAAATTTCACAGGCATGTCACATGAGTTTTAATTAAACAAGGGTTGCCCTCCTAACTGCATTTACATGACAGCAATCCAGTTAATTCCAAATGTTTCTGGTTGAACTGTGAGGTACTGGTACATTTCTCCTATTGAGCAGTTCTTAATGATTTTTAGTGACTTTCTTGTATTCACAGGGCCTTTTTCTCTTCCTTTATTGTTCTTTCTCTCCAGTTGAGGAATCATGTTTGTTTTAATAGGTAATAGTATCCAGAATGAAGTGAAATATTCAGGTTTCAGTGGATACAGAAGCAAAATATAGGGAGCAGTTCAAATGTAGAATATGTAGAGGCACTTAGAAGCAATTTTATTCATATCAAGATGTGACTATATGGGTATGTGTGCTGTGTCCGTCACACTGAGCAGAAATAAAATACTAACAATGTGTTGCTCTTTAGGAGTACTTCTCTATGGCCCTCCAGGCTGTGGTAAAACCTTGATTGCCAAAGCTACAGCAAAGGAAGCAGGCTGTCGGTTTATTAATTTGCAACCATCAACGCTGACAGACAAATGGTACGGGGAATCTCAGAAGCTGGCGGCTGCTGTCTTTTCCCTTGCTATGAAGCTACAACCTTCTATCATCTTTATTGATGAAATAGGTAAAATAAGATGTCCTTTCTGTGTAGTAGTAGGAAAACATTGCATTAAAGTGGAAAGAAAATGTTGGTAATTGGATCCTAAAAAACAAATGGGTATCAAAGCATTAGTGGCAAAGGAACTGAACTCTCTCCCCCATTTAACTTGTAAAATTCTACAGTTGAAAACAACCAAAACTGGCTTTTAAAACAATGACCTTTTTGTATTAAAAATAAAACATTGCACTTTGGTGTGAAGATCATCCTTATGTGCCACATATATTTTATAAGAGCTAGCCAGGAGTCATGGTAGGAAAAACGAAATTCTACACCAAGGAATTCTACACAGGTGCTTGGAATAAATCTCTACAATGCAGCATCTAGACTAGTTTTGTCATTACTAAGCTCCATTGAAATCTATAGGACAAGTTAATCATGATTAATTTAGTCTCATTGACTGACAGCCTGACTAAATTAGTCATGACTAACTTGTCCTATTAATTTCAGTGGGGTTTAGTTATGACTAACTTAATCTGTATGCTGCCCACTATATGTTAATCTGTTTATCACTTTTATATATTTGTATATTTTATTCTTTGCAGAATTTTTAGAGCGTCTTTATTATGATTTGTAAATAGTATTTGAGTGGAGAATGTAGGACAAGTGGCTGGATGTCATGCTGCTTGATACATGTTCCTTTTTAGGATGGCCCACATCCTGATAGGATCCTCCTTTTTAGGATGGTGCACTCGAATAATGGATATGAAATTAATCGTTTATATCTAGACATGTGAAAAATTTAATAGCAACAGTAGTGAGAAATAGATTTGTCAGCATGGAGCTATCCATGGCTGGAATTTAAAGAGCTACTTTATGCATATCCAAGGGCTTCAGCATGCCCCATAGCATTTTTTACACACACACCCTTTGGGCTTGTGACACACACACCCTTTTTACACACACACACAGCCCATGCCATATCACAGGAATAGGCTGATTTGGGGTTTGTGCCCTCTGTTCATCTCTCATTGTGTTAAAATAAATAAATTTAATTGCTAAAATCCCAGTGGGTTCCAGACATGCGTTAAATTTACTAAGCCAGAATGAATAGCTGATCTGTATTAAGTGATGTTATGTATGCATTGACATAAGTGCCTCTTTGGAAGAGATGAAGATTCATGTAGTGCCGCCTCCTTTGCAAACATTTCAGCAATCAATAAGTGTTAGAAGGTCCCCTAATACTTGGCCAGTAGTCCATCTGTCAACTGAGGTCTATTTTCTGCCCAACTCTGCCATATTAGTCTGATCTTGAAAGTATCTTCAGTTTCAAAAGTAGGTTGTGATACAGCTGGAAGCAGGACTGCTCCTTGAGAAACACTGGTCCAACTGTTCACTTAGGCACATGGAACTATTTGTGTAGTTCTTTGAATCCTGGCTAACATATCCTGTTGCATCAGAATTCATTGGTTCAAACCACAAATTTATTCCAATGCTCTTTCAAAATCAGATTCCTTCCTACGAAGTCGTTCAAGTTCTGATCATGAAGCCACAGCTATGATGAAGGCCCAGTTCATGAGTCTCTGGGATGGTCTGGATACAGATTATAATTGCCAAGTAAGTAAAATATTTTATGACAATACTTGGGTTTAGAAGGCAACCATAGAATACCTGTTACAGTTACATAATCTCTGTTACAGTTAGGAATGTGCATGAACAGCTTGGTGGTCCTTTTCCAGACTGCTGAACAGGTTTGGAGGTCTGGCAGATGTCCGATCCATCAGTGGGGATGTGTGTGTGTATTATCTTTAAGGAGCAGGGAAGGTCCGTGCGTCCATGTGCGCTCTCTCTTACACTCGCACACGCACTCCTGCCACCTTTCCCCCGCCAGCACTGTGCACAACATTGCTGGCGTGGGGTGGCAGCATAACCTCTTGCCACCCCAGTCAATGTCGGAGCAGAAGTGGCGACATACACACATGCACCGGCCACTTTCGGTCTGATGCTGACCCGGGAGGCAAGAGGGTATGCTGCCACCCCGCACCATTGATTTTGGGCATAGCGCTGGCAGGGGAAATGCAGCATGTGTGTGTGTGAGCACCCTCCCAGCTCCTCAAAGGTAAACCCCGCCTCCGCCGAACTGGCCGTCTGCCGATTTCTGCACATGCCTAATTGCAGTGATACTCAGTAGCAAAAATCTCTATTAAACGCAGAGATAATCTGGGACAGTTGAAATACCAAACAGCATGGAAGTGCAACATTCAGCAGTTCCTACTTTCTTTAGCTAGAGTAGTAGCTTCAATTTGCTCCTAAACTGTTTTCTAGAGCTGGTTTTGACTTGACAGCAAAGAATGAACAGTGCACAAAGGTTCAGCTTCACACATGGAAAAGAGCATGCATAGCTGGTTTCAAAAGCCTTCATAGGGAAGCCTCTAAAGAAGCTGTGGCTACACAATACAGTCTTCTGAGACTCTGGCTTCTGTGTCTTGTAGGTGCCCAGTTACTTTTTATAAAAGCATTCTTTGCCATGTTGCATATTTAGGAGAATACTTTAAATATTACTTGTCAATATTAGATTGTAAGATTAAATATTACTTTGTCGATATATATTGATAAATCTTAGACGTTTGTCCTGAGATTTTTTTCCTGCTCTTCAGGTAATAATTTCTCAGAGCAGCTGATAAGTTATAAAACCAAATCAACAATAAAAGACAATGCAAGACAAACAGCATAAAGAAGTATCAGCAGAAAGAATAAATATTGTATAACAGCCTAGAGGACCCTGGCACTTGAGATTCATATATCTCACATTCTCAAGACTAAGCAACTTGTGATGGCTGTCTAGTAGTAAAAGAATATTGCAGTTACCTGGAATAAAGATTGCAGGGGTCACTGGTTGGAGAAGAAAAAGAGACATCAGTTACACTTTGGAGGAGACAGAATAGGATATGAACTCTCTGCTAAAGTCATCTGCCCAGTGCAATCTCCTGCATTCAGGGGCCCAGGTCCTTGACCCCCATTATTGAGGGCTGATGCTACCCTGTTGATAAGTCAGCCCTTCACTTTCTTTCTATGGAAAGATGAATGTGCAAATGTACACAACTGAGTAAGCAGTAATTTGATAAACCTTTTTATACTTTAGCACTGTTTCTTTGCACCCCTAGGTGGCAGTCTCTCTCAATAATAGCAGACAGAACAGTATTTTGAAGCATGTGTGCCTGAGCTCCCTTGTACATTATAATTTTCTCATAGAGACAGAATCTGTATAGGGTGGTATGTGACATGAGTGGATGTTGCGAGTTGTGAGTACACTGATGTTGTGAGTACACTGATTTCCCAGCTGCTGAAATCATGCAGTATAGGAAAATGACAATGTGTGGAGTAGCAGTAAGCTAATGATACTTATGAGGCATAGGTACAAAGCATAGAACCAATATCTTCTTCTTTATATTTATGTACCTGTGGCTAATGCCATGCGTGGCAGCTCTTGCAAGAGTTTACGAGCAGCTGCAAGATAGCCATGGGTATGGGGCGAAAAAATGGTGATGCGGGTGGCAAGTGGGCAGGGAAAGTATTGGCCAGGCCAGCCCACAAGGGAAATGGCCGCCACCAGCTGGCGGGAAAAGAAAGTGCTTGCCTGGGGGAGGGGGGAGCACTGGCCAGTCTGGCAAGCGGGGAGGGAAAGCGGACTGGGAGGGGGAGGAAAAGAGCACGGACTAGGGCTGAAGGGAGGGGAATGAAGATGGGGAGGAGAGACAGGGAGAACTAGGGGCGCAGATGCTCTGCGCCGGATCAGCTAGTTTGAGTATAAAAGTCTTGTTTTCATGAATGAGCATGAGTTAGCATAATTTTCTCTGCTGAGTTTTTTGTTTTAAGAAATGGTAACTGGAAGACCCACAGAATGAGTGCAGGTGATCATTTGAACCATGGTTTAGATCAGGGCTCCTCAACATTGGGTCCCCAGGTGTTAGTGGATTTCAACTCCCATAATCCCCAACCAAAGGCCACTGGGACTGGGGATTATGGGAGCTAAAGTCCAATAACATCTGGGGACCCAACGCTGAGAATCCCTGGTTTAGATTATCATGAACATGCCTTTCTTCTTGCAGGCTTACATATTCCTTACCCCCTCTACAGAAAGAGTCACAAAACATGTTCTAGAACATTGATTCTTAAAGCAGAAGTTTTATGTTTAGGTAAACTTTAGCACCAAACATTCATTCACATTTCATTGTCCACACATTGTACTAATGTGCCAAACTCAGGATGGGAGTTTTATAGACCTGAGCCAAATTTTGGTCAGTTTTAATTGTTGTTTTTGGTCAAAATGTGTGTGTTCAAGAAGGGAGAACCTTTCATTGACAAGCAAAAACAGCATGTATATCTGCTGGTCATTCAAGTCCTGGATTCTAATCAGTCCAGGTAACTCCATGCAAAAGCCCTCAAAAGCTCTGTCTGTGTGTTTAAATTATTTATTTATTTTAAAAAAAGTTTAGTCACGGGTGGGTTTTTCTCCTTCTGTTTTTTTCTCCCAAGCCTTGGGAGCAAGAGAGCTCTTTAAGTTCATCTGATCAAGTTCAACCTGACTTCTTATACTGATTATCTTGTTTCCTTCTCCCCACCCCACGCCGCCTCACCTTACCAACTACATTTAGGTGATAGTGATGGGAGCTACCAATCGTCCTCAGGATCTTGATTCAGCTATTATGAGAAGAATGCCTACAAGGTTTCATATCAATCAACCTGTAAGTCCCTGAAAATTAATATGAGTGGGTTGTGTATCCCTTATTGAATGTTAGGTTCTACAAATAGTTATCTAATATTTTGCAGATACATATTAACCCATTTTTTGCCCTTTATAATGGGGACTTGTGCTTAATTTTCAAAGTGGAGTCTCCTCTTCCTGTTTCTGGGCTGTTCAGGAACTGTAACAATTGGAGATTATCATCTGTTTGCTTTCCTGAAGTACAGTATATTTGTTTATATTTCCTGGTTTCCCATCTGGGAAAGGGAGTCCCTTGCAGAGTGTGTGTACCCTTGTAGCTGAGCAGTTAGCTGTCTTAGAGAGAGGTTATTCTGGAACCGGACTAGGAGCATCAATAACTGATGCTGTCCCTGACTTGGTCAAACGCAGCAGCAGTCTGGCCACTTGGGCTTATTCTTCCACTCAGTGTTTTCAGTTCCCACCCCAGCAGGAAGGAGAGAGAAATCTGGGTGGTGCTGAGGAGCGAGAGTAAAGGCACCTTGTTTTGAGAGGCAGTCTGTACACTTACATTTTAAGAGAGAGCCCCAAGGATATGGATGAGAATTATGCAACAGCGCAGTTCATGTACTGATTAGATGCAGTAAAGGACATAACAGAGAAATCGCTTACCATCTGGATAACACATTATTGCTTTATCCCACCCCACCCCCACACACACACTCTTTCTTTTTTTTTGTAACAATGCTTTTTTTTTAATTTAAAGGCACTGAAGCAGCGAGAAGCAATCTTGAAACTGATTTTGAATAATGAAAATGTAAGTTCTAATGAACTGTTCTTGACACACAATCATTCCTAGCATGAATGTAGTATCCATTGGACAAGCAGGGACAAATGTCCCTGGGCCCTGAGGGCCCCCCACCGCTGCCCCTGCCCCACCACTATTTCTTATCTGTTGGCCTCCAGGGGGTGGGGGTGAGCAGAGCAAGGCAGGCCACCCCCCATGGCGGCGGCACTAGGCAGTGTGCCTGGCGGGCCTCTGCACCTGCACTGCTCAACTATGGATATTGCATGCCCATGACATCACGGGCATGTGACGTCCATATTCAGACTGCAGGTGCGCAGGCTGGCCAGAGAAGCCCGTCAGCCACAGCGCCCCCTGCCACAACGGTGGCATGCGCGCGCGCACACACAGACAGGCCAATTTAAGAAGCGGGAGCAGGGGCAGCGGCCTCGGGTGTGGCCAAGGAGGAGGTAGGAGCAGTGGCAGGGAGATGTTGGTTGCTCCACCCCCGTGTGTCTGATGTCAGACATAGGGCATAGCTTAGGGCGCTGGGGTATGTGCATGCTTTGCACATGCAATCAGGGGGCCCCATGCCTAGATTTTGTCCCCTGGCCCCTGAAGGTCTCGTTACACCTCGCTTCCTTATTGTAATGTCATTGCTGTGAGACTGACGTTTGCTCGTAAGTGGCCTTGAACTGACTGTTGTATATACATGTCTTGATCCTTATGCTCTAATTGATATCAGTTGGGCTGAATCCTGGCTCAATTAAGCCCAGCCTATTTATGTATTTATTTATTTACTTACTTACTTTATTTATTTATATTTATATAAAGTCCAGATTGGAACAGAATCAAATGTGACACGTTCTTTGATTCTGTTCCAGCCTGGACTATTCCTCACAGCTTGAAAATAATTTCATGACACTCCTTTTGTTGCTTGATAGGTGGACAGACATGTTGACCTCCTTGAAATTGCTAAAGAAACAGATGGATTCTCAGGAAGTGACTTGAAAGAAATGTGTCGCGATGCTGCACTCCTCTGTGTCAGGGAATATGTTAACGCTGCATATGAAGAAAGGTACCTCATGTTAAATAACTTCCATAAAGATTTGGAACCCCATGGCCCTTCTTTACGGTTCTTTTTACAGAAATTGAGAGAGCAACTTCAAATTGAACTGTGTGTGGACAGTTGGAAGTAAGAATGACTTCCTCCTGTCCCCTGCTCCCATTCTGAGATGCATGTGCTCCTGATATAGGGACAGCATGTTTATCTCCACAGGGGTGGGAGGAGACCTCCTTTTTCCATTTTGGATGTTACACAGGAGCTCAAGGATCAGGAAGGGAGAGTCACTTGTACTTCTTTCTGTTTTATGCACAAGCTCACACACAGAGTGTGTATGTCTACAGCTGTTCTCTGCATACAGGAAAACAGGAAGTGAAGCACAAGTTGCACATGTTTTCTTTTCCAAATGTATGTAGCAACTTAGGCTGCTTTTTATTTAATGAATTGGTTGCATTTATATACCACCTTTTTGTCTGCAGATCTTGAGCCCATTTATAGTATCAATCAAAACATTATTTAACAACCTTACATTATTATTGCTGGTTTGGCCCCCCTTCTCAGGCTAGTTGTATGGCCAACCTCTTGCCTCATTGCCGCTGCCTCCCTCCAGGCAGTTGGTGGTTCTTATTGTTTCTCAGCCTTTATCAAATACTGCCAAAAGCTCACACTAAACCTTTTAAGTGTAAGGTCCTGTTACTTAGTAGACAGCTTGTGTGCCACCCGGTCCCTGAACCTCTCTAGCTGACATGCTTCCCTATTACTTTTACATTTTCCTCTCTTGCTTCCAACCCTGGCAACCGTGTTCCCTCACTACAGTTTGTGTACAACGATGTAAGAGAGCATGGAAGCTGAGATGGGTTGTCAGCAGCCACTAGGTATAAAATGTACTGGCTCTTTAGCATCAGACCAGGAGATCTAATTCATTCTTCAGATCAATAAGCACCAGGGTAAAAGATCTGCAGCTCTGCCATAGGAGTACACCTCAGAATTGCATCTTGGATATATAAGAGGATCTCATTAATCATGGGTCCAGCACTCGGGTTTTACGTATCCATAGTCAGGTAATTGGCACCCAACCTCGGCATATGCGAGGTTAAACTGGCACAAAAAGGGTTATCTGCATATCGGAGGCAGCTGGACATGACTGCAGAAGTTGTTGCCAGCCACCATTCATTCATTCGATTTCTATACCACCCTTCCCAAAATGGCTCAGGGCGGTTTACACAGAGAAATAACAGATAAGATAAACAAAATGGATCCCTGTCCCCAAAGGGCTCACAATCTAAAAAGCATCTGTACACCCAGGCTTCTAATTAATATTGTTTTAATGGTTTTAATGCTGTTTTAAAATATTGTTTAAAATGTTTTAAATTGTTGTGGGGTGTTAAACCTTTTGTCTTTGTTTTAACTAATGTTTTACTTTCTGTTTTTATTTTGTTGTAAACCGCCCAGAAATATAAGTTTTGGGCGGTATAAAAATGTGTTAAATAATAAAAATATAATAATGAATAAATAAGATAGACATCAGCAGCAGTCACTGGAAGTACTATGCAGAAGGTGGATAGGGCTGGTTACTCTCCCCCTGCTAAATCAAGAGAATCACCACGTGAAAAGGTGCCTCTGCCAAGTTAGCAGGTGTGGTGGGGGGATGGTGAGATCATGTTTGGGCCTTTGTGTACTTGTGTTGGACGTTATGATACTCACCTTCTTAAAAAACCTTGTTACACAGCATTTGAATCACCTTTTCTATTATTTGCCATTTTAGTCATGAAGATGATGAGATTCGGCCAGTGCAACAGATTGATCTGCACCGAGCAATTGAGAAGATGAGAAAGTCCAAGGATGCAGGAAATCAGAATGTTCTAATGCATGTTAGTTTAGATTAAGGCTAAGGAACATTTTTGTGTGTTCCAGTGTGGCCTCATTTGGTATTTGGTTATGTAATTTAGATAGCGGACATGATTTGGGAGCAGAAATAGCCTTTTAATGTGTTTCTGGAACTGTTTTTATATGATGATAATCTTAAGTTATTGAAATCTAGTACACTTGCAAAATTGGAGGTGGCCTCTGTAATAGATCATGACATGGAAGAATGTAGTTCAGTTCAAAAGCAATGTCCTGTTTCATTGTTGCAGCCTTAAAAGCCTGTTGATAGGTTCTGGTGTGGCACATTGTTTCTGTGGGGAGGGGAAGCAGAGTCCAATATATATATATATATATGAGAGTAAGTGAGTGTGTGTATGATATGTGTATATATATCCACACTGTTTTTTATATATAGACGTGTAGATAACTTGAATATGAAAAGCTTTTCTCTCTTTTTTTCCTACTTAATTGCTGGATCAAACCAAATCAGAGGATTAAAAAATTCAATACACATTTATGTACTTTGTTCTTGTACCTTAGCACAAAAGGCAGAAATCCCACTTTTGGAAAGAACTTTCTGGAATGTGGACAAATCTGTCTATTCTTTTCACTTTAACTCATGGAATCCACTGGTGCCAATTGGTCTAGCTAGAAATCTTATATAAGATTCATTAACATCTTGATCTGTATATGAATGCCATTAACTGTTTTTATTTTTGAATGTTTTTTACACAGTCAGGATTAACTATCGTGGAACATTGCTAATTAATTATTGCCAAAAAATTATTTTTCTATTTCTGAATTGTGAATATTTTCCTCTTTGATTTAATATTAAAGACTGGAAGTCTTCTGTTGCGAATGTTCATTTATCATTCTTGCATTTTACATGTTAACATGCTACTCAAGTGAAACAATAATTGTAAAACCGTGACTAGAAAGGAATTCTAGAACTTAAGTCAGCGTTTTAAGTTGACTCCACATTCTTGTAGCTACTACTTTGGAAAGAACACTCTGGCTGACATCCTGATTACTGCTGCTTGTGTGCTTCCACTGTCAGTATGCATGCAGTGGTAGCCCCCATGCTAGTCCCCCTACTTCTGAAGTAAGGGCACTCCTGCGCAAGAACGCAAATACCTTCAGAGTTTCCAGCATTCCAGAAGTGCTCTGTTAGAGAAGAAACATGTTCCTGACCCTTCATGCTGTGTTCCCACTTTAACAGAGTGCTTCGAGAGTGCAAGGGAAGCTCTGAAAATATTAGCTCTCCTACACAAGATTACCCTGCTTTGGAAGTGCAGGGACTAACATGGGGGTACTACTACCTGTGTGCTGATCTTAGAAGCACTCATGCAGCAGTAGTCAGGATGTCGGCCACTGTGTGTTTGACGTTACTTTGACTAGCAACACTTACTTCTCCCCTTTGATTTCTTTCTTAAAAAGCTCTTGCATCAAATTGCTAAACTTCTCCTTGAGATTAGGGGACCATAAACAGTTGTTTGGGGATTATGTGGAATTCTCCTTGTGGGACCCTTTTTTCTAAGAAGGAAACTGATATACAATTCTTTGTAGTATTCATGCATGTATGCCCCTCCTGATTTTGCACTGAAGTGCTATTGCTCTCACAGTTTGTAGCCACTAAATAAATCTGGTGCTGAATCTTTTTTCTTAAAGCCATTTATGCTAATGACTATTGCAATAAGCTGGGACACTATAAATCCAGAGAACAATGCTTTGCATAGTCTTAATCAGTTTATTTGGATCGTTGATGTGTCTGTATTTGGAGGAAGAATGACTAACGTTCTCTGTCCATTCTCTTGGTTTTTTTTAATCTGTTCTCTGAATTTCAATAAACCCACAGAATCAGTATAATCTTCTGAGCACTTATATGAGGTGCTAGTTGTTTCCATCATTTGTGTCTTGCAAAACTTGAAGTAACAGCCCACATAATATAATTCCAAACATTTGTGAATGAGCTTGTTTCCTGCAAGAAGAAAAACTCAATTTATTATTCCATTTTGTAACCTAAATCGTTTTCACCATTTATTGATACTCACACAACCCCAAGGGATATGTTAGGTTCAGTAGGCTTCAGAGAGAAGGAGAGATCAGCAAAAATTGCCTTCTACCATAATGCCAGCAAAGCATTAATCTAGATGTCAGCAGTGGTCACACTAATATTTTTTCATCTCTGTGCAGAATGAGTTTTGTTCTGGGTGGCATTATCAAGGCAGTGTTTGTGCGCACCTGCATTCAGAATGGGGCCTTTCTAATTCAACCTGAGTGGGATCTAAAATGAACTGAGCAGACATCCAAAAACTTGTGAATGTGCACATGCCTTAGAGGGAGCAGTGGATGTTGGCCACTGCCCACAGGCAGAAACCTTGATTTAATATAAAGGTAGTTCTATTAATTTCATTAGGATGTGAATGGCAGTTGATTTCTTTTTTAAAGCGTTCTTCAAGTGAAAGACTTCTGTTATTTACCTGTGATATACAATCCTCAATTCTACAGGAAATCAATATCAAATTTCAAGAATTAAAATTTAAAAGGGAATAATAGATGGGCTCTAAAAGCTGTAGTGTACTTGGAAAATCAGCAGAACTTCTGTGTGCTCACAAAATAGCTGTATCCATACTCTGTTCTTTGGATCAAAATGAGTGGATTTTGATCTTGCTTAGAAATTCAGATTTCACACGTATGCTTTCTCTTGTGCTCCACCACCACCACCACCACCGTCTCTCCCCTCACTACCCAAGCAGTTCCTACTAGTTTGAGAGGCACATTGCTTGCCTGATTGAAACGTGGAAATATCTGAGCAATTTTCTTCTGTTCTCATACTTCTAAATTGGACTATTTATTATTATTTAGTGTTTTAAAATCTGTGGTCCATATATTAATGTATACACTTCTTTTTGAGACTAGGGCCTTCAAAGCAACTCACCCCATATTTATTTATTTATTTATGCATTTTTATACCGCCTTTCGTTAAAATATAGCCCCAAGGCGGGACATATATCCAGGTGTAGATCTAGCTTTTTAATCAATGACAGGATGTTATTAACTATATAGATAGATTCTGAAGCCTCAACTCTGTTTACAGAACTGCTATTCAATCTTTCCATTTTTAAGGAAGCCTAGTGGCTTCTACCAAAGAGAAAGCTTGGGTAAAGATAACATAAGTATCTATTTCTCTTATTCCCAGATGTGTTTCTTGTTGTGGGGGTGGGGGCATTCCAAAAACATTTCACAGTACCTGTTGTCCCAATCAATAAAAACATCAACCAATTCTGAATGGAAAGATATGAGAAAGCAATACATTAGGTTTTGAAGCCAACTTTTAAGATGCAGGTGCTGGGATTGTGGTTAAGATGGCTTCCAGTGAGGATGCAAACCACTTATTTGAATATCTATACCCATTTTATTTAACAGAGCTAGGACTGTAGGATCTGAGCTTTCAAGGTGAATGGGGAGAGAGGACCTGATGACAAGGGAAAGCTCTTTTTATCATTAAGCTCACGAGACTTCACCATTTCAGCTTGCAGAGGACATGCTGTTAGGGAATTCCTGCCTCGTGTGGAATTCCAGCTCTATTTTCACAGCCCTTAACCATCTTTCAATCAGCACTATGGTGAACTATTAACTGAAAGCAATTCAATTCACATATCCAGTTAAAATTCCTCTGCAAGCTGAAATGGTGAAGTCTAATGGGCTTAATGATAAAACAAAAATGTTAAAGGAAATGGGTATAGATATTCACAAAAGAGTGATCTTTAAATATTTTACAGTCAGTATATACTCGGGCACAAGGTTGGGGGCTGTGGAGAGTTGTATATCCTTTACTGAAGACCGTGATACTAAAATGGGCACCACCGTCCAGACGCAGGGGCGTATCTAGGGTAGGGCAGGCAGGGCACTTGCCCCGGGCGCCACTTGAAGGGGGGTGCCATTTTCTAATTTTTTTTAAAAAAAAATTAGGAATGGCTGCTGAAAACAAAATGGCCACCGCACATGCTCAAATGGCCTGCCCAAGCCATGCCAGGACACGCAGAGGCCATTTGAGCATGCACGGTGGCCATTTTGTTTTCAGAGGCCATTTTTAAAAAAAAAATTAAAAATGGTCCGTGCACATGCTCAAATGGTCCCTGTGAGGCCCTAGAGCCCAGCAGGGGGGGACCTTTGCAGACCCCTCCCCCAGCCTTTAGGAAGCCCCCTGAAGGGGCTACAGGTAAAAAAAATTAATGTAATATAATATAAGTCACTGTACACATATTTAGTTTGCCACTATGTACAGAGAATCAGGGCTTGTGAATACTGAGCTGAAACATATGAGCTAGGATTGTATCTAGGAGCTAGGATTTGCTCTTACTTTGCTTCTTGTGATAAGTGAGTTACATGTGATGTCTTAATAATATGGCTATTAATGGTGAGTTTGTCTTTAAATCAGTGTGAAATCCTCAGTATTAAGGCCCACTGGGAGTTTCTTGCTCTCTTTCTCTCATGTTAAGTCTTTCTGAAATACTAGAATATATTCCAAGCAGTGACACAGTTTACTCTGCATATCCTTTAATTATTTACAGAGTATCTGGGAAAAGTCAAATTCTCCATTGATTTTTAAAACTTATGTAATAGTGATGCTAGAATGCATAGTAATAGTGATGCTAGAATGCATAGTGATGCTAGAATGCATAGTAGAGAATTAGACAGACACTTCTGTTTAGTTTTCCAAGTATACCTCCACATAGTTTTTGGGTATTTCATCAGCCCCAGCATACTGAAATTTGTAGTTTTCCAGCATTTTTTGGTCTGGCTATGTCCACTGCTAAATAGTTTTTTGAAATATTAAAAGATTAACACGCTTGACTTGTATTTTTCAGCTGATATTATGGTAAAGTTATATGAAAGATGGGTGACAGATGTTTGGACGGGGTGCAATTTCAGTGCTTGCCCTAGGTGCTATTTTCTCTAGATACGCCTCTGTCCAGACGGTGTACAATGAAAATGAAATGCTACAACTAAAGTGGAGGATTTGGAATGCCATTCTCATAGAAATAATTTACAAATTGTTGGAGTTGGAGAGTGTTTAGAACGTTCCTGCCTCTCCACCTGTTACCTCCAACTGTGTGACTATACATTGTAACTGGGAAGAGATGGGAGTTGTTGTTCAGCAACATTTGGAGGAACCCTGGTTGGGAGACACTGTTTTAGAGATTGAAAAACATCACAGAGCCCCCATCCCACCATCCCGTGAGGGACGGAGGCCTCAGGCATTTATCAACACATTCCTGCAATTTCCTACTAAAGAAAACATTCTACAGAGAGAACTTCGCTGGGGAGAAAATGGTTCTTGTGTCATGATTTGCCCAGATTATTCCAAGGATGTGATTGAGCGTTGTGAAGCTTTCTTACCAATTAGCCAGAGCCCACAATATCAAGTTTTACATTTGTTTCCCTGCTACTTTCTGTGTATGTCACAAGGGTTGTCATCATTCCTTCAACAATGCTACAGAAGCAGAAAGCTTTCTTTCAGAAAGCTCTGAATTCTTCCTGCCAATCTCCTGCTGAAGGTTGAGAAACCCGGTTAGGCCTCTCTTAGTATAATATTACATTTAATCACTTACAGGCACTTCATTTCTTCAAGATGAACTCATCCCAATTCATAATGTACTCTCTTTACTTTGTTTCCAGTTTTCCTGCAGATAATTTTGTTGGTTTTTGGGTGAATGAGGAGTTAATATTGTGTCACATTTATTATTTGGCCTGTTTATATTCCTGGCTTTGATATACACACATGGACAAATTTGTTGGTACCCTTACAGCTCATTGAAAAAGTGTTTTATGCCTCCTGAAAAGCAATTAAATGAAAAGCAATTGTCCCATGTATACCTGCATGCCTTTGATATGTCACTGAGTAAAGCAAAGCAAGTGTGAAAAGAGATAAAGTATTGCTTATTCTACAAAGATATTCGAAAGTGGCCTGGACACATTTGTTAGTACCCCTAGAAAAGATCATGAATAATTACATTAGAGTGATTTTTCAAATTAGCTGTTTTCTTTACTTAGTATCACCTTTGATACATGATACTAAGGAGTATCATGGAGAGGAGAGCTGGTCTTGTGGTAGCAAGCATGACTTGTCCCCATAGCTAAGCAGGGTCTGCCCTGGTTGCATATGAATGGGAGACTTGATGTGTGAGCACTGCAAGATATTCCCCTCAGGAGATGCAGCCGCTCTGGGAAGAGCAGAAGGTTTCAAGTTCCCTCCCTGGCTTCTCCAAGATAGGGCTGAGAGAGATTCCTGCCTGCAACCTTGGAGAAGCCGCTGCCAATCTGTGAAGAAAATACTGAGCTAGATAAACCAATGGTCTGACTCAGTATATGGCAGTTTCCTATGTTCCTATGTCTCCAATCGTGTAATCAGTCATTCGGCCTATTTAAATAGAGAAAAGTAGTCACTCTGCTGTTTGGTATCGTCGTGTATCCCACAATGAACATGGACCAGAGAAAGCAAAGGAGAGAGTTGTCTGAGGAGATCACAAAGAAAATTATAGACAAGCATGTTAAAGGCAAAGGCTATAAGACCATCTCCAAGCAGTTTGATGTTCCTGTGACAACAGTTGCAAATATTATTAAGAAGTTCAAGGTCCATGGGACTGTAGCCAACCTCCCTGGACGTGGCCACAAGGGGAAAATCGACCCCAGAATGGGCAGAAGGATAGTGAGAATGGTAGACAAAAGGCCAAGGACAACTTCCAAAGAGATACAAGATGAACTCCAAGGTCAAGGTCCATCAGTGTCTGATCGCACCATCCGTCGCTTTTTGAGTGACAGAAGGCTCAATGGAAGAAGACCCGGGAGGATTCCACTGTTGGAAGAAAAACATTAAAAAGCCAGACTGGAGTTTGCTAAAATGCATAAATTGGCAAGCCACAATGCTTCTGGGAGAATGTCCTTTGGACAGCTAAGACAAAGCAGGAGCTTTTTGGCAAGTCACATCGGCTCTATGTCCACAGACGAAAAAATGAAGCTTCAAAAGAAAAGAATGCCATACCTACTGTGAAACATGGAGAAGGCTCGGTTATGTTTTGGGGCTGCTTTGCTGCGTCTGGCACGGAGTGCCTTGAGTCTGTGCAGGGAACAATGAAATCTCAAGACTATCAAGACATTCTGGAGTGAAACGTACTCCCCAGTGTCAGAAAGCTCTGTCTTAGTTGCAGGTCATGGTTCTTCGACGTGGTCTCTGTGCTTTACACGAATGGGCTTTGCGCCTGTTCAGAGACCACATCGGAGCTTCCAAGCTGAGAACTGCTTTTTGACGGTAACCCTGCCCCCTCGGTATATAGGTGGCTGCGCAGGCTTCCCTCTCCAGTCTTTCTTCATCCATGATCGAAGACACATCGCTGAGCTCTTCCTTGCTAGATGCTTCACAAGTACTGCATTCTCCTTCTCCCTTTTCTCCTCAACTTTTAGTTCAGTACTTCCCCTCTTTAGCATTTTTATTTTACCCCCGGTTCCCCCTCTCAGACAACTTTAGTTTCGCTTTCCACCCCGTCATGGCCTTTGGGCTCGGCGTCTTGCGGATTCTTCGCCTCCGCTTCTCTCCATTTACCTTCTTTGGCCTAAGGCAAAGACTACAATTTCCCCCCCCCCTCTTATACTTTTTATTCAATTTTCACAACACAAAAG
The DNA here is from genome assembly GCF_027244095.1 of Hemicordylus capensis. Lineage (NCBI taxonomy): Eukaryota > Metazoa > Chordata > Lepidosauria > Squamata > Cordylidae > Hemicordylus > Hemicordylus capensis. Next base: position 242,347,084 of record NC_069659.1, on the reverse strand, counting down.
GACAAACACAAATGATACAAACACTCACAAACACACACAATAAAGACTTCCATCTCATCACTGGAACAAGTGTTGTTAACAATAACCGGATCTTGCCTATAGATTAACCATTCTCTCCCCAGTAATTCATATAGAAAACAACTTTGGGGTGTTTTTGAAACATTTGTTGTTAGCCCTCAAAAGCCTGACAAAAATCCATTTTGTGATGTATTTTTAAATAGACAAGAAGAGGGTCCCATTCTTTTTTAAATTCTTCAAATTTATTTCTTAGTAGTGATGTTAATTTCGCCATTTCTGCCAATTCTAGTACTCTAAGAATCTAATCCTCTTTTGACAGGCATTGACTGTCTTTCCATTTGCGCGCAAATGTCAGTCTTGCTGCCGCTGTTAAGTACATGAAGAGGGTTCAATATTTCCTTGGGAGAGCATCAGAGGCGTAACTAGGGAAAACGGCGCCCGGGGCAAGCACTGAAATGGCGCCCCCCCACCGTCCCCCCACCGCTGCCCCCCCAACATACTACATTATACTTAGGTTTTTCCTCACAAGCGCCCGCCGCCGCCACCAAGCCAGGCCACTGACTGGCCGCCAGGCGCCAGCAAAGCAATGGGGGGGGGGCCGTGGGCAGCACGGAAGGGACCGCTCGTGGGGAAGGGGGCACCGACGTGCTCCCTTGACTGCTGCAGCGCTGCTGCACTGAGCAGGAAACATTTGTATTAACAAAACATTAAAAATAAATAAATAAATTTGGGCATGGCGGCGCCCCCCACGTGACCAGAAAAGATGGCGCCCGGGGCACGTGCCCCCCCTGCCCCCCCTATAGTTACGCCTCTGGAGAGCATTGTTATCAATACCTAATAGTATTGATTCTGGACTCTTGGGGAAAGTCATTTTGAATACTTTTTTAAGCTCGTTATGTATTAAGTCCCAATAACCTCTCGATTTATTGCATGTCCACCATAAATGTATATAGGAACCCTCTTCTTTCTTATATTTCCAACATTTATTTGACATATTCTTGTAGATTACGGCCAACTTTTTGGGCATAAGATGCTATCTGTACATCATTTTCAAAATATTTTCCTTTAAATTAGAGCAAGCAGTAAATTTTATATCTTTTATCCAATGTTTTCCCCATTTTTCCAAGTCAATGTTATAACCAAGGTCCTGGGCCCATTTAATCATTGAGGTTTTTACTACCTCCGTTCTTGTGTCTTCCAATAGTAATAGGCCATACATCCTGGATATGAGTTTTTCTTCCTTATCGCACAACTGTAGTTCGAATTCTGACTTTAGTTGGTTAAAACCCTTTTTACAGTCTTGCTTAAATAAAGCATTGATTTGATGGTATTGGAACCAAGAAATATTCCAATCCTGCATATGTTCTAACTTTTTAAGTTCGTATTTTACACCTTGAAGCACGAGCAATTGTCGATACGTGGCCAAGATTGTTGCATATTTTTCTGTTTTCTAGATATAACTTCCAGTGGGGATACCCAAAGTGGGATTTTTGCTTCTAACAAAAATTTATTTTTCATCCATACCATATATAGACTTTTTCTAACATAATGATTTAAAAATTCTTTATTTACTTTTACCTTGTCATAAAATAAATATGCATGCCACCCGAACCTTAAATCAAATCCTTCCAAATCCAACAATCTTGGATTTTTTAATGTAATCCATTCTTTTATCCAGGTTAGGCATGTCGCTTCAAAATATAACTTAAAATTTGGTAGTGCAAATCCTCCTCTCTTCCTATCATCTGTTAAGTTTTTAAAGTTTATCCTTGGTTTTTTGCCTTGCCAGACAAAATTCCTTACATCTTTGTGCCATTGGACGAAAATTAACATTGAATTTATTATTGGTACTGTCTGGAAGAGATAACATTTTGAGAAGAACATTCATTTTAATAACAGAAATTCTTCCACTTAATGATAAATTCAGTCTATCCTGTCTGCTCAAATCCGTCTTTATTTTTTTCCAAGTTTTGATATAATTATTTTGAAACAATAATGCATTGTTTGTGGTAAGCGTCACTCCTAAATATTTTACCTTTTTTTTCCACTTTAAAACTAGATCTCAGAGCAAATCTTTCAATGTCTTCTTTGTTCATGTTTCTAGTTAATACCTTTGTCTTGTCTTTATTTATATAGAACCCTGCCAGGTTCCCATATGATTCTAATATCTCCAATAGTGTATCAATTGATTAGAAAGGATCTTGTAAAAATAACACTATATCATCTGCAAAGGCTCTTAATTTATATCTTTGTGTCCCTATTGTCAATCCTTGTATTTTAGTCTCTTCCCTTATCATCCTACACATAATTTCCAAAACCAATATAAACAATAATGGAGATAGGGGACAGCCTTGTCTAGTACCTTTTTGAATACTAAAATAATCTGTAAGTTCTCCATTAACCTTAATATTTGCTTTTTGTTCAGAATATATAGACCCAATCACCCTTATGTAATTAACTCCAAACCAAACTTCCAAAGTTTTCAACATGAATTGCCAGGAGATATTATTGAATGCTTTCACTGCATCCAAAAATAACATGGCCAATTGTTTATCATTATGTTTTTCATAGTATTCTAGTACATTCAAGATGGTTTGTACATTATCCTTTATTTGCCTTTTAGGTAAGAATGCCGCCTGATCTTCATGAATTAACTCTGCTAAGACCCCCTCCATTCTTTTAGCAAGTATAGAAGCATATAGTTTGTAATCGTTATTAAGCAGGGAAATCCTCTATAATAATCCGCTAAGTGAGTGTCCATGCCTTTCGAACGCTGGGGTCTGCGTCCGTGTCTCCCTGGGCTGTTCTGGGCATGCGCGAAGCGCATGCCCAGAACAGTCTGAGGAAGACACGACCGCCAACACCAGGCGGCCATGCTGGCCGGTTCTATTGCTGCCGGCTGGCACTCTGGGAGGCGGGAGGGAAGAGGACACCGGGGCCGGGGAAGTTGGATGCCGGGGCTGGTGAGGAGGACTCGGGCAGCTGGGAGGGCGGGCGGCGGCGGCCGTGGCAGCAATTGTTTGGGCCGATTTGGCCCTTAATCATGTGGGGGGGGGGGGTCGGGAGAGGAGGACTCAGGCAGCTGGGAGGGCGGGTGGATGGACGGCGGCGGCAATTGTTTGGGCTGAATTGGCCCTTAATCAGGTGGGGGGGCAGAGGAAGAAGAAATAAGGGGGGGAACTAGCACCCATTATTATAACAGGCTGAAAAATACTAGTTGGTCTATAATTTTTAAACAAAGATGTATCTTGACCGGGTTTTGGTATTAATGTAATAGTCGCCTGCCTCCATGATTCAGGAAACCAACCCTTCATCATAATTTCATTCATTGTCCATTGTAATGGTTGGGACAATACTTCACTAAAGGTTTTATAATATATAATTGGGAGCCCATCTGGCCCTGGCAATTTCCCCCCTTTTGCTCGCTTAATAGCATCCTTAACTTCTTCACTGGAAATTGGAAAGTTCAATTTTTCCCGTTCAGAATTTAATTGTGGTAAGTTTCTTAATTGTAAAAATTGTTCTACTTCATTTAACTCAGCCTTTCTTTTTTGATAAAAGTCCTTATAGTATTTGTAAAATTCTCTTTTAATCATTGACTGTTGGTTAATAATACCACTGGACGTGCTCAGACTCGTTATATAGTTCTTTTGCCGTTCAACTCTTAGTTTCCAAGCCAAATATTTTCCCGGTTTGTTTGCCTGTTTTAAAATTTTTAGATTTCTTTCCATCTCCTCCACCATCAACATGGAGTATTTCTGTTTTAATGCCTTTAGGTGTTGAATTAAAGTTTGATCACCTTTTTTCCCAATCAGTTTCCCTTCCAAAATCTTTAATTTGGATCTGGATTAAATCCTTATTATCTTGTTTCTTTTCCCCCCAATATGCATTTTGTTGAATAAAAAAAACCCTCATCACCGCTTTACTTGCGTCCCATATTGTCTTTATTTGTAGATCGTCCTTTAAATTTATCTCAAAATATTCTCTAAGTTTTTGTAAACCTGCTTTCACAACTTTAGGTTGATTCAAAAGGGACTCATTTAATTTCCATTGATAATTTTTCTTTATTCCAATTTTCCACTTTAATTCTATAGGATTATGGTCAGAAAATATTCTTGGCAATATATCAATATCTTTAATTGTTATCAACACGTCTGCATTGGCCCAAATCATGTCTATTCTCGTGTGCATCCTGTGTCTATCTGAAAAGAAAGTATACTCCCTCGCATCTGAGTTTTTAATTCTCCATATGTTGTGTAAACCAAAATGCTCAGCCATATTGAAAAAAGCTCTTGGTAATTTCCCATCATTTTTCCTCAAGTCTGTTATATCTCTGTCAGCCTGCGTTGAGACAATTCCATTAAAGTCTCCCATTAATATAATCCGTTGCCTATCTATCTCTGTTAGTTGTTTTTCCAGTTTTCTATAGAATTCTGCTTTTGCCTCATTGGGGGCATATATGCCCACTACTATGTATTTTAAATCTCCAACCTTTATCTCTACCACCAATACTCTTCCATAATCATCTTTATATAACAATTTTGGCTCTAAAAAGTCTTTTATATAAAAAAAACTACGCCCCTTTTTTTCTTGATATCTAGGGTTTCGAATTGCTGACCTAGTGCTTTGTTTTGTAAATACTTTCTATCTCTCCTTCTTATATGCACTTCCTGTAGGCAAATCAAATCCAATTTTCTTTTTCTCAAATCATGAAATATTTTTTGGCATTTTGTTTTTATGTTTAAGCCATTTACATTTAAAGAAAAGAATTTTATTTCCATACTGACTATTTGTTTATATTGCTAATTCCTCCCTTATTTAGCGCCTTGTGTCTTTTGTACGTCCTCTGAGATCTGAAGATTGTTCCTGTACCTACGAAGAAATTGTTTTACTTTTAAGTCTTCGGTTAGTCTATATTTCTTATTTTTAAAGGTAAAGGCAACCCCTTGAGGGAACTCCCATCTAAAGGGGATTTTGTTTTGTTTTAGAATATCAGTCAAATCTTTGTATTCTTTTCATTTCATAAGAAATCTCTTTGGGATTTATTTCATCACCATTATAATTTGACCGTTAATTTACCATTTATCTTGAAAATGGGCTTGTATAATATGATCTGAGGTAGATTTGGAATTAAGTTTAATTATACAATCTCTAGGCACTTTATGGGAGACTGGAAAAGTGTTGTTTACTCTGTAGGCATCTTCAATCAGTCCTTCTATATTAGGTATGTTCACCTGCAAGAGTTTAGCTAATTCATTTGTCAGAACATCTAGTAAATTTTGAGTTGTACTTTCTGGAATTCCCCTTATTCTGAGCATTCTTTCCCTCTGCACCATTTGCAGCATTGCAAGTTGGTCGGCTAACTCTTCCTTTTCCTTTTCCAATTCTTTTATCTCCTGGCTTACAGCTTCTACTTTTTTAGAAGTTAGCTTAGTATCCTCCACCGTTCTCTTACTTATTTCTTCCAAGTTGTTACATTTGTTTGAATTGTCTATGATCCCTTGTTTCATCACTTGTACCTCCTTATTCAACTGCAACATATCTTGCTTTAAGACCTGTGAATCTGCTTTTATCTGTTGTATATCCTCTTTAAGAGTTTGCATATCATTAACCATAGACTGCACTACTTCATTATTTGTATCTAATTTACTATTAATGGCTTGAAGCAGCTCCCAAATTTCACCAGTGGACCTTTCCACTTGGGGAATCGTTCCCACTGATAATCTTCTAGCCATATGGGTTTGAGTTCCAGTTGGAGTATTCTTATTCTTAGACATTCTAATATACAAGGCTACAGTAACAAATTGGATGTTTACAACAAGGTTAAATCTTTAGCCAATATACCCCTCCTGTAACTTCAAAGGGGGAGGTATAGTTTCCACTTTGAATCCAATTCACCCTTTAACTTTTTTGAATTATTCTTTACTCAAAGTGTGTCCGTTTGTTCACTCTGTTATATAGACACAGGTTTCCTCAAGTTCGTATTTATAGACTCACACCCAAAATCAACTATACCAAAAAGAAGGTAGAAGCTATATTTCACGCTCTTCAAAACATCACAAGACGCCCAGGAGTTCACTGTAGTCACCTCCGTGTTGTCCAACATCGAATCTTTACACTTAGAATGAGATTGTAGACTGACAATTTAGTATCTTAGACTACTTTGACTAGCTTTGGCAAGATTTAGTTCACTATAATTTACTTCAGCAGAATTGGTAGCCGTTTGAAAACATAAAGGTTAGAGTGAGCGTTAAACATCCCTCTCTTCAAAAAATACTGCAAAGGTATAGCTCTTTTTCTCTGTAGATGTACTTATAAAGTCTTAATCACTCTCTGTATAGAGCTATAGTATCCCGACCGTACCTTGGCATCCAAAAGCAGCCAGAAAACATTGTTGGGTAGGGCTCTCTTGCAAGTTGTTATTTTCCTTGTTCTTTTAGATGAGATTCTTAATAAATTCCTTTGTTACCTCATTGGCATTTAGTAGAAATTGCAACACTTCTGAGCTTGGTTTTCAGGCAGCCTGAACTCCACACTACAGAACTCTCCTTGACTTTAGCCCTGTCGTTCGACTGGTGCGGGGAGACTGCGGCTTCCCCACGCCCCTTCGCAACAGGAGCTGATGTCTCCGGGCTGGTGAGTCTTTTATACCTCCCACTTTAATCCAGTGGGGTGGGGGTAGTTATAGAGTCCCCCCTGCCCAGTTACTTTCTGCAGGTCTTCTCTCGGAGACTTGGAGACTCAAAGAGAAGCGTCTTGCTCAGTCAGTGTCGGAACCGGAAGTGGCAAAGACTACAAATTTTAAGCAGTGTGGTCGCTGCAAATCTAAGATCCCCTCGACCGACGGCCTCAAGCTCTGCCTTTTTTGCCTTGGGGAATCTCATAAGGTTGATTCTTGCATTCACTGCGCGGCCTTCACCAAGCAGGCGCGCAAAAATTGAGCCTCTCGAATTCGTTCTTGGCTCTGGGAACAATCCTTCCAACCTACGGGCTTGGACAAACTGTCCACTATGCAGGTCTTATCCAATACCTCTCCTGCAGCCCAGGGCTTACAGCCCATTTCATCTCCTCTGGGAGTTTCGGCGACTACCCCCAAGGTGAATCTGCCCATTGATCCCGCGGCTTGAGCTTCAACGTCAATACCGAGGAATTCGGTGGCAGTATCGATCTCGACGGCAGCGTTGATTGAACTGCGTTCTATCCAGCTGTCCAAAAACAAAAAGAGGCAGAAATCGACGCACGATACCGAACGTCGATCTAAAAACTGAAACCGTCCTAGATACAGAGGTCGCCTATGTCTCCAGCCCTCACGATCCCATGTATGGGTCCGACCATGACTCTCACGAGGAGCTCCCTCCAGAACAACCGTGCCGTTGGGCTAACCAGAATCTGGAGGCTGCTCTGGATGAGCGCTATGCAAGACAGGTTGAGGAGGAGGCTGACTACTTCTATGCTCACCAAGAAGTTCGTCAACGCCAGCAGGCCTCCACGGCTGGGGAGCCTCCCCTCCGACGTTCCGCCTCTCCTCACTCTTCTGTACCAGCCTACCTGGCCTCTGCTTCGCTCCCAAACCCATCTTCGGGACCGACAACTTTGCCTCCTCCCCCGCCTCCCTGGACCACATCTCTTCTGCCTCCACAGGTTCCACCTAGAAACTCGCCAGTACAGGCAGCTACGGCTACTATTGCTCCCAATTCCAGGCCAACGCCTCAGCTTTGGATTCGACCCATTCAACCTCCGATATTGACTGATTCGTCGGACTTGTCTTCGGATGAAGAGGGCCCGGAATCCTCCATTTCTGAACGCATATCTCTGGGGTCTTCGCCCTCCTCTCTATTACTGGACCCTAGGCCCATTTCTTCATCGGAGGACTTCCGTATTTATACAGACTTTGTTTCACATATGGCAACTTCCCTTGGAGTCCAGCTAACCCAAGGTGACAGATCTGAACCCCACCCTCTCTTTCAATTAATAGAGGAGGACACCTGCCCATCACTATCGGTACCGTTAAACGCTTCTATTTTTAAAGTAGCCCAGGCCTGTTGGACCAAGCCGTCTTCCCTCCCACAGATATCTAAAAGGCTTTATTCCCTTTACGAAGTTCATGCACCTACGGAACAGGATGATTCCTTCTTAAGGCAACATCCCTCTACGGATTCAATTGTAGTCGAATCGTCCCTTTCTAAATTCAGGGGATATTCATCTTCCACCCCACCAGACAAGGAGGAAAAGAAACTAGACTGTTTTGGAAGATGCTTATATTCAATCGCTTCTTTATTGACTAGAATCACTAATTACCAGGCGTACTATGCCAAGTATCAATCCTTTCTCTGGGACCATGTTGCTCCATTCTTGGACCATCTCCCCGCAGATCAACAGGCTCCAGCTAAGGTCTTCCTCCGGGAGGCCACGCAGGTCTCTGAACAATGACTGCATGCAATTCGCCATTCCACTGAAGGGGCCGCCAAAGTAATGGCAACCTCCATTGCCTTTCACCACCACGCCTGGCTTAGATCTTCTGGTCTCATGCCAGATGCCAGATCCAGAGTTGAGGATCTGCTCTTCGATGGCTCCTCCCTTTTTGGAGAGAAAATGGATGATACCCTTCAGAAAGTACAGAAACTGCACAATACAGCCCACTCCCTGGGCCTTCAAAACCCCTCAACCCGCCACTACAAACCACAGAAATGGCAATGCCAGCCATACACCTCTAAACAACAATACTACCAATCCCAGGACAAGTCCTTTTGTTCCAACAGATATCAGCCCTACAGAAAGCACTCCAACTTCTCTGGAACCAAAATGAAACACTGATCCAAGGGATCTCAGCCCCCAGCCAAGGCACAATGACTTGCACCCTCTGCCCTGCTGGGACACCAGACTCTCCCCTTTCATTTCCTCTTGGGAGAATATCACCACGGACTCCTGGGCCTTGACCATAGTGCGGATGGGGTATGCTTTAGAGTTTGCATCCACCCCTCCATACAACCCTCCGTTACCCATTCCACCCACCCCGGCTCTCCTGCAAGAGGTCAACTCTCTACCCTCAAAATCTGCAATAGAACTAGTTCACAATCCACAAACCTCGGGGTTCCACTCCCGATACTTCACTGTTCCCAAGCCGGACGGCTCTCTTGCCCCATTCTGGATATCTGGGACCTCAACTCCTACATAACTTACCACTGGTTCCGTATGGTCACGATTCCTACTATCATCTCCCTTCTGCAAACGAACCAATGGTTCGTTTCCATCGATCTCAAAGATGCGTATTATCACATCACCATCAGACCTCAGCATCGCCGTTACCTCCGCTTTCAAATAGGACACAACACTTACCAATTTTGCGCCCTTCCTTTCAGACTGGCATCTGCACCCCGGGTGTTCACCAAATGCATGGCCCCAGTGGTGGCAGCCCTGCAACAACAAAGTATTCAGATATTTCCGTTCCTCGACGATTGGCTCGTGGTGGCTCACGACCAACAATCCCTCCTCAGAGACTTTCACGTGGCCATCACCCTCCTCTCCGATCTGGGCCTACGGGTGAAGTACGACAAATTGAAGCTCACGCCCTCCAAAACCATAGAATTTTTGGGAATCCTCTTCGACTCAGTGCAACCCAAAATTTTCCTCCCTCAACGCAGAACCCAGGCGATCCTGGACTTATCAACACACCTTCTCTGCCACCCTATCTAGTCAGCACGTACGGTGCAATGCCTGCTAGGGCACATGGCTTCCACCACCCATGTCCTCCCCAATGCCAGGCTACAGGCCAGGACTCTCCAGCACTGGTTCCTCTCCGTGTTCTCTCCTCAGGAGGACTCCCTCACCACCAAACTAACACTTCCGCCTCGGGTACTGCACTCCCTTCTATGGTGGATGGACAAGACCAACCTTGCCATCGGTTCCCCCTTCCACCCTCCCCACCCAGCCCTTCTACTCACCACGGATGCATCCTTGGATGGTTGGGGTGCTCATGCCAACAATCACAGCATCCACGGCATCTAGACCCCGGCCGAAGCCTCCCATCATATCAATTACCTGGAACTCTTGGCCATATTCAAGGCCTTGAAAGCCTTTCTTCCCCTAATACAAGGCTCCCACGTCCTCGTTCAAATGGACAATACTACCGCCAAAGCTTACCTGAACAGACAGGGTGGCACGTCCTCCACCCCCCTCCTGTTCCTGTCCATGGACCTGTGGCTATGGTGCATTCACCATGTTATCACACCCTTGGCGGTTCACATACAAGGACAAGACAATGTCACGGCGGAAAGGCTAAGCAGAACTCACACGTCTCACGAGTGGCAACTACATCCACTCACGCTCCGCTCCCTCTTCCGCTGTTGGTTCCTCCAAGAAATAGACCTCTTCGCGTCAGAGGCGAACGCGCAATGTCACCAGCATAGGCGGAACTGGGGGGGGGGCAGGCAGGGCACGTGCCCTAGGCGCCACTGAGGTGGGGGCGCCATGCCAGTTCCTGCCACCCCCACCCCATTGCCCACCTGCCCAGCCCCAGGGACCCTCAGCCACTTGCCTCCAGCTCCGGCTGCTCAGCGAGGCCTAGGATCGGCAAGGGCTGCAAACTGCAGAGCTCTTCTCTTCCCGCCTCTCAGCTGATCGGTGGGTGGGTGGGGCTTCCAGAGAGGCCTCCGAGTAGGCCTCCCTGAAGCCTGTACTCGGCAGGCCAAGCAAGCCAGGAAGGAGGAAGCAGGCAGAGTTCTCTGCAGCAGAAGCAGACCCTCTGCCCAGATCATCCAGCACAGCTTTTGCCAGGTAGGCTGTGAATTCCTTTTTGTGGTCCCCCCACCCCTATAGAAATCTGCTTGCCATAGGGCTTTGATATGGGGGGTGGGGCAAGACTGAAAAGTCTCTGAATATTTAATTTACAACAGACTGAAAAATGTGCTGGCTTTAAAAACAAAAACTATCTAAAAAGGCCTATAAGTGGCTTGTTTCAGGGCAGAAAATTACAAAAACTTCTGGAACAAGTATATTTTATTTATTTTCATTCATTCATTCATAAATGCACTTATGTTCAAGTTGTTTTGCAACCCAGAAGGTCTGAGTGAGAACTGTGAAGCATGTGTTGTGCTTTTATTTTATTTTATTTTATTTTATTTTTCTTGTGTGTGAACTGCTCCCCAATAACTTGCAGGGACTTCAGGGTAACTCTGGCTAACATGTGAATGCAGCACCTCCATTCCAGAGGAGATGTGTGTTAAAAGGCTTTAAAAGCCTCATGTGAGAAACCTCCTGGAATCAAACTTTACTGAATTTGTTCAGAATTCTGAGAAAACAAACATAGGCTCACCCTGCATGGTTGAAAGTCTCCTTTGCTAATCTGCAGCGAGGGGGCCATTTTAATAATTAACGTTGCTAGTGTGCTCTAGGCATTAAAAGTAGCACAAATATATAGTACTCAATGTATATCACTGTGAAGTGTGCATGTGTGTATTCAGTGAAATGTATTTCCAGGCAGCATACTTATTTTGAAATATCAGACTTAAATCCTTGGGGGCCTGGGGTGTGCGGAGGCCCTGGACTTTGAGGGGCTGGGGGCCCATTTTAAAATCTCATCTTGGCCCTTTCCAACCTTGCTATGCCCCTGGCAGTCACTACACATGGGTTTCTGCACAACACCTGCACAGAAGAAACTTCCATGTAGAAAATGTGTCTCTTGTAAATTGACCCTGAATTTTCCATCCATGACTGGGATATCTGAGAGTTAGAGTCAATAATAAGAGAACAGCACACTGCTTGTGACAGGAAGGGGCAAATTACAATGATTTCTTAGTCTGGCAGGGGCTGGTTTTGGCCCTGGCAGAACTTGGCTGTCTTGCTCCTGTTGCAAATGCCTCTGTCTAGTGTGGCAAACTAATGTATCCTCCTCCCTCTTGATGTCAAAGTAAGCACTAGTGTGATGAATGCACATATACCCCATCATGAGCCAACAGTCATCATAAGACAAAGGCTGGCAGGAATCATTCACTGGTTTATAGACACACACACACACACACCCCACCACCTTCTTCTTCCCCTATTTTGCTAGTGGCTATTTGAGCAGGTGATCCTCTAGGACAAAGTCATGTTTTTTTAAAGAATGAGATGAGACAGAGAAAATGACACTTGGAATCCTCGCATAACTCCTGACTGTAGTTCTAAGTCTTTAATAAAAATGGCTCATGTTTTCAGGTTTTGATCAACAACCATGTCTAGATGGTACAGTGTTCCTTTTAACAGGGATTTCCAGATATTGTTGACTACAAGTCCCATCATTCCTGTTTGGACAGGGGCGCAGTGCTTGCCCTAGGCGCTATTTTCCCTAGTTACGCCTCTGGTCACCAGTACTGTTCCAGGTCCAGGATCAGTCCCAATTCCCCAGGGGACGTATTTGCCCTACCTTGGACAGACCGTCTCATCTACGCCTTCCCTCCAATCCCTCTTCTTCCTTGAGTCCTTCAGAAGATCTCCCAGGACCGCCCTCATTGCATCCTCATCACCCCATGGTGGCCCAGGCGGCCCTGGTTTCCCCAACTCCTTTGTCTTTCCAACCACCAATACCACCGCTTCCCAGACATCCCGCACCTCCTCTCCCTGCAGAATGGTCACCTTCTCCATCCAGACCTACAGCATCTCCACCTCACAGCCTGGCACATAGTCCCACCCTCCTGGCGGACCTGCTCAGAATAGTCCAAGCCTCACGTAAACCCTCCACAGTTTCCTCTTACTCCCACAAATGGACCCGTTTTCAGACTTATTTAAGGGACAGAGAAATTCCCCTGCACTCTGCTTTGGTGCAACATATTTGTGCCTACTTACTATCCCTTAAGCAGGCCGGACTTAAAATCCCATCATTACAGGTCCACCTGGCAGCCATAGTGGCTAACTCCCCTACCTCCACACCCTCATGGTTCCAACACCCTAATGTCAAGCACTTCCTTAAAGGGCTCACTCACCTTTATCCGGACCCGCCAGTCATGGCCCCGGCTTGGGACCTGACTTTGGTCCTCTCTTCCCTCATGAATGCTCCCTTCAAACCCATGGCTACGATTTCTCTCCACCTCCTTTCCTGTAAAGTGGCCTTCCTTACGGCTATCACCTCGGCCAGATGGGTCAGTGAACTCAGGGCTCTTAGAGTTGACCCTCCTTATCTCACCTTCCATAAAGAAAAGGCCATCCTACAACCGGACATTGCCTTCCTTCCAAAGGTAGTCACTTCATTTTACCATTCCCAACCTATCTCCTTACCTGTGTTCTTCAATGCCTCCACACTCTGGACGTCTGCAGGGTGCTCGCCTTCTACATCGACTGCATCTCTACCCTTCGAACCTCCAAGTCTCTCTTTGTGCTCCACTCTGGCCCCAACAAGGGCAAACAGGCCTCTGCACAGACCATATCCAGATGGGTGGTCTGTACCATCTCCCTGGCATACCAGATCGCCAAGAAACCTCTCCCACCCTCTCTTAAAGCACATTCGACGCGAGCGGTTGCCACATATACTGCCTTTGACAGGTCTATTCCCCTAGATGTCATCTGCCAGGCGGCTACGTGGGCGTCAAAGCACTCTTTCATTCATCATTACGCCCTGGATGTCCAAGCCAGAAAAGACATGATGTTTGGCAGGGCGGTACTACAATCTATCTTCACCTGATCCCGCCTCCAGGTGAGCATGGCACGGGTGCAGCTTGATATGCGTCCATTCGTGTAAAGCACAGAGACCATGTCGAAGAACGTCAGGTTGCTTACCTGTAACTTGGGTTCTTCTAGTGGTCAGCTGTGCTCTTACACGCCCACCCATCCTCCCCTCTTCTCATGTCTTTTCTGTTAGTCTCTTTCAGATTGCGGACTCAGAAGACTGGAGAGGGAAGCCCGCGCAGCCGCCTATATACCGAAGGGGCAAGGTTACCGCCAAAAAGCAGTTCTCAGCTTGGAAGCTCCCATGTGGTCTCTGCGCAGGTGCAAAGCTCATCCGTGTAAGAGCACAGATGACCACTAGAAGAACCCAAGTTACAGGTAAGCAACCTGTTGATCCTCCAACAGGATAATGACCCAACACACACAGCTAAAAGCACCCAAGAATGGCTAAGGACAAAACATTGGACTATTCTGAAGTGGCCTTCTATGAGCCCTGATTTGAATCCTATCGAACATCTATGGAAAGAACTGAAACATGCAGTCTGGAGAAGGCACCCTTCAAACCTGACACAGCTGGAGCAGTTTGCTCAGGAAGAATGGGCCAAACTAGCTCTTGACAGGTGCAGAAGTCTCATTGAGAGCTACAGGAATCGCTTGTTTGCTGTGATTGCCTCTAAATGTTGTGCAACAAAATATTAGGTTTAGGGTCCCATCATTTTTGTCCATGCTATTTTAATTTGTGTTATTATTTGAAATATTCTGTTGCATCAAAGCTCTAAAGAAAAGTCTGGTTTTTGTTAAATGTGGAATAAACAATGATAGGTGCCAATTACTTTTGTCAGTTTCAAGTTATTTCAGATACAATTGTAGGTTCTTCTTTTTTTCGTGGAGGGGTACCCACACATTTGTCCACATGTGTACCATGTGCTTCACTTTAAAACTATTGGTGTGTATGTGTGTTGTTGGGGGTTTGTGAGTGAGTGAATGTGTGCGTGTGTCTGCAGGATTTTTATTTGTGGAGGGGAGGGTTCAATGATTTGTTACCATCCCTATACATCTAATTTTCAGTGGGTTAAAAACAAAAAACAAAACCTGGAGATTTAATTACCCACCCTCCCTTATTTCTCCCTCTTCCCCCCCACCCCCCGCACACACCTCTTTTGGTTTGCCTTGAAAGTTAGAGCTGAAGGATTTAAAAAAAACTGAATATGGGCTCCTCTCCTACAGAAGCCATTGTATGGAATACTTATAAGGCTTTCAGGGTCAACGTATATCTTTCACATCCTATAAGAAAAGGTGCCAAGATAGATCTCAATGGGAAACGGAGAGTGAAGTGAAGACTCTTCTAACATTTAATCCATCTCCATCACTCTATCATGATCTCATGCATGTTAAATTTGAATTGAAAAAAGTTGACTCTAATAATAATAATAATTAATAGTTAATAATACAAAATAAACTTTATTTCAGTCTGATAATGATCTTTATTTCTAGAACTCACGATGGAAAAGGAACCAGTATGAAGCAGCTGCAGTGACCGAGAAACTGACTGCTACGGTGGTTGCAAAGGAACTGAAGTACTGGCACTTCCACCCACCTTAAATAGTCACATGATCACTTGGAGTGGGCACAAGCGCCGAGAGGAGCTGTGGTAGTCCACACTAACAGTTGCCTTTGGCATAGGCGCAGAACCCATTTCTAATGGATGTCAATGGATCACTACCAGATCATCAGTTACAGGTGAGTGACTTGTTTTTCTATGGGTGATTCACAACACAACATTAAAACATGAAATAAAAACACACAACACGTTAAATCATAACAGACCAAAAACGGGGGAAAGAAAATACAATACAAAGCAATTTTAAAACTCTTTTAAAATCAGTTAAACAAATTGAAAAGGCCTGAGTGAGCAAAAGGGTCTCCAAGGCAGAATGGGCCCTAACCTGCACTAAACAAAGGTATTGGGAACATGGTGAACGCGCACGGAAGCTCCTAGCATACAGATTAAAACAAATTCAATCATGTACTGTTATTTCTTATTTTTGGGACACCCAGCAGACTATCCATACCTCACCCCTAAGCATTAATGGACGATTTTTAAAATTTTATACTGAGCTCTATACTACTGATTCTGAACCCAATGATGTTGATCTCTCTATGCTTTTTGGAAGTGTTTCACTACCCTCTTTAGCTGCTGATGGCAAAGCAGCTTTAGTGTTCCCTTTACAGTTAGATAAATTACAACTAGCTTTGAAAAATATGGCTAACTCTTAAGGACCGTGGCATGATGGATTTCCAGTAGAATAGTACAAAACATTTCCAAACATCCTGCTTCCAAAGTTATTGTCAGTCCTCTCTGAGACCCCGCATACTAAATCTCTTCTACTATCACAATCCAATGCAGTTATTTAATTTCTGCTTAAGTCTGACAAGGTTCCATCTAACTATGCCAGTTAAAGACCTATTTCTTTAATCAATGTTGATATTAAAATCCTGGCTTTTGTTTTGGCCTACAATCTGTTGAAGATATAACATCCTGATCAAGTGGGTTTCATTCAAGGCTGGCAATGTGTAGATAAATATCCATTTACCGATTGGTCTAGTGTCACTGTCTCAAAACAACTCTCCTACTGTTGTTCTCTCTCTTGATGCAGCGAAAGCCTTTGATAAAGTTTCTTGGTCCTTGTAAAATTATGTCATGTTTAAATTTGACTTTCCTCCTGAATTAATAAACTGGATAGACATTTTATTATCTGCGCCTCAAACTCAATTTCCCCCCAATAGAATTTTGTCATTGCCCTTCAGGCTTTCTCGAGGCACCAGGCAAGGTTATCCTTTCTTTCTTCTTTTTAATTTAGCTTTAGATCCTCTAGTTCTTTCAGTCAGACAAAATCCTACCATCAAAGGCATAACAATTTATTTTATTTTTAACAATTAATGGATTAGAGCACAAAATAGCTCTATAGGCTGACAACACTCTCTTTTTAACAGAGGATTCTGCTTCTTCTATTCCTGCTTTGGTTTCTTTAATTTGAAGCTTGGCCAACTCTCTGGCTACTCCATTAATTGGTTCAAGTCTGTACTGATGCCTCTGGGAATCCATTCTCCTCCCTCCGTGTTTCATAATTGGAATTTCAAGATTTGCCAAACAGAAATTATGTACTTAGGATTTATTATTGTCACCTATAATATCTCCTCAATTAATATTAATATTAATCTCATCTTTTTTCAAATGAAACTTGATATTGATAAATGGATCTCCTTACGTAACTGATTTGGGGTAAAAGAAACATAATTAAAATTTATCTCCTTCCCTGTTTGATCTGTGTATAATTAAGGAGTCTCCACTTATTCATTCCTAAAAGCTCCTCCAGCCACTTTTTCAAACTTTCCCACCAGTTTATTTGACATAAAGACAATCCTAGATTTTCTCCCCTAGATTGGTAAATTATAATTACCAGTTCGGGGGTGGGGATAGTTTCTAGATATCCTGCAATATCATAGAACATACTTGCTTAGTCAGGTCTTCAAATTAAAACACAGTTTTCCCAATCCTGCAGTTGTGCAAGCAGTGCGACTGCAGTTTTGCCCCATTGCAGCAAATGGAGAAAAGCAGACAACAGCAGGAGGAAAGCTGGTCTTGTGGTAGCAAGCATGAATTGCCCCCTTTGCTAAGCAGGGTCCACCCTGGTTTGCATTTTAATGGGAGACAACATGTGAGCACTGTAAGAGATCCCCCTTAGGGGATGGAGCCACTCTAGGAAGAGCATCTAGGTTCCAAGTTCCCTCCCTGGCATCTCCATGATATGGCTGAGAGAGACTCTTGCCTGTAACTTTGGAGAAGCTGCTGCTAGTCTATGTTGACAATACTGAGGCAGACTGACCAACCGTCTGCCTCATTATAAGGCAGCTTCCTGTGTCCCCATGGAATATCTTTTGTATTGAGGTGTTCCGTAGCAACCCTCTTTCTTCAACTCCTATCTTGTCTTTCCCTCAGGTTCTAATTTCTCGTGACACTTTCTACCTCTCTTGTATTAGTCACCTCAGGGTTCCCTGTTTCTATTAGCTCTTCTATTTTTGCATCAGCCATCAACCATCTCGATAACCTTTTTAAAAAATTGTTATCAAGATTATTTTTGCATCATGGTTATCATGGTTATTTTTGCATCAACCATCTTGATAACTTTTTTTTGAATGGTAGGATAGATTTTTTAAAAAATCTATCCTACCATTAAAAAAAAAAGGTTATCAAGATGGTGCTTTACAACTCTGTGCTGTGCATGTGCGCGCGCACACACACACACACACACACACACACACACACACACACCTGCTGAGCACCATTGCCTCTGTGTTGTCTTTCTCCCAACAGCATGTGGATCGCTTTGTACCTAGGCCCTTTGCCAGAAAAAGTGTGCCTTTACTTTCCCTAAAGGAAGCAGCAGTTTGTTAACATTCTATGACAGAGTATCTATGTCAGTGATGCTCAGGCCTTCCAGACCATAGAAATGACAAATACAAAACACAGAAACCCCACAATTTAATACGGAACATTTATTGGCATTAAAAGTGAATTCTAGTAGTGGAATACCAAATTCAGAAGTCATTTTAATCAAAATACATGAGTTAAGGCCTATGTTCCAGTCTCAAGTCTGTAATAAATATGCTATAAAATATTACAGAATATATACTTTCTTTAAAACTGAAAAGGAATGATCCAGCAAATGGGATTTAACTACTTGGACTAATGATACTGGCTGACATACAGAGCAAGGATGTGCTGGTACAGTGAAAGAACAGCCTAAGATAACTTCCCAACTAACTGTACTGGTGCATCAGGGAAGCAGCAATTCTTGATGCCCTTCATTTCCCAAGGAAGCCATCTGTACCACCCATAAATATGTCTCTGAGAGTTGCACAATGGATTGGGTAGCACAGAGGACTTTCTGGGGATGGGGATAGTGTAATGAAGATTGCTATTTACCTTCTTTACTGGTGCAGTTAGTTGGGAAGTTCTGTTAGGAACTCTTGGTGCATCCTTGCTCTGCATTTCAGCCAATGGAAAAAGGTTCCAAAACAAGGCAAAGAAAAACATATTGGCATTATTTCAAATACAAATCAATCACATTACAAATGGCAAGATCACTTTTACCTTCAAAGTCCCTTCCAGAGGGCTTAGGTATAAAAGGCACTATGGTATTGCTAATATACATTAGCTAGCAATGTTGCAATGGGAGCCATCCACCAAGCACTGCTGATGTGCAACCTCTGTTTAAATCAGTGCAGCTTACTGGAGATCCCTGGCTGGTGGATTCTGGCAGGTGAATGAATGGCTGGTGTATTTTGCCCAGCAGCTGCCCACTCATTTTACATGAGATACAATAATACACATTTTTGGTTCCCTTCTCTTAAATATTCCAAAGCTTTAAAAGCTGGAACCATTTAAAAAGCATTCTCAAATACAATTCCGAGATTGTTAAAATGTGTTTGTTATATAATGGCCACAGAAAATAAACAGAGTATTTCACGATCTTTAAAAGGTTTACTTCTGTTTTACTTCTAGACTAGAGAGGGAAGCCCAGATTCCTTTCTTTGGTTAACATTGCAGTTTGTATTTAATTAAAATGCTTGGTCAACTGCTGGGCATAATGTGATCCACATTCACACTGTTGGGCTGACTTGGCTCACTGCACAAGGGAGGCCAACAGGGGAACGATAGGAGGAAACTGGGGCAGATCACAGAGGAGGAGGAGGAGGAGGAGGAGGGAGAATTTGACAGGACACTTGAACCTGCTGCCTAGGAACTTTAACCTACTTAATGTTAATGAGAATTGTCTTTAACTTATTATGTGACAAATTTGTATTATCAAAAACTATTCTTATTAACTTCTACAGTGACCATACAGGTGAAACTCGGAAAATTAGAATATCGTGCAAAAGTCCATTAATTTCAGTAATGCAAATTAAAAGGTGAAACTGATATATGAGACAGACGCATTACATGCAAAGCGAGATAAGTCAAGCCTTAATTTGTTATAATTGTGATGATCATGGCGTACAGCTCATGAAAACCCCAAATCCACAATCTCAGAAAATTAGAATATTACATGGAACCAAGAAGACAAGGATTGTAGAATAGAACAATATCGGACCTCTGAAAAGTATAAGCATGCATATGTATTCAGTACTTGGTTTGGGCCCCTTTTGCAGCAATTACTGCCTCAATGCGGCGTGGCATGGATGCTATCAGCCTGTGGCACTGATGAGGTGTTATGGAAGACCAGGATGCTTCATTAGCGGCCTTCAGCTCTTCTTCATTGTTTGGTCTCATGTCTCTCATCCTTCTCTTGGCAATGCCCCATAGATTCTCTATGGGGTCAGGTCAGGCGAGTTTGCTGGCCAATCAAGCACAGTACACTGTATACTTTTCAGAGGTCCGATATTGTTCTATTCTACAATCCTTGTTTTATTGGTTCCATGTAATATTCTAATTTTCTGGGATTGTGGATTTGGGGTTTTCATGAGCTGTACGCCATGATCATCACAATTATAACAAATTAAGGCTTGACTTATCTCGCTTTGCATGTAATGCGTCTGTCTCATATCAGTTTCACCTTTTAATTTGCATTACTGAAATTAATGGACTTTTGCACGATATTCTAATTTTCCGAGTTTCACCTGTATATACACTTCTATATATTGCTGTGCTCTGGCATTGCCCCACAAATATAACTCTATTAAACAAAAATACTGGGCATGAAACTGATTCAGTACCACTGACTTCAACAGAGTGATATTGTCTTAAATCCAAGTACTTCGGCTGGGTTGAAAATTAGACTGATAACCTGTGGAAGGGTCCCCCTCTTCAATCACAATACAGGAATTCAAATTAAAGGGGAACATCCAGAACCGCTTACCAGCTAAATTAAGGGTGTTTTCACTTGATGTGAAAACCACCACCACCTGCAATTCCATAATCTGTAACTGAAGGGTACAATCTACATTGCTTAGGTTATACATCTCTCTTTGTATTTGTAACATTTACACAAGCACACAAAGAGACTCAAGGACTGAGTTCCACTGAAAGCAATAGGATCTGAGTCAGTACTGACTAATTTGTCTCATTGATTTTATGGTGGCTAGTCACGACTAACTTTCAACCAAATAAGTTGAAGTGCCTTTGTTGATTGTAACTACAGTAGAAAGATTAAGGGGAACGGACCATAATTTCAAAACAGTCCTCAGTATCTTCATGTGTTCTCTGATTAAAAATCACTCAATAAAATTAATATACAACCCCACAGTCAGCTGATGTGCTGGCACAAAAAAAGCCAGAGTTTTCATGGGTATTTGCATTTTTACACTATAATGCCTAAGACTCATTCTGGAAGAATCTAAGGTACAGGCTGCAATGGGTTTTTAAGCAACTAGATTATGCGGGAGTTGTCAGACTGCTTTGCATGGAACATGTTTGCCACTGCATATCCAACCTCTGCTTTGCAACCACAAAGACAAGAAACTTTTCTTTAGGATTCCAACAAGAAGTTTACAAGCTATACCAAAGAGATCATTGACTGAATGCAGTAGATTAGCCACACTAAGTGCTAATGCCTGGATTTCTGGCATAGACATTGGTATGATCCTGATTCCATCAAACCATCAGAAATACAATTTGTGTCCAGTCTTCCAACACCTGCTAAATGGGCAAAGAGACACCCTTTGAAGTGGTGGCTCCTTTATATTTAGCAGGGATATTGCATCTGTCCCTATTTACCCTAGCACAGCATCCTTTCAGTGGCTGTTGCCTCCCTTGTGTTTCCGTATAGATTATGAGCCCCTTTGGGACAGGGGACCATCTTCTTGTTCCTTTAACTAAAGAAACTGTTTCGAGAAACCTTTTGTTGAAAAGTGGTGTATACATATTTCTAATACTACTACTACTACTGATGATGATGATGATAACAACTGCTCCAGGAGAGTGCAGAAGGGAATGAGGCCCCATCACAGGCTAACAGCAGCTATATAGGATTTAAAAAGAAAATGAAAGCATTTACATAGTACCGCAGGGTGTTCAAAGCAGCTCACATATAGTGGCTGGAATCCAGAGCAATGGAGCACTTACAGAAAGAGAAAATTTGTGGTAGTGCAAGAATTTAGCTTAATTGTGCCAAAAAATGAGGATTAGTGCAAAAGTGCTATTGCACATAATGCTAGAGTTCTTGCGCGTAGTGCTCGAACTCTAGCACAAAACCTCCTATGAAAATAAATGAAGCGTGCTGTAGTTGTGCAACTGTTGTGCAACCACAAGCATGCTTGCAGTTGCACAGCACTAGTCTTCAATGCAAGTGCTAGTGAT
Organism: Hemicordylus capensis; assembly: GCF_027244095.1. NCBI lineage: Eukaryota > Metazoa > Chordata > Lepidosauria > Squamata > Cordylidae > Hemicordylus > Hemicordylus capensis. The sequence continues at coordinate 242,325,072 of NC_069659.1, read as the reverse complement.
TACACAACAGTTTTGTACCAGCCCAACATCCTCCTGCAAGTGAATGAATGTCAGTCACTATTCTCAGAAATCCGTACCATAACCCAATAAATTAGTTCAGGATAATCTGCAGCTAGGTGGCGGAGGGAATGAACAGCATACTTAAGACCACCTAGTGAGTTCATAATTCAGATAAGAATTGAATGAGGGATTTCTTGATTCATAGTGTAAACTCTTAGCCACTAAACCACACTATTACTGCACAATGGGAACATTAGGAGACCATAGATTTTCTTCCTAAAACAGCATTCAGGTTTTGAGGTAAAGACAGAAGGGAATGTAGTCAGTTAACCCTTAACCATACACCAGTAATCCAGGAATAAGTTATTGGGTTGTCAGCTGCACATGCCACCAAGCAGAGCTGCTCAGAATTTAGATTCATCACAATCTCAGCTTTTGATCTGTTAAGATGTTTACATGTTCATGACTGTCTAGAAAAGGATTACAAATTCAAGAAAAAAGTCAATTAGAGCTTAAGAAACCAACGGCTTTTTTGAGGTGGGATGGAGCTTGAACTGGTATCCGTCCATAGTGTCTTCTCAAACTAATTTCTTACTCTGATTCATAATGCTTTTAGCTCTTTTCTGTGAACGGTTTCATCATGCAAAAGCTGAAATCAGCTTCCAGAATGAAGACCTAGTTTTAGGTAGGAAGTGAACTAAGCTATGTGGCATTGGTTTCCACAAATATTTTGAGGTAACTTCATCAGTCTCTCACTTCATTTCAAGAGCATAATATTAATCAGGAGTAAACTGGAAGAAATGAAGAGATTACCTACTGCTACTACGATTACAACTTATATAATACCACTTTTCAACAAAAGTTCTCAAAGCAGTTTACATAGAAAAATAAGTAATAAATAAGTAAAGATCCCAGATAATTAGGGATACCAATGTTCCAGGATACCAGCTCTTAATAATTAATTACTTTTTAAAAATCATGTCATCAACCCCCTAAAAGAAAATGAAACTAACTTTTTAATTTAGGTAAGAAGGAAGGAAGGAAAAAGTGGAATGAAAAGCCTTCCTTTCACCTTTATTTATGATATGTGCTGTGAGCCACCCAGAGAACAATTTGTTAAGGGGTGGCTAACAAAGTTGATTATTAATTAATAATAATTATTATTATTTTATTATTTTAGCTTGACTGTTTTCAGCTCTCCAAAGGCTGAGATCAGTTATAATATGGCTTTGGATTCTCATAACCAAATCTATGTATACTTTTCAATGTAAGCAAAATATTTTCTATGACTCTCCTTTGAAATTAAGAGTAAATGCCTTAGTAACTTTGGGGTGGGGGTGGGGATTGGGCAAACATGTCTAGCCCAAGAAGAAAATGCCCACAAAGAGTAGAACAATTCAAAGTAGATGACGTATAATAGCACTTAGAACAATTCTGGGTAAAAATAGGATCAATTATTTTTTTCCAAGGATGTATAGTATTCTGTCAACACTTTCCATGCTTTAGGAGCCATGAATCCATCAGGGGGATTTTCACCTTCACGAGCCAGTTTCCTCATACGTGTGCCAGAAATGAAGTCAAATTCATTGTGCCTAGCAAAAAAAAAAAAAAAAGGTGTGTGTGTGTTGGGGGGAGTCATAGATAACCATGAAGTAAAGATAAACATGACAGAACAAAAAAAAAAAAAGCATAAAACGCATAAAAATTGCATCTTCTCAACCTAATTGTTTCTGCTGCATGTAGAAATGGATGGTATTTTCAACGAACCATCATTCGAACCATTCCTCTGACTAGATGCATATGCCTTTGTGTGGTGTGAACAGCAGAGACATGACAAAAAGCACAATGGAGCATTGCATGTCCCCAGTGGGGTCTGCAATATACAGGCCCTCCTCTACGCTTGTTACTATTCTTGTTAACAGCTTACATGCTGTGCAGCAAGCCACCTAAGTGAAAGGTGTGCTCTCTGCTTCCGCAACATTGTAAACCCCCCACTAGTGTGGCTTGCAAAGATGGGGAGGCTTCGTGCCTACCAAGGAGTATGTTTTCGCACTCCCGCTGTACTCCCATTGGGAATAAGGACACACCCCTTACTTGCCACAGAGCCTCCCTGCCTTTGCAAGCCACACTGGCGGGGTTTACAGTGCTGCAGAAGAAGCAAGCACACCTGTCACTTAGACAGGAGGCATGCTGCATAGTATGTGAACCAGTAACGGTTACTTATAGTTATTAGTAACTATTATTTTCACATAAGAGCCATCAAGTTACATGAAAGTAGAAGCAAATAGGCAGTTTTCTTTTTAACAACAACCTGTCTCTTTAGCAGTGGGGAAAAATCAAACCGAAGCCACAGATATGCATATGATTTCCCCCTTCTCCCCCAAGTTCCACTTCCTAGACACTGGATCATGGTAAATAACCACAGCCAGAGCAATGCTAAGCAGCGATAATCTGGAAACTCGTACAAAAATAATGAAAGTGTTTTCATACATGAAACTTAAATGGCCTTTTAGCAACTCTCATGACATTTATGTATATATCACTGTTTACATAGAAGAGAAATTGGAAACCAAGTGGTGGGCTACATGGTGCTCAGTCTCCCACTGATGCTAAAGATGTGGCAGGGTTGCTGTGCAACGTGAAAGGCAGCCCTGATGAGCTAGCAATGGGGCTGCTGCATAGTGACTTTGAAGCCAGTGGCGGCCTGTGAATGCGCCTCCGGGGGGGTGGGGGGAAGCAGCGGGAGACACCTTTAAGAGTAAATTAATGCGGTGCTCACCTCTACTGCTGTGGCACCTGAACGCTGTTCAGAGCCACAACACGCCACCCAGCAGCCCCTACGGCGGGGAAGCGCCTCTACCACTCACCTGGCTTCTACGGAGCCGAGCCCCTGCCAGCGGCCAGGTGAGTGGCAGAGGCGCTTCCTGCCACAGGGGCTGCTGGGCAGCACGCTGCAGCTCTGTACAGTGTTCAGGTGCTGTGGCAGCAGAGGGGAGCACTGAATTAATTTACTCTTAAAGGTGCCTCCACCGCCCCCCTGGAGGCGCGTTAATTGGCCGCCACTGTTTGAAGCGCTTCTGGGCAGCAAGCAGTGCCTTTCCACTGGAAGTCGTTGGAAGGAGCACTGCTGCCCGGAAGCTTCAAGACACAGTGCCGCAGCCCCATCGCTAGCTCGTCGGGGCTGCCTTTGAAGTGGCGCGGCAGCTGCAGCACACCCTTCGCGTCAACAGGAGACTGCACATCATGTAGCCCACTGTAATGTAAATGAGCACATTAGTCTATGTAGGTCATGACAAACCTGACAAGCCTCATGTAGAAACTGCTTTCCAGGCTGGTCTTGTGGTAGCAAGCATGAATTGTCCCCTTTGCTAAGCAGGGTCTGCCCTGGTTGCATTTGAATGGGAGACTAGAAATGTGAGCACTGTAAGATATTCCCCTTAGGGAATGGGGCTGCTCTGGGAAGAGTACCTGCCTGCTTGCATGCAGAAGTTTCCAAGTTCCCTCCCTGGCACCTCCAAGGGAAGGCTGAGAGACACTCCTGCCTGCAACCCTGGAGAAGCCACTGCCAGTCTGTAGACAATACTGATCTAGGAGGACCAATAGTTTGACTCAGTATAAGGCAGCTTCCTATGATAAGCTGCCATTTGCTTTGTTACTTACCTGTCTGGATCATAGAAAACCATCGCCTTTTGTACTTTGTTGTATGCAGCCACTCGGAAGGGAATTATTTCCACAGAGGTCAGTCCCGGAGCCATGCTCAGCACCTTCCCGCCTTGTGTGGGCTCATACAGATCTTTTTTGGTCTCTGGGTGAGGCATACCTGCTGGATCTCGTCCCACAATGTAGAAATTGGCTCCAGCAATCATTCGAGACCTGCAGTGCCACTGAACCTGAGAATGAGAGTTCTATTGATAAAATGAGAGTTCTATTGATAAAGTTTAGTTTAGTTTAGTGTATTACTATCAGCGATCAAAGATCAGCAATGCAATTTAAAACTTTACAGAAAAGTACGGATACAAAAGAATACATAAAATAACAATAGTAATCAGAAGGAGAACAAATCCCATTTGCATATAAAGACAGCTGTTATCCAACATCCTAACCGAGCCAAGAATCTAGAAGACAAGACAGGAAGTTAGTTGCTGTTGAGTCCTAATAGCAATAGAGCAAATCTTAGCCACCTTGTACATAATGGAAGGAAATTTATCTTGCAAGCAAAAAAGCAACATAAAATTCTTCTGAGTGACGAGGTAAAGATAATACAATTGGAGTCTGGTTATAACCTAACAGACAGCCTGGTACAGCCTGGTTATAACTTCACAGAGAAAGGTAATCTTGAGAGAGACCCAGGGCTGAAATTTTATTCTGGACAGCTTGCATCCAAGATGACTAAAATCCATCAGCCAGGACCAGACAGATCCAGCCTTGAGGGGGAAAATTGATCTTAAGACAATAAATTAAGATTAAGATCCATACCCTGGCTTCAATTCTCTGAATCCCCAATTCGAGTCTCAGCGCCATGTTAGAAGAACATCTAGGGGCTCTAAGAACTGCCCTGATGAATTTAGATTGCACAACTTCCAATGTCCTAAAAGAAGGGTATGGGCCAAGTTGGGCACCATAGAGAAGCTGATTCCTAGATTTGGCTGCAAATAACCTTAAGGCAGTTGATATAACCTCACCTCCCTTGGTATGAAAAAATCTCAAAATGGCAGCAGAATTCCTTTGTTCTTTTTTATTAGCTACATTTTTTAGCTACATGGTCCATGTGGGCCTTCCAAGACCCTCTGGCGTGAAGAATCACACCAAGATACTTGTAGATGTTGACCTGCTCGAGTCGATGGCCCTCAATGGACCAATGCAACACTCTAGGCCTTCTAGCAAAAACCATGAGCTTAGACTTCTGATAAAGAACATTGTCAGGTTATTTTGAGACATTAAGGCTGTTCTCACAAGCAGCCTAAGCTAGGCTAGGGCAGCCCAGCCTGGGTTAGGCTGCTCGTGTGCAGCGCCAGGATCCACGTGGGTCCCAGCGCTGCCCGCCCACCTAATTCCATTTCGAAGCCCAACCTCTAGCCGAGGTGAAGGGCATACATGTATCCTTAACCCCGATGTCAGGATCATATATGTGCTTGCCTGCTTGCAGCCCGAGCACACACAGAGACAGGCTCCTAGAGCTCCTGTCTCATAGTGGTATCCCGCAATTGCAGTGGTATCCCATGCTCATTGCACGGTGCATTGTGGGATATGTGGAGGATGCATTGTCCTGGCCTCTGGAGGTCCGCGCTGTGTGCAGCAGTGTGGCTCATGTGGGAGTGTGGTCTGTGGTTACCACTGGTGTTGCTGGATCATCTGGGGGAAGGTAACTTTTGTGCCGCCTTCTCCTTCCCCGACTCCCGGTTGAGTGAATAGTCTTAATGTCTGCTTTAAAACAGATGGTATCTTGCACTGGTGTTCATCTGAGTGCTGTCAGTTCATTCAGCCTTTACACCATTAGCAGGTAATATTGCTTTGATAAAATACTAATCTGTTATGTTTTTCAGTTGTACAGCTGCCATCTCCTGTTCAGGTTCTCATCCTTGGCCACAGTTGCATATTTTGCATCAGACCAGCATTTGGCACCCGGTTATATCTTGCCAGTGTGGCTGAAGCAGAATGGCTTAGATGTTGTGGGATGACTTGAAGCCTCTTCATGCCCATCCTGGATGAGAGTATATTGCCAAGCATGGCATCCCTCAACTATTAGATATGCATTTGGGTGGGATCAATATTGGGCTGCTTTGTGGTAAGGCCTTAATTTTGCAGGCAATTGCTAATTTTCAATGTTTAATTGCCCGCTTTCCGGATATTGTGCTGGCTTGGTCTTGTATGATTTCCTGGTTATGTTGGCGTGGCCAGGGTGGGATTCAGTGTTTTAATCATGCCTGGTGGAAGGTCCATCGGGAGGTTGGTCAGCTGTCATGGCCATGGCTGGTCATGTTATTTCGTACCCTGACATCCGGACCCACGACAGTACCTTGTATCGAGGTGACGGGATTCATTTGGCTAATCATGGGAACGATTCGGTATTTGTAGGATTTTGGATGGGTGGGGTAAGCAGGGCTAAACTGAGGTTTGCCCAGCTTTTGTGGCTGGTGACTGCAGGTTGGTGTAGGTTGTCTTGATCAGTGTCTGACTGAAGACCATTTAAGGTGAGTAGGCAAGCCGAGGAACAGCCCTTGTAGGTTTTGCGGCCCATGGGCTGGTATCCGCCCCTACTTAGATGCTGACTGGTACCCACCACTCAGAATTCTGCAGCCTGGGTGGGTGGGGCTGGTTGGCCTCCCCTCAGTGGGGTTAACACCTCACAGTTGTTATGATGTCCAGATTTTGTCTAGGCTGAATTAAAACCCAGTCTTTCGCCCTGTTTGGGGCGGTCCTCCTTATGAGGCTGACCCATAGAGGGGGTACACACACTCTAATTGTTGTTCCTCATTACAGATTATGTAATATTAATTAATAAAAGTGGCCCTAGTTCATCCAATCACATGTGTCTTGTCTTTATTAGGTCTGGGTGTGCAACCAGCTGGTGTACCATTGTTTCCATATCTGATAGGTTTTTAGTTTTTTAGTTCTCAGGGGTTTTTTGAATTAACTTTTAAATAAAAACTTTTAAAATTTGTAATTTTAAATGTGGTTTTAGCCTGGTCTTTTAACTTGTTTAATTTTATTAATCTTTTTCTTTACATTGTATCTATTATATTAATGTGAGAAGTATGAGCAGTATATTAATGCTGTGAGCAATAGTGTTGTGAACACCCCGAGCAATAGTGTACTGCTTGGCAATAATAACAATAAAAACTATTCTTAATAATAAAATATAATAATAATAAGCAAAATAGGTCTTATAAAACACAGTAAGCTGGTGGAAGTTTTCTTTTTCAATTATAAATAAAAAGGAATTTCTATTTTTTTATTCTTAAAAACAAAACAGAACAATATTAAAGGAGGAAAACAAGAGAAAAAGTTAGATCAAGAAATATATTAAAGAAGAAAGAGACAGATAGTAGTCGAAAGAGAATCCATTCATAGAAAGAAGCAAAAGAGAGCAGAAAAACCATGTTTTTATAGCTGTTACCCAGGAAATGCCATACCTCTGTTGGTCCAGCATACAACATAGGAGAAGGGAAGATTGCTACAATTGTGGACTTTGGATCCAGAATATGTTCCTCTAGCACTGCAGCATGTTGTTTCATGCGCCACTCAAGGGGCACATCGTCATCCTTGGTCCATCCACCAAGAGGATGCAGGAGCAGCACAGGATGCTTGTAGCCCCTTTCTAGCAGGCGACGTTTGGTATCCTGCATCAGCAGGGCGTGACCATTGTGTACAGGGTTGCGGAGCTGGAAAGCAAACACTGCATCTGAAATTTAAGAAGAGGAAAATGCAGAAGGATCAGGAACATGCAAAACTGAGCAACAGCATAGATTTAAGGACCCTAAAGAGCATGAGGTCTGGACCCCTGCTTCAAGTTAGCCCCACACTGACAAGTACCATACATCAGTCCCACAGAACAGCCTTGTTCTCTGGATCCTTGCCCAACTTGGTTGCTTCTATTTAGCAGGGAAATTGTTAGAGGTGGCCTAGTTGATATCATTAACTCATCACTGAGGGAGTGTAGGATGCCTCTTTGTCTGAAGGAAGCAATGATTAGACCACTTCTTAAGAAGCTTTCCCTAGATCCCTCAGTGATGAATAGTTATAGGCCAGTCTACAATCTCCCATGGTTGGGCAAGGTGATTGAGGGAATGGTGGCTAACCACCTCCAAATGGTTCAAGAGAAAAAGTGTATGCTAAATATATAACATTAAATACAACCATTTTTAAGATTTCTTGGCTTAAAACATTACCACTCACACACATGGACAAGGCCTCTTGTGTCAAGGTAATTATAAAATAACTAAAATCAACATAATTCTGACTTGGAGACTCTTAGCTCCTTGGAGGTCTTTCACTCAGATAATTTCATGAAGGTGCAACATTATTTGTGAAAGGAAATTAATTATTTAGGGCATGTTCCAGCAACTTTGAGTTCCCATTGACTTCAGTGGAAAAGAGTGTACATGTTTAGCTTATTTTCCAAAAGAAAGAAGGCTTATGAGATGACCATGTCTCTGCGTGTGTCTGTGTTCCTCTCGAATAACTTTTGTGTTTACAGTAGGGGTGCATCTACCAATGAGCAACCATGTGTTCTGCACACAGGCTGCCCGGGAGCCACCTTGTGGGAACTGCTGAGAATCGCTTCAAGCCCCACAATTTGCCACCCTGCCTCAGGCTCCCTCCCCCCACCCTGCCTGCCATCACCACAGAACCCCACTCATTGGTCTACTGCTGGCCATGCTAACCACCACCGTTGCTGTAGCTAGATCGTTTCCCTTTGCCAGCCACAATGCAGTAAAATGACATAACCACCCAGTGCCTGTTAGGTATACACTGTAATAGGTGCTGAGTGGTGATTTCATTATACCGTGTCACAGCTCAACAAAGGGAAGCAAGCTGTAAGTGAGCAGAGACCAGTGGCAGCCAACCACTTGCAGCAGTTGAGTGGAGGCCAGGATGACCAGCAGCATGCGGGGTGGGGGGCAGTGGCAACAGTGGCTCACCAAAAAATGTAGACACTGGCTGCTACCAAGGTCACTACACCATTGATTTAGAATCCAATACAAACCAAATTTACAGCACATGGCAGGGGGTCCTATTAGGCGACCCTGACAGGGATATAGTCTTGCTAATCTGCCATGTTGGTTCAAGTTGGTAACCACCCAAAGTATAGGCAATACTCCTTTGTGACTCATGTGCTGACACAAACCAAATTTACAGTAGAGGGTGGGGTCCATAAATAAAAGTCACCATGTTAAAAGCAGCAGAAAGTAGAATCTATCAGCTCTACATAGAATGACTTGTTATTTTTTAAAATGCAAAAGTTGTGTTGCAAAACTTGCAAAAACAGCAACAACCCAACAAAGCCCTATTAAACAATAATAAAACTGTCACGAAGCTGCAGACGACCAAAAAAATAAAAAAGTAACTTTTAAAATAAGAAAATCAGCATCCTTGATTTAAAACTCTCCAAAACCCATCTTTGCAACAGCCTGCTCAGTGCTTTACCGAGCAAGCTTAACAGCACGAACAGCCATATATAGCTGGTTTACTGGGAACTCAAGGAAACTCCTGTTTGGCTTCATGTCTGGGGCTATAAAAGTGGGAGGGGGTGTCAGTCACCTGTCAGGCATTAATACTGGCTGATGGGCTTTTTTGATTTGATAAGCCATATGTCATGGGAATGTGTTTTACATCTTTTCCCAAACAGTTTTAAAATTGGGCCCAGATGAATCTCATTGGACAACTAGTTCCAGAGTTCTCCAGCTACTGTGGAGAAGGTCCCTTCCTAACTGTGAGACACTATCACAAATATTAACACGTACCAGCATTCATTTCTTTAAACTTCTGTCTCAGCTCCAATGGTGTCAAGCGGTATTGGTCCAATCCATCATTCCACTTTATTTTCTCTAGTACGAGGAGGTCTCCACCAGCCAACCAATCTCCGCTTTCCATCACCATCTTTCAAAAGGCATCACCATTAATTAGAATAAGATTATGCTTAAATGTAAAAATAAGGTTACAGCCTCTATCTTCTTCTGAAAAAAATGGGGTTACAGCCTCTATCTTCTTCTAAAGAAGAGTTTTTATTAGGGAGATACTGTGGATTTCTATTAAAATAGCCCAACTGTAGCAGCGGTGGCCAAACTACGGTTGGAGTTCCAGTATGGGTCTGCGTTCATTTTCAGAATGAATAAAAATTGAACTCAGCAGGGCCTTTAGTTCATTTTCTGTATCTTCTGCAACAAATGTGATGTGTAACAAATTAGTAGGCTTGGAGTTCAGCGGTACTATAACTGAGCCTAATTATTCATTTAAAATGCTTTAACTTCACTTTTCCAAATGCTTGAGGCAGTTTTCAGTGGTTTACATACCACAATGAAAAAAAATTCAATTACTAACAAAATTATAGCACTGCAGACACAATAATTGGTTTTTCCAGCTGTCCCATAGCATGACAACATGAAAAACAGCCAATAGCTCTCAATGTCTAAAAACTTTCACAAACTAGTAAGCTCTATATAGCTATCAAGAGGGCAGGAAGAAGGTATGCAATTGCCCCTCTTGAGAGAGGTCATGCCACTGACCTGGGGCCACTACCAAGAAGGTCCTGTTTCTTATCACTATTGACTTGTAGACAGATACTTTATTTATGGCCAATGGCCAAAACAAGACTATTGACTTGTACATCCTTTACTGGGGGAATGCAGAGCACATGATCTCAACAGAAAGGCAAATTCTTTCATATTGTATTGCTGCAAAAATGAATGAACTGTTGGTGCTGCATTCACTTACTTTTACATGTGGATGCTTTGCACATGTGGTCCCCCATATACGTGCACAGCGTTCTTCCTTCCTGTGCTCAAAAAATTCAGGATGCTTTAGTATTGCAATCCTCCGCCCATTGTACTCCAGGGTAAATGCACTGCAACCTTCCAGACGTTTCTTGTCTTCTGCAGTTATCGGAAGTACTATGGGAATGCTCAGGTTAATAACGCCATCTGTTAAAAGAACAATGTCATATTTAACCTAAAGAAAAACAATATATCTGAAAAAAAAGTAGCTAAGTGATAGGGATGTGCATGGAATGAGATTCAAGCTCTGAATCGCGGCACATTCCCCATATCTTTAACAGGGAGAAGAGCAGGTCCATACGTGCTCCTCCTCTGCTTGCCGCCACAGGAAGTTGGATGGTGCTCCCTCCAGCTAAGATTGCGCACTGGCAGGGCATCTCCCAGCTGCACTCGTGCAACGCCGGCACACACATGGATTGTTGCAGTGCTCTAGAAAATTGGCTGATTTGAATAGCAGTCTAGACTGTGGAAGTGCGATGTGAACTTGAAAAAAGGCCAAAAGGCTATTTTCTGTTGTTTACTAGCTATATTAGAAAGTGAACTGTGATTAGTACAGCTGTATCCATAGTAGAGCATGTAGTGGTCTAGGTTTTGCACATTCAACCTGCACTAATATTTAACTATGAAATAGCTGCCAACACTGTGCTGACATCTCCATGACATGAAGAGCAGTGTTATTAGCACTGGATATCCTATTCTCATTGAAAAGGTACACTATGTACCTTCTAGTTGCATCATACCTGCAGTTTCCAATAGTAGAGAGATAATTGAATTTAACCCTTCTTTTTCAATATAAAACTTTGGATCCAGTCACTATAGCAGGTGTTTTGTTTTGTTTTTTGCTTTCACATCAGCTGCACACAACTATTATGCACAGGATCCTGCTCTCCATATGCTTCTGCTGAACTCTGCTGTCTTATGTGCTGACTTACTGTGAATTACGAATTATGATGTCCACAATTTCTTCCCTGTACACTTCAGAATAATTAAGAAGAGAGTTTACTTCCTACATGCACTCCATAAAGAAACTACTGTTAGGGTTGCCACTTATTTTGTTTTTAATCCTGTTCTGGTCCCTTTAATAGAATTCCCACATGAAGAATTTAAGAAGGTGAGGCTTCCCTCATCATCTCACCTTCTTAAGCACCAGTTGCTTTGTTCTGCATGCCAGGCCTCAGTTACAAGGAGAGGATCATCAGGGCCAGTTAATGCTGGCAACTCTTATGACTAGAAAGCAATAAGTCTTTAACTCAACCCTAAACAGGGTCACAGAAGCACCCTGTAGGAGGGCTGTTAGGCACTCCCGATCCACAGTTGTGTGAACTCAGAAATCAAGGGAGGAGAGGGGAGAGTGATCATGTGGGAGGCAGGAGCTGGGCAGGATAGACATGGCCTACTCACATTCCGTCAAGCAACGTTTTACCGAGGGTGCACAAAAAGTCACTGTAGTCTGCTCCTACTTCTCACACAATCACTCTCCCCTTCTCCTTCCTTGATTTCTGAATTCTCACAACCATGGGTCAAAAGTGCCCACAGCTCTCTGACCCCGGCTGGGGACTCCTCCAACCTTGTTTAGGGTCGTGTGATATATACCATATTTTTCGGACCATAAGACGCACCTGACCATAAGACGCACCCAGTTTTTAGAGCAGGAAAACAAGAAAAAAAATATTCTGAACCAAATAGTACTGGTATACTAAAATAATCCCCCCGGATTAGGGGCCGAATCGGCCCAAGCTACTGCCGCCGCCGCCCGCCCGCCCGCCCTCCCAGCTGCCCGAGTTCTCACTCACTCTTCGGAACTCCCAGGCGTACTTTGCGCCCAAAGCACCAGTTCGGGCCGAGGCTTTGCAGAGAGAGGAGCTCTGTTTGTGAGCTCCTCTCTCCTTCTCCAATTGCGGGTCCCTGATCGGCCCGACTGACGCGGGCCGAAGAAGGTGGTGAGGACTCGGGCAGCTGGGAGGGCGGGTGGGCAGGCGGCAGTGGCTGTAGCTTGGGCTGATTCGGCCCCTAATCCAGGCAGGGGGGCGGCTGGTGTCCTGCCGCCCCAATTAATCAAATAATTACGGCGGCAAGCAAGAGAGCGGCGGGAGGGGTAAGTAAACCCTCCCGCTGCTCTTAAAGGTACCCCCCCACCCAGTGCCGGACCGCAGTTTCCGGTTCCGTGCACACCCCTACTGGACAGCATTCGGACTATAAGACGCACCCTCATTTCCCCCCCACTTTTTTGGGGGGGGGAGTGCGTCTTATGGTCCGAAAAATATGGTACTTCATCTAGTGGACAACACTACACATGAAGAACTATAAAATCTAGATGAAATGCAGGGAGCTGAAAGGTTGGCGATTAAGATGCACAGATATCAAAAGCTGATGAGGTAAAGGGGTTTGGGACGTCTCTGGTCAGGAGCAGAAGAGTTTGGGGACCTGGCTATGGCACAGAGTCAAGCCTATACTTCTTCTTGCCTCTCCAGCTCTGGCTGCTATCCACTTCTCAGCTGAGCAGACTAAAACTGAATGCTCAGTAGTAAAGTAAAGTTGTGCCAACAAGTCAGTGTTGACTCCTGGTGACCACAGAGCCGTGTGGTTTTCTTTGGTAGAATACAGAAGGGGTTTACCATTGCCATCTCCCCCACAGCGTGAGAAGATGCCTTTCAGCATCTTCCTATATCGCTGCTGCCTGATATAAGTGTTTCCCATAGTCTGGGAAGCACTCCCATAGTCTGGGAAACATACCAGTAGGGATTCGAACTGGGAACCTCTTGCTCCCTAGGCAAGTTACTTCCCCACTGCACCATCAGTAGACTAGAGGTTAATTCACACCAAGGTAAGGGGGTATAATACCAGAATGTACACAAATTATCTCATAATTTAGATTTGTAGCATGTCTGCCAAAAAGGTTGGCCTCTGCTGTGTTACTGCCTCAGGTGTGTGTGTGTGTGTGTGTGTGTGTGTGTGTGTGTGTGTGTTTTCAAGAGCTTGTTTGTCCAATGCTTGTCCTACTGAAATCTTTTTGCAATGTATTTTGATTTGCTGGAGGCTGAATTGGATATTGTGGTTGTGAGCAGTATAGGGGACCTTGTGCCACCTTTAAACTTGCCCTGGGACCCCACAGAAGCTTCTACTGGGCCAGCTGAGCCTGAGTCTAATGCACACCAAGGTGGAGCCATTTGGCACAAGCCTTGGCAGGCTGCTACTGGTGGACTTGTGGAAGCAGGTTCAGAGAGAGAGGGATGAGAATCTGAGCTGCCATCTGAGCTGCTACCCACAAGGTAGTTCCCCCTCAGCTGGCTGAAAGCATCAATGTGAAGCACCCAAAGAGGAGAAGGGCCCCCCAAGACAAGGGGACAAGAGAACCAGCCATAACAGCTGTGGAGCCTCCCCTCTCTTCCAGGTATCAAGAGTTGGGTAGCGCTGCACATGAATTTGGCAACAATCCAATAAAATCTTCCTGAAGCAAGCTCCTGTCTCTGTCTCATACCTGATCACTCATATGGTCAACCCCAACCCCTTTGAGGTGGAGTTCCCTGCTAGGGATAGGGGCATTCCTGACAGCAGTATACATCAATACCAAAATAGATTTTGAAAGACCTCAATGAATTCAAGATTTACCTGGGGTAAGTCAGGTTGGCCTTTATTTACAGCTCCATACATGGTTCACCTTGATCCATCAGTTTCTTGCACGCACACCAGTATATGAACAATTGTGTATGCACAGCAGAAGGGCATGTCAGAGTTTACAGGAATATAGGAAGCTCCCTTGTACCAATGGTCAGATCATTGGTCCATCTAGTTCGATATTGTCTACACTGACTGGCAGCGATTCTCCGAGGTTTCAGGCAGGAGGACTTGCCCAGCCCTACCTGGAGGTGCCTGGGATTGAATCTGGAATCTTCTGCATGCAAAACAGATACTCCACCATTGAGCTACGGCTCCATCCCCACTATGTGCCCATTCCTGTTCTAGAATGACCCATATTTTTGATACAGCAACAACCATAACAATTTCTTTTCATTGACTGCATCAAATGCTTGCAAATTAAATAAGTTATTTTCTGACCTTTGGGCTTCACAAGTGGTTTCTTTCTTTTTACCATAATTCAGTTTCTTTCAGATTACAGCTGATTTCTTATTAAGCTCCTTCTTAAAGAGTAATGTAGACATTCATTACACTTTTCAATTGTTATCCTTTGTCCAAAGATGAGTTTACTTCTGAACATCAAACTATACTTCAGCCGTTTGTTTTATTTCTTATCTTGTGTCTCTGTGCCAGAACATTTGTAATCTGCTCAGTCATGTGTTGTTCTCCTTGGATAACTATTTCCTTAGATAATTTAAACCCACAATCCATTTGTTTCCCATGAAATCACAGTGAACTTACCAAATTTTGTTGACATTTTAAAAACTTTTTGTTGCAAATATAATAAACGTTTTTTGAAATTTTCAATTCAAAAAATATGATCAATGAACAAATTAAAAATGAAGTATGATGGTAGTTTTATTTATCCATGTAATACAAATGATTTTCATTATGATTTGAAAGTAAATTTAAATGGATTTTACCATTATTTTAACTATTCTATCTTGTCTATCTGATTATTTTGACACTAGGTAGGTTATGCTATCCTTATATTAAATGTTATATTTACATTTTATATTCACAAAGTCTGTACGTCATCCATGTTTAATTCATGCATAATCAGGGACTTTTAAAAGAAGTACTTTAATATTGTGATTCAACCAGATATATTTTTCTTTGTTTAGCCCTTTCAATTGTCTCACCAAAATTCTTTGAAAATTTATATTTTAGAGTAAAAATCCATCAATTGCCTTATCATGTGATATCAAGTGTCCAATTCATAAAATCAACATCAAAAAGGTTGATTAAATGACTTGGAATTAACAATTTACGAAATTATTTCCATTTTCATGTGTAATATAACTTAGGCCTGCTCAGCATATGATCCACCAAGTCTAATGCAACGCTACAAGTCAGGTTCATCTGGACTTCATAAATGTCCTGTTTTTGCTGCTTACCTATGACTGCAAAAACAGTGGTGGGGGTAGGGGAGAAGAGATGTTAAGCATCTGGCAGGCCACATTGTTAATGAGCTGCATTTGGCTCAGTGGTTGACTTGTTCTGCATGCCTGATAGAGTGCAATCATATAACAGACACATGTGCAGTTCTTAGTGCAAGTCTGATCCATGGAAGCATTAGGTCCTTTGCCATGAACTTCAGTGGAATCAGGCTTGTGATCAGGAAAAGTCACGTTTCCAGCCAATTAAAAGATGCTGGAGAAATCTGGTATTAACTGGTTGGATCATGAATATACTCATACTGATTCCAGTCTTCTGTATCAAATTTTCATTTCCATAACATATATTTTCTAACTTCTAGGGAAAATCTCTTAACTGTAATTATTTGCATACCATTGTGAAAAACAACGGAATACGTACCATGCTTGGGTCTATCAACTCTACCCCTTCCTGGCAAAATATAAACACAATTACCAAGCACATTTTAACAGCCTCCTTCCCTCAAATAGCCTCTATAATGTCAATGATGCATCAGGCCCATGTCCTCCTTCCAAGCAGCTTATGGGTATCCAGGCACCCAACCCATCAAGAAGATCTATATGTGGAAAGAAGCTTCCATATGTGCAACTGGTACTGATGCAGATGAATATTCCCCATATATATAATGATGTTCATAAAGATTTAGTGAAGTGGCTGGATGTGTGTGTCTTGATGAAAATGTGGAAGTGTATCCCTATTCTGGGACACTAGTCACCACACATGACTAGTTATATGTGACTAGAGTTGGATGACGGCTGTTTTATCACAATTTTATCCTTGCACCAGCCCTGTAAAAGGGATTAGGCCAAAAGATCGTGGGTGCTATCTAGCAGAAGTTTGTTTTTTAATTAAATCGACTGCAAGTATTGAATGGGGTTCGGTCACAAATAAAGCTGGTGATGGACAATAGTTTTTTCCAGAGAACTGATGGTGGTATACAAGAGGGATCAATGATCATAGCGTGTGCCCAGACCTCATTTTCACCTCTGGTAAACAAGCTGCAGGTTTTGTATTGTTTCCAAAGCCAGCAAAACCTGTAATGTCAAGAAGCAACAGTGGGACATATGTAGGAATGTGCACCAACTGTTCACACTCTCCCAGAAGGGCAAGTGGGGTTGCTTTAAGGAACAGGGAAGGTGCTGATTACCTGTCAGCCCCTGATCCACTGTTTTCCTCCCATCGGCACTCTCCAAAACAGCAGGCGCGCTGGGCTGCAGCATTCCTGCTTGTGCCGCGATCAGTGCAGCCATGCTCATGGCCAACATGCATGCGCATGCGTGCTGTGCACGTAGGCCATGAGCATGGCTATGCTGATCGGGGCACAAGCAGGAACGCTGCAGTCTAGCACACCCACTGCTTTGGAGAGTGCCAGCAGGGGAGAAGCAGTGCGGTGGGGGCTGAAACGTAGGTAGCACATTCCCTGTCCCTTAAAGCAACCCCCCCGCCCCACAACTCTTCAAACCAGTTTGAATGCTGGCTGATTTAATTGGAACAGGGAAGGTGCTGCTTACCTGTCAGCCCCTGCTCCACTGCTCCAGGAAGGGAGCACCAAATTGGTTCGTGTACATCCCTAGAAATATGAGTGTAAACTACAGGAAGGGATGACTCTCTTAAACCACTTTAATTTCTCTTGAAGACCATTTGGTTTGTTATTACTATTAACAAACTATTAAGTTTGTTTTTTTAAAAACTATTAAGTGAAAAATATTAACTTAGTCTCCTAACTTACTTGAGTTGTATTGGTTTCAATAGGCCTTAATCATGATTAACCTTTCCTTCATTATTCCCAGAAAATGGTCCAAGATCATCCAATGAGGTTTACTGGGAAGCAGAAATTTAAGAAGTCTCCACAATCAAGCAATTTTTCTAATGTATCACATTCTAAGCCTGGGGACTTTACAATCTGAGACATAACCCAAGGACCATCTTTGGAAACACTGGGGTTATTCACATGTGCAGACAAAACTGGGCCAAGGAAGCCCAGCCTGGTTTTGCTGGCGCATATGAACTGCTAGGAGCCATGCGGTTCCTGGCAGTGACATGGCAGCAAACCCACTTAGGCAGCCTGCTGCTTAGCCCAGGTTTTGGGCAGAGGGTGCCCTTAAACTGGGCTTAGTGCTCATGTGTCAGTGATGCACAGCTCCGCATGGCACCCACACATGAGTAGCCTGCTGGTCAGTGCCGGGTGGATCCCTTTTCCCACTGATTGTGAAAAGGGGCTCATTGATTGACTGACTAAAATGTTCCCTTATATTTCAAGGATAATTTGTCTGGAAGTGTGGAACTACTCCTCCAAAGCAGGGAGAGGGCTAAGAAACCCCACTGTGCTCACTGAACTCACTGTGCAATCCTCTGAGGGGAGCCTATGAATTATTTTGGTTCATTTGGGAAGGTATAACATACAGCACAAATTTACTTGATTGTGATCAGTATATTTTTCCTATTTCTTATCAACACTAATCACCCAATGTAATGCTAAGGCTAATTATTTCAATTAACAGCTACACTTCATTCATTTCAAGGTAAAGGGTGCTATAAATGGATTTCTACAACTGAATGTCCAAAAATGTTCATGTAGGCAGACAAAAGCTCTTTAGCAACCAGAAAATCATACCATTGAGCAAGGTGCCAAAATGGATAACTTGCAAGTATTCTTTCTCACGCATAAACCCTTTCAACGGAGTGGCCCAACCTTCACTTAGGACTTGAACCCACTGTAGATCCAGCTGGAGAGAAAAAAAACATGCAAACACAGAGTACATGGCAGATTTTTTTTCTGAAAAAAAATCTTTGGTAAGAACTGTCTTCTTTTACCCTTTAAATCAAAGCTGTCTTGCAAAAGCCTTATAATTATTTTCCAATAAAATAAGCTAATCCAACTCTGTGGACCAAAATATACTTTCATTTAGATATATGTATGACAGATATTACAAATAAATAAAATACAAGCACTTACATTGCCTTCACTACAAGAACATAGATTTCGTGTATTCATGATAAAAACAATGGCATACATCATCAACATCATTTATTCTTTTCTAGTAAACTTCCATCATTATGCTAGGCATGGTATTTGCAGAGCAAACGCTAACATATAATGAAAAGCCCTGGGAATAAAATGTGGACTCTGTATGTAGAGGTACATTGCACATCCTCATGGAGATCCTTCTTGGTTCAAGGTGAGATCAAATAGTGTCAGTCCTTTGCCCCGATGCAACATTGTCCCTCAGAACAATGAAGTATTTTTCCATATAGGAGTGAATGTGGCAGCCATCAACTTATAAAGAAATAAATAAAAGGTATACTTGAGACATCACAACATGGGGGCTGCTCCTGGCCTCTGGTGACTTCGATGTCTGGTTTTGGCTCCCCTGTCCAGGTATGTCCCAAACGACATCCTATTTAGAGCCAGCCCACACCTATAGACACTCAGTCCAAGTACTGTTCCTTGGTCAATCTAGAGCAGGGTTGGTCAACCTGAAACCCTCCAGCTGCTGTTGGACTACACCTTCCATAATTCCTGGTTAATGGCCATTGTGGTTGGGGATTATGGGAGCTGTAATCTACAACAGTTATAGTGCCTCAAGTTGTACTGGAGGTGGTTTCCACACTGCCCATCCTGCTATGGGCATTAAAAAAACAACCACCACCAATTGAGTTCTGCAAGGACATTGTTCTGCAAATGCCTAAAATTGCTCACATGAAGTTGTGTGACACTATGGCCATTATTTCCAATTACTGTTGTATCACACAATGACATCTGCACAATTTTAGGCATTCTGGAACTGCACAAACTCTGATTTTTTTAAAAAATAAATGTGCGCAACTGCACGAGTGGTGTGGAAATTGCCTGCAGACACAACCTTTATTAGGACTGACCAAAACGATACAAAATCTTTTGAGTTCTTAAGCTTGCGAAAGATTTTGTGTAATTTTATTGGTCGTAATTTACTAGAATTGTTACTTTTGGAAGTTTCTAATGGACCAACAAGGCTATTGACCATTTTTTAATACAAAACTAGTAACCGCAGCTCTATTCAGTATCAGAATTAAGAAACAGCATGGATAACTGAGTATTAATCAGTATTAGTCAGAGTATTAATTGTTCAAGAGCTCAGATGAAAAACACAGCCACCTTCATCCTTTGAGTCTATAAGCTACAGTCTTGCCTTCAAATACTAACCTAGGTTGATCTTTATTACCTTTTGAGACTGGACATTCTGACCAGTCTAGTATTTCTGAAGAAACTAAAGGACAGGCTTGCAATGGCCTGACCTGAATCTTCAAGGACATAGATGCATAATGACTGCATCTGCAAATATAAGCCAGCAGATGGCTGCATATGTAATCAGAAACATTTTGTGTACTCTTGCACTGTGATGAAATGCACGAAAGAGAAAAAGAAGTTGGGAACAAACCCAGCTGAAAACATTGACTACAGTGGTTGCTGAGTATTTTTCATACACAAGAGACAAAAACAGAACACGCCAACACTCCAACCTTCTCCTCCAGCTGTTTATTGTAGAGGACAATTGTTAGTAGCAGCAAGCTGTTTTTCATGGAAATCTATCTGCCATCCCTGGTCTTATTGAGCAATACTAGATAAATTTCAGAGGAAACAGGGATTTCCAAGAACATAGTTTGAAAAACATTGAACTAAGAACTTTCGTTACCAATGGGCTCCCGTTGTCATTTTTATTTTGATTCTGACTCCCCGAGTCTTGGCAATTGGCCAGTCTCATTAGTGTGTGTTACAACACCATAGCATTGTGATCCACCCAGGTTAGCAGAGAGCAAAAGGTCTTTCTGGGCCGCTTTCCATTGTATAGACAGTAACACCCAACAGTGACAGTGGCAGAGCTCACTGATGGATAAAATTTTGCCCGGAGCCTGATTCTATAAATGACATACGGATGGTTACAAAGAAAAGTATTTCGCAACTGGTCTGCTGCAGCACAGTAGTGTGCCATGGAACATTAAGCCATGCTGATACAGATCCAAAGGTGGGCCGTTTAAGCTCTCTGTTTTGGGAGCTGCCCCTGGTGCATAAGGGAGCTAGCCAACTCCTAAATAAGCACACCAGTAAATAAAAATGGTGTGGTGGCTTTGCCACTGCAAAAATTAGAAGGAGGGGAACAGTTCGGGGTGGGGCAGTGTGCCACAATTTTTTTTGGTGGGAGGGATTTCAGTGTACTCAGATAACAATGGGGGACACCGATACAGAAAGCAGAGGCGTGGACCACACTCTAAAACAAACCTACTCATCTATGCTGTTCTCCTATATTGCATCTAATGAAATGGCTTGTAGCACACAAAAGCTTATGCCTCAATAAACTGCAAGGTTTTAAGATTGCACTGAACTCTTGTTTACTTACCACATTCTTCAGCCACTGCTCTCCCGGGTGTTTAAAGTGATTTACAATAAAAATTATAATGTTCACAATCAACACCTACAAAGATCACTTTAAAATGCACTAAAAACAGAAAAGCAGCAGTAAAAAGCAAAAAGCTGCTATTAAAAGTAAGAACTAGTAAAAAGAAGCCAGTAAAAAAATCTGTGCTGGGAATTTTTTTTAAATGGTACATTCTTCTCAGAGACAATCCAAGGCATTTAGGTGCCTGAGGCAGAAAGTTCAAACAGTGCCCTTTCCTTGGTGGTAAAAGTATAAGGATAAATGACAAGTTGGTGCCTTTTAGTGGTATCTCTAAATCTGCCTCCTGAGGCAGACTGCCTTAAACTACTTACTGACAAGACCAGCCTTAGGAACACAGGAATGTTCCTATGTATAAGGGGTATAAGTCCCCATATATATTATGCCCCCTTATATCCTCTTGCTATAAGTCAAGACCATTGGTCTATCTAACTCAGAATTATCTTCATTGATTGGCAGTGGCTCTCCAAGGTGTCACAGGAGTTTCCCCCAGCCCTATCTGGAGATGCCAGGGATTGAACCTGAGACCTGCATGCAAATCAGATGCTCTCTCCTTGAGCTTTGGCCCCATCCCCCAGCAACTCTGGGTCTTCTTCACTTCCGGGGCTGATCCTGTCACTAAGCAGATAGAAAGCCACAGGGGCTGGAATTCCTTCTTGGGAAGACTGTTTTTACAGCATGAGTGCTACTGTCAAGAATGTTCAGTGCCACACATTGATAGACTGTACCTCTCTAACAGGTGGTATACAAAGCAAAGTGTCATTCCTAGATCTAAGAGCAGGGAGGGATGTATGTGTGAAGGCACCCTCAAATGATTGTTGGCTTTGCTATAAACAGATGAACACAACTATAGTTTTAGCTACATTTAAACTAAACACAGATTGTGAGCCCTTGGGGGACAGGGAGCCATTTAATTATTTTTATATGTATATATGTATGTATGTATGTATGTATGTATGTATGTATGTATGTATGTATACCACTTCAGGAACTTTTGTTGGAAAAAGGTATATAAATATTCATTTTATTCATATTCAAAGAATGAGTCTCCTACCTTGGTAATCTTTATAAAAGGCAGCTTATTGGCTTCAGCCCGTGCTTGTTCAATCTGATTTTCAGGGACAAACAGTTCAAGAACTTCTTTGATTGCAGTTGGAGGAACAATGTTCTGGGGGAGAAACAGAAGATATAAGGGACTGGATGAAAAACATTACAAAATAATCTGTAAAAAAGGCATTTGGATTTTTTCAAGGGGCACATCAGATATTCAAAACAAAACGAGATACCTGTTCTTGCAAGAGTTCCACAATACTCTGGATACATTCAGTGACTGTAGATATGCTGGTTTTCAATACAAGTTCAGGTGCTTCTGGTTTCTCATATTCCGAATCAATTCCAGTGAATCCTACAGATTTTTGGCAAGTCATTTACTTAAGACAATAATATAGCAACTGAATGGTAAAAATAGGAAGTAGATATGTTCTCTGTCAGGAAGTTCATGCTTAGGGATGACTTCTATATCTTCTGTATGAGCAACTGGAGACCTCTTATCAGCTGCAGATGTCAAAAATTGTTAGAGATACACTTATCTCTCAATACAGTACGTCTTCTGGTCTTTAGCTAGCTTATTGTGCAGATGGCAGGAGAGTGTGCAAGGGAAGTCCATCTGTACAATTGGCCATGGGTCAGACATGGGAAGGTCCCTGTATCTCTCAGTAGGGTATCCAGTGGCACATAGGTTACTCCTATTGGAGGTGGTGTAGGATTCAGCCAAAGCCAGCCTGCTGCTCAAAAAGACTTCTAGAAAGAAGTTCTTGCTGGTGGGATTGGAGATTGGGTTGCCAACGTTCTAGGACTGGCCTGGAGTTTCCAGGAATCCACATCAATCTCCGTTTATTGAAAATGGCTTGATAGTATGAAAAATATTGGGAGGAAAATCCTGCAAGCATAGTTTCAGTCAAGGTTGGCAACCATAGGGGGATAGGCTATTCCTGAGGGACATGATCTGTGGAGAGTAGATGCTGCACCCTGACCAATGATAAAAGAATTGTCATACCTTTGATTTCTCCAGCCCGTGCTTTTTTGTAAAGGCCTTTTACATCTCTGCTCTCACAGATATTTAGAGGCGCATCCACAAAGACTTCAAAAAAAGGAAGTCCAGCCATCTCAAGAATCTTTCGTGCATTCTGGCGGTCCTGTAGAAAGGAAAACAGATGTGGCATGTGATACTGTCATGGTTATTTTTTCTATTTAGCATACACATACACACAAATATGACAGTACACTGACAGAAAACTCTCTCGAGCTCTCTGACGCTGTTCATGTGGATCCCAGTGCTCCTGCCCAGCCTAACACCACCCCCAAGCCTGGCTCAGCCAAGGTTAAGGGAGCAAGTGCTCCCTTAACCCGGCTGCTGAGATCACGTGTCTCCTCGAGTACCCGGGACGCATCATCCCATCTCCAGAGCTCCGTGCTGCATGGCACAGTGTGGGTCATCTGGGAGCGCAGTCTGTGCTCTCAGCAGTGTTTTTAGGCTCCTCTGGGGGAAAGGTGAGTTTGAGCAGCCCCACCCCCCAACATACACACTGAAGACAGAGCATGCAGCCACAGAACACAGACTCTGATTTTTAATAAAGGCTCCCACATGTTTACAGGGCACAACAGCTGATCTGTTGGAACCAAGTCAAACCAAGAAATATCACAGACAAGTGAGCTAGTAGACTGGCTAGTAGATGCGCTGGTGGACAGGCTTCTTGACATGTGTAAATATGAACATCCCTGCCACTACTACTCCCTCTTGGTTGACGAATGGGAGGCAAGCCAGGTGGGAGCCCGGAGCCCAGGTGGGAGTTTTAGCTCTATCTCGAGCTGAAATTCCCTTTTAGTATCCCATCTGACTCCCTAGTCAAGAGCTCTGGTGATGAAAATTGCAGTGGTACAGGTAGGGAAGCAAGTCTGCTTTTGCCAGTCTTCAGCAGCTTCAACTCCTAAGAACCTCTTCATCCTCCCAGGTTAGGTTGGGCCCAAAGCCGGCCTCATCTAAACTGACACAGGTGCCAGAGAGCTAGTTGGAAAGCAGCTGGCATAGGCCCTTCAAAACAGGACCAGGCTCCACCTCATCCCAACTTGAGAGTCAAACATTAAAGGCATTCACACGTGCAGCCTAACCCAAGCTAAGGGAAGCCCAAACTGGGCTAGGCTGCACGTGTGAAATGCTGAGATTGATCCTGATCCTGCACTAAGGATAAGTGCAGGATTGATCCATCCTCATTAGAGCAGTTGCCATGCTCATGCCTGGGGCATCCTGGGATGCGGGAGAGGGCAAGTCCTCCCACTCCCAGCATCTCCCTCTGCTGCACTGTGACTTGTGTGGGCGCACAGTGATGTGGAAGGGAGGATGGTGGCTCCTCATCTGACAGATAAGGCAGCTGAGCTCCTGCCTTCCCTGCAGCTCTCCCGTCCTCCCCAGCAAGGTTGTGTGCATGACCTCTGTGTGTCCCTGTATTTGCTCAGCTTCATACAGCACTATAGCTCAAATGAGTGTTTGGGCTGCACTATGGCTAAGCGTGTACAGAATGCGGTTTATCTGTCATTGCTCAGCCACAATGATCTGCCCCATTCCTGTTCTAAAGCATCTAGCACACTGCAGGCACTAAACTGTTCCTGTTACAGTTGTTGTTTCTGAATTCATGGAAGCCACCATGGGTGCTTTTGTGAAAGCGAAAAGGCAGAATAGAAATGTTTTGAATCAACATTAATTGGCTCTCTCAATTGTGACTAAAACACGAGTGGCGTATGTATATTTTAGAACAGATACTCTCTCCTTCATTCTAACAGTTTTGGAATACTGAAGATGCTTTACATGGCAGGAATTCATTTACTGGGCCTGGATATACTTTATCTCAAAAGGGTCATTTCAGGAAAAAATTATATGAAGACTGTTCTTTTACAATGTGCACATTTCATAAAATACAGCAAAGTTTACTTTTTAACAACCATGGAAAAATATGCAATTTCAAAGAAGAATTTATTGACAAGTTCACCTTCGCGAAAGGAGAAATGAAACTAGTGATGCAAACCAGACCAGCATCAGCAAAAAGCTTAGCAACTTCAGCAATACGGCGGATGTTCTCTTCCCGGTCATCAGCGGAGAAACCTAGGTTTTTGTTCAGACCATGACGAATGTTATCCCCATCAAGGGAATAGCAAGGGATTCCATGGGAGACCAGGTACTCCTCCAGTGCAAACCCAATGGTTGTCTTACCAGCACCAGAAAGACCTGTTAATAGCAGGTAGCATATAACATAAAACAGTAATCTTAAAGGTAAATCAAAAAAGAAGCCCACAAGTACAGAAATATGTCATGAAACACAATGAGGTCATTCACACGATCAAAAACTGTGTTCTACCCAGGTTTGGGAGCTGTGTGTGCTCCCAATTTTTGGTTGTGGAAGCAAGGTAAGAGGAAAACCTTGGTGGAAGTGATTGTGTGGAAGCAAGGTAGGAGGAAAATCTGGGTAGCTTTTCCTCTTACCTTGCTTCCACTCAACCGAATTTTGGAACACACGCAGCTCCCAAATCTGGGTAGAACACAGTTTTTGACTGTGTGAATGGCCTCATTTAGTTCAACCCACTTAGGAAACACTGGTTTCTCACAGTTATATGACCTATTAAATACAGACTGTGCGTGTGTGTATGTATGTATGTACGTACGTACACATACCACACACAAATGAGGCCATTCACACAATCAAAAGCTGTGTTCTACCTGGGTTTGGGAGCTGTGTGGGCTCCTAATTTTTGGTTGTGTGGAAGCAAGGTAGGAGGAAAACCTGAGTAGCTTGCTACTACGTAACCACTTCTACCCAGGTTTTCCTCCTACCTTGCTTCCACACAACTGAAAATTAGGAGCCCACACAGCTCCCAAACCCAAGTAGAACACAGGTTTTTATTTTGTGAATGACCTCAATGCCTACTGACCATAATTTGTGATGCTACTTATTAATTGGCTAATCTGCTGGGAAATGTCCACAAACATCCTAACTGCTCAAAGAAGAAATGTCCACAGTGGAAAGTTGGCTAACTATACATCTTCTATGAAGTTTTTTTAAACAGTCTTTTGGGGTACAAACAAGCAAAAGAGCTTTGTGTGTCAGCAAACCACTGAAATCAAAGAAGCAATGGATGGATCGATCATCCAAATCTCCATCTTAAAATCTCTCCAAATTAAATTTTTAGTCCCACATTCAAATTCCTGATGA
The DNA here is from genome assembly GCF_027244095.1 of Hemicordylus capensis. Lineage (NCBI taxonomy): Eukaryota > Metazoa > Chordata > Lepidosauria > Squamata > Cordylidae > Hemicordylus > Hemicordylus capensis. The sequence continues at coordinate 242,298,813 of NC_069659.1, read as the reverse complement.
ATTGAAGAGTTGCTGACTGGCCTAACGCAAAATCAGGGTCTCTCAGTTTTGCTTATTCTAAACTAGAACAACATAGTCACCTACCTCAAATGGCCGTGAACACAATAAAGCATTCAAATCACTTTGCACACTGGAAATACAATATAAAGTGATAATACTGTGTATTTAAAAGGCCTCTCTCTTGGTAATGCTGAACTGATTATAACTAGAGAGTCTGTTACATCCCCTTGAACTGTGTCTTTGATTTTAAGTTATTGCACTGTGCATGTAATAAATAATGAACTCTCTCACTATGTCAATCTGCTAATCAAAAATACGATACCTGTTAGCCATACTGTACAGCCTCGAAATCCACCTCTTGTGCCCACGATTTGTCCTCTCTTACTTCTGCTAACGTGATGAGCTTGGTAGACCACATTGGTAGACTTATGGAGATTCTAAGCACACATAGACAAAAAACAAAACAAAACTATTGTTACTGTGACTCGCAACAAAACAAAAACAAAAACTGTAAAACAAAGCAGTGAAAATAAACTTTAAAAAAATAAAAGTCACACACAAGCTAATGCACAACCACAGTGCCCTCTATCATTGACTTCAGATGGGCTTAAGAAAAACCTTTACTTCTCCAATAGCACAATGGTCTTCTACGTGTCCTGTTTTGGCATTATAGTATTAAGCAGACATAATCTCAAATAATGAAGGACAATATTCCATGGAAGACTCAGATGCTGACATCATCCTTTGGCCAGACCTATCAGTGTGGTCTGTAGTCATTCCTATCTAATGGCACCAAGTAAGGGATGAGGGTGGGAGAGGGAGGAGAGGTAGCAGAAGCTTGCCTTCATTGCAGACAATCTGGCTGCCGGGTCTGGGTGGGTCATGGCACGCAGGTAGTGCACCCAGATGGTCCAGTACTGCCCTAGGCAGTGTGGAGGTGCAGGGGTCAGGACATGTGGTCCTAGCCCCGAGAAATCCCACAATGCACTGTGCAAAGTACATTGTGGGGATCTCCCCTGTGATGCCCGCTCCTATGCCAGTGCTGGCTGGGAACAGCTGGCGTTCACACATGAGCAGTTAGTCAGAGTTAAGGGTGCACTCAAGCCCATAACCTCAGCTAACCAGTGGACTCTGTAGGCAAGTTTGCTGCTGCTGCCGCACCGTCAGGAGTCACTTGGCTCCCGCTAGTTCTCACAGGCAGCCAAGCCTGGGCTTAGCTGCCCTAGCCTGGTTGACTTAGCTGCTCATAAGAACAGCCTCCCTGTGGCTTTTCAGCATCTGCTTCCCAGAAATTTTTTTAAAAAAAACATGCTGAGAGGTTCAAAATAAATAAGATGGCTACCTTGTATCATTATTAGCTTGTGAGATAGGGATACTAACGAATATAGTCATATATATCACCATTTATAATCATTTATCACTATCATTTATATTGCCTGTACCAACTGGTGTAGTCCGCACGTCTGTCCAGTAGCATCCCTCAACAGAGTTTCGCTGACAAAGTCAGCATCTGATTGAAGAAGCAGAACCTTCCTCACAAAATTCTTCACAGTATCTAGACAGTCACCGCAAGGCACACTGTAGGTTGACGCTTAAAACTGGAACTAGGGCATTTATTCATGAGAGGCAGTCCATTTATAGATGGGGGCTTGCTTGTCAATTTCCCAATTAGGGGTCCTAAACTTTCAAGTGTCAAGGAAGCAGGTCTATCCATTAGAGCAGGCCTACACCACATAAGGCATGGGGGCCGGATCTGGCCCACAGGGATGATGATGATGATGATGATGATGATTATTATTATTTTGCTGGCCCACGTGGGAATATCCTGCAGCAACAGTAGGAACCAAGAAGAGCTCCTGGTTTGTCTCCCTGATGAGCAGCAGCAGCTCAATGCAGTTTGGTGCTTGAGAGCAGATAAGATGTATAGGAACACAGGAAGCTGCCTTCTACTGAGTCAGACCAATGGTCCATCTAGCTCATGGTTTCTCAACGTGTGGGTCCCCAGATGTAATTGGACTTCAACTCCCATAATTCCCAACCAAAGGCCACTGGGGCTGGGGATTATGGGAGTTGAAGTCCAATAACATCTGGGGACCCACACATTGAGAAACCCTGATCTAGCTCAATATTGTCTACACAGACACAGAGGCAGGCACAGGCAGAAGGCACTCCAGAAAGGCAGAGGGGTCACTCTTTCGAACAGCTCCCTCTTCTCCAAAGGGGGCCATTCTCTGTCCTCCCTAGAAACTGCCTTACAATGCCATCCTATGCATGTTTAATCAGAAATACATTCCTTGGTATATGCAGTGAGGCTTACTCCCAAGTAAGCATGACTAAGATTGCAGCCTGAAAGCAACAGTGATTAGAGAGAGGAGAGGACTTGGCGTTTGTTTGGGGCTGGCATGCATTCCAGGTGCCCCTGGACTGACTGAGCAGGGCCAGGACCTATTTTCGGGCCACTATTCTTTCTTAAAATTGTGGGTTCCTTGACAAGAGGAAAAGATCCACAAGCAGCTAATGATTTTTTTAAGAGTGTTAATTTTAATGTAATAATGTGCTGAAAATTGGCCTCAGGCCCTGCGCACCATGTCATGGTTGGTTCCAGCCCACTGGGGCACTTGAGTTGTGCACTCCTGCGTTAGAGGATTTTTCTTAAGAGTTCGTTCCCCAGCTTGCCTCATCCAGTGGCAGGTTAGAGAGTTTCCTTGTAAGCAGATCTGCCAATGGGGAAGGTTTTTGGCCTACTGCTTACACAGCTGGCTGCAGTGGTAACTTGTAACTTCTCCTGAGGTCAGGAGGTGATGGGGAGAGCCAGAAAGGGTAGGGAAGGTATGAAATGAAAATATTTTAAACACATGAACAACAAAAGCTTGTTAACTTGTTGTTTGTTTGCTGAATCTTAATTTTCTTAGAATGTGACAAATAACTGTCAATAAGGAATGGTCAGTTTGTAACCCTCCATCAATTCAAATCAATTTTTGGAATGATGTTCTTTCTTGAATTTTGTTTTCAAATGTCTCCCATCGAGTTGTACCTGCATGCTCCGCAACTGGCAATCTCTTCCTAACACTGGACTTGCATATAACTTCAAATGGCTCTTAATTTCTGGCTTATATTCGAATTTTTATTGTTTGTTCTTTTCCATTGCTGCACAGTTTTTACACATGTGCTGTATTTGTTGAAAATAAAATAAAATTAAAAATAGAATGTGACAAATAACCACTTATGGGAAATATAGTTAGTCTTATTGACTGCTCTCAATTAAATCAAATTTATCTAATAATCAATAGGGGAAACTCATTCTTTTCCTTCCAACAACAACAAAAAAATCCACCTCTCAGAATGGAATCCCAGACAAAACCAGAGATATTGAACTATGTGTTTATGATTTTTTGCTGCAATCATTTTCAATATTAATATTACAGAAGATTCAGAACAATAACAATGTATATAATAATATATGTTGTTACTTACAATACTATAATAAATAGTATTTACGCTGTTCTAAGTGCTCAGAATGCTTCATAAACTATTTCTGTAATTCCTACTGGGTCAGTTCAGACGAACACAGCCCCCGCTGCACTGCACACAATTAAGGTGGGAATGTGCCCCCCCCCCCGTGATTAAAGGACAGGCTGATGGGTTCTCAGCATGTCCTTTAAACTGTGTAGATGATTTGCATGATCACCCCTCACATGCAAATAAATAAAGGATGTGCTGAGAACACATCATCACATCCTTTAAGGATGTCACAGCAGGTGTGTAATCAGTATATTCCCACTTTAATCATGCTTAGTGGAGTAATGGGAGCCATGTTCATCTGAACTGGCCCAGAGCTGCACTGGAAAAGAAGTTCAGTATTATTCTCCCCATGTTGTAGAAAAAGAGATGGAGACTGGTAAGAGTAGTTTACCTAACATTTCACCTAGTGAACTTATTGGAATGGAAATGTTTGAACTGGGAACTTGGCCGTTCACTCTCTTAGCCACTACACCAGGGATTCTCAACCTTGGGTCCCCAGATATTGTTGGACTTCATCTCCCATAATCCCCAGCCCTAGTGGCCTTTGGTTGGGGATTATGGGAGTTGAAGTCCAGCAACATCTGGGACCCAAGGTTGAGAACCCCTGCACTACACAATATCAACTCTCAAAAAGAAGTTTGTCTTCAAAGATTCTGCAAACTCTCAAGATACATTTATGAAACCCTGCAAGCTATCAGAATTCTTTCACTTGCAGGAAATTCCAGCATGAGCTCCAGCTCCCTTAAACAGTTCATGTTTAGCTGAATTATTCTTAAAGAGACAAAACTCCCTGGTATTCTGTTTCGTGCAGAATAAATATGCAGCCTCCTTCATTCCTCCCAGTAAATCCCCGTGTGTCTCAATATGCCTAAATCTGATTTGTGCTATTAATCCTGCAGATAGTATAAGTCAGTTCTGTGAAACTTTTTCAAACTGAATGGGTTGACAAAGGACTGTACAAGTTTTGGCTGTTTATCAGGAAAGACTGGCTTAATCCATAACTTCAGAATTTCAAAACATCCTTGAGAAGTCAAAGCTTTAAAAAAAAAAATCAACTACCAGAGTGCAGCCAAAAATCTCATCACCGAAACCCTTAAAAACAAACTGATATTTGAGAATAAGACCTAGAACACATTCCAAGTCTACATTATAACCCGAACGTTATTATGTTTCTGCTACAACTTATAAGCAGTTAAGTAAGTGCTTTGCTAGAGGAAAAATGTTTCTTGAAACTTAAAAACCTAGAGCTTGGGAAATCTACCTTTATCAATATATAATCCAAATCGAGCTTTCCAGTCAAAAAATTAAAACTAATATTTACAGCTCTTATCAGTGTCAGACACCTGATAGTGAAACATGTGCACTCACAGTCTGAGGGACAAATTATATATTATGATGAAAAAGGAGGCCTGGACAAATTTTCTTTGCTTTCAAAAATTTAGGAGCCATACAATGAACACTTGACAAAATTTTCAGACAGAAGTCCTATTTAAACATTCTTTTTAAAGTACAGGCATCACAAAGTGTGCCAGACGTCCCATTCCAGCACATCACTCACCTTGCCGCCTGCTCTCCTCACGGTTACCACAGCACTTATCTGAAGAAGCAAACATTATAATTGTGAGGGCAGGCATTTCTGCAATCAGCAAGCTCAGGTGGACAAGCCTGCAGATCATGGAAATCTCTGCCATCACGGTTACAGCACTTGTCTCTTCAGACTAACGCTACAGTCACCATGAAAAGAGTGGGAAGCAGGGTGTGTGATGCACCAGGGCTTCCAGTGCGCTCTGTGATGGATGCACTCATGTACAGCCATTTAAAAAGAACTAGCCGACCCCGCACAGAGCATCTGTGCGCTCTTTGGGGCCGGCGGTTACCTCTCCCCCCCCCCCATCACATTCTGCCCCAGTCTCCACTTCCAGGTCCAGCCACTTCTCCTCCCCACCGCCACTTCTGCCCCCCCCTTCCCACCCTCCTGGGCCTTGCCTCTGCGGCTGGGCTGGACCCGCTGCTGCCTCTGGCCTCTGTGGCCAGGCCTGCTGCTGCTGCAGCGACCAATCCTCCTGGGTGCGCCTCAGCCAATCAGGCCCGTCCGCCGCCCAGCCAATCAGCTGGGTGCTGGGACGCACATTCCAAGGCACACCCAGGAGAATTATAGATATGGATAGATATCTGAACAGGGCTTTAGTGACGAGGATTATGGGGGAAGGGTGAATGGGCTTCTCTTTAGAAGTAACTTACTTCAAACAGAAACTGAGCTGCCTGGGACAAATAAAGATTTTGTTAAATAACTCTTTCTCTGACTATCCTTGTCTAGGTGCCACAGTTAAATTTCTAGGTGCACTGGCACTGGGATTTGTCAAGCCATGTGTTAAACAGACAGGTTTACACCAGGAAGTGGACTTTTATGTCCAAATACAGTTGTGGGGGAGAGAGATAATGAGCTGGGTCTCACGATCGGTGAGACCCGGTTTGGGAAGCACAGCGGGGAGAGCAGGCTAAGCCCGCTCTCCCCACAGATGATCCGGGCAGGAGCCCTGGGTGGCCGGATTGGCCACCCACATGATTGCCGGTTCCATGATGGAGCCGGTGGGGGCTGGGGAGACCCCTGGAGCCAGGAGGTGGCTTTTTGCCTCCCCTCCGGGGATCTACTCATGAGTAACTGTGGCGTGGAGCCGCAACGCAGCTACTCATGATCTTTAAAACCAGGTTGGTTTTAGGGCAGGGGTAGTTAGGTGGGTTACCCGCCTAGGAACCACCGGGCTCGCAGCCAAGCCCGGTGGTTCACATGATCGAACAAAATCGGGCTAGCCTCCGCTAGCCCGATTTTGCCCCATCATGTGAATAGCCTCTTTGTGTCTTTAAAGACACATTTATTCACTCAAGCTTTTTTCACTAGAGCTGTGATTTTGATTTGTTTTAAGGCTTTAATTTCTGTTTTATATTTCTGTAAACCGCCCAGAGATGGAAGTTTGGGTTTGTGTACAAACAAAACCAAACAAACAAAGAATCCAGCTTGAGACATGGTGTGGGAGTGGCTGACGCCTGTATTATTTTTGCAGCCCAAATCCACCCCCTATTTGCCCCTGAAGCAGCTATTTGTTGCAGCTTTCATACAAAGAGGGAAAGCAGTGGTTTTACAAGGCAAATCTACAGCCCAAATAAAAGTGTCTAGATCGGGGTTTCTTAACCTTGGGCCCCCAGATGTTGTTGGACTACAACTCCCAGAATTGTAGAGTTGCCTTTGTGGCTGGGGATTCTGGGAGTTGTAGTCCAACAACATCTGGTGGCCCAAGGTTAAGAAACCCTGGTCTAGATGAATATCCAGTATAGAAAGCAATGGAAAATAGTAGAATCACAAACTACCCACCCTCTCCACAGGCTGTGAACTGCAGACTAGGAGGGAGTGTGAAGTTGATGAGGTTGTACAGACTTCTGAATATCATCGGGGGTTTTATGATGAAAATCTCCTGACATACAATGCTTTATGTATCAAATAACAATTAACAGGCCTTATACCTGTTTGTTTGTTTTATTTGTTTGTTTTGTTTGTTTGTTGTTTGTTTTATTTGTTTGTTTGTTAATTAATTAATTACACTTCAATACCACCCCATCCAAAGGTTCTGGGCAGTGCACAACAGGTAAAATACTACAACAAACAACATTTAAAACAAATAGGTTAAAACTATATAAAAACAAATCTAAAACTGTTCAGAGCCATTTAAAATCAATTAAAAATACATAAAAACAATGTAAAAACCTTGGAAGGCCAGGCCAAACAAGTAAGTCTTTATTGCTCTCTTGAAGGCCAACAATGCGCCCAAACTATGGATATCTGCCTGGAGAGCATTCCATAGGACAGGAGCAGCTACAGAGAAGGCCCAGCTCCAAATCACCACCACATGTGCCGGTAGCAACTGGAGATTGGCCTCTCCAAATGACTTCAATGTGCAATAGGGATCATACAGAAAAAGACGCTCTCTAAGGTAACCCGGACCTAAGCCATTTAGGGCTTTAAAGGTAATGACCATGTAGTGGATAGCAGTTTTAAGCCCAGCCTTTGTCTCAAGGCAAGCCCACGTGGGGAAAAGAAAAATGCTGATTCATTCCTCCATGTTTGCTCAACAAAGGCTATTCCTTAGCTGCCACCACACCCAATTTGAACAGAGTTTATTCCCTCCCTGGTATGGGCAAAATTCCAGGGAAACTCTCCTTTGTTTACCAATGGAAAAATACAGAAAACTTTCCACGTGCAGTCTACCTGTGAGGAGCAAACTTGGTAAGTTCCTGAACAATTAACACTGAGGCAGGTTTGCACCAGAGTAAAAACCCCTTTTCCTGAGTTAAAAATCTACCCAGAGGCAGGTGAAATATAAAGGGGGGGGGGAGAGAGAGAAAAACTTTATTCAAAATATTACAGACTGCTTCAGTCTGAGGCTCTCTCAGTTTTAAGTTACAGGTAAAAAGAAATACTCAGTACTTTACAAGATTACTTCCAAAGAACACCCCAGATAGTATTTGGAGTGGCACGCTTTAAAAATCATGGTTACTCAATTGCAAAGATAATTCAAAAAGCACCCCCAGTTGCAAGAAACCTTTAAAAGTACCGTTACAGGGTACAGATGCTTCTAAAGGCGGTTGGCTAGAAAGGGCTCAAGCTAGTGTTTCATAGAAGGTTACATTACAAAATAAAACACAATAGACCAGGTGTAAGATTTTGCAAAACAAAAAAGGAAAGTGAATCATCTAATACAGGCTAGCTATCACAGTATTCCCTTTCTGAATCCAAAAGCCCTTGGCTTCTTTTCTCCATGAACTCACCCCAAACTCCAGGAGAGAATTTAAGCTTCCTGCAATCCTATCTCTACAGGATCTGCAGATGTCCTTCCATGAGAGAAGTCTCCAGGCTGGCTGTTGGCCATGAGGCAGCAAGACTTCATTGCTGGTGCTAACGAAGCCTTTTCCCCATCTTCTCTCATTGCCCTCCTGGCTCCTTCTGAGAACAAAGACCCCCTTTACTTCTTGCCACCAGACCCTCTAGGTCCCGGTCACCGTGTGCTGAGTAGCTGGTCCCTAGAGGTCACTGCTTGACAGACAGGACAGGATTCACTTCCGATTCATTCTTTAGGGTAGGGCTGATCACCACAAACCAGCACTTTGTATTTTGCCCAGAAACATATTGGCAGCCAATGCAACTGTTTGAGAACAGGCATAATATGGTCTCTCTGGTTTACCCCAGAGACCAGTCTGGCTGCTGCATTTTGAACTAACTGAAGTTCCCAAACTACATACAAAGGCAGCCCCACATAGAGCGCATTGCAATAGTCAAGCCTGGAGGTTACCAGCTGATGCACTACTGTTTTGAGATCATTTTCATCAAGGAATGGACACAGCTGGCAAATCAGCCGAAGCTGATGGAAAGCGGTCCTGGCCCTAGCCTCCACCTGGGATACCAGGGTAAGACCTGGATCCTAGAGCACTCCCAAGCTGCAAACCTGTTCCTTTTGGCGGAGTGTAAACCCATGCAGGACAGGGAGTTCTAAGTCATGCCTCAAATTCCAATCCCCCACAAGTTTGGATCCAGCTTGAATTTGTTGTCCCTCATCCAGCCCATTACTGCTTGTAGGTGGGCATTTAGGGAATGAATGCCATTTCCTGATGATAATGATAAGGAGAAATAGATTTGTGTGTCATCAGTGTACTGGTAACACCCTGTACCAAATCTCCTTATTACCTCATCCAGAGGTTTCATGCAGATGTTAAAAAGCATTGGTGACAGACAATACAGACATTTTATTCCAAAACAAGTAACTCAGAGAACAGATAGATCACATTTTAATGCTGGTATTGTAATGTTGGTGATTTTTACTCATATACTTTTTTTTATCAACCCTTTTCAGACATTCAAAAACTGTGAATAATCAAAGTGTGCAGAGAAGAGAAGAGAGTGTGCACCATCTCATTTTCCCTCTCCACAAGTTAATAAAGAACTACTAAAGTGTAAGAGCAGTTCAGCACTGTAACAAGCCACCTACAGTGGTATACTTTGTACTTTTGAGGTTTTCAGGTAAATGATGGAGAGGTATCAAGAAAGGATACTTTAAGATACAGGATATTCTGCAAGACTCTGAACAAGATGTTCCCTTAGGTTCCTTCAAAGGCGTCAGTTCATGTAGGTGATCTTCTCACAAACTCTAGTCTTAAAGGAGTGGTACTGTATATATTTAAAGGGTGTGACAGAGTCCAGCATTACACTTCAGTCTCCTCAGTGCCAGAAAGCCTCCTTGTATTCTAAAAATGATAAACTTGAGGTGATGGTATAGAGAACGCCCTGGATAAATGCTCATTGATTCCATGGCCTCAGCAAAGGTGAATCACCAGTGCCAGGGTAATTGCTACTCCTGGATCTCATTTTTCATTCAGTGTTCTTTGAGCAAACTGAAGGGAACCACTTTTGCCTGCTGGTACAACCTTAGCACTTTATTCTTGTTAATTTTGGCACTCCTGCACCAATCCTTCCCCTCTACCAAACATACAACACAGAAGGTATTTTAAGGAGACCCATAGAGCCATCCTGGCTATGCCAAACAAGCTGTCATTCAGTTTGTAGACAGACTGAAATGCCAAAATTTCTGAACTGAAAGATATTTCCCCCCTCAAATGCTACCTGAACAATATGTTGGCCTTTAAGAAACTGACCTTTAATGTTAAAGTTTTAATACCCTTTGATCTTAAGTTCAGAATAGTTCTGTTTGATCTCTACAAGAGTTCCGTGGAACTGGAAAGCTTGCTACAAACAAAGCTGCTCCAAAAAGGAATCAACCACTTGTAATCTATTCATGTATACTATATCTAAATGCATTTATGATCACCAAGCAATTATTATACTTCAGGGGCCATTCATAAAGCATTCATCCATCCAGTCAGGGAAAGGAAAGAGTAGCAAAGTTCTGACACAGAGAAGAGATTTAATATTTGTTAAAATGAAGCAAATGTGTGACAAGGGAAGAACAGAGTTTTTAAAAAGTCTTACAAAGTGTTCCATAATCAATGGATGGTCCCCAAAACACAAAAAACCAAATCCATTTCACTAAACAATTATGGATACTTCACCTAATTGAAACTAATTCACACCATTTGTTCATTTCCAGAATAAGCTCACAACCATGAGTTAGCAATTTCAGAAACAATACTGCAAACTGACTTGATAATAAAATAGAACCTTTCCCCCTCCTAACATGACAAAACTAAGGAAGTCAATTGTGCTCTTTGGACTGTATATTTCCACTGCAATTTTATAAGAGTGGTTCTTATAACAGGTTAGATACTAAGAGCATTCCTTGAGCAGAGTTCCTTCTATCCACGGAAGGAAGATTATGCTCATATGAGCACCCTTTCCATGAGTGCAACTCTCCTTCTATGAATGAAAGGAGCTCCCTTCATGAAATGGTAAAATACGATCTGACCCAAACTAACATGAACTTTCATTTCAGTTGCTCAGTTTTTAAGATGTGACAAACAACTGCATATGTAAGTAAGATTTTGTCCCATAATTATTTTGCCACAAAATACATAAAGGTTTAAATACAATATATTCTGCTAGGTCTACTATTTTCCACCATTTCAAAAATCAATTCTTTTGAGGCACTAGTGTAAACTGATGTACTCTGTGTACAAGTTTTGAAAAGTAAATTTGCCCGAGGCCTGGCAGCTATTATACATCAAGCAGGACTTGTTCCAGTAATGCCCTGTTAGCCTGAGGGACCAGAAAAAACATTTAAGGTACTAGATTACGCTACAGTAAAGAGACAACACTGTGCAGCAAAAATAATAAATTAATATGAGGCCAGACAGAATATTTAGGTTAACTTTTTAAAAACAAAACCCCACATAAATCAAACTGCACTTTGGCCACTTTCAGAGAGTGAAAGATTGATCTACCACCAAGATGAATTTTAAAGTGCCTTTAATGCACTGGACTACAGCATCAAAAAGGCAGCTAGCCAGTACTACCTGTTCCTTGGTCCCCTGCTTAGTATGTATATGTAAGTGATACTTCAGCTGCCATCAACAAATGGGAGTGCTCTACTTGAGACGATTTTGATGAAAAACTGAGCCAGTTGATTTTAGAGCATAGTTTGCTCTGAGAGAGCTGTGAGAATCTCAGTGGTTCTTCAAAAGTCCAAGTGCATTTCCCAGTAAGTAAAAACTGTTTGAGCCTCCTGAATCCAGTATGACACTCCTTAACTAACAATGTCCATTCTCCCAAAATGTCACTATGGAGAACCAGATCCTAAATATTAAGGGCTGAGAATTTTAACACTCAATATCTCTAAAACTCTTAATGATCATACAATATCATTTTTGATACATTTTTTGAAGTTTGATATAGGAATAGTTCCATATATGCTTAGCAAATGAAAGCTTAGTACTTTCATTTATTTGTATGAATGTTGAGCCTCTAAGGGTGGGGTGGGAAAGAGAATGTTGTTTATAGAATGTTGGAAGAACATAATGTCCAAAGAACTGTACATGCATAATGATCTGTACATACATACACTGTACACAGATTGTACTTGCGTTGAACATGATGTTTGAATAGGGCGAAAGATAGGCTGAGTGGTAAAATGCTTAGGATTATTTTTTTATCTGGACAAGACAAATCATAAAAATCTTTAGGACTGATCTGCAGTTTACAGCCATAACATGAAAGGTGTGTGAAACAGCCCTTCGCTGGTAATGGCTCCAGTCAGATTTTTCTGTACACATGTGAACTTATTTGAACCTAGCCCTTTGAATCTGTGAGTTATATAATACATCCTATCTCTGTGCTACATTGAATTAGTGGCATTGGGTTCAGTAATTCATAACCTTTGAGTCTCAGCTCCTACTCATTACACTTTCGAGTCCAAGATTATTGCCCAAGCCCATAGGAAAAAAAAAATTCCCTTCTCTGTATTACAACACAAGCTATACCTGTTAACTCCTGCTACCCAAGCAAGACGCACCTATTGAATGCTATGTCTCTCATATTTATCAGGGGGAAGCAACTGTTCTGATTCATCCACACACAGCACCCCTCCCAGTGACTGTTGCTGCTGTACCCTTGTAATAATTTTTGGATTGAGAGCCCTTTTGAGACAGGGAACCACCTTTTCACTCTTTGCTATGTAAACTGCTTTAGAAATATTTTTCTTGAAAAAATATGTAATATATGTGAAATATATAAATATATGTAAAAACATATAAATATTCTAAATAATAATAATAATAATAAAGATGCCTTCTTTATACTAAAATGTAGAAACCCCTTTTATCCAAAAGAGACCTCAAAGCAGAGTATAGAAAAGCAATAAAAATACAATAAAAATCAATAAAATACACAGATATTAAACAATACCACAAAAATACCAAAGCAGCAGAACAAACAGCAAAGCCAGCAGCCGCACTAAAATAAATAGTCAGGGAGTAACTAACAAATACTGGATGCCCATCAAAATAAGATAGTCTTCACTAAAAATCTGAAGGTTAATAAGGAAGGAGGCAGTTGAGCCTCCTAGGGAAAGAGCTGTATAGTCTGGACCACAATTGAGAAGGGCCTATTCTGAATACCCATCAGTCACAGTTTTGAAGGGATGTGGAACTCTTCCAAATACCTCAGTGTGTGTGGGCAAGATCATGTAAGCGCAGGCACTACTTTAAATTGTAACCAAAACAGACCTTCAGGGCAGATTCCAATGTATAGGGACATATTCTTATTGAGACATTTTCATGATATTGTAGAATTCAAGGGAAGGAGTTGCAGTATGCAAGGACAAGGCAGTGGAGTGGAATCAGGAATATGAATAGTTTAATGAAATAGATATTGAAGCTCTTCTCACGACTAGTGAGAAGAGCTTCTGGTGGGTCTGCAGGGAGAGCAGGCTTAGCCCGCTCTCCCCTAGGTGGCTGGATTGGCTGCCCACACGACTGCCAGCTCTGTCACAGAGCCAGTGGAAGCTGCAGGGATCGGGGGCTGCCTGGCCCCCAGAAGTTCCATGATGCCCCGCGCAGGCACACGGGGCATTCTGGAGAGACCTCCAAGGCAGGGAGGCTGGCTGCAGCCTTCCAGTTAAGGGTCTACTCGTGTGTCGCCACACACCGTGGCGGCACACAAGCATTAAAACAAGGTTAACGGAGAGCTCACTCTATTAACCTCGTTTAAGGGGAGGGGGAATTAGGCGGGCTAGCTGCCTTGGAACCACCAGGCTTGCCCACAAGCCCGATGGTTCCGACAATCAGTAAAAAGCAGGCTAGGTTCCCTTAGCCAGCTTCCTACTGATTGTGGGAAGAGCTTCATAATGTACCAGTGTGGAGAGAGCCAGCGTGGTGTAGTGGTTAGAGTGCTGGACTAGGACCGGGGAGACCTGAGTTCAAATCCCCATTCAGCCATGAAACTAGCTGGGTGACACTTCTCTCTCAGCCTAACCAACTTCACAGGGTTGTTGTGAAAGAGAAACTCAAGAATGTAGTACACCACTCTGGGCTCCTTGGAGGAAGAGCGGGATATAAATGTAAAAATAATAACAAAAACAACAACAACAACACCATAGGGGCCACAGAAATCACCATCAGCCAATTACAAAAAGCAGCTTTATTGGGAACAGCATATATTTTGCGATGATATCTATAATAACCAACAGTATTGATGATAAAATTCTGGCATCCCAGGTCCTTGGGAAGTACTCGATGTCTGGATAAAACAAACCAGTCAATAACACCTGTCTGACTGTGTAAACAAGAAATAATAATAATAATAATAATAATAGTAGATGACAAGGTAGCAGGGATGATACACTGGAACATCTGCAAAAAATACAAGCTACCTGTAGCCAAGAATTGGTGGGACCATAAAATTGAAAAAGTTGAAGAAAATGAAGATGTAAAAATATGATGGGACTTCTGACCACAAACAGACAAACATCTGCCACACAATACACCAGATATCACTGTAGTCGAGAAGAAAGAAAAACAAGTTAAAATAATCGACATAGCAATACCAGGGGATAGCAGAATAGAAGAAAAAGAAATAGAAAAAATCACCAAATATAAAGATCTACAAATTGAAATTGAAAGGCTGTGGCAGAAAAAGACCAAAATAATCCCAGTGGTCATTGGCGCCCTGGGTGCAGTTCCAAAAGACCTTGAAGAGCACCTCAACACCATAGGGGCCACAGAAATCACCATCAGCCAATTACAAAAAGCAGCTTTACTGGGAACAGCCTATATTCTGCGACGATATCTATAACAATTGACAATAAAATTCTGGCATCCCAGGTCCTTGGGAAGGACTCAATGTCTGGATAAAACAAACCAGTCAATAACACCTGTCTGACGGTGTAAATAAATAATAATAATACAGAGAAGGAAGTACAGACTGCTTTTTAGTGCTTTTGATGCTGGCTGTTTGTTAGCCCAGCCTCTACGCAAGGACTGGAATATAAGTAACTAAAGCCCCATTCAAAAGCTGGCCTGGATCAAGGAATGGATTGACCCCAAACAGCACAGATATCTATCATCCTGGGCTGTGATAATTTATTTATTCAATGACTTTCTACCCCACCTTTCTTTCAAGGAGCTCAAGGCAATACTATTTATCCCCACAACAACTCTGAGAGTTAAGTTAGGCTGAGAGACAGCAACAGAGCAAAAGTCATCCAGTGAGCTTTATGGCGGAACCATGGAGAATTGAATCTGGTCCTGGTCTGATGTTCTAGCCACCACACTGGCAAGTCAGAAGTTGAACATAATTATTTTGCTCATAATGATAAAGATTGTATACTACAAACGTGATCTGACATATTAGTGATTAACCTGCAACATGGGTGCCACAAATGGCATAAGCAACGGGGGATTTGGGCACTCCTGGTAAAGAATTCAAGTATTCATGGATCTGACAATGGCATATCAGGCTTGCTCTCCTGCCTGGGAGGCTATTCACACGCACGTGCAAAACCGGGCTAAGGAAGCCCAGTTTCGTACGGGTGTGTGAACGGCTGGGATCAGACTGATCCTGGTGGCACCACAGCAGCAAACCCACCTATGAAGCCTCCATTTAAAATGAGCGAGCGCTCTCTGAACCCCGTTTTTTGGCTCGTCCATCAGCCATGGCTGCTTGCAGGGGAAAGGGGTTCCCCATAATCGTCTGTCAGCTGCATCTGTTAGCCACTGCGGCTTGCAGGGGAGGGGGGAATTGTGCGGTGCATTATTGGAGCTCTGGGGGGGTGGAGCAACACGCCCCCATCCTTTAGAGCTGCTGGCAACAGCTGGTGCTCCTCTGGGCAGGCAATCCGCGCACCCAAGAACAGCAAACTGCTTGTGTGGGTAGGTGACTTAACCTGCTAACTTGGCAAAGAGGCACCTTTTAAACATGGTAATTCTCTTTATTTAGCAGGGGGAGAGTAACAGGCCCTATCCACCCCCAGCACAGCCTCCCTCCAATGACTATCTTATGTTTCTTTTTAGATTGTGAGCCCTCTGGGGACAGGGATCCATCTTATTTATGTATTTATTATTTCTCTGTGTAAAGCGCTTTGGAAACCTTTGTTGAAAAGCGGTATATAAATATTTGTTGTTGTTGTAGTAGTAGTATGTTTATTGCAGTCACAGACCAAACAATAACCATTAATAGCATTAATAAGAAAATTCAAGAATTTCAAAAGTTTACAAAATCACAAACTGTTCGAATTACTAATACAGTCTTTATGGAGCTTCGACGCCACAAAACAGAACTTTGCCACATTATCTGAAATTACAGATTTAAAATTGGCCAGCATAATTTCCAAATAAAATTGGTCTGTGTGGCCAGGATAAATGGCTAAAATAGGAGAAATAAATTTGGGGTGAGTGTCCTTCTAAAACTGGCAATAAAGAATAACATGGGTGATAGACTCATGATAGGGTGATAGCTGTTGTTATTGGAGCTCCAGGAGGCGGGGCAACGCATCCTGGCACCCCAACCCTCAGAGCTGTGGGCAGCTGGTGCTCATCTGGGCGGGCAATCCACCCACCCAAGAACAGCAAACTGCTTGTGTGGGTAGCTAAACACTTTCGGGCTTCCTCCCAGCAACCCCTGTAGGCCTTTCTCACTGCTCATGAGAAAGCGCTCCTTTTCTCCATCACAGAACTATTGTCGACTTCCCAGTACAGCAGACTAGCAGCAAATACACCAAGGCACTGTAGTCTCCATGTGTACTGTAGACACATTGAGTGGCAGTAGCTCATACTATAGCTAGCACTTAATGAAGCTATTCTGACGATCAGCAGAAAGCGGGCTAAGGGAGACTAGCTTGCTTCCTGGTGATTGTTGGAACCACTGGGCTCGCAAGTGAGCTTGTTGGTTCCAAGGTGGCTAGCCCACCTAATTCCCCACCCCCTTAAACGAGGTTAACAGAGTGAGCGCGCCATTAACCTTGTTTTTCTGCTCGTGTGCCCCCGCAGCACACGGTGACACAGGAGTAGACCCCCAACCGGGAGGCTACAAGCAGCCTTCCCAGCTCAGAGGTCCCCAGAGAATGCCCCGTGCGCTTGAGCGGGGCATCCTGGGACTTCTGTGGGCTGAGTGGCCCTCGGTCCCCACAGCTCCCACCGGCTCCGTGATGAAACCGGTAGTTGTGTGGGCGGCTGATCTGGCCGCCCAGGGCTCCACAGGCAATCGTCTTCTAAGCCCGCTCTTGGCCAAACCACCTCGAGGCGTTTCACACTAATCGTGTGAAGCACCTCAATCAGGTCATTCACACAATCAAAAGCAGTATTCTACCTGGGTTTGGGAGCTGTGTATGTTCCCAACTTTTGGTTGTGTGGAAGCAAGGTTAGAGGAAAACCTGGGTAGAAGTAATTGTGTGGAAGCAAGGTTGGTGGAGAACTTAAGAAGCTTTTCCTCCTACCTTGCTTCCACACAATCACTTCTACCCAGGTTTTCCTCCTACCTTGCTTCCACACAACCAAGAATTGGGAGCACACACAGCTTCCAAACCCAGGTAGAAGACAGTGAAGCTGTTCTCACAACCAGCCTAACCCTGCCTGGGCTGTCCCAGGTAGGGTGAGGCTGGTCATGAGAAGCAGTGGGATCCTCACGGATGCCTCCACTTCCTGCCCGCCTGTTAGCCGGCTGTTAACCTGGCTATTAGCTGAGATTAAGGATGCTTTCGCACCCTTAACCCGGCTACCGGGAATTGTGTGATTCCTCAGGCCATGTGCAGCTCGAGGAGTCACAGAGCACCCGTCTGAGGGGGGAATTCCCAATGCACTATGCACGCTCAATCCCTCCGTCCTGCTCAACAACAAGAAGTTCCAGCCCTGAATCCCTCCCCCCTGCTCCATGCTTCATGGCGCTACAGGGAGCAGGGCTGCTCATGTGGGCATGCCAAAGAGGACCTGCTTGGTCGTCTGGGGGGAAGTTAAGGTGAAGGCAGCCTTCCCCGCCCCATGCCCTCCCCGCCCGCCCAGGGCAATCACGTGAATAGCCTCAGTTTTTGATTTTGTGATGACCTTTACATGTGGCACATTTGCAAAAGGATTGTTTAACTGATCTGGGTAACCACTGAAACTGATTTAGGTGATCCACTGAACTGAAAGGGTGATCCACAATATCATGCTGAAGAGCACTAACTCTTTTTCAGATTTCACTGTTAGACTAAGGTATTAACAACAACAAAAAGGAGATATGTATATATATTGACAAACAAAAATCAGCTTTTGATTCTGAGCTAATAAGCAGCTCTAAAGAAGTCTTCTGGTTCAATTTGTCAGCCAGACTTAACACAGAGCCAGGAAAGATAATATCCCAGCTTTGTCAGAGATTTCAAGCATCTGCGCTTTGCGTCCCTCCATTGCCTGTGCTATGAGAGAGTCAAAATAATTCTACTTCCAATTCAAATCAGATTTGTTCATTACGTCTGAACTGAGTGATCCTGGGTAATGCTGATCACATTTCCAAGACAAACCCAAGTTTATCAAGTTTAGTTCCAATCTGAGCCCAAGCGTACTTTTCAATTGCTCTTCTGTCTTGTTAAGAAAACTAAACAAACCAGAGAGAAGGGACAGGACAAAAAATTCACACAGAATTAAATTCCTCAACTCAAGTAAATGCAAGTTTCTACACAATGACCATTTGTTTCCAGAGGTTAGCCTGGAAAAAGAAGAAATGTTCTTCCTGGATGTTCTGTTCCTTCCATGATCAGTCAGTGCCAGAATTAGTCTTTTCACATTAAAATATGATTATTCTTCTTTTGTAACGAACAGTAACCAGATTTCTGGCACTGTGCATAACAAAACCAAACCAAGAAAGGCTTCCCCACCAGGGCCAGCTTCAAGATTCTATGGGTTCCTTTACCTCCCAGAGCAAGAGTGTCTCTTGAAGAGACTGCCCCTTTCCATAGCAAGGGGATATCATTCACATCCTTACATATGATCCGTAATTCACTCTTCTCTACTGGTATTCTGAGCATTTGGAAGAGAAGTGGAGAAGGCAGATTACATGATCATGTGGTTCCGCTTGATGGGCCCTTCAAACGTCCATGTGCCCTGGCACTGCCCATTCTTGCCACTAGCCACATTCTACAAGCACAGTTCCTGACTACAGACATCTTTGTATTCAAAAACAAAATGTGTGAACTTCTCCTATGGCAAGCAATATTAATTTTGCTCAGAGTAGAATATCTCAGATTTGAATCATGATGTGAAAATTCAACACTCTGAGGGAAACAATGTGCTGAGCTATAGCAGTGGATAAATAAGTTTCAAGAAATTCTAGTTTTATGCCACCACCAAAGAATTGTGATCTGATGGCCTTTAAAAAAAAAAAGTACGGAATATAAAATCTGTTTGAATAGAATGATGATTTTCCTTGACTAGAAAATGGGTTAAAGGTAGGAATGTGCATGGAACCAGTTCAGAGCTCCTTTTCTGGAGTGACAAACCGGTTCCATCGACCAGCGTTCAAAACAGTTCGGAGGGTGGGGGAGGGTTGTTTTAAATGACAGGGAAGGAGCTGCCTACCTGCCAGACCCCACCCCATCTCTTTCTCCCCCACCAGTGCTCTCCCAAAAAGCATGGGTGCAGGGCTGCAGCATTCCTCCTTGCAGCCCTGTTCAACATCACTACGCAAATGGCCGATGCACATGCTTACAGGTTGACCCACCTATAGGAGAGGGTTCTGCTTGTGGTCCCCCTCTGTAATGCACATGCATGTTGGCCATTTGCATGGCAATGCTGAACAGGGCTGCAAGGAGGAACGCTGCAGCCCCGCACCCACGCTTATTGGGAGAACACCAGCAGGAGAAAAGCTGCAGGGCAGGGATGGGCAGGTAGGAGACACCCTCCCTGCCCTTTAAGGTCACCCCCCCTCCTAGGAGTGCACAGAACTGATTCTGTGCATATCCCTAGTTAAAGGCACGGAAAGGGATCGAAATAACACTGATAAAGCTGTTTTTGTTGGGTTCATGGGGCAGCATAGGAAAAAGTGGCTCTATCTGTGAGCTGTCTTGGACCCAGATTACAAGTAACAGTGAAATCTGTTTAAGACTCATTTTAAGAGCACACTGCCTTCCCCATTGCCACAGATGAACTTGAGATTCACCTAAGGACCCTCTATCCAAGGATGATACATCAGAAACTGTTATCTTTGTTATCTCTGCACTAGTTCAAGGCAAACAATATAATCTTCATGATCACAGCTATTAACATTAAATGACACAATCATCTGTTAAATTGCTCCTTATTTCTTGAGCCATATTTCTTGTAAACCTTAGACCACTCTGCTCAATTTTTTTAAGCATTTAAACAGCTATGTTTTAACATAACCTTCAAGCTAATATAAGCTGCAAAATAATCCTGATAATACCTATAGGCTTAAATGGGCTTTATTTCTCCACCAAAAAGATGTTGGCTCCAACCCAGAAAGTCTTTTATGTAAAGGCAGGCTGTACATGCTGCTGCATGAAGATTTCCCCACCAAATACTAGCATTGTCATCCTAAACATGGAAAATAAATACCTGAGCCAGACTTAATCAACCAAACTCATGACTGGTGTAATCATAGCATGTTTTGCAGGGAGCGAACTTCCTTCGAGTTGGGTGGTGTCATCAGAAGGGGACAGCTTTGCTTGATTAAAGCACTTTAATACTTTCGTTGTATTAAAGCACTTGGGAAAGCCAGATCTGACTTGGCTTTGATTATAATACAGGTACTACGTAGGCAACCCTAATCCAATAAACCACCCCACATACACAACCTCCAGCAGCAGGAGAGGAGCCTTTTTCTTACATGCAGGAGCTTTCAGTGCTAGGCCTCTTGCAGAGATAGATATGCATTCAGAAGTTTGTTGTGGTGCACAAATAGTCCTGACTGGATTGGGGCAATAGGGTTGTTATAGCTCAGTGGCAGAGCACATGCTTTGGATGTAGAAGATCCCAAATTCAATTTGTAGTGTCTCTGCTTTGAAAATTACTGAAGGTAGTAGTCCTGAAAAAATACATCTGCCTGAAAATCCAAATCTGTCAGTCAAAGCAGACAATGCAGGCTTAAACAGACCAATAGCCTGGCTTTTTATATCCTGCCTACCGGCAGCTTACAGGTTGACCCACCTATAGGAGAGGATTCTGTCTGTGGTTCCCCTCTGTAACGTACAGCTACAATAATAGTATAGATAACTGTTGTACTGCTCCTTGACAATAAGGTCTCATCCAGGGTGCAACTTTCCACTCTCCCTGATGAGAGCCTGATACGATTTAAAATTTTCAGAAAATTCTTTCTCCCTTTTGTACTCCTGTGCATTATATACTATTATTTTGCCTAAAAGTACTCTATTAGGCCTTGAACTTTTTTTTTTTTTTTTGCTTTACAAGCAAACCACACAATTTGCCAGCCAGACAATGGGCACTTGACAAAATTACCGGACTTAGCTACTGACATGGTGGATGGGGAGGGTAAATGGGCTCCTCTTTATCACCTTTACAAGTAATGTACTTAAAACAAAACTAGGGCTGCGATAAATAAAAGAATTTATCAAATAACTCTGCTTATCAATGTATCAAATAACTCTGAATATCCTAGTTTAGACACCACAGTTAAATGTTTAGGTGCTGTGGCCCCCAGTGCCTGGAATTTGTCAAGTTCTGCTCTAATATGGCCCTATCCACCCCCAGCACAGTACCTCCAGTGACTGTTGCTGGTGTCTAGCTTATGTTTCTTTTAGATTGTGAGCCCTTTGGGGACAGGGATTCATCTTATTTATTTGTTATTTCTCTGTGTAAACCACCCTGAGCCATTTTTGGAAGGGTGGTATAGAAATTGAATGAATCAATGAATCAATGAATCAATCAATCCTGTGTGCATAAGCTCAGGTGCTAGAGTTACAGCTTGGGGACACAAAGTTTAGACACCTGCTAATGTTGGGACCCAACCCTAGCCCCAACAATGCTGTTGCACTTGATGACATATGTTTATGCAACTCAGTTGGAGAGAAGGAAGAGTCTGTGGTGCTTTCCTGTCCACTGGAGCCATGGCGTGTATGTAAAGTTTTCCTCCTCCATATGTAATAATGGATCTGGAAGTTGTCTGGCAAGTAGACTGCAGCTGGCAAGCTCCATCCTACTCCTCTGCCACAAAGTTAGCTGCTCTAGACTAGAGAAAATCTATGATCTTGGTGGACATAAAATTGTTGACAAGATCCGAAAAGTTAAAATTTTAAAGCAGGTGGTTATAAAATTAATATAAGCAAAATATATTATATGTTAAACTGCTCATTGTGTAACACTTTCAGATTTCCATATTTAGACGCATGTGAGGCCTGAGAGAGGTCTTTTAACGATCTAAAAACAGAGTTAAATATATTGTAGGTGTATGCTTATTCTGCTTTACAAGTTACAAAATTTCTACTAACTAGAAGCAAAACAGCCATATTTCACCAGTACTGTGGAATGCAAGGGCTCTGCATTTCACAGCTTTGTGATAAATATGTTGGGGAGAAAGACAGAAAAATAAATTCATTGCATAAAACTGCAGAAAGTGCAGTTAACTGCACTTGTAAAGTAAACATTTAACTGCTGTGCACTACACATGGTCTCTTGAAAGATACACAGTGACTTTATAAAGTTGATTTGTTTGCCCTTTAGCTAAATATTCAAGGAAGGTTAGGAATGCTACTTTTTCTCTAAGAGTGCAGTTAAACCTTAAGGTGTTCAGCTGATCCCTAAGGAATAATGCAATGTATCTCATTTCTGCAACAACATGAGAACACAGTGTTTGTTTAGAGCAATTACTGTTATCCCTATAATGTTCTTTGATAAGCTGGTTCAGAAATGTAGTCTCTTTGACCTCAGTCCTGAAATATTTCAAGTTTCATGTCCTGGTTAAGAGAGTTAAGAAGGAACCATAGATAACCTTAGCTATGGTTAATAATAGTGCTGAGTCACCATCAAGGGGTAAGAGGGGGTTCTGAGAGGAAAAGGGAAGGGAAGAAGAACTGTGGGATAGAACATGTAAACTCAACAGTCCACTCCAACTCCAACTGAGATCAAAAGGTCAAGCACATTACACCTGAACTGGTCCAAACTACATTTTAAACATATAGAAATTCAAAGATGCTTGCTAACAATGATACTAAATATTTGCTTCCTCTCACACCAGAGTAATATCACCGCAGTGCTAATGAGGATTGTATGATGTGCAGCTCCAATCTAAGCACTTATGTAATGCACTTGCTATATTCTGACATTTACTATTAAAAACAAAACAAAACACCACTTTCCTTGGAAATGAATTCAGGAAATGCCAATAAAGCTGCAAGAGGAGAGAGATCAGACCTGTAGCATGTAGGTGTCACTGGAAAAAGCAAGCCATAAATGCCTCACTCTGTAAAACATAAAACAATAACGGAGGCAAGGTCTGCGGTTGCCCATGACTCACTGGAATTTTTCAGGTGCCCCTTCAGTTTGAAAGCACAGTCTGTCCATAAAGATACAGACACTTTTGTGCATGGCAGCTTAGATGCTAAGCTCACTACAGATGAATGTAGTCAGTTTAGCACCTCATCTGACATAATGTTGACTGCTTTCAAGACTGATCTCTTAAAATCAGTAAAAGCATACTTCATAAAATAAACTTTTTATATAGTTAGAATTGCATGAAACTATATGAAGGTTGTCCATACAGCCACGCTGCTTGGGAGGGCTGCTGGGAAGGCTTCCCCTAGATGAGCGGCGGCCATCTCAGGCTCTGCCACACTGCATGACCACACAAGCGGCACCACAGTGGAGTCCCGAGCTGGGATCAAGAGGAAGTCCTCCCGCATCCCAGTGTGCCCCGCGCAAGCAGTGGAGAGGCTTACAATGGCAAGGTCTTCACCCACAACAATCAGACATAATAAACAGTAAACACACAATTAAAACAGAGAATAAAAACAGCCAAAAAATAAAGGGCCAACAGCAGTGTTCCCTCTAAGGTGTGTGCATCTACGCATGCATACAGGTTTTTAAAAATGTCTGCTGAGTTAATTTTAGTTCAGGGTGAATCAGGATGGCCCCATTCTGAGTGGAGGTGCACGCACACTGCCTTGATACTGCCGCCCAGGACAAACATCATTCCCCCTACAGATGCGGGGGAGGGGGAATAGAGAGAACACTGGCCAACAACCATTAATCGAAGTTAAAAACAGCCTGTTAAAAGTGAAAAACTTTTACAGGTGACTGTAGCCCTTTTTTCAAATATGCAAACAACATGTAGAACGTATAGGAGATTACAGCTGTCCTCACCCCAGGTTTCTGTGCGTCTGATTCCCCTGCCCTCCTTCCAGTCTCTTAGGTTAGTGAAAGGGAAATATGTGCACTATACATATGTGCAGAGCCCATTCCTGCCTTCCACGGTAGGTATGGAGGGCAGGGGTGCAAGATCTTCACCACCACCCCACTTTAAACAACAAATGGGAAATGCATACAAATGAACTGTCATGTGATGTGGGAAATATCCCACCTGTGATCAGTTCAATGTGTGGAGGACTTTACACCATTTGCTGGAAATTCAGAGAAGAACATAGGAACATAGGGAGCTGCCATATACAGGTGAAACTCGGAAAATTAGAATATTGTGCAAAAGTCCATTGATTTCAGTAATGCAAATTAAAAGGTGAAACTGATATATGAGATAGACGCATTACATGCAAAGCGAGATAAGTCAAGCCTTAATTTGTTATAATTGTGATGATCATGGCGTACAGCTCATGAAAACCCCAAATCCACAATCCCAGAAAATTAGAATATTACATGGAACCAAGAAGACAAGGATTGTAGAATAGAACAATATTGGACCTCCAAAAAGTATACAGTGTACTGTGCTTGATTGGCCAGCAAACTCGCCTGACCTGACCCCATAGAGAATCTATGGGGCATTGCCAAGAGAAGGATGAGAGACATGAGACCAATCAATGCAGAAGAGCTGAAGGCCACTAATGAAGCATTCTGGTCTTCCATAATACTTCATCAGTGCCACAGGCTGATAGCATCCATGCCACGCCGCACTGAGGCAGTAATTGCTGCAAAAGGGGCCCAAACCAAGTACTGAATACATATGCATGCTTATACTTTTCAGAGGTCCGATATTGTTCTATTCTACAGTCCTTGTCTTCTTGGTTCCATGTAATATTCTAATTTTCTGGGATTGTGGATTTGGGGTTTTCATGAGCTGTACGCCATGATCATCACAATTATAACAAATTAAGGCTTGACTTATCTCGCTTTGCATGTAATGCGTCTGTCTCATATATCAGTTTCACCTTTTAATTTGCATTACTGAAATTAATGGACTTTTGCACGATATTCTAATTTTCCGAGTTTCACCTGTACTGAGTCAGACCATTGGTCTATCTAGCTCAGTATTGTGGAGCTATTCTGACAACCAGCAGAAAGTGGGTTAAGGGAGCCTAGCCCGCTTCCTGGTGATCGTTGGAACCACCGGGCGAGCCCGGTGGTTCCAAGGCAGCTAGCCTGCCTAATCTCCCCTCCCCTTAAATGAAGTTAACCTTGTTTTTCTGCTTGTGCGCTGCCACGGTGCATGGTGACACACAAGTAGACCCCCAACTGGGAGGTTACAAGCAGGCTCCAGGGCTCAGGGGTCCCCCCAGAATGCCCCTGCACTCACACGTGCTCTCCCCACAAACCACCTTGAAGCGCTTCATACTAATCATGTGGAGTACCTCTATTTGTTTTAACGACATGTCAGGCTCTCAAAATGGAGACACACACCCTCCCCCGGAAAAGGAAGCTACAAGGCTAATATAGTAATACTGATATTATCACACAAACAACCTCAGGAGAGATAGTTTAATCCAATCACAGAGCATAGCATCGGTGGCTAATCAGAGAACTAGTTCACAGTTTCATTGAATACAGCAACATATTAATCGTATGCAAAAGGAAGTAACTGTGTACAAAAGGAATAATGCAGATATGGTTATTACATTCTTATTGCCACCACCTGCTAACATACACAGGTCAGAACCAGCCAAACCTGTTATTCCTTCATCACATGTTTTATAATGCTTACAAGAGAGCCAATGTGGTGTAGTGGTTAGAGTGCTGGACTAGGACCTGGGAGACCCGAGTTCAAATCCCCATTCAGCCATGAAACTAGCTGGGTGACTCTGGGCCAGTCACTTCTCTCTCAGCTTAACCTACTTCACAGGGTTGTTGTGAGGACAAACTCAAGTATGTAGTACACCGCTCTGGGCTCCTTCGAGGAAGAGTGGGGTATAAATGTAATAATAATAATAATAATAATAATAATACAAGTATTCCCACAAAAACAGTCTCTAAGAGCATGTTCTCATGATGAAACAGGAGATTGGGCAGGCTGCATCAGTGGGAGGGCGGGCTGCTGTATGGTGGTCAGCAGCAGCAGCACAGCACAGGCCGGCAGTGTGGCCACCACCCAGGTCCCTGGCAGAATATACCCTCCCCACCCCCATGGTGGAGGACCAGATTTCGGACCAGAAGTCCGGTCAAAAGGGCGCCACTGCTAAGCATGCTTGCAGGTCCTACATTCCTGGGTTCTCATAACAAAAAATTGTGAGCATGCACACCACTTAGGTCTAGGATTCCCATTTTCCCACCAGCCCAGATGATTGTGAGGTGCAAAAGTAAACCTCTGAAGCTGTTTGAACATAACATTAAAACCACATTAAGTAGGTAAGTTTCAATCAGGAATGCAAGCCAATCTCATTCTCCCTCTTCCCTTGCTCCTTTCCTGCTGAACCACCAGACATCCACCTTTGTTAAATCACAGCTATGGGGCTCATGTGAAGCGAGCAACTGTGGCTTACAAGGGAAGATGTAACCAAGTCAAACTGTTCTCAGATTCACATGAGCCACAGAACTGTATTTAAACAAGCCGGGATTATGATGTCACAGCTCTGCAATAAAGCCAAGGAGGTTAGGGGAGTGGGGAAGGAGCATGCAGGCTCAGCTTACGTATCTAACTAACAAATCATGGTTTGATCATATTGGTCCCATCACTAATCAAATAGTTAAATTTAAATACTTTGGGCTACCAGAGAAAAACTGAGCTATTTATACAAAATGCAAAAGTAACACCAGGAATGTGCATGAACTGAGATCTGGCAATGGTTCGGCACTGACCTGTTTTGGACTAGGTCCGAACCAGTTTGGTGCCGCGGGGAGGGGAGCGGCAAGCAGGATCTTTAAATAAGAGGACAGCAGGTCCTTACCTGCTCTCTGCTGCCGCATACAGCTTCCTGCGGCGGCAGCGCTCATCCCAAGTACCTGCATGTGGCGCTGGCACAGACATCGTGTCTGCACATGCACAGGCGCCATTTGGTCAGCATGGTGTTGCTGACCATGCAAATGGCGCCCGCACATGTGCGAACACCATGTGTGTGCCGTGCCTCTTATTTAAAGATCCCACTTACCTCTCATTTCCTCATGGTGCCGAACCAGTGCACAAACCTTGGTCCCTAATTAACCACATCCCTAATTATTATGACTTTTTTTTTGCTTTGTTTATTAAATATAAATCAACTAAACCTGCTAAATCAGATCTCAATCAATTTAGGATACTGGAATTTTTAAAAGACTATTTTCAATAGACCTTCCTGGTTCAAAATCTTCCAGAAGATTTACATCAATGCTTACTGTATTGAGTTTTTCTGAGTGACCTTTGTTTTCTGCACTTGACTATATTAGTGACATTGTTTTACTGTGTTTTATATTTCCAACTGGATTATTACTACACCATTAGACTTTTTTGTGAATGTAATAGATTATATTAGTCATCATTTACAAGCTCAGAGTGGACTTGTTATTTTCTGAACTTCCCTAATGAGGTTTGGACAGTTGGTAATAGAGGCACGGGTTCTTACCAGACTATTCTTAACCTTGTTGCTGTGAGCAACAATGTGGAGTTTAGTATGCAAGGAGGCAAATCTGATCTACTTGCTTCATACACGGATGGGCAGTCATAAGCTATGTGAAAGTGAATCACATCTTTTCCCATCACTCCATAATTTTATCCTGGTACTTTACACTTAGCAATAGATGTGGGTGAAGTGTTTTGCTAGTCCTCCTGCTTATCTGTTTTTGTTGGTTTATATAACTGATCATTAAACATTCTGTTGTCTTAATATGGCCACAGAGGCACTGTTGGTACCTGGGTAGAACATAGAAGAGAAGAGGAAAGCAAGAGGATTCAAAAAGCTTGTCATTTCTAGCCTAAGGAGGCTTACTGTAATAATAAGAATCCCTAGTGTAGCTGTTCTCTTATTTGAACAAGTGAACTCCCACTGTTTACTCCATACACTCTTTACACTTCTTACATTGAAATAAGGGTCATAGGATAACCATAAAAATCCTTTAAAATACAATTTCGAAGCAGGAGTTATCGACTATTTGTTATGAAAACCAATATGCCTTGGTGGTTAAAGATGGAGATGCTTAGATTGGCAATTTTGTTTGGAATCTTTCCACATATTGTGCAAAATTAGTTGATTGACTGAGGTACGGAATCTGCAGTGTACTACTTCATGTGGATAAAAATACTGTTGAATGCTCCTTCAGGTAAAAAGCTGACTATGCATACTAATGAGCACATCAGATAAAGGGCTGTATTAAATATTTCTTTCCACAGTTTAGTAAATGCTGAGGGGGGAATTCCCAATGCAACTCGCACATCTTGTGTATTGCATTGAGGGAAGCCTGGAAGCTGGAACACTAAGTTCCAGCCCCAGATCCCTCTGCCCTGCTCTGTGCTTCAGAGAGCTACAAGGAGCAGGGCTATACATGTGGGCGCGTGGGAGGCGCACCCAAGATGATCTACTTGGTCATCTGGGGGGAAAGGTGAAGGCAGAAAGGTGAAGGCAGCCTTCTTCGAGGGCAAACCCGCCTAGGGAGCCCACCTCATAAACAAGGTTAAGGGAGAGAGCAGCAGTGACTCGAATGGGCATGTGACCTGCGTGCCCAGGAATTCTATCCAGATTGTTTGCATGGAAGGTAAGCTTCTGCTGCGTTTGTCACCACCCGCCCTCAAGCCCGCTCAAGGATTCATGAGAACGGGCTCAATAAATAAGATATCAGATCTGTGAGCCATCAGGTAAATTGCTTTTCTATGATTTGGGCAAGTCTTCCCATCAAAGTAATAGCTAATTCTTTGTCTTCAAAACCCACGAGCAATCTCCCAACATCTAGCCTGGATATCTGCATAGATAAAAAGTGGTGTTGTTTTTTAATTCACACCTAGCTCTGCAGTTTCCTAGTGTCAGACAGAAAAAACACAAACATTTTTTTTTTAATGTCTCTTATAAAACATGCTGGATGTGAGTTTTATCCTGGCTTCATTTAGCCCTCTCCAATGGAGGACTCTTGCACATGTGAAGGGTTCTTTTTCCAGCTAGGGTCAAAGACTACTTCAAACATGCAGCCAACTTTCAGCCTTTAGAATCCAACTTTGTAACTAAGACTATTAGCCTCCTGACCCCAGCAACATTGCAGGGGAGAATGAAAGGTAAACCGCTTTGCTTTTGAACATCTGCTTTTGCAATTTTAATTGCCTGTAAACTGTTCCTTTAATTATATTAGATTTTTACATGTTTTAATTCTGCTCTAGTCTGTGCTGGAATGGCTTAGTTCTGCTCTACTCATGCTGCCATTAGGCCATTTTGCTACTGGAAAGGCGCTGGAACATTTTGGGAGGATTGCTCCTTTTGGGGGCTAAAAAGGGAATATCCTGCTTTAACACACTGAACCCTTCCTATAGGGCTCTGGGAGAGTCAAGTTGTGATTCGATAGGCTGTCAGCCTGCCTCCATGGAGAGTAAACAGCTGATGATGGCAGCGTAAAAACCCTTTTAAGGGAGCAATTTGGGGGAGCGCAGCTGATCAGCATCAGGCCCCATGCTTCCTCCACACCAGGTGTGGGACAGCAGCGTTTTAACTAGAGAACTAATAACTGGGGAAGTACCTTAAGTGGTGCAGCAGGGAAATGCTTGACTAACAAGCAAAAGGTTGCTGGTTCGAATCTCTGCTGGTGCTATATTGGGCAGCAGCAATATAGGAAGTTGCTGAAAGGCATCAGCTCATACTGCATGGGAGGAGGCAATGGTAAACCTCTCCTGTATTCTACCAAAGACAGCCACAGGGCTCTGTGGTTGCCAGGAGTCGACACCGACTCGCCAGCACACTTTACCTTTACGTTATTAACAGAAGAAGCAGTAGGATAGGCATTTACTCCCTGGCATCTCAGTAGTTTGAATACAGCCTCCTTTGCTGACAACAAAGAGGTGAATCAGGTTTGTTGGGGGGTTTTGCCTTTGCAAAATAGATGATGATGTAGGACACAGTTGATACTTTTAAACCGATCTGTGATGTTCTTAAGTTCAAAAGATGTTACAATACAGGGGTCTGTAAGAAAGGATGTTTGCTGTTTAAATGATCTTATAGTTTCCTAACACATTTATAAAACTGTAAAAAAAACAACTGCACAAACAACACAACACACAGCATGAGCTAACCAGATTTCATAACCTTCAGAGTACAATGAGTCCCATAAGCATCCTTCTCTAATGGTTTATTTCCAGCCACAGAACTTCCCTAATGAGCAGAGGCTAGAAGACACCACCGTAAGAAAATACCCTTGTGGAATAATAACAAAAACAAAACAGTACAGTACCACTTTGTTACAAAAACAATATGAACAGAATTGAAATAGCCTTGTGCACTTACCCTATTCGTACTCACCTTATATTCTGATCTGAGCATGTGTTCATTAATTGAAAATTTGGTGAACAAATTTTATATTAGACCAAATAAAAACATGTGTTACAGTTTTAAGGCAGTTTTGGAAATAGTTTGAAAATATTCCTTGAGGCTATTCACACACATGTGCCAAACCGGGCTAAGAGAGTCCAGGCCAGCTTTGCACATGCATGTGAACCACTGGGATTGAGCTGCTGGGATTGAGCGAGCACTCCCTTAACCTCATTTATTTGCTCATGTGTCAGCTGTGGCTGCTTGCTTGGATGGGGGGATCCCAATAATGCACCACACACTTGTGTGGTGCATTACTGAAGCTCTGGGGGAGCGGGGCAGCGCATGGCAGTGCATCCCAGCACCCCGACCCTTGGAGTTACAGGGAGCAACCGCTGGTTGTCTGGGTGGGCAATCCGCCCGCCCAGGGAAGCAAGGACAATCGTCAGCAGGAAGGGTAAGCCTTCTCCCTGCAGACCGCCCCAGAGCTCTTCTCACTAATCGCGAGAAGAGTTCCCTTGCCTACATTCCCCATAAGTAACCAATACACTTTCCCCCATCCCATCTAACTTCTCACCAGGGCCAGCTCCAGGATTTTAGAGGGCCCATAGAATAGACCCCCTTCTACTATCTGGTAAGATCCCATCTCTCCTCATGCCTGGGACACCTGCTTACTCCACCTTCCTCCCTAATGGTTGGCTGGCACCTAGCAAACTGCAGTGGGTGTTTGGCCAGCTTTCTGCAGTTTAAAAGGGTGTCATCTTCATGTCAGAGTACTGGATAATGGAACCTCAGTCACAGGAAAGTCTAATAGCCATATGTGTACAGACTTAAGGTGGCAGTGTCTGACAGCCCACTGGTAGTAGTCCCCTGCCAGTGTCTTGGCCTGAGCAGCCACTCAACCTAGATTCTGGAGAGAATGAAGAAAATAGGGAGGGTGGAGCTGGGGCCCCCGTAATCTTTGAACCCATTCACTCAGTTATAGCTACACCCTGGTTCTATTTTCACAGTCACTTCTATAGACTAGAAGCACTGCTGCACAAATCAGAGATCATAGTTTAGTTACCTCTTCGCATAGTTTATACATGATCCTACCACGATCATAACTTGGTAGACTGTTTGAACACAGGATTTCATTAAAAAAAGTGGTGGCAATTAAAGAATCTTTAATAAAGGTTGAAAAACTGTTTCAAACAAGAGTTAACAGTCTTGAGTTGGATGAACAAGTTTGACTAAGGAATTTTGAACAACTCCTTGGGAGTTTAGGAGTTTAGGGAGTTTGACTAGGAGTTGGCAAGGGCCAGGTGCCTTTTCACCAAAACAAACAAAACCCCTGTTCACTCTCCCGGTTCACCATGAGTAAGCAACCTTTTGTCTATTGTAGCTTTTATTAAGTTATAAGTTCTCACAGTATTTTAAGGACTCCTATATTAACATTTTGATAATATGCAAATACATTTAAATTTAATTTGATTGCTTATTAAAAGGCAGTTGATTACTAATCTAAAACCTTTAATTGGTTGACAGCCCTAATTCTCACAAGTATATTGTTAATTCATATATTAATTCTGGACTAAAGATTTTGTAATTCTCTCTCAGTCTCCAGGATGGATTACAATAATCCTTTGGAAGCTCTTTGAATGAATGTTAAGTAACATTTTTGTAACACATATAAATAAATAGGATCCAGATTGAGTTAATTATTACTAAGTTCCATTGAAATTAAGTTGGTCTTTACTAACTTGTTTAATTGCTTTCAGTAGTGCTTAGACATGACTAACTAATCTGGAGGCTGCACATTATTTGGAATAAATTGATAGTCTTATTTCACGATGCAAAACTGTTAACCTTATTGACTTGCTGTCATAGTAAATACCAACTGATAGCTTTGTTGGCAGCCTGGAAGTCCAAGGACAATGAACTCAATGAGTGAAAGATTGTCTCACTCCAGCAGTCTCACTACAGCAGTGCACAGTCTATGTTTAGACCGTGCACCAGTCGTGCAAGTGGAAGCATTTATAAAGCTCTCAGTGCACACTTCAGAACTGTGAGTTAAACAAAAATGGAGGTAAAAACTCATGGATGCCAACAAAGAAATCAGCTTAGAAATGTAAAGTGCATCCTTTGTAAAGGTAAAGTGTGCCGTCAAGTCAATCTTGACTCCTGGCACCCAGAGAGCCCTGTAGTTTTCTTTAGTAGAATACAGGAGGGGTTTCCTATTGCCTCCTTCCGTGCAGTATGAGATGATGCCTTTCAGCATCTTCCTATATCGCTGCTGCCTAATATAGTACCAGTGGGGATTCGAACTGGCAACCTTCTGCTTGTTAGTCAAGCATTTCCCCACTGTGCCATTAGGTAGCACCTTTCCCTTTTAAACAAACAAACCTGAAACCTGATTTACAGGTACACTCCTGGGAGTTTTTCCACACCCAGCTTTTAGTTTTCCTCCTAGGTGGCACGAGCTGCGAACCTGGGGGTGAAGTGATCTGGGCTAGAACAAACCGGCTGAAGGGATGGGGGAGAGAACAAACTGGCTGAAGGGATGGGGGGTGAGAACAAACTGGTTGAAGGGATGGGGGGTGAGAACAAACTGTCTGAAGGGATGGGGACGAAATGAAGATGCAGCAGCCAGCCAGATGGGTTGCACGCACAGCTGGGGGAGAACTAGGGGAGCAGATGCTCTGTGCCGGGTCAGCTAGTTTTATTAATAACATAAATTTCGTAACTGGTAAGGGTCCATACTTGAAGATGGCAGGTAACCGTTTGACAACAAAAGCATAGCTGGAAGTGTAGTGGTCTGCTTGTTTATGCAGCTTTATGAGCCTGGGGGTGGAAATCTACCCCAAAATCCGATGAGGGCTAATCTGGGTCAACTGAAACTGAAGGCACTTAGCTGATATTTACACAGTCTTCGTGTATGGATCTGCACATCACTTCTGTTAAATTCTGAGATACGTGATGTTTCAAATGTGTTGGAATTAGTGGTTCATATGCATGTTTACTCAGAAACAACTCCCACTGGCTTACTCTCAGATAAATGTGCATAGAACTGTGGCCTCAGATTCGCGTCTAATCTTGGTAATGATCTATATATGTAATTATCTTAGACATGCCCCTTGCTAATCCCATGCATAGCAGCTCTCGTAAGAGTTCACAAGCAAGAGGAGGGGGAGAGGAAAGTGGCGGCGGCGGGGAACATAAGGCCAACAGATAGGCCAGCAAACAGGCAGGGAGAGAAAGCAGCGGCGGGCGGGGAAAGCAAAAGTGGCAGCAGAGAGGAGAAAGCGGTGGCGGGGGGGACAGAAAGCGGTGGCAACTGGTGGGGGGGATGAAAGCGGTGGCCAGAAAGAGCAGCTGGCCAAGTGGCCAGCCAGAGAAGGGGGAAAAATTGTAGGGGGGAAGAGGGAAGAGGAGGGGGGAGGGCTGAGAATGAGGGTCCAAGAACAAGGGAGGGAGGCTGAGAATGAAGGAGAACTAGAGGTGCAAATGCTCTGCACCCGGGCCGGCTAGTTTTACTTATTATATCTACTACCACGTTTGTTTCTCACTCTTCGTCCAATTATGTTAGTACTTGGGGCTTTTGAGTTTCATCCTCATTCTGATTTTCAGAAAAGTGAAGGGCAGCAGCATCCCACTCCAGGTGTGCAAAAGTTTTGGGAAGAGATAGTATGATCTGAGCTGTCCTCTGTGACAATGTTAAACCTCCAAACTGCTTTGACAACTAGCTGTGGCTAGAAATGTGCTGGAAAATGCACTACAAGCTTTTAGGCTTCACATGTCTCTCTTTGAAAACAGATCTGTGAAGTCTGAAAGTGCACACATCTTGATTCATGTTTGGAGTAAATCTGAGACACATCAAAATATTATGTCGTTGCCTAAAAAAATGCAAGTCCCGCCCCACCCATCTCCCCGCCCAGCTTTTCTCTAGAGCTGTCTTGTACAAACTTGGTGCTGTTTCCTCATCTTTATATATAACTAACTTAACCTGCACAGAGCATCTCTGCACACTAGTATTTGATTGTTCCCCTCACCCCCTGCCACAACCCCCCTCACCTAAGAGATCTCTCCATCCTCACCTGAGCCGTACTTCTCCTCCTTCTCCATCTGGTTGCTTCTACCCCCCTCACCCCTCTTGGTCATTCCCCCATCCCTTTACTCAATCACCCTCACCATCACCCTCACCCCTCTTGGTCACAGCTGCAGTGTTGCTGGTGCCTATTGGCCAAGATGCAGCCCCCTATCCCCAGCGACCTCCCCACCCTCACCTGAGCCCTGCTCCAGCTTCTCCCCACAGGAGCAGCAGCAGTTAACTGAGCCCTTTCTTGCTGCTGCTTGTTCTCCTCAGGCCACTGACAGGCCCGGGTCCATCCCCTGCCAGCCAGCCTGCCTGCCTGAGAATGGCGTTGGTAGCCCCAAACAGCAGCAGTGGCTGACTGGGCCCTTCCTTGCTGCCAATAGGCGCTGCCATGGCCACTCATTCCCCTCAGGCCACTGAAAGGCTTGGGCCTGTCCCTCACCCTTCCTTCTTTCTCTCTTCCCCTCCCTTCTTTTTCTCTCTTTCTCTCTCATCCACTTGCTCTTCCCGTCTTTCTTCCCTTTCCTCCTTCTCTCTCTCTCTCCCTTCCTGAGTTAACAGATCTTGTTCATCTGGTTTCTTCATCTAATCCACACAACAGCAGCCTCCTTCCCCTGAAGGGGCTCTTTCCTCCCTCATGACCTCTCTCTTCACAGACCCCTGCCCACTATCCTTTTATGTATATAGATGCCTCTGCTCTGCAATCAAGAACAACTTCCAACCAGTAACAGCTGCATTCCAATTTACCTTAACCATCCTCCTCCCTATCTGCATATGGAATCCCACTCCCCAATCACCACAGTGCCACAGGCTCATCCTCCCTATCTGCATATGGAATCCCCACTACCCAATCAGGTGCTTCTGCTTGTGAACTATCGTGAGAGCTGCCACGCACGGGATTAGCCACGGGTACACCTTAGAGAATTATCTATCTGCTTAATTCTCTAAGATGGACGGATGCGTGGCAAGCCCCTCCCCTGTTGCAGCCGCGACCAATGAAAAGGTGGGGGCGGAGCTGCTGCTCAGAGACGGGGCAGGCAATGGAGGAAAAAGAAAATGGCAGTGGGTCGCAAAGCAGCCTGAGGAGGCGGCCTGGCCTGGCTGCCAGGAGGAGGAGGTGGGAGGCAGCGGCAGGCCCTGGCCCATCCAGGTGAAGATACGGCAGGGGCAGGCCCTGGCCTACCCACCCGGAGGAGGTGGCAGTGGCCCGCCCTGGCCGGGTCGCCAGCCAGAAAGCGCAGGGGGCAGAGAAGTAGGGAGAAGAAGTGGGCCGGCCGGCCCACCAGCCTGAAAGTGTGGGTGGAGAAGTGGGCTGGCCACCTGGCCAGAAAGCCGGGTGGGGGTGGAGGAAAAGGCAGCGGCAGTGGGTTGGTCGGCCGGAAGCACAGATGCTCTGTACCTGGCTCAGCTAGTTTGTTTGTTTTTTAAGGTAAGTGAGGAGGTAAATCTCAAGCAGGTACCAAAAGAGAGCTTATATTAGTGCAATTAAGTTCTCTAGCACATATTAATTTTTTTTATCCAAGCAACAACTCCAAGATCTTTCACATGTTTGAATACATTGGTGGTGCCCTCCTTCTCTCCTCTCACCTCACTAAACATTTCAAACATTCTACCAACCTCACTCTCACCAACAGAAATTGATTAAATAAAGAGTAATATTCTCTATATTGGCCGCAATCCTTCATATGATAAGGTTGCTTAAACCCCGTTGACTTCAACAGCTTGTGTGCAGGATTGCAACCCTGGTACCTTTGATTCTTTGAGATAATTGACTCTAAAAATGTACACTCCTATCCCAATCACGCGCAGCTTTTAAAGAGCCTAGGAAACACCTATAAGTGCCTGTTTGTCAAACAATGAAGCTAAAGGAAACAAATATTATTCGAAACCATGATAATGTGGTCTTGCAGGGCTTTCCTGTCAACTTATTTCACTTAGGTACTTCTTGAAGAATGCACTTCAGAGAGAAAGAACAGATACTATAAGCCATTGGACTCTGAAGGAGAACCAGCATGGCTTCTGCAAAGGCAAGTCTTGCCTGACTAACTTTTTGGAGTCCTTTGAGAGTGTCAACAGCTGTGTGGATAAGAGTGATCCAGTTGGACTTCAAAAAACTTTTGACAAAGTTCCCCACCAAAGGCTCTTGAGTAAACTTAGCATACATGGGATAAGGAGACAGGTTCATGTGTTGATTGGCAACTTGTTGAAGGACAGGAAACAGAAGGTAGGAATAAATGCGACAGTTTTCACAATGGAGGGAAGTAAGAAGTGGTGTCACCCAGGATCTGGACTGGGACCAGTGCTCTTTAAATTGTTCATAAATGGCTTAGAAATTGGAGTAAGCCGTGAAGTGACCAAATTTGCAGAAGACACTAAACTATTTAGGGTAGTGAAATCCACAACAGATTGTGAGGAGCTCCAAAAGGATCTTTCCAAACTGGGTGAGTGGGTGACAAAATGGCAAATGTAGTTCAGTGTAAGCAAGTGTAAAGTGGGCAACCCCCCACCCCCACAACTTCACATACACTGATGGGTCTGAGCTGTCAGTGCCTGACCAGTAGAGAGAGCTTGGGGTTAGGGGCATATTTATGTTGGGACGTGCCCTGGGTGCCACTTGAAGGGGGGGCGCCATTTTTAAAAATTTAAAAATGGTCACCGAAAACAAAATGGCCACTGTGCATCCTAAAATGGCCTCTGTGAGGCCCTAGGCCATGCAAGGCCTCGTAGAGGCCACTTGAGCATGTGCAGTGGCCATTTTGTTTTCTTGCTCTCTTTCTCTCATTTTAACTGTCTTTCTGAAATACTAGAATATATTCCAAGCAGTGACACAGTTTACTCTGCATATCCTTTAATTATTTTCAGAGTATCTGGGAAAAGTCAAATTCTCCATTTATTATTAAAACGTATGTAATAGTGATGCTACAATGCATAGCAGAGAATTAGACAGGCACTTCTGTTTAGTTTTCCAAGTACACCTCCACATAGTGTTCGGGTATTTCATGATCCCCAGCATACTGAAATTCGTAGTTTTCCAGCATTTTTTGGTCTGGCTATGTCCACTGCTAAATAGTTTTTGAAATATTAAAAGATTAACGAGCTTGACTTGTATTTTTCAGCTGATATTATGGTAAAGTTATCTGAAAGATGGCTGTCAGATGTTTGGACAGGGGGCGCAATTTCAGTGCTTGCCCTAGGCACTATTTTCCCTAGATACGCCTCTGCTTGGGGTTGTGGTGGACAGCTTGTTGAAAGTGTCGACTCAGTGTGAAAAAGGCAAAGTCCATGCTAAGGATCATTAGGAAGAGGACTGAAAATAAAAGGGGATTGAAATGATAATATTATAAGGCCCTTATAAAAATCTATGGCGTGGCCATATTTGGCATACTGCCAAATATGGGAGTTTGGGTCACCATATCTTAAGAAGGACATTGTAGAACATTAAAAGGTGCCGAAGAGGACAACCAAGATGATCAGGGTCTGGAGCACCTTCCTCATGAGGCAATGCTCCAGAATCTGGGGCTTTTTAGTTTAGAAAAGAGGCAACTATGGGGAGACATAATAGAGGTGTATAAAATTATGCATGGGATAGAGAGAGTGGACAGAGAGAATTTTCTCTCTCTCCCACAACACTAGAACCAGGGGTCCTCCCACAAAACTGATGGCCATGAAATTTAGGAACAACAAAAGAAAGTACTTTTTTACACAGTGCATAATTAATCTATGGAATTCTCTGCCATGGAATGTGGTGATGGCTACTAGCTTGGATGGCTTTAAGAAGGGCTTAGACTAATTCATGGAGGATAGGTCTATCAGTGGCTACTAATCTGGTGACTGTAGGCCAACTCCAGCCTCACAGATAAGATGTCTCTAGATACCAGTGGCAGGCAAGTAACAGCAGGAGAGAGGGTGTGCTCTCACCTCTTGCCTGTAGGCTTCTCAGAGACATCTGGTGGGCCACTGGGGAAACAGGATGCTGGACTAAATAGGCCTTGGGCCTGTTCCAGCAGAGCTGTTCTTATGATGTCACCCAAGGAATGCAGCAGGAACTCCTGGGTACAAGGCAATGGATTATGACCCAGGATCCCAGCCTTGTGAGACATATCTGCACTCGTGCCCCAAGTTGCTGATTTATAAACTTTCATTAATGAACCAAATAGGCCCCATACAAATCACTAGAATTATATCCCCAGAATTTGGCAAATTTCCCATTGTGCAGAGGTTCAACTTGTAACTTATAACTATCTTTCATAGCACTGATTTCTTTTCTCTCTGCTCTGTGCGTGTGATGGCGGTTTTCTATCTTGAGCTATCCAAGTGTGTTTTACTAATCTCATTTCTTCTCCTGCAACAACCTCTGGCTTGCTGTACTTTGGTTTCTCCTGCTCACTGCTCTGTACACGCTGTAATCTGGACAACAGAAATTAATCTTTCAGGGAACTCTCAGTACTCTGTGGGTGTTAAGTCAGGGCACATCCAGACACAGAATTTTTGGGGAGTCCAGGACTCTGACTCTGTACAAATGCCAGGGTTAGGAGATGTGGCACTCTGCAAACAGAAGGAATCTGTTGTGCAAAGCTCAATGAAGCTCTGTCTCTCTGATTTAGCTGGGGTTGGCCCCAAGTTTTCTTTTTAAAAACTTTTAGTTTAATAATAAACTGTTACAACCAGCAATGTAGAAATCTACTGTCTGAATTCTCTCTAAATGTTGAGTAGGAAGCAAAGTATTTATGACATCCTTTACTTTAAGAAAGTTTTA
The DNA here is from genome assembly GCF_027244095.1 of Hemicordylus capensis. NCBI lineage: Eukaryota > Metazoa > Chordata > Lepidosauria > Squamata > Cordylidae > Hemicordylus > Hemicordylus capensis. The sequence goes on along the minus strand of NC_069659.1, from coordinate 242,259,173 downwards.
CATCTACACAGGACATTCTCTCATTTTCAGTTCAACCCTTTAGCACCAAACCAGACACCTGGGAGAAGGTGATGACAATGTAATGGTTCCACGCTGACATGACACTTCTTACCCAGAAGCAGCAGAGGCATCACTGGCCTCAGGGATGACTCCAAGGGCTGGGGGGTAGCGAGCATTCCCCCAAATATCTCCTGCTCCCCCATCCACCAGACTAGAACTTTACAGCAAAGTGTCGGATAATACAGTCAGTATGGTTCTATAGCTTAAATTAATTTTGAAAGGCCTCCATTGTTTAAAGAAACCAATCCACTCACTGCTATACTACAGAACAAGCAGCAGAAACTAGTGCAGCCAAGGAGGTGGGAGACTCTTTCAACCTCCCAGGAGCCAGGTCAGCTCTTAGTTCCGTTCCTGGCAGGAACTGAGATGAGAGAGATCATGTGTGCAGGTGAGTGCAGGGTCATTCCAAAAAGACAGTGAGGCTGTGCACACGAGCAGGCTTGGGCAGCACTGGCAATTTACCCCAGGCTTTAAACTGGGTTAAAGGCTGTGAGCAAGCCCTTTACCCCAGGATTGAGGTCATGAATTCAAGGTTGCCTAGAGTGCCTGACTCCCAGAGGAATCCCTGGAGGCCGGAAAAATGAGTCTTGGTCTCCAGAGATCCACACTGCACGGAGCAGCAACAGATCATGTGGGCGCACAATGGCGTGCCGAAGTGGACATCGCCAATCATCTGGGGGGAAGGTAGGTCCATCCCTGCCTCCCCCTAGCCTGCCCTCCCCCTATTATGGTCGTAAAAAATAGGCTTAGTATTTTCTAAAAGGAATCTGGCCCATTTTCTGAATTAATTTGAAAACGTCAAGCAAGCTTCATTAATAAGGTAAATAAACTAACATTAATTAACTTACCTCTGTATTTAACGTGTAGCTGATCCTCTCTCCCTTAATAACATTCTTTACCACTCCTTTGCTCCCCAAAACTAGTTGTTCTAGAGGCACCCCGATTGTCCTTTACTAATATTCTTGTCTACTATTCATATGGGTAGGAGGCAGTGAGAACTAAATTCAGGGTGCTGTGAAAAGGAAATGCTGCTTAATCCTGAGTCAATGTGAGCCAACTTATCCACCTTGTGTGGATCAAGGGGAATTGGATGTCCTCAGTAAATGCATCCAAATACACTCCCACCTACACATCATTAAAGGTCTGTGCAATCATACCCTAAGCATGTCTTTTTATTTCAGTATACTGGCACTACAAAACAGGCATCAAAGCAAAGAGGTTTTTTAAATGTCACACCAAGAAAGGCTTTGAACTTGAAATGCTTCACTTGTGAATGCTGTTAATGCAAGAAAGCAAAAGTCATTTTTTTCATGGATCACACATTTCAGTCAATGTAAAACTTACATGCAGATCACAGATGTGAGAACTGCAAAAAAACAAAAACAAATCAAAACTCATAACCCTAATTCACATCATTTCTGAAAAGTCATTTTAAAATTCATTGGGCAGCCTACTTTGAAGTGAGGCTTAAACTGAGGTAGGGTTCAAACCAGAATCTGTTTGCAGTTCCTTAAACATGGAAGGGGGGGGTACTTTGAACATGCAGAGTTCTTACCCTCATCACTGAATAATTACAATTACCACAATGAAGTTGGCATCATAAGAAGAGAACTAGCCTTCTAGGTCAAAGAAAAGCACTTCTCATTTTTTAAAAATTCCAAGACCGTGGACAAAATTATTGCAATTTCTTTTAGAGTGCATACAGAACACCAAATGGCCATCATAAAGGCATCTTCTTTCCACTCCTCAAATTCAGTGAACTGTTATCTTCAGGGCAAAAATGTGGGAGGGGATTAAATAAATAAAAATCATTCTGATGATTGGAAATTAATCAATCAAACCAGTAAGCTCCGTGGCTTAACAGTGCAGATGCACCCAAAGGGTTTTGCTGGTCTAGCTCTCTGTCTGCCCCTGCAGACAATATTTGAGTGCAGTGTAGTCATCAGCATCCATGGGCAGCACAAATTGTAGAAGTGGGTGAGTGGTGGAGGCATGTTGGCACAGCCTGGCACTAAGTGGCTGCTGACTGCCTTTCATTTAAGCACCTTTATTCTCCAGCTCCTTTAAGCTTGAGAGGCAGAGGCAGGAGACCAGTGGAGGCTCAGGTGTAAAGTGCACAGAAGCAGACTACTGTTGCGTTAATGTCCTGAAGGACAGCTAGACCACTGAAGGACAGCTAGAGCAGGCTGATGAATGAGAAAAATGAGGATTTGACTGACGGTGGGGGATACAGAGAGGATCTAGCCAAAGTTCAGTGTAGCACACTCATTTGTGCATTTACTCGGGAGTTGGTCTCACTGGATGCAACGGAGCATTAATTTGGGCAGCTTCACACATTACAATGGTTGCTTCTCTGTTTTCAGCCTGTTAAGTAACATGCGGCCATCAGATGTTTATGCAACTTCAAGCACCAGTAACCTCACATGTGTGGACAAACTTGCCTGCAGTTGTTGTGGTTGTTTTCCCCATCGTCTGGGGCTGCCTTACTCCCAAAGTAAATCTGCACAGGTTTGAAGCCTGCTTTCAGCAACTGAACCACCCGGCGGCCTCTCTGCCCAAACCACCCAGCAAGTCTTTCTCAATACCGCTCTTTCCCCTGGCAAACAAGGCGCCAGCGCCCAACTCTGAGAGGGCATGTCTGAGAGGGTATGCCATAAGTTAAGTCCCACGCACTGAACACAGTGGGCTTGATTCCCGAGGAGGCGTGCATCGAACGCCACCCAGCTCAACCTCTTGCGACGTGCCTGCCCTGCTTCTGCCCCAGCTGCGAACCAACCGGCTGCGCTGCCACCGATTGCCGCCAGTCTGGCGAAGAGCGCGCGCGCAGCCGGGGAGCCGCAAAAGCGCTCTCCACAGGCACGGCGATGCGGCGGCTGCTACTGCTGCGCGCGCGGAGAGAGAACTGCTGAGGCAGCACTTACCATCCTTTGCTTCTTGTTCTCGGACATGTTGCTGGCTCGCGCGGCAAGACCCGGCAGCGACGACCGCCTTGGCTGCTGGCAGTGTGGAAAAGGCTAAGAGTTGGCTCCCGCTGAGCTGGCTACTGAGTGGGAAGCGGGTAAGTATAAGGGCCGGGAAGACACGTAGCACTTCCCTGGAGTCTGGACCGCCTTCCCAGTCCACAGCTCACCCCTCCTCCGGCTCCTCCCCTCGCTCTTGTCTCCTGCACCGGCGGCCGCCACGGACGGGGAGAGTCTTGGGCAAGGGGAGAGCGGATAGGCCCTCTGCAGGGGCTGAGGAACCCCCACCCCCACCCCGCTTGAGCGTTTGCACACAGTCATCCGCTCTGTCTGCTCTTCTGGGCATCCGACCCGAGAGATTCTCGTGATTCGCCCTCAGGGGCAGCGCTTCTTGCAGCCAAAGTATTGTTCTTTCTCACAGAATAATTCCCTCTTAAGGTGTACTTCGCAGCAACGGACAGAGGCAACGTTAACACTCCTCCCGAGGCAAAAGCGCATCCTTACCTTCAGGATATTCTCAGAGGGCACTAGGCTAAGGAAACCTGAGTGCAAACCAAGGAAGCCGAAGAGCACCCTGGCCTGAGCATAGTGATTTGGGGTCATGGGGTGGAGGTGGTAGAGGTTGCACCGTTCTGAGCATCTCCATGTGGACCATGCTGTTTGACTGGGGGGCAGGGGCGTAGCAAGGTTGTAGTGGTCCCAGAGACAAGATTTTAAAATCCCCCCCCCCCCGCCACTGAAGCTCTCATGAAGTGCCCTCTGGGAATATCCTGTGTCTGTGCAAAAAGAAGGTGACAATGAGCGCAATGAGGACCTAAGTGCTGACTGACGGTAGAGTTGCCAGCCCGCAGAAGCAGTTGTCCCAATGCTCTTCTTTTTAAGTCTGACTATCCACAGACCAGGCATTGCCCAGGGCAACTGTTCCATGCAGTAGGGTGGTAGTTGCCTCAGGCACAGGTATAGGGAAGGGTACAGGAGATGGCAGGTGCCAAGCCCCCATAACCACAAGCACCACCCTTCCTTGCCCATTGAGACCCACTGTTCATTTTACACTCCGTGCCCCACTGCAGCGCACCTCTTTACCCTTCCCCACTGAGCTGGAAACACCCCTCCTACCACTGCCTGGCTTGGTGGCATAACCTGAGAGTGCTTGTCAGGGGCGTAACAAGGCTGGAGTGGGCCCAGAGACAAAATTTTAAAATGGGCCCCTCACTGATACACACACTTCACAATATATAGTGCACTCACACTCACATCCCCATTATGCCAGCTTCTCTAGAAAACTCCACTCCCTCGCTTTAACCCCATCCCTCCACCCTCCCATAGGGAAGAGCGCTCCGGCTCAGAGTTGCTTCTGCAGACAAGGACTTTGCTGCATGCATGCCGCCTTTGCTCCGAACTTGGGGTTGGCTTTTCTACAGCACCGAAGCTCTGTGGGTGTTGGGGAGTCATGTGACTTGCCTCTGGGGGGGGCCCTCGAGGTGTGGGGGGCCCCAGGCAGCCGCCTCCCCTTGCCTAATGGTAGTTACGCCCCTGGTGCTCGTATGTCTCCATGCTACCTAGTTAGATTACCCTCAAAAAAATGAGTGCCCACCTCATATAGAGAAGTGTCCTGTTGTCCTTTGCCTCAGGCAGTAAAATGGACCACCTCTGGAAATGACAGTGGTGCCGGAGCAGGGGCACTTTTGCAAAACCACAGAAAGGCTCTTCCTTTACCGTGACCAAAAACAAGTTAAGAATTTAAGAACTGTATTGCTACAAGAACATAAAGGACCAGCTTTTTGTGTCTTACAGTGGCTGGCCGCAACACTCACTAACAGGACAACAATTGCTAAAATTGCTACCTGTTCAAAACTTAAAACATAATATTTAGTGATTTTATCCATAATGAACAGAACATATTATGGATATAGTTTGTTTATAGTTTTTATTTTTCTAGTTATTTTCCTTTTAGAAAACACAATCTCCATAAACTGTTTTTAAAAACCCTCTAAAATTTGCATTAATTACTACCCCCAAGTGCATTTGCCACTGTGATTAATGGCTGTGATTAATGCCCTATTTTTATTATCTATCTATCTATATAAATCTCTTAGACGTACCCTTCGCTAATCTCATGTGTGGCAGCTCTCACGAGAGTTTGCAAGCTAGGGGAGGGGGAGAGGAAAGTGACTGTGGGTGGGGAACATAAGACCAACAGACAGGCCAGCAAGCGGGTGGGCGGGGAGAGAAAGCAGCAGCAGTGGGGGGGGGAGCAAAAGCAGCTGTGGTGGCAGGTGGGGGGGAAGAAAGCTACCAGGGGGGAGAGAAAGTGGCGGGCAGCTGGAAAAAACCAGCTGGCCAGGCGGCAGGCCAGAGAGAAAAAACAGAGGGGGAGTGGGAGGGCTGAGAACGAGGGAGGGGGGCCAAGAACGAGGGAGAACTAGAGATGCAGATTCTCTGCGCCTAGGCCAGCTAGTTATCTTTATTATACCACATTTCAAAACCAACAAAAAAACTTTCAAATTTATTGACACAGAAAAGGAATAAGAAGATGGTTCTCTGTCCCAAGATTCCATTTCGAGGTCAATTTTATGGGAAAAAAACTTAAAGCAATCAATATAGACAGGTGTCTGCTTTTACTTATTCAAAAGTTGTACTCTGATAACTCATTATGAGTAAGATGTAACCCACAGGAGTTGTTATTGAATACAATATCTGTAAAGAAGGGAGTCAGACAAGGCTGTATCCTGGGCCCCTCTCTTTTCAGTTTTTATTATATTTCCTTGTTGGCCACTAGCCTGGATAAGCCAGAGTTTCATGCTCCAATTTTGGCATGTATTCAGGTTTCCCGTTTGCTTTATGCGGATGCTGCTGCGGTTAATTTCGCGCACAACAATTGGCCTGAAAAGATCTCTTAGGAGTGTCTCCCAGTATTGTTTGGAAAATCACATGGAGATTAATAACCAGAAAACGCAAGTTCTGGTATTCCCCAAAGGTCATCAATCAATTGGACAGTTGGGGGTAACAAAATTGAACAGGTGCGGAGCTCTAGACATTTGGGGGTAGTTCTTAATGCTACAGGCTCTTGGAAGCCCCACATCAGCAGTGCCATGCAGTCAGCTCAGAGGAGCTCTGCAGCTGTATTAAGATTCTTATATGGCAAAAGGGGGGAATTGGTACCAGCTGCCCTGAAGCTGTTTGAGGCCAAGTTGTTGGCCCAAATTTTGTATGACACACAACTAGGAATTTACATAAAGCATGAGGAGATGGAGATTGTCCAAACTAAATTCTTGAGGACAATTCTTGGCGCACCTAGATGTTTGTCCAACGTAAGTTTGAGGTTGGAGATAGGGATTCTAAGAGTGGAGGCAAGGTCATGGAAGCTGATGAGCAACTGTTAGCTGAAGCTCAAATTGTCCCCTGTGGGGTTGGCTCCTCTGGTGCTCACTGATAATTATAAATCAGGATGGGAGATGGCACTGAGGGAGAAATCTTTGTCCTAGAGTACCTGCTGTCTTTTGGCCTTGTCCAGGCCCAGAGGGTTTTTGCGCAAGCACTAGAGGATGTAGAATGCCAAAAGAGAGCCAGCGTGGTGTAGTGGTTAGAGTGCTGGACTAGGACCGGGGAGACCCGAGTTCAAATCCCCATTCAGCCATGAAACTATCTGGGTGACTCTGGGCCAGTCACTTCTCTCTCAGCCTAACCTACTTCACAGGGTTGTTGTGAAAGAGAAACTCAAGTATGTAGTACACTGCTCTGGGCTCCTTGGAGGAAGAGCGGGATATAAATGTAAAAATAATAAAATAATAATAAATAATAAAAGGATCTCATTATGATCTTTGCCCGAGAGTATTATGTAAATATCAGCTGTTCTCCAGCAAAATATCATTACTTACCTTCCCCAAATTATGTAAAGCATTCTTCAGAGCCAGATTTGATGTGCTCCCCTTAGCAGTACTTTTGGGCAGGTATAATAAAACACCTCAAGCCAATAGGATCTGTCCTTGTGGTGAAAGAATGCTTGAGAAAATACACCATATTCTTTTATACTGCTCCTTGTATAAAGACTCACGTGCCAGCTTGATTACACCCTTGTTATTGAATAGGCCAGGTAGGGACGGGTCTTACTACATTTTCTCCTCTCTGATGAGTGTGTAGATGTTACCCGAAAGATAGCCAACTTTTGTTTGACAGCCATGAAAATCAGACTACAAAGGAATGCTGACAAGATGTAATTTGATCTTAAGAACATAAGAACAGCCCTGCTGGATCAGGCCCAAGGCCCATCTAGTTCAGCATCCTGTTTCGCACAGTGGCCCACTAGATGCCGCTGGGAGCCACAGGCAGGAGTTGAGGAGTTGCCCACCCTCCTGCTGTTACTCCCCTGCAACTGGTACTCAGAGGCATCCTGCCTTTGAGGCTGGAGGTGGCCCACAGCCCTCTGACTAGTAGCCGTTGATAGACCTCTCCTCCATGAAGTTATCCAAACCCTTCTTAAAGCCATCCAGGTTGTTGGCTGTCACCACATCCTCTGGCAGAGAATTCTGCAAGTGGATTATGCATTGTGTGAAAAAGTACTTCCGTTTGTTGGGCCTAGATTTCCTGGCAATCAATTTCATGGGATGACCCCTGGTTCTAGTGTTATGTGAGAGAGAGAACAATTTCTCTCTATCCACTTTCTCCACCCCATGTATGATTTTATAGACCTTGATCATGTCTCCCTGCAGTCGTCTTTTTCGAAACTAAAAAGCCCCAGGTGTTGTAGTCTTGCCTCATAAGAAAGGTGCTCTAGGCCCCTGATCTTGCTACCATTATTATACTTAATTTGATTTGCTGTATCTATTGGTATTTCATTGTATTGTATATGGGGTGGTGGTGGTTTGGATTTGACTTTTGTGCATGTGATCATTGATTGTAAATAAAGTCCTTCTTCTGTCCCAAGGGGCTCATGATTTAAAGAGAAATACAAGGGACATACCAGCAACATTCACTGGAAGGACGCTATACTAGACTGTATAGGGACAGTTGCTGTCCATCTGCTAAATATAAGGTGCTTCTTTGCCCAATTAGCAGGGGTAATGCTGACCACCTAATACTGCTTCCATATAACGTTGCCAGATAGGTAAATTTCCCTTCCTATTTCATAAGTGAAGCAAGGTAGCATATTTGTACATCCTCACAATAACCCTCTTGATGTCCTACTTGTTTTTGTTAATGACTATGCTGTATGTTATTTGCCAGATAAAAAGTGGATACTTTAGAGACACTGATCCTCTGGTAATTGTTACCATCCTCAGGTATATTGCTATTAAACATGGAGGTTCAATTCTTTGCTATCTTAGACAAACTTGCCTCAAGTATTTTTGCACCTGCAGCACAAAGTCAAAATGACACACATCCCCATTGTGGATTAGAGCTCATATTTATTTTTAATTTCAAAAAAACCCTGCAGAAGTGAAAATCACAGGCAGGAAAAATACCATTCTCTCTGGAATCTTCTACCTGAAATGACACCTTCATATTGCTCCATTGTAAGGCCAGCTCTGATAGCTTCTCCATGCATTTAGCTAATTTATTTTTTCATGCCATCAAAGCTAGAGGCCACTGTAGCCCGATATTTTTCCCATTCCAGCCACAGAGAAGTGAAGGTTCTGTGCAAACTGCATGTGTATGCAGTGCATCTGAGTCATTAGCCCTTGCAGATTGCACATTGGATACATATCATGCACATTGGCTTCTTCCAGGCTTAATTTGAACACAATTTGGAGCACAGGAAGTTTCTATAGAAAAGCAGGATTTTCTTCTTCTTTCAGGATCGCTTATTTATTTGTTTGTTTGTTTGTTTGATTGATTTAGCCCTTCCAGAATGGCTCAGGGCGGTTTACAACAGAATAAAAATAATTAAAACCAATTAAAAATTAAAATCAAAACTATAAAAACAGAATAAAACAAATTAAACATTCAAACAGCTAAAAACCCTGGAAGTCCAGGCCAAACAGATAGGTTTTAAGGGCTTTCCTGAAAGACAGTAATGAACTCAAATTACGGATTTCTGCTGGGAGTGCATCCCATAGCCCAGGAACAGCTACAGAGAAGGCCCGCCTGTGAGTCGCCACCAGACAAACTGATGGTAACTGGAGACGGACCTCCTCAGATGATCTTAACCTGTGGTAGGGATCATGCAGCAGAAGGCGCTCTCTAAGATATACTCGAAGTAGGAAACACAGCTTGCTTTGGATCTGAATTGGTTCATTTTAGTTGAATCAACTGGTGTGTTTTGAGAGGCAACATGGGATGAACCAAAGAGCCTATATGCTGCAGAGAAGCAGATTTATTAAAACAACTTCAAATGCTGGCCTGAAATTGCATCTGAGTATGTATTTGGATGACTGATTTTTCTTACTGTAAGGAAATATTGTGTAACTTTTTGTAACTGGAAATGAATGTTATGATGTCTGGCCCTTTTTGTTGACTGTGGCGTTTCCTCTTCACAAGCCTCACAACCCCTGGGCATACTGGCCTCAGAAGGATGGGAGGGGGTTCTGACCATTCTGACCCAGTCAAGGATGGCCACCCTCCCAGCTTTCTTGCCTTCCTCCGCCTCCCATCATGGTTGCCTTTGGCTTTGTTGTGGCTGGGCAACCCCAGCTGTTGATCTGCTCGCTGCCTGTTTGTGTGAGTGCCCTGCTTTACAGGGCATTGGGGGAGAGTCCTGATACTGACATATATGTAAGTAGTGTTATAGTGAGGAAAACCTGTGTGTGAGGTTCACTGCACTGAAATAAACCCTATGTGAAGATACGGCAATCACACTCTCACACACTGAGCCCTTTCTTACGTGCAGTGAGAAGGGCTTGAGGGCGGGCTGCGGGGAAGGTAGGCTAAACCTACCTTCTCTGCAGACGACTGATCCGCTGTTGCTGAGCGCACTCCACTTGCAACCAAATGATTCACCATTGGTCCAGGCAGCAGGGAGGGTTGAGGGCCGGGATGAGTCATCCTGGCCTCCAAAGTGCCCATAACGCATCGTGCAAGTAGCTCCGATTGACACACAAATGGAAAAATGAGATTAGGAGAGTGCTCGCCCTCCTAACCTCATTTTAAAGGGAGGCTCAGTAAGCACGTTTGCCACTGTGGTGTCGCCGGGATTGGCCTGATACTAGTGGTTCACACATGCATGCAAAACCAGGCTGGGCTTCCTTAGCCTGGTTTTGTACGCATGTGTGTAGCCTCCTTTTATATGAAATAGAAGGAGAACAGTGCATACTCTAACCTATAGATCTAGAAAAGAAAATGAGAAACCTAGTTATATAATGTAGATAGCTGAACAACTGAAAAGTAGAGTTTAACACTCCATTCTCTCACAAACAGCATTTGAACCAATAAAAAGTCTGGTATCTTTACTCATTTGCAGCACATCATTTGGAAATTTCTGCTATAGAAACCCATATTGCAGTATTACTCTGTTATAATATTGGGTTGGAAAATACAACAGAAGTTTCAAACATCACACTAGAAATAAAGGTAAAGGCAAAACACAGGCAATGCTAGTATATTATAACTACTGTCACCCTAGACAGGTATAGGTACGTAGAGAGCCTCTTTCAAAAGCAACGTTCTCCCGAATTAGAGCATGGGAATATAGAATAATCAAAACATCTCAAGATGGAGGCAAATTATCCCCACTGAAATGACAATTTGTAAAAAAACAGTGAAGTAATTTATGGTCAAAATTACTGCTTCTGTTTGAAAACAGATGTAAAAGCATTTTGGTAGTAGGAGTGAGAGGTCTTTCACATTTCAATTGGCAACATCAAACATTCAAATTTCAGGGTGATCAGTGTTTGAAAGAGCAATCACTCTCCAAAAAATAAAGTTAATAGAACTTAAATTTCAGATAGCAAAACCATCTTAGCATATAAGTACTGAAACTGCTCCTATATAAACTCAGTCTGGAAAAATATGCTCATATTAACATCATCTTGGCCATAATTGGAAAAATATTAGTCATGTTAACATTATCTTAGCTCTGTTTGGAAATAATTCAGAGCCAGGATTGAATCCTGGCTTCATATGACGTCCCCAAGCCTCGGATGTGTGTGCTTCCCCACTCCTTTTTGTGTGTGAAGGGAGGAAGGCGTCTACTTCCAATCTTGGCTTAGAACAAGCCAAGATCTCTTGTATCTGAATTGGGCACGGGCAGTCCTGACTTATTCTAGCTAGAGTTTCAAAATAAATTAGAATCTGAAGCTGCAATATCCTGGTTTGGTTTTGGAAACTGGCTATAAAAAAATAGAATGTCCAGTTTGAACATCACCAGGATTGGAAGTGAACTCCTTTATCTCCTTGTGAGCAAAGGGGGGAACACATGTGCTCAAAGATAGGATTCTGTCCTGGTTCCCATGCTAAATTTGGCCCTTATCTTAGAATATATCATTTACATTTAACCATCTTATTGGAGGATATATTCCTGCTATCCATGCTAGGGATGTGCACAAATCGAGGTTTGTGCACTGGTTTGGCACCCAATGTGTTTGGATGAGGTCTGAGCTGGTCTGGCAGCAGGGAGCAGGATCTTTTTTTTTTTTTTTAAGGAGACAGGCCCTTACCTGCTCTCTGGCGTTGCATGCAGCTTCCTGCTGTGGCAGCACTTGTCCCAAAAAACCGTGTGCAGCATTGGCATACACATCGCATGCGTGGGTGCCATTTGCGTGGTCAGCAGCACATCTCTAATCCATGAACAAAGAGAATAAATTATTGCATATGTAACAGTAATAACTAATGTCGGATTTTGCCATTGAAAAACTTGAAAGACAATATTTACACACAAAGCGGAGAAGACGACTGAGGAAATAAATGTAGCTAAACTAAACAAATCTGTACTAATCCTTAGTATTGTCAAGATTATTTATTACAAGGGAGCTGCATTGTGTTGCCAAAGGACCAGTTGTTATTTGCTCTCTCTCTCTCTCTCTCTCTCTCTCTCTCTCTCTCTCTCTCTCTCTCTCTCCATATATATGCAAATAACAACTGGTCCTTTGGCAACACAACGCAGCTCCCTTGTAATAAATAATCTTGACAATACTAAGGATTAGTACAGATTGGTTTAGTTTAGCTACATTTATTGTTCCAAATTTAGTTGTATCATGCAATAGTATAAGGAAACCATTGTTGTGCTGCTGTGGCTTTAGAGGATTTACACTGTAAATTCACTAAGGGTTGATTTCTTTCTAAGGCTGGTTAAAAATAATCTCAGTCATGACTTTGAGCTTCCCTAAGTAAAGAAACACTGTTCAGGCTTCCTCAAGGTTTGCTGGGCAGCAGTGTATCTGTTACTTCTCCTCTCCCTAGAGTTGCTAGTGGTTCCTCTTTTTTTTACAAATGAAGATGCATATACAGGAGAACATCTTTAGTTGTGGAACTGCTAATAGACACTCATTTCCAATATCCACAGATACTAATGGGTTAAAACCTGCATGGCAAACGTGTGGGGCATTCTGCAAGGACCGCCCCCCCCCCGGAACCAGGAGGCTGCTTCTAGCCTCCCAGCCGGGGGTCTACTCGTGTCGCTGCGCACCGTGGCAGCACACAAGCATATAAATGAGGTTAACGGAGCACTTGCTCCATTAACCTTGTTTAAGGGGAGGGAGATTTAGGTCGACTAGCCACCTTGGAACCAACAGGCTCACTTGACTTGCGAGCCTGGTGGTTCCAACAAGCACCAGAAAGCAGGCTAGGCTCCCTTAGCCTGCTTTCTGGTAATTGTCAGAATAGCCTCAATGACTTTCAACTTCAGTTTAACTTTTGAGCAGTACCTAGAATGGATAAACTGCTCACATACATTCCCCAGCTTCCATCCATAAATAACGAAGTTATATTTACTACTGTTATAATACTGTATTACTAGTATCTACAATTGTTTGCAGCCACCTAATGGCACAGCAGGGAAATGACTTGACTAGCAAGTCAGTGATTGCTGGTTCGAATCCCTGCTGGTATGTTTCCCAGACTATGGGAAACACCAATATCATGCAGCAGTGATATAGGAAGATGATGAAAGGCATTATCTCATACTGCGCGGGAGATGGCAATGGTAAACCCCTCCTGTATTCTACCAAAGACAACCACAGGGCTCTGTGGTTGCCAGGAGTCGACACCAACTCGATGGCAAACTTTACGTTACAATTATCTGCAATAATATTGTTAATATTACTAGTATTTATCTAATTCTAACAAAACAGTCATTCTGTCAAAATGCAGATTAAAAAAGACTGACCTGGAGGGCACAATTTTTGAAGTTCCTCCACCCCAGGACTCTATTACATCATTACCATTTCATTCTGCTGCATGTGTAGAACTGGATTTGGTTCAAGACACAAAGAAGTATGATAGAGGCATTGTTTCCCATGGTGTGTCCACTCATCCCACTGTCCCCTATGATCAAACAAGTTTGTTTATTTAATGTACTTTTTTATTCATTTAATTTATATACCGCCTGACTCCAAAGGCTCTATGTGGTTCACATAAAGTTGTCAAACAAAATGGTCAAACATGCAGTTATCCAACTAACAAACCAAAAAATGACAAACAAGAACAAAGACAACTAATTTTTAACAAATATATAAGCTTTAGACATTTCGTCAACTACCAACACTTGCCAACAGCCCTTCATCAGGCTATTGCGGACTCTTCTTCAGGCAAATTAACTCAAATTGGGCAAATGTGCATACAGCCAAGTTAGTAAATAAGATAGCCAAGAAAAGCTGGCTGCAAGCAAAGACACATAGAGGCTCTACACATGATCCGTGTGTAGAGCCTGCAGGACTTCTGCGGGGAGAACAGGCTTGCCCCGCTCTCCCCGCTCTCCCTGCAGACGATCCAGCACCGAGCCCTGCCACCCACACAACTACCAGCTCCATGACGGAGCCGGTAGGGGCAGTGGGGATTGGAAGCCACCCGGCCCCCAGAAGTCCCAGCATGCCCTGGGCAAGTGCACGGGGTATGTTAGGGAGACCCCCATGCCAGGAGGTTTGTTGTAGCCTCCTGGTTGGGGGTCTACTCATGAGTCGCCACATTGCAGAGTTGTGCTGTGGTGACTCGCGATCAGGTAAATGGGGTTAGTGGAGTGCTCGCTCTGCTAACCTCGTTTAAGGGGGGGTACTTTCTGCCGTTTGCTGCCGGGAGTTGCGCGGCTCCTATTGCAGCACATGGCTGTAGGAAAGCGGGCTAGGCTCCCTTATCCTGCTTTCCTGTGGTTGTGAGAATCGCTTCCTAGTGTTAGGGTGCCCTGAAGGGAGTAACCAAGTCAAGGCAGGTTCTTTGAAAACAGAGGCTACTGAAGCACACATTTACAAGACAAAGCAATAGTTAGTGATCTCCTGGGTAGAGGTTTTCCTTCAAGAGGCTAGAGCTCTAATACCATATTGCCTCCAATGCACATTCAGAAATCTGATGTGGAAGAATAGGGAATAGAGTTGAGGAATGGAAGATAAGGAGGAACAGAGACATTATCATATACTTATTCTAAGCAGTGGTCCATAAATCTAGAGTGGGGGGGGGGAGTGTCACGAAGATGCTGGCTTCTTTCTTGTGAAGTAAGTGAAGGCCTTTAGATGTGGGGAAGGAAACCAAACCAGCAAGATTTCTGGCTTTGAGGAAGGGAGTGTTCCCATTCATGGCCAGAGTCTACTACCTGGGGTACACTGAGATATCTCCAGGAAACAGAGGGTGCAAGCAAGTTACTCTGTGTGAGACAACAGTAGTCTCTGTGGTGCACAGGTGTAAGTGAGATACCTCTAGAACTGCAGCAAACCAGGTAAAAGGGGACTGGGGAAAAGTAAACACATCAAAACTACAACAACACACACATTCGTACAGTGAGAGCAGAGGATGAGGGGATCTTATAGCCAAAGGTTGGCATGGAGAGGTGATCAAGGGTGTACTCATCTGAGCCACGGACCTTGTTGGTTGTAAACAAAAGGGATTTATGAGCTTTTGACCTGCTGAGCAGCTAGTTCTTTTCAGGCCTTTTCTAAAGACAAAGGAAATTGAGGGAGGTTTTTCTGTACAGGTGGCTTGATTCTCAGCATGACCCATTGAGGCTAGGTCAGGAAGCCCTTACCTATAGATCTTGATTAAAAGTCACTGGTTAAAAAGTCTTCCACCAGGTCTTATAGGAGGGGTAATAAAGTTCTATTTATGCCTGAAGGCAGAAAATATATAAAGTATTATTCTCCAATCCATTGCAATTATACTATTGATTTTGCAGCATCAGGAATGACTAATCACATTCCCACTGACTGAAATGTATATGTCATGGTGAACCAGAAGCAGAGAAACAGTGTGGCTACTATGGAAAAGCCATGAATCATGTTATAGAGGGTGCAGGTGTGCAGCCAAGCCAGGCAGGCAGGTTGACATTATCAGCTATTGCAAAAATTCTACATATCAGGGATTTTCCAATAAAACCAAAGTGACCTTTCTGCATTCTTACAGCAGAAGAGTGAGTAATAATTTGCATTTTCAAAATGTTTGTTAAAAGCCATAGGTAGAAAATTGTGGACTACTATCAGATTATAAAGTTTTTCTCTAATTGACCTTTTACTAACTTGCACTGCCTAAAGGGTGCACACTAAAGATTACTTACATACAGCAAGTGACATCTAGACTAGCACTGTGGTGGTACAACAGTGGCTGGCATCCAGACCAATGTCATGCATCATGTGAGGGTGAAGGGCTGACTTTCTATGCTTCCCCTTTCCCTCTGAAGCCCAGTGTGCCTCTCAAAAATATATCCCTGAGGACCACAGGACCCTCAGGGACATATTTTCAAGAGGTACAATGATCTTCAGAGGGCAGGGAGTATTGTTGAAAATCACCCTTCCCCCTCATGCGATGGTGCAGTATTGGCCTGGATGTCAGTTACTGTTACACCAGCACAGAGTGTCAGCCAGTATCATTTTCTTATTACTTAATTGAATTCTTGTTCTCCTGAGACTTCATTTACAATACAGCAAGAATTTTTCACAAATCCTACTGAAAGCAATGGAACTAGTCATGATGAAGTCAACTGCCCAATCCTATAGATCTATACTTGGAAAGTAAGCTCAACTGGGCAAAGAGGCATCTTCAAGTGGTAGTTCCCTTATATTTAGCAGGGGGAGAGCAACTGTTCCCATTCAATCCAACATATTGGTTTTTCCAGTGGCTGTTGCTGGTATCTGTAAATGGCTTTGTGAGCTTTTTGTTGAAAAGTGGTATATATATTACACATTAAAACCAAGTCCCACAGTATTCTGTGCCACTTGCATTCATCACTGTGCCTTAGTTTTACAGAATTATATCTGCTAACTTAAACATTCTGCTCTGTACTCCTCTTCCTACCCAGTTATTATTTTATTGTGAAGCTGCATATATACGCATATCCTGTTCTTTCCTCATCAAACTACCTTTTGTGTTAACTCAGAAATATTCATCACACTTGGCACTTTTAGCTTACAGTAACCATACTTTCTGTCCATTTAAAAAAAAAATTCCTGGAAAGGCTTCTATGATATCTTTTAGAACAAGTCTTTAAAGGGAAGTTCTTGTAACTCTTTCAACCACTCACATTAGTTTCTTATACAGCTTATATATGCTACACCATCCATTTCTTTTCTCTGGATCTCACCCCAATAATCCTCATCATACCTAGGCTTTATTGTTTGAAAAAGCATACCAAAATTGTTTCAGAGGTTAAGAGGACCTTTTTTTCAGACAGTATCCTCTATTCTGCTTGATTATGGGCAGATAGGATTCTTAAATGTTCTACATTTTACACTTGTTCTCATAATCAGCTCACACTGAATCTTAGGGTGTTTGATTTGAATTTTGATTTTGCCCTCCAAATTCTGCCTAATTCTACTAGTGGATATAATTTGCGTATATGGACAGTGAGCTTGAGGTGAAAATAGACACTAGGGAAAGGGGATTAAAAATATGCAAAGGCTCTCCTCTCACTGAGGGGTGAGAGTTTCATCAAAATAACTGGTGGTTATTATTTGGAATAGGTGGTAGGTTTAAACACACTTTGAATGTCTGATGTACAGATGCATCAGAGTCGAGACCTAAGAACCCTAACCCCCTTGGCTCCCTAGCTCCTTCCTGCCAAGTATGAACAGTCCCTACAGTCTCTACTGTTCATTGGGTCTTCTTTAATTCAGTAGGCTTGTTCTGATTATCATTAACTGGATAGGACAGGTGCCGTACCCAGTTTCAGGGGCTGTGCATGCTCTCTGTTTTCAGTCATCTGTGAGTTACAAGCTAGGCTGGAGAAGGGGAAAGTGATCATGTGGGAGGTGGGTGCAGTCTCCGACCTCATCGTCCTGCCCAGTACTTTTACCCAGTAAATTGCCAAGGTAGAAGGAAATGCTATCAGAGCCTGTGCCTGCCTCCCACATGATCACTTTCTCCTCCTCCAACCTAGCTTTTAACTCACACGGCTGTAAATTAGGAGTGCACTCAGTCCCCAAAATAACCCAGTTAATGATTGTCAGAACATGTCTAGCATCTCCACTAGCCATTCATTTCACTGCCTATTTTGTCCCATTACCTTTAGCCACCATCTCTATTGACCTGCCTCTCTAACATTCTTCTCTATGCTCAGGGGCGTATCTAGGGGTAGAGCAGGCAGGGCACGTGCCCCGGGCGCCACTTGAAGGGGGACGCCATTTTGTAAAAAAAAAATTTTTTTTAAAGGCTGCCAAAAACAAAATGGCCACCGTGCATGCTCAAATAGCCTCTGTGAGGCTCTAGATCATGCCAGGCTTTGCAGAGGCCATTTGAGCATGCGCGGTGGCCATTTTGTTTTCAGTGGCCTTTTAAAAAAAAGATTATTTTTAAAAACGTCCACTGCACATGCTCAAATGGTCCCTGCAAGGCCCTAGAGGCCAGCGGGTTGAGGGGGAATCTTTGCAACCCCCCCCCCAGCCTTTAGGAAGCCCCCCAAAGGGGCTATGGGTAAAAATAATAATAATAAAAATATAATATAAGACACTGTACACATATTCAGATTGGCACTATGTACAGAGAATCAGGGCTTGTGAATACTGAGCTGACGCTTAACAGCTAGGATTGTATTCATTTGCTCTTACTTTGCTTCTTGTGATAAGTGAGTTAAATGTGATGTCTTGCTAATGTGGCTATTAATGGTGAGTTTGTCTTTGAATCAGTGTGAAACCCTTAAGATTAAGGCCCACTGGGAGTTTCTTGCTCTCTTTCTCTCATTTTAACTGTCTTTCTGAAATACTAGAATATATTCCAAGCAGTGACACAGTTTACTCTGCATATCCTTTAATTATTTTCAGAGTATCTGGGAAAAGTCAAATTCTCCATTGATTTTTAAAACTTATGTAATGGTGATGCTACAAAGCATAGTAGAGAATTAGACAGGCACTTCTGTTTAGTTTTCCAAGTACATCTCCACATAGTATTTGGGTATTTCATGAGCTCCAGCATACTGAAATTTGTAGTTTTCCAACATTTTTTGGTCTGGCTAAGTCCACTGCTAAATAGTTTTTGAAATATTAAAAGATTAACGAGCTTGACTTGTATTTTTCAGCTGATATTATGGTAAAGTTATCTGAAAGATGGGTGTCAGATGCTTGGACAGGGGGCGCAATTTCAGTGTTTGCCCTAGGCGCTATTTTTCCTAGATACGCCTCTGTCTATGCCCTAGCATATCCCCCCTCATCTTATTGTGGAGGATTCCACAGAGGCCTCTATCTGATCAGTCCCCTTTGCCATAGTTCTCTGCCCTTTCCTGCAAGTCTTTCTTTCCACCTACATTTGTTTCAGGTTCCTCATTCTCACTCTGTTGCCTGCTTTGCACCATTGCTTCAGGCATCTTGTCTCTGAACTGCCTGTCCTTTACTTTCCACAACTCCTAGACCAGGGGCTGTTGTTGAACTACATCTCTCTTCATCACCTACCACAATTATTGTGACTGGGGATGTTGCAAGTTGTAGTTCAACAACAGCTGGAGGGCCAAGTATGCCCACCCCTTCCTAGACCTTGCTTCTCCTCAGCCTGGGCCTAAGAGTGGGGGGAGTTGGATCAGAGGACACATGCCCTTAGACATGCCTCTCCATCTTTCCCACCACCTAGGAGCTGTTGTCTATGAGGAGGAATGTCCGCTTTTATTTTAAAGAATCTAAGAGTAAATGTATATGCATTCGTGCATATGTTATCTATCGGCTTTGCATTATTTCCCATTAAATGTGCACTTGGCTGCTCATCCAGTGCATCCATATCAGAACGCGCATTCAGATGCACACCAAAGTTTGTGTTCTGTTGACAGCAATGCAGTGCAGATAAATAGCATCCATGCCCAGTATGCATTTGAAATGAATGCAAATTTGATGTAGGCCCATGGTTCTTCATCCAGCAAGTGATATGCGTGTGGAAGGCTACTTCCCAGTGCAGATTTCCTTAGTTGGAATAGGTGAAGACATGGGGGAGTGAAGAGTAAGAAAGGATTCTTCTCTATACCTTGCCCCTCCTTCTGGAAGTGTGTGTGTGTGTTTGTTATGCTTGTAATGCTTATTGTATGCCAATACACTGTTGCAACTTTTCATAACCATGCAATACAACTGCATTTTCTCTTGCTAAAACTGAATAATGGAAGAGACAGAAAGGCAGTGGAAGAGACATGCAACATAGGACAGATTGGTCCAGCTTGTGGTGTGCTGTTGGGCTAATATTGCCAGAACCAGCCAACTATTAATATCTTTAGAGCAGGCAAAAGTACAAGGAAGATAAAGCAGCAACTGTTCCTGGTGGTTACAGTGATCCAGCAGCCTCTCAGCAGCAGGTTCCTCAGAAGTATGACACAGCAGTCACAAAAGCAGAAGTAAGACCTTCCAAGATGAACGGCAAGTTATGCACACTTGGAACTTAGTGGGATTTATATCTGAGTAAATATGCTGAAGATTGTGCTGCACAACCTTTAAAATCAGGACATTTTCACACACACTACTTAAATTCGTTTGTACTTAAAAAAAAAAAAAGACCCTTCTGCAAATCTTCATTGGCTAAAGTGTCCATCTGATTTATTTTCCTCAGGTTATCCCTCATTAACCACATTCACATATGGCACAAATGTTTTAAGAAATGTCTGAATGTTTTTTACACTCAAGTGTGGAAACTTTCTTAGTGAATGGATGAATAATGTGATGGCATACCTATAAGAGGGTTTTTTTAAAAAAAACTGATGACTAATATGTGAAAGAAATTGCAAGGGGGAGGATCCTTCCTGCCATTCTGCTTATCAGAAAGCAATTCCAAATTTTCAAATAAAGTATTTATTGACTGTGAAATGAAACTGATATGAGTATGTGTTATGCTAATCATGTTGAGCATATGACCAGTCAAAAAGGATTTAGTCGATTGACTAGTAAAATGTGAAATAATGGTCAGTTATTTTAAAGCATTTAATTTATCAGAAATATTGAAAGAGACACTTTAATAATGAACTGGTTTGATTATTGTAAAACAATTTGCTTATAAAAGGAAATTTGTTATCAATGATTGTAAAGCAGTGAAATTACAGTGTATAAAGTTTCTAGACATGAATCGAGTTTCTCATAGAAGTTTTAATGAGAAAATAGCAAGATCACATGAAATCAGAGGCCAAGGACATGTGAGTAGAAAATGTTCCCCTGCTACATTTTGTTTGTGAAAAAATTCCATTTCTAAAAATACTAATTTAACTCTATGCAACATAATGAATAGGTACCAGTACAATATCAAGTAAATTAAGCAGCTTCAAAGTTGTAACTCCTTTTTGTCGGGTAATTCTTCCCAGGGTGTGTGTGTGTCTGTGTCTGTCTGTCACATAAAAAGGAAATATTTTGCCATCAAGTCGGTGTCGACTCCTGGCGACCACAGAGCATTGTGATTTTCTTGGTAGAATACAGGAGTGGTTTACCAATGCCTTTCTCCTGCACAGTATGAGCTGATGCCTTTTGCCATTGTCACTGAAGTGAGCATCCTCCTCCCGCACCTTCCTATATCGCTGCTGCCCAATATAGGTGACTACAAATATATATTTATTAGGCACAGTCTGGGAAGCACACCGGCGGGGATTCGAACTAACAGCCTCTTGCTCCCTAGGCAAACTGCTTCCCCGCTGTGCCTCCACCGCTGATGTCTCACACATAGATGACCCTATTGATTGAAATGAGACAGAGGTATATGTATGTGTGTGCACATACATATACATACATATGAAAAGTAAACTTATGAATTCACCTCGCTGGTTTTTATTTGACTTGCACAGCCAAGGTAAAATTCTTATGCTAACTCTGACTGCAAGTGAAAGCAAAATTAAAACTATGATTAGTTTTAGGTTCACTTCCAAACACAAAGAGCAGTGGCTCATTTATTTTGTTCCACTGGGGTGGTTGGAAGTATTTGTATACAATACTATAGTGTATTGTACTACTATACTATACTATACTATACTATATAATATACAATACAATAATATAGTGCATCTTATTTATATATTATTTCTCTGTGTAAACCGCCCGGAGCCATTTCCGGAAGGGCAGTATAGAAATCGAATTAATAATAACTAGCTGAACCTGCACAGAGCATCTGTGCGGTAGTTCACTTCTTTTGGGGGGTTATTTGGGAGAATTTGTTTGGCTGGTCCTCCCACAGCTCTCTCACTTGCTCTGTCTCTCCCCCACGCGCCTCGCTCGCTCGCTCTGTCTCTCCCCCACGCGCCTCGCTCGCTCTGTCTCTCCCCCGGGCGCCTCGCTCGCTCGCTCTGTCTCTCCTCCGCGCGCCTCACTCGCTCGCTCTGTCTCTCCCCCGCGCGCCTCCCTCCTGCCCCACTCTCTCCTGCCCTCCCTCCTCCCCCTACCCCACTCTCTCTTGCCCTCCCCCTCCCCGCACTGAGTTCTTTACCTCTGCTGCCACAGGCCTTACCGGGTGGCGGGTGGCGGGTGGCCGCAAAGGGCCCTGCCGCCGCTGCTCCTCCTCCCAGGCGGCGAACAGGGAAGTTTCGCCGCCCGGTTCCCTCCCACCCTGCCCTCCCACGGGCGCCTTGCCTCCATGGGCAAGCTGGCCTCCGTGGCCCGCCGCCTGGCTTCCACGGGCAAGCCAGGCCCACTGCCGCCTGGCCTCTGCGGGCGGGCCCGCTGCTGAGCCAAGTACCGGCTCCGCGGCCCACCGCTTGCCTCCGCAGTACACTCCCCCCAGCCTTCAGTACACTCCCCACAGTCTGCTCTCCCCCCTGCCTTCAGCCCCAGTTGGCTCTCCCCCCAAGCCTTCTGCCCCAGTCCGCTCTCCCCCCAAGCCTTCTGCCCCAGTCCGCTCTCCCCCCAAGCCTTCTGCCCCAGTCCGCTCTCCCCCCAAGCCTTCTGCCCCAGTCCGCTTTCCCCCCAAGCCTTCTGCCCCAGTCCGCTCTCCCCCCAAGCCTTCTACCCCAGTCCCCTCCCCACCAGCCTTCTGCCCCAGCTTGCTTCCTCCTCCATTTTTCCCTCTTTCTCATTTTCTCTCTCTTATTCGTGCTTTCGCCCCACCCCACAGCTTTCTAGGCTGCTTGTGTTTTCCCAGCTGGCCGTTGCCACCACCTCCTTGGGCAGCCAAGCGTTCAGCCGGCTCCTTCCTGCATGGCCCTCCCTCTAGTGAGCGTCTTCCGAAGCAGCCACTCCACCACTTTCTCTCCCCACAGCTCCCCCTCCCCCACCCCAGTCCGTTCAGTTCTCCTCTCCGCTTGCCCGCTTTCCTTCTTTTCCTTTCCTCCACTTCCCTTGCCCAGCCAATCCGGAGCGTTCACTGCCCAGCCAATCCGCTGGGTTGCCGGGACGCATCCCCACAGAGGCACGTCTACGAGAATTAATATAATTGATGATGATGATGATGATGATGATGATGATGATGATGATGATAGATAACAACAACAACAACCCCCAGTGAGGCACTACCTTGGCGTGGTTGTGGGGCTTGTGTGCTCTGAGGAAGGTGAGAGCTATGCCAGAGGTCCAACCATACTGGGCAGGTCTCACCAGAGGAGCCAGACAAAGAGTGCCTCTCCCATCAACAATATGGTGAGACGTAACTTTAATAAATCTTTACCGGATCGGTCATCGCCCGGGTCAACAAGGACCACGCCAGGTGCTATAGTCCCTGGACATCTGGTGGCAAGTGGGCAACAGGACTCAGGATCTTCAATTGAGCAACCAGGGCTGAAGACAGCAAAGTTAGTGGAAGAAACATCGCTTAACCAAAAAAAAAAAAAAACGAAAAATGCCAACAAGGAAATAATGATCTGCTATTACAAGTCTAGTCCAACTAGAAGAGGTTATTTTAAAAGAATGTACAAAATTTGGAAAAATAAGCATCCAGATACAGAAATAACAGAACAAAGGCTAGCAGACCAGAGAAGATACATAATAAGAAATAAAGTATTCACAGGAGTTGAGCTGGAAGAACTGCAAAGAGCAACACAGGCTCAAGATATGGAAGAAGAATTACCACCAGTTGAAGAAGTTGCTCAGGCGCAGGTGGAGGAGGTGTTGGAAATCGAGGATGCCACTGTTACTGAACTGTTTCAAAATCAAAACCAGGCAACCACCCCTTTGCCTTCACCTCAAAAACCCGAATGCCGTTTAACAGAAAAGCAACAAGAACTAAAGCAAAAAATAATTGAGCACATGAACCAAACAACCACCAGGGTTCACTTCCAGCTCTAAAAACAGTTGCCAAAAAACAACTCGCTCAGGCATTAAAAGATGTCAATGCTGCACTTGCAGAGATAACAACCAATAATTTGCAAGAAACAAACCAACTAATGTACAGTGCAGCAACAATAACAACACAAGAGCTCGGATATAAGATCAGTGGACCTGTAAAAAAAGAAAGCAGAACATCACCTAAATGGAAGATTAGATTAGAAAATAAAATCTCCAGGCTTAGATCAGATGGTAGTAAATTGAAAGATATGAAAGACAAGAAGCTGAAGAATGAAAACACCAAACGGTATCTGATCCAAAAATACCACCTAGATTCAAGGAAAATTAGACAAGTCCTAGAAATAATAAAGCAGCAAATAACAGCAGTGTCAAAGAAGATTAGCAGGTATGAAGCCAGAATTACACAACACAGGCAGAATCTCCAATTCCAGTTGTATCAGAGACGTTTCTACCAAAGCATAGAAGAAGAAACTGCAAGAAACCTAGAAACACCAAATAAAGAAGAAACAGGGCAATTCTGGGGGAAATTATGGGACAATCCAATAGATTATAATAAAAAAGCAGGCTGGATGAAAGAGGTCAAAAAATGTAACCAACAAATGCAAGATCTAATAATAACACCAGAATTAATAAGTGAAAGAGCAAAGAAAATTAAAAATTGGACTGTGCCAGGCGACAATGAACTGCATGGCTTCTGGCTTAAACACCTAACAAGCCTTCATAAACAACTATCAAAACAGTTCAATCACATTTTGCAAGGAGGTGATATTGGCTAACAACTGGGAAAACTCATCTCATCATGAAGGACCCAGCAAAAGGTGCAGATCCAAGTAATTATAGACCGATAACCCGCCTGCCAACCATGTTCAAACTATTAACTGGAATAATAGCAGATGAAGTGATGCAACACCTATTAACTAACAAACAGCTTCCAGTTGAACAGAAAGGAAATTGCCCAAACACCAGAGGCACAAAAGACCAGCTGCTGATTGACAAAATGATTTTAGAAAACTGCAAGAGAAGAAAAACCAATCTAAGTGTTGCATGGATTGACTACAAGAAAGCCTTCGATTCATTGCCTCACACATGGATACTAAAATGTTTAGAAACAACTGGTGTCAGCAAAAATATTCAGATATTTATATAAAAAAAGCAATGAGCATATGGAGTACACAGTTAACAATCAATGGTGAGGCACTTGGACAGGTTAGCATTAGAAGAGGCATTTTCCAAGGGGACTCACTATCCCCTCTGTTTTTTGTAATCGCCATGACTCCACTTTCACAAATACTAAACAAAACAGGCCTCGGATACCAAACATCTAAAACATCAAGTAAAATCAACCATCTGCTGTACATGGACAATCTGAAGTTGTATGGAAAGTCCCAGTCAGAAATCGAATCACTGCTAAGCACTGTCCGTATATTCAGTAGCGATATAGCAATGGAGTTTGGACTAGACAAGTGTGCTGCATTAATAATGAAAAGAGGGAAAATAACAAAAACAGAAGGAATAGAACTGCCCAATGGAAGCAAGATAAAGAACCTGGAAGAGAAAGAACCTTACAAATACTTGGGCATTCTCCAGGCTGATAACATCGCACACACTGAAGTTAAAAGAAAAATGGGAAGTGAATACATCAGGAGAGTTAGAAAAATCCTCAAGTCCAAACTCAATGGCAGGAACACCATACAAGCCATCAACACCTGGGCTATACCTGTTATCAGATACACTGCAGGGATAATAGACTGGACCCAGGCAGAGCTAGAGACGCTGGATCGTAAGACCAGGAAAATCATGACCACCAATCATGCTCTGCACCCCCGCAGTGATGTCGATAGGCTATACCTCCCTCGCAGCTCAGGTGGAAGAGGAATGCTGCAAGGCCATCAGTAGAGGAGAAGAAAAGAGGCCTTGAAGAATATATAAAGGACAGTGAAGAAGATGCACTTCAAATGGTCAATAACGCGAAACTATTCAACAGCAATGAAAGAAAGCAGGCCTACAAGAAAGAACAAGTCAAGAACCGAGCAGAAAAATGGAGAAATAAGCCCCTGCATGGTCAATATTTGCACAATACAAGTGGAAAATCAGACATCACCAAGACCTGGCAATGGCTTAAGAATGGCAACTTGAAGAAAGAAACAGAGGGTTTAATACTGGCTGCACAAGAACAGGCACTAAGAACAAATGCAATAAGAGCAAAAGTCGAAAAATCCACAACAAACAGCAAGTGCCGCCTTTGTAAAGAAGCAGATGAAACAGTGGACCACCTAATCAGCTGTTGTAAAAAGATCGCACAGACTGACTACAGACAAAGGCATGACAAGGTAGCAGGGATGATACACTGGAAGATCTGCAAAAAATACAAGCTACCTGTAGCCAAAAATTGGTGGGACCATAAAATTGAAAAAGTTGAAGAAAATGAAGATGTAAAAATATGGGATTTCCGACTACAAACAGACAAACATCTGCCACACAATACACCAGATATAACTGTAGTCGAGAAGAAAGAAAAACAAGTCAAAATAATCGACATAGCAATACCAGGGGATAGCAGAATAGAAGAAAAAGAAATAGAAAAAATCACCAAATACAAAGATCTACAAATTTAAATTGAAAGGCTGTAGCAGAAAAAGACCAAAATAATCCCAGTGGTCATTGGCGCCCTGGGTGCAGTTTCAAAAGACCTTGAAGAGCACCTCAACACCATAGGGGCCACAGAAATCACCACCAGCCAATTACAAAAAGCAGCTTTACTGGGAACAGCCTATATTCTGCGACGATATCTATAACAACAGCAACAACATTGACAATAAAATTCAGCCATCCTAGGTCCTTGGGAAGGACTCGAAGTCTGGATAAAACAAACCAGTCAATAACACCTGTCTGACTGTGTAAATAAATAATAATATTACCTTTATAAACTTTTACAACTGTTCCAATGAAAATAATTTCTATATAAAACTTGGAATGTGTATATAATCATTAAACCACATTCTTTATGCTTTATGGGATACCCCCCCCCAATAAAATATTTCAGTTCAACATAAGAACAGCCGTACTGGATCAGAACCAAGGCCTATCTAGTCCAGCATCCTGTTTCACAGTGGCCCACCAGATGCTTCTGAGAAGCCCACAGGCGAGAGCACACCCTCTCTCCTGCTGTTGTTCCCCTGCCACTGGAATTTAGAGACATCTTACCTCTGAGGCTGGAGGTGGCCTATAGCCACCAGATTAGTATCCATTGATAGACCTGTCTTTGGTTAATTTGTCCAAGTGCCCTTAAAGCCATCCAAGTTAGTGGACATCACCACATCCCATGGCAGAGAATTCCATAGATTTCCATAGATATCTATGGAATAGATAGCCATCAAATACTTGTGGCTATTAAGGAACTTTAAATATTGATATAGCACATAAAATTAACATGGAGTACTATGTATATATAAAATCAAATGTACATGCCAGATGAGATGATAATCTGTCCAGCTCATCAGAAAATTTAAATTCATTATCTATCTATCTATCTATCTGGCCTGGCCTGCAAGGCTGTTATCATGAGGGAAAAGATAAGGCTAAAAGGCAGCAAAAGCCAGGGTGTGGCATCAGAATGGGAGCAGGACAAGCACCACTGAGATCCCAGGGAGAGTGGGACAGCAGCATCAGTGCTGCTGGTAGGATTTATAGGCACAGAAAACTTATGAGTAAATAAATTACTGTATTCACTTGAATCCAAGACTAGGGTTTTTCCAAGTTCTTTGATGTTAGAAATTGTCTTAAGGGTCATCTTAAATTCAGTGTCATGTTCCTTTCCAGTGAATACAAGTATAACCTATATTTAACCTCAGTTTTGTTATGGGGTCATCTTAAATTGATAGTTACCTCCTATTCTGATAAATACAGTACACCTCTTCTGGTCTCCAGAGTACACAGAATACCTATAGCTCAGGGGTAGAATACCTGCTTTCAATGCAGAAGCTCCCAGGTTCAGTCCATGGCAACTCTAGATAGGCTGCCAAAGACCTGAAACTTTGAAGAATGTCATATTATAGTAAGTAAATTTATTACGGTCCTTAGACCAGCTTAACATTTAAAATAATACATTTATAATTTACAAAATAATCAAATTGCTAATACAAGCTCTATGAAGTTTGGATGCAACAAAACAAAACTTGGCTACATTTATAGAAGTAACAGATTTAAAATTTGACAGCAAAAAATCCAAGTAAAATTGATCCATATGGCCAGGATGATTCTTTAAGAGAGAAGCAATAAACTTAATATGAGCATCCCTATAAAACTGACAGTACAGAATAACATGAGCAACTGGCTCTATATTCCCCTGTCATATTATATAGATTATAGTGTTGCAAGGGCATTTGGAAACAAGGAGTTTGAACAAAAGAAGCATAAGAACATCATTCAACGCTCCCAATTTTTCAAAACGGATAAAGCAGGCACCCCCAAACTGCAGCCATCCAGATGTTGCTGAACTACAACTCCCAGCATCCCTAGACACATTTTTTTGTGTCTGGGTATGCTGGAAGTTGTAGTTGAGCAACATCTGGAGGGCCGCAGTTTGGGGATGTATGGGATAAAGCTTTTTGTGGTAGGGAGGATGAAAGTGCCCATGTTACAATTTGTACTGGATTCACAGACCTAAGGGGCAGGATGCCTCTGAATACCAGCTGCAGGGGAGTAACAGCAAGAGAGAGGGCATGCCCTCAGCTCCTGCTTGTGGGCTACCAGTGGCATCTGGTGGGCCACTGTATGAAACAGGTCCTTAGGCCTGATCCAGCAGGGCTGCTCTTATGTTCTTTGTGGCCTACCTAACAGGGAAGAGAGAAGCACTTCAGAGTCATAGGTGGTGGGAACCTTTGCTTTGCTCAAGAGGCAGGGTAAAATCTCTGTGTTTAATAGGGAAAGATCCCAAATACCTGTGAGGTATAGCCCTGCTCCGCCAATAATGAGCCAATAATGCAGGGCAGGGCTGGCAAAAACAAAGAGAGATTTCCCTCACTAGTCCCTCTGTGGATTGTCAGTATGTATGTCATTTTCCTCACTTGCCCCTCTCACATATACCCCTAGCTGGTACAGTCCTCCTCTGCTTCATACAGCTATCCCTCCCTAGGAGCCAAAGGATGAAGGGACTGTGTTAACAGTTCACGAGGAGGTAAGTACTGCTGGCTTCCCAAGCTACAGTTCCACTTTCTAACAGCATAGGGTGTACACATGCAAGGATCAAGCAGTCAATTAGCGAAGGAGAGCCTAGTGTGGGATTTCACACAGGACCCTTCCTGTGTGAAATCCCATACTTTCCTGCCCTTCTAACCCTACCAGTCCACTCCACCCTACTGTGTATACAAGGCTGGAGTGGGCTGGCCAAGCTGCGGAGATGTAGCTGTCTGCAGTGGAACAGTAATGGAGGAGGGCTCCCTTCTTGGGAGATATGGTGATGGGTCCCATAAATGTAGGGGCCCTTGAAGAGTGGGGAAAAGGCAGCATTTGATGCTGTGCCACAATGATTAATTGAACTGTAGTGTGGGGTGTGGTGGGGGGCTGCCAGAACACAGGCTGATTAATGCTTATTGATTTCAATGGGCATTAAATAAGCTAGATGTCTGCTTAATGGTGACCATATTCTACAACACTACATCATTTTTTAAACATAATGTTCAGCTATAAAACATGTCTTGGCACATATCCTCAGAGTAGCGTGTAGCTGAGAGAAGAGCTGGAGTAAAATTTATTATGAGGCTGGGATAAAGTCATAATTCTTCTGAACAAGCACGGGTTGTGAACAAAGCTCACAAATTACTTTATGTAAGGCTTGGGAGGTGTGTCAGGTTATATAGACCTCATCAATTACAGGTTTATGGCAGACTCTTGCTTGTAGTGGATTTCTCACATAATGCTTGGTTCAAATGTTTGTTCTACTGTCATTGTAAGGCAGGTTCACATAGTGAAGAGGAATGTAACACCATGTCACGTAATGAAGGAGAACCAGAGATATTTTGGGTACCACATGTATAATTTGCTGATATTGAGTTCCAATATTTACAAGCCACTTCTATGCAAAAACACTGAAAGTGATATACATAGCAAAATATACTATGATTAAGTGTAAGGAGTGTGTGCGTGTGTGCGTTTGCTTATCCATTCATTGGTCATCCTAAAAGCTTAAAAATTACCAAGTTTCTGGCACAGATGGTAATCTGCACATATTATGATCACTGTCAGAAATGCAGTGAACGCACAACTGGAAAAAGCATCATGAGTGCTGCAATAATGTAATGTATCCTTTAAAAAGACTGCATTTTTACCACACACTCTTTATTTAGGATTGTAGTTCTGTAATAAATTAATACAGGAGGACCTTGATGTTTGTGCGGGTTCTGTTCCACGCTACAACCGTGGATACGGAAACCATGAAAATCGAGTCATTGAGGCAATGGGGAATTGGGGGTTAGATTCCTGGTTTCCGGAAAACCTCAGAAAAACACCAAATTTGGGTGGAGGATGTGGCGGGGGGAGCTGCCTACCATCTTAGCTGCTCTCCTTGAGTCGAGCTGTGCCCTGAATGCTGAAAAAGTGGCCGAAAATGACCATCCCCCCTTTTTAATGGAGCCATTTTGAGGTGCTGAAACACAAAAAGGCAGCCAGAAATGACCTCCGCGATCATTTTTGACCATCCCCAGCCTGCAGATATGCAAGGTAGATGTATTCCCCCCTAGTTTTTTCCACATATGCCAAGGTCGAGTATCTATTACCCAACCATGGATATGTGAATCTGCAGTTATCGAGGTCCTCCTGTATGATGCAATATAATCAATGTAGTAAGAACATAAGAACAGATTTGCTGGATCAGGCCCAAGCCCTATCTAGTCCAGCATGCTGTTTCACACCTGGGCCCACCAGATGCCTCTGAGAAATCCACAGGAAAGAGATGAGGGCATATTGTACTGTTGTTCCCTTGCAACTGGTATTTAGAGGTATCTTGCCTCTTAGGCTAGAGGTGGCCTATAGCCACTAGACTAGTAGGCATTGATAAACTTGTCCTCCATGAATTTGTCTAAGCCCCTTCTAAAGGCATTCAAGCTAGTGGCCATCACCACATTGTGTGGTATGGATCCATAGATTTCACACATGTGCTGTGTGAAAAAATACTTCTGTTGATTCTAAATTTCCTGGCCTTCAGTTTCATGGGATGACCCCTCGTACTAGTGGTGTAAAAGAGAGAGAAAATTTTCATTCTGTCCACTCTATCTACTCCATGCATAATTTTATACACCTCTATCATGTCTCTCCTTTGTTGACTCTTTTCCAAACTATGAAGCCCCAGATGCTGTAGCTTTCCTCATAAAGAAAGTGCTCCAGCCCCATGATCATCATCTTGGTTTCCTTCTTGTGCACCTTTTACATTCTGCAATGTCCTTCTTAAGATATGATGACCAGAACTGTGCACAGTATTCCAAATGTGGTCACACCATAGTTTTGTATAAGGGTATTATAATATAGGTATGTTTATTTTCATCCCCCTTCCTAATGATCCCTAGCATGGAATTTGCCTTTCTCACAGCTGCCGCACACTGAGTCAACACTTTCAATGAACTGTCCACCATTACACAAAGCTCTCTCTCCTGGCCAGTCACTGACAGCTCAGACCCCATCAGTGTATGTGCGAAATGGTTTTTTAGCCCCAATATGAATCACTTTACACTTGCTCACATTGAACTGCATTTGCCATTTTGTTGCCCACTCACCCAATATGGAGAGATCCTTTTGGAGGTCCTCGCAATCTATTTTGGACTTCAGTACCATAAATAGTTTGGTGTCTTCTGCAATGTGGCCACTTTGCTGCTTACACAAGCTTCTAGATCATTTATGCACAAGTTAAAGTGCACTGGACCCAGTACAAATTCCAGGGGTAAAAGAACACTCATGGTGTAAAGAGCACTTCTTATTTTCCTCCATTGTGAAAACTGTCCATTTATGCCATCCCTTTCCCCCCTTTCCTTCAGTCAGTTACCAGTCCACACATGTACCTTTCCCCTTATCCCCTGACTGCCACATTTATTCAAGAGCCTTTGGTAGGGAACTTTGTCAAATGTTTTTTGGAAGTCCAAGTATACTATGTCAACTGGGTCACTTTTATCCACATGCCTGTTGACACTCTCAAACAACTCCAAAAGGTTAGTGAGGCAAGACTTGCCCTTGCAGAAGCCATGCTGCTGCTGCTTCTTCAGCAAGGCCTGTTCTTCTATATGTTTTTGTCCTTAAGTATGCTTTCCATCAATTTATCCGGCACAGAAGTTAAGCTAACCAGCCTGTAGTTTCCTGGATCGTCCCGGATGCCTTTTTGAAAATCTGAGTTACATTAGCTACCTTCCAGTCCTCTGGTACAGAGCCCGATTGTAGGAACAAGTTACATATGTTTGCTAGGAGATCAGAAATCTCACAGTTGAGTGTCTTCAGAACTCTGGGGTGGATGCCATCTGGCCCTGGCAATTTGTTAATTTTTCATTTTTAAAGACAGCTTAGAACATCCACTTGCATCACCTCAAATTGGCCTAGGTAATGTTCCTTGTAATGTTCCATTACTTCCTTGGTAATGTTCCACTTGCATATAATCTGAGCTGGATCACACTATGGTCACTGTTCCCCAGTGGTTCTATAATTCTGACATGTCACACTAGGTCCTGGGCACTACTCATAATTAAGTCCAAGATTGCCTTCTCGCTGATTGGTTGTACAACCAACTGTTCTAAGGCACAGTCATTTAGCATGTCTAGAAATTTGGCCTCTTTGTCAATACCCGCATGTGAATTTGCCCAGTTTGTGTTAGGGTAATTGAAGTCACCCATTATTACAGCTCTGCTCTTTTTGACGGAAGGATCATTTAAGAGCCCCTGGTGGTGCAGTGGTAAAACTGCCACCTTGTAACCAGAAGGTTACAAGTTCGATCCTGACCAGGGGCTCAAGGTTGACTCAGCCTTCCATCCTTCCGAGGTCGGTAAAATGAGTACCCAGAATGTTGGGGGCAATATGCTAAATCATTGTAAACCGCTTAGAGAGCTCCGGCTATAAAGCGGTATATAAATGTAAGTGCTATTGCTATTGACAACTCTCTGATTTGCTTCCCCAACTCCAGGTCACTCTCAGCGTTTTGATCCAGAGGGGGATAAGCATGTCCATAGTAACACATTTACTTTCAGTCCTTGTATTGTCACCCATAATGATTCTGTGGAGGACTCCAGTCCTCCAAGGTTATACAGTACTATTCCACCCACAGTCTGTCCCTCCTTGTCCTTTCTGTAGAGTTGTATCCAGGAATAACAGTGTCCCACTGGTTCTTACCATTCAACCAGGTTTCCATTATGTCCACTTTATCTATGTTTTCATTAGCAACCAAGCACTCCAGCTTGCCCATCTTGGCTTGGAGGCTTCTGACATTGATATATAAACACCTGTACACCAAGTCTCTGGCATTGGCATGTGCCATCTCCCTTACTGTCATTTGACCTTTTTGATCAGTTGTCACATGCTTGCTTCCATCTGCTCTACTTAGTCCTGGTTCTACTCTGTCCCCTTCCGGTTAATCTGAAACCTTTTCACCCTCACACCTTTGGGGATTTTGCTTGCTGAACCAGATACCAGCCAGTTCCTGTCAGCATTCCCCCAGGTGTCATTTTAAAAGCTACTCTGTGACCTTTTTTATTTTAAACATCAGCAGTCTGGTTCCATCTTGGTTCAACTGAAGCCCGTCCCTTTTATACAGGCTTTGCTTGCCCCAAAATATATCCCACTGCCTAACACATCTAAACCCCTCCTCCTGGTACCACCGTCTCATCCATGCATTGAGACCCCTCAGCTCTGCCTGTCTTGCATGGAACAGGTAGCACTTCAAAGAACGCTATACATTGAGCAGGTAGCACTTCAAAGAAAGCTACCCTGGGGGTCAGTATGCTACCTAGCAGCCTAAATTTGGCTTCCAGGACCTCTCAATTACATTTCCTAACATTGTTGGTGCTAACGTGCACCATGACAGCTGACTCATCCCCAGCACTACCTAACAGCCTATCTAGATGCCGTGTGCAGTCCGCAATCTTCACTCCAGGCAGGCAGGTCACCATGCAGTCTACACACGGGTCACAAACTCATCTCTCTATTCCCCTAACAATCAAATCACCCACTACTAGGAGGCCCCCAATCTCCAGAGGAGCATCCTCAGTATGAGACGGTATGGGCGCATCACCCAAGGAAGGGGAGCATTCCCCTCTTCCACAGACTGTTGTCCTACTTCCCTGAGACCTTCAGTCTCCTTGACAGCAGAGTAGCTATCAGCCTGGCAGTGGCATACCTCTATTACATCCCTGAGGGTCTCATCCACACACCTCTCTGCCTCCCTGAGCTCCTTCAGGTCAGCCACCTTGGCTTCAAGGGAACAAACTTCTTCCTTGAGAGCCAGGAGCTCTTTGCACTGAGCACACACCCATGACTTCTGCCATTCAGGCAGACTTCTGCCCCTCAGGCACCCAAGGCTTCTGCCCCTCAGACAACACTCTGTACAATACACTGCTGGCATTCTAACTTCTGGTATCCCCTGCTGACATTCATAACTGGTTCTACTGGCTATTTAGAATATATAGAGCTTGTTTACCTGAAAACTAAGTCTTAGCTGCAGCTCTCAACTAGTTAAAGGATTTAAGTCCTGTCTTCACCTTCTCCTGCTCACTTCTTCTCGTGTTGAGTGTCTCCTTTGTTATGAAAGTGGACCACCTGAGCACCTCCCCACATACTTCTCCACTGAACTCCACACAAAATGCCTTTGATATCTGTTAGCAAACTCCTATTCCCAAAGCTCTGGGTAGCAAAACTCCCTTGATGCAAACCTTGCCTTCTCAAGAGCTGCTTCCAAACTAAGCCACCTCAGGAATGTGGCCCCTCCCACAAGCTAGATGACTCAGCCTCACCCATTGCTTCTCTAGGCACAATCTCCACCCACAGCGTCCTTTCTCACAAGCAGTAAGAAAGGGCAAGAGGGCTAGCAGGAAGGAAGCCTTAAAAAGCTTACCTCCCCGTAAACAACTAAGGGCTCCTTCGGCAGGTGGATCACCTGCCTAGATGATTATCGACTGTTGTGATTACCGTCATCCCAATCGCTCCTCCTCTCAGAATTCACTGTGAGTGCATGGTGCATTATGGGCCCCCCTCCCCTCCCCGAAGCTGGGATCCCCGCAAGCAGCCATGGCTGGCAGATGATCACAGAAATGGGGTTAGGAGAGCACTTGCGTTTTAGAAGGTGGCTGCGGAGACGAGTTTGCTGCCACAGTGCCACCGGGACTGTGATTAAGCCCGATCCCAGAGGTACACAAGTGCAGACAAAGCCGTGCTGGGCTTTCTTAGCCTGCTTTTGCCTGCACATCTGAAAAGCTTCACTGTCTCTCTAGGCATAGCTGCAACTGCAACTG
This sequence comes from Hemicordylus capensis, assembly GCF_027244095.1. Taxonomy (NCBI): domain Eukaryota; kingdom Metazoa; phylum Chordata; class Lepidosauria; order Squamata; family Cordylidae; genus Hemicordylus; species Hemicordylus capensis. Next base: position 242,223,956 of record NC_069659.1, on the reverse strand, counting down.
CAACTGCCCTGTCAAGAACCTCTAGCCAGCCAGAAATCAAATCTTAGAAAAGACTAGATATAACCAACTTACCTTAACCTTTCTCCTGTGTTTTCTTGGTTATTTATTTGCTTGCTTGCTTCTTTAGAAAAGAAAACAGAAGCCGGTAATCATGTGGGCAGCTGATCCAGCCACCCAGGGAGGACTTGCTGCTCATGTTCAGGGAGAGAGGGCTTGACCTGCTCTCCCCAACAAACCCCATCTGGCTCGCCACACTGCTCATGTGGAGAGCGTCTGTGTTCTACCCAGGTTTGGGAGCTGTGTGTACTCCTAATTTTTGGTTATGTGGAAGCAAGGTAGAAGGAAAACCTGAATAGAAGTGATTGTGTGAAAGCAAGGTAAGAGGAAAACCTGGGTAGTATGTATGTATGTATGTATGTATGTATGTATGTATGTATGTATTCATTTATTCATTCATACATACATACATACATACGTGTATATCCCACTCTTCCTCCAAGGAGCCCAGAGCGGTAAACATGGTTATGTTTATCCTCACAACAACCCTGTGATTTAGGTTAGGCTGAGAGATAAGTGACTGGCCCAGAGTCACCCAGTGAGTTTCATGGCTGAATAGCAATTTGAACTCAGGTCTCCCCAGTCCTAGTCCAACACTATAACCACTACACCTTGCTTCCATACAATCACTTCTATCCAGGTTTTATCTTACCTTCCACACAACTGAAAATTGGGAGCACACACAGCTCCCAAACCCAGATAGAACAAAGTAAGGCTATTCACACAACCACTCTAAAGCGGGCTAAGGGAGCCCAACCCACTTTTGAGTGGTCGTGAGAGCGCCACTGAGAGCTGTGTGGCTCCCAGTGGTTAGCCTGCTTTATCCCCCCACTTTAAATTAGTCAGCGTGGCCGACTCATTAATCCTAATCCCGCCTTTAAACGATTGCCACATTTTGGTGATGCCACGACTCATGAGGAGACCCCTGACCGGGAGGCTCCAACAAGCCTCCCAGCCTCAGTCTCCCCAGAATGCCCCTCAGTTGTGTGTACTTGTGTGGGGCATTGTGGGACGGCCTGGCAGCCCCCGATCCCCACTGCCCTTACCGGCTCTGTGACAGAAACGGTAGTCATGTGGGTGGCCAATCCGGATCATGGATCATGGCCAATCCGGATCATGGATCATGTGTAGAGCCTCCGTTTTTGATGGTGTGAATGACTTCAATCTCTAGCACTGATCAGACCTACTTTTCATGCTTTAAAAAATGGCTTCTACCATTATTGCCAATGTTATTTCTCTGTTCTGCCAAGCTCACCTCCAAACAAATTTTCCAACTGAGAAACTGGATATGTGGCATGAAGGACCCTGAAAAAAAAGAAGTACTTAAGTTGTGTGACTGTGTGTGTGTGTTATGCAACAACTGGGGGGCAATTCTTTGTTTTGACTGCTCATCTTTCCTTTGACCAATGAGGATTTGCCAGTTGTTGGGTGTGTTCAAAGAGCTTGTCTGTTACTGGAAAATTCTCTGCCTAGAACCACCCAACACCAACAAGGATATTCTCAAAGTAGCCATGCAGGTTCAAAGGAGTGGCCGTGTTCTGACCAATGTTTTCAGTTAGGGGACCATTTCCAGATCATTCATGTGATTCCTTTTTTCTTACTATTAGCTAGTTATCTAACATACAGAAAGTTCACAGTCTAATCAATGTATGTTCTCAGCAGCTAGTTATTTCCTCACTGTTTTGTTACTATTAGGACTCTGATCAGAATTATGTAAGTGGCTGGTTCACCATTTCCCCCTCAGATTAAACTCACTTGAACTAAAGCCCGTTTGCCAAAGGATTCAGAACACAGGGAGATCAGAGATTCTGGACAGCTGTGAGGTGAGAACACCACCTTTTTCACTTCCTCCTTACCTCCAAGTTAACTCAAATGCATTCTTTGTTACTTTGAAGATTTAACTAATACAAAGATGTGTTTGGTTTCAAACAGGTGTGAAACCAGTCTTGCTTCTGGGCAGTGGTCCAGAAGAGGGAATTATTGGCTTAACAGATTTAATTCTTGCCTAGCAAACCAGTGCTACACATTTTTACTCAGAAGTAAATCCTAATACAACTGGACTTTCTTCGCAGTATAAGTGTGGAAAAGATTGCAAATTTAGTTAATGAATATCCCACCACATCCAGTTTGCTTGAGACGAATAACAAACCAAGCATAAAAACTTAATTACAATACAAACAAGATTAACTTGAAGAATTTTAAAACAATGTGTTTGATACTGTCCAGGGAGTATTTTCTATACAGATAAAGGTGGGTTTTGAGAAGATATTTGAAGGAACAGAGGGAGGTAGCACAGGAAGGTAAAATGAGAACTGAGAAAGAGGTTTCGCAATAGGAGGAGTGCCACAGGTTGCAAAAGTGCACCCTGTTGCAAGCTCCTGACTTAGCGGAACTAGGTAGTGCAGCATCCTTACACGAGTGCAACATGTTTGCACTAGCACAGTGTTCATCTAGATGCCAGCCAATTTGAGGCTAGGATCAGGAAGACTCAGGTTCAAGTCCCCTTAGCCATGAATTTCATTAGGTGAAATTCATTTAAACTGCAACCCTTCCAGAATAGATGCCACATGTTCTCTAAATACACACTTTTCTAAATTTGCAGACCCAAGACAAACTTATTTAGTGCACAGATCTCAGCTGCCCTGTATATCTTTTTCTTCTTTAAGTAACATTGGACTTATTTTCAGTTCTCTACAGAATCAGTGACCATTGTAAAAGACACTTTTAACAGACTAGTAAGGTAAAGTGTGCTGTCAAGTCAGTGTCGACTCCTGGTGACAACAGAGCCCTGTGGTTGTTTTTGGTACAATATAGGAGAGGTTTACCATTGCCTCCTCCCATGCAGTTTGATGCAGTATGAGATGATGCCTTTCAGCATCTTCCTATATTGCTGCTGCCTGATATAGGTGGTTCCTGTAGTCTGGGAAACATACCAGCGGGGATTCGAACCGGCAACCTCTGGCTTGCTAGTCAAGTCATTTCCCCGCTGTGTCACTAGCAGCCTAATCTTATTAACCTGCAGTCACTATGGGAGAACAAGCAGGAGGTAAAGATGAACAGAGCTATTATCCTTGACAGACAAACCCTCCAATCCATGTGGAAAGAAAGGGGCCATCGCTGAGGTCATAAAACAGACCTTTTCAATTACGATCTACCAAATGCAGTTCACCAGCCATATATTGTGTCCTGCCAAGTGTAGGACAACACCCCCTCCCTGTTTCTGTAGTCCTAGACAGGCAACAAAAACAGGATGCTTTTTGAGCCATGGTAGGCAGCCAGACCTCGCTATAGGGTTGGGTTTAGGAACATAGGAAACTGCCATATACTGAGTCAGACTGTTGGTCTATCTAGCTGAGTATTGTCTTCACAGACTGGCAGCAGCTTCTCCAAGGTTGCAGGCAGTGTTGACACCATTGAGACACCTAACTAGCAGCAAGACCAAGTTGCGTGAGTTTCTGGGCTTGGAAAGCAGTTCATTGGATGGATCAGGCTGTTCACTTTCATTGTGCACATAATGTTCAGAAGTGGAGTAAAAGGCAAACCTTATTAGCAATTTAAATTTATATCCATTCTCTCTCTCTCTCTCTCTCTCTCTCTCTCATTTTTATACTGCCCCAAACTCACATCTCTGTGTGCTTTACAATAAAAATACCATTAAAACAAAATTAAAACAATCTAAAATTTATAACATGTTAAGTGTTTACTATTACAATTGTAAATCTAATCAAAAGTCAGGGTGAACAGATGTGTCTTGACTAATTTTTTAAAAGTTGTCAGAAATGGGGAGGCCCTTATTTCAGCAGGGAGTGTATTCCAAAGCTTCGGGGCAGCTTCAGAGAAGGCCCGTTGCTGAGTTGCTACCAGATGGTCTGGTGGCAACTGTAGACGAACCTCTGTAGATATTCTTAATGGGCAGTGGGGGTCATAGTGAAGAAGACGTTATCTTAAATACCCTGGGCCTAGGCCATTCAGAGTTTTATAGGTTATAACCAGCACCTTGTATATTGTCCAGAAACCTATCGGCAGCAAGTGTGGTTCTTTCAATACAGGAGTAATGTGGTCTCTCCAAGATGGCCCAGAGACCAACCTGGCTGCCGCATTCTGGACCAACTGCAGTTTCTGGACTACGTACAAAGGCAGCCCCACATAGAGCGCATTGCAGTAGTCAAGTCTAGAGATTACCAGCATATGTACTGCTGTTCTGAAGTTGTTTATCTCAAGAATTGACACAGCTGGTGTATCAGCCAAAGCTGATAAAAAGCACCTCTGACCACCGCCTCAACACCGCCTCTTTGACACCAAAGAGAGGTTAGGATCCAGAAGCAACCTCAGACTGCGCACATGTTCCTTCTGGGGAAATGTGACGCCATCCTGAACCGGCAGATCAAAATAGTCTCTGGAGTTCCAACCCCACACAATGAGTACCTCCATTTTATCTGGATTCAGCCTGAGTTTGTTATCCATCATCCAGCCCATTACCATCTCCAGGCAGGCATTTAGATCATGACTTCTCCCCATGATGTTGATATGGAGAAATAGATTTGGGTGTCATCAACATACTGATAACACCCTGATGATCTCTCTCAACAGTTTCATGTAGATGTTAAACAACATCAGAGACAATATGGAGCCCTGAGGGACACCATATGAAAGTTCCGATTTTGAAGAACAACAGTCTCCAAGGGACATCATCTAGAATCTGCCTGAGAAGTAGGAGCAGAATCACCGTACTGCAGTGCCTCCCACCCAGAACCCCCTCAGACGTTCCAGAAGGATACTATCGTCGAAAGTCTCGAAAACCGCTGAGAGATCCAAAAGGACCAACAGAGTCACACTCCCTCTGTTGATTCCCAATTGGAGATCATCCATCAGGCTGACCAGGGCAGTCTCCATCCTTCCTCTGAAAGCCAGTTTGATATGGGTCTAGATAATCAGTTTCCTCCAAGACTGCCTGGAGCAAGGAGGCCACCACACTCTCAATCACCTTGCCAAGCCATGGAAGGTTGGAGACAGGCCTGCAGTTGTTTAACTCAGAGGGATCCAATGTAGGCTTCTTCAAAAGAGGTCTAATAATTGCCTCCTAGAGACAAGGAGGCATCCTGCCCTCCTTCAAAGAAGCATATTTAGCACATTAAGAATCACAATGTCTAGAATAAGATCATATATCTTATTAGGCACTCCACAGTATATCTACACATTCAATTCAGAACAAACAGCCGTTACAGAACTTTAGCTTTTACTGAGTAAATAGACTGGAAGTTTGCGAAGGGAGTTCTCTGTTTGGCAGGAGATTACTAGAACACCGCCTTCCCAATGAACTAATCAGAAACAAGCAGGAGATGTGAACCTTTGCACTTGTAGAAGACAGGAACCCATAAAGGGAATGACAGCATTGCAAAATACGTCTTTTTATAATAGCTTAAATGAGGACCACACCTCTAGGAAGACACAATTCTCCCACTTATACAAGTCATTCTAAAAGCTGCTTTAAAATATCACAGTAGTCCTATGGGCCTTAGAGGCTATAATCACAAGCTACAGACCTTTTATGTACACACAAAAGGGATTGCATGCACCCTGTGAGACATATGCTTTCTTCCCTCGTTGAAGCAGCAGCCATCCTCTTCCCCATGCCATATCACAAACTCTTTTTGAAACCCGAGTGCATGCCAATCTTCTGCATGTCTGCTTGGAAATAAGTTCCACATTGTTCAATGAGGCTTATTCCACAATAAATACGTATATGATTGCATAGTTTCAAAAGCAATTGTGAAGGCTGGAAGGCTTCTGTTGAAGAAGCCTAAGCCCAGGTCCTTGTAAGACATGTGGAGTTAGTTACATAATTCTTTGGATTGTGGAGTAACTGATATATTGCTGGTGAGTACATCAGCACAGCATTACTTGCACAGTTAAGGCAAGGGGTGATCATTGCTTTTCTGAACATTTCATCAGTCATAACATCCAAACCATCTGTCCCATCTGCATGAAATATGGCACAGTGTAACTAGATGACAAATGCCGATAGCCAGGGAGTAGCCAGGGTGTACCTACACCCCTAAATTTTCCTCTGCCTCTGTCCCACCCCCTAAATTTTTCTTTGCCCCACCCCAGGGCATGTAATTTTAAATTATGGAATGTTGCCTTTAGAAGGCCAGATAAGCTGCCCCCTTTTAGGGATTTTTGTTCTTTTTTGCACCCATTCTTTTTTGTGGCATCCCCAGGCAGTATGCCTGGCCACCCTATGTCCAAATACGGTGCAGATCCATTGATAAATTACATGCAGCAATTTGAGACAACACATTCAAGAGGACCTCTTACAATGTATATGAGGTGGGCAGATACGAGTGGGAGGAGGTGGTCCTTTGCCTCAAGCCATTTAGGCCTTGAAAAGTCAGCCTCAGAACTTTGAGTTGCACACAAAAACAACAGTTAACCATTGCACAGGAATGCTATAATATGGTCCAAGAGCCTTGCCCCAGACAAGACTCTTGCCACTGCACTGCATTCAGGAACAGCTAATTTTTCTAATGCATCTTCAAGGGCAACTCCATGTAGAGTTTGTTGGTAGCTGTCCAGTCTAGAAGTTATGAGGTTATGGATAACTATGGCCTGGTCGGATTGAATCAGGAATGGATGCACCTGCTACATCATCAGAACAAAAACTCCTCCCCCAGGCATTGGCCACCACTTGACTATCGAGGCATATTGCCAGGGAGGGATGTTCATAAACAGTTCATGCACTCCCTGGGGAGGCATACAGGGAGGGTACCTTTCAGCAAGCAGGTAAGGCACTCCTTACCCTGTTCGCTCCTTCCGCACAGCTTTCCCTCTGCTGGCACTCAATTTTGAAAGAGACATGTGGGGCTGCAGTGTTCCTTCCTGCAGCCCCAATCAGCATTGGCAAATGGCGGACACGTGTGTGCCCTGGCCATGCGTGTGCCTATGCCAATTGGCGCTGCAAAAAAGAACGCTGCAGCCCTATGTGCCTTGTTCAAAATTGAGCACCAGCAGAGGGAAAGTGGCAGGGAGGGGGCAAACGGGTAAGAAGCGCCTTACCTGTTTGTTTGTTTTTAAAGGCACCCCCCACAGACATGGCCTGTCAAACCAGCTCAAATGCCAGCATTTGAACAGGTTTGGCACTCCAGAAAGGGAGCACCAACCTGTTCATGGGCATCCCTGTTGCCAGGTCCAGGAGCACTTTCAGGTTGTAAGCCTCCGTCAAGGGGAGTACAATCTCAAGAATAGGCTGCCATACTACTGCTGAGTCAGTGGCCCTCTTGACCACTGACTAACCAAGAAGGTGGGGGCAGGGTTTGTTCTTTCATGTCAACTTACAAAGCCCCATTTCTGGGCCTGGCTCTAGAGCTGCTAACCAGCTGCAATGGAAATTTCATATGCTCCAATGTTCCCTTTTTACTAGGGGCAGTCCTTATTGCCTGGTACTTTGCCCTGCTAGCAGAGTATCCTTGTTTTGCCTCTTGAGGGGTTGCTGGGAATAGTTTTTAAAAAGAATGCTTAGTAACGCTGCATTTGAGTAAGTTGCACAAACAAAATTTCTGCCCATTGTTTCCAATTAACCTAAGAGTAAACCCATTATTTCCAATTAACACAATTTGCATGAATTTGCATTTGCACAACTTACATGAATTGTGCAAATGCAACGTTACTAGGCTGACGTACTCTTACAAGGTATATCAGCCAGTACTTTTAGGGATAACTGGGGCCAGAAGGGTTTGGTTTGGTTTACTTCATTGCGGTCCAGCTTTCGTCTCAAGCAGATGGTGCTTTGATCCAGGCCGAAGTAAAAAAATAGACCCCTGAACCTTCACACAGTGGTGATTATCATCACTTTGCTGCAGCTGGGGAGCTGAAAGGGACAGCTTGCCTAAGGTCATAAGCACGTTCATGGCAAAGGTGAGATTCAAACTGGAGAAGTCAGCAATTGTCTCTTAGTTCTAGAGTTCTTCAAGTTCCACACTATCCCTGCTCCTTTGGAAGTTAGATCGTTGAAGTGGAGTAGGTAAGCATATTTCAGCTTTAGTGCAGATACCAATAAATGCATGCCCATAGACACAAAATGCCAGTGCAGTGATTCCCTTCCAGCCCTCCAAGAATAATAAATAATACATGCAGGTGACTGTATCTGGGCTGTTCTTTAATAAAGACAGCCCGATGGCATTTAGTGCCCCTGGGCATATGTTTGTGTATAGCTGCACTAAAGTTGAAATATGCTTACCTGTCCCCTAAAGAGATTTATGTATACAAAAAAGTCCCTAGGCGGTTCACAATATCAATATTCAATATTCTTTAGTTTTCTTCTTAAGTAACTGGTTACTGCAGGTTTAACACAAAGCTTAAACACAGTGGAACCCTTTTAACACAGTGGAACCCTCACAAGAGATAAAGGTTGGGGATTTGGGCAGCAATCTTTGGTACAAGAATGGGGACATTACACAAGCATGTCCCTATTTTCATTTGAGACACCTTAGAAGGTATGAAGCTGCCAGCTGTATGCCACACTTTGGAGATTACCTCCTTACGAGGTAAGGCTACAACATTTATGGCTTTTTTACTTTAGGAAAAAGGTGATTAAGGAGAGACATGATTGCTGTTAATGTAACTATGCATGGTTTGGAGAACATGGATAGGGAGAAATTCTTCCTCTCTCACACCAGAACCAAGGGTCATCCCATGAAACTGATTACCAGGAAATTTAGAACACACAAAAAGGAAGTATTTTTCCATACAGCCATTCATTAATCTATGAAATTCTCTGCTACAGAATGCGGTGATGGACACGAGCTTGGATGGCTTTGAGCAGGGCTTTCCATATGAATGAAGGACAGATATATCACAATTAGCTTTCTGAATCCATCAAGAATCAGTTTGCAAGATCTAAGATCTTTTCTAGCATAACCACCTTGCGCTCTGGAAAAAATTGCATATCTTCGTCTCTCAAAGCATCTGATGGGTCACTGTGTAAAACAGGGAGATAGACTAGATAGGTCTTAGGAATGATCCAGCAAGGCAGTTCTTATATTGCTTTTTAGGTCACCGAAAGGCACTATCAAAAGTGTGGTCCTTACAGGTGAAACTCGAAAAATTAGAATATCGTGCAAAAGTTCATTAATTTCAGTACTGCAAATTAAAAGGTGAAACTGATATATGAGATAGACGCATTACATGCAAAGCGAGATAAGTCAAGCCTTAATTTGTTATAATTGTGATGATCATGGCGTACAGCTCATGAGAACCCCAAATCCACAATCCCAGAAAATTAGAATATTATATGAAACCAATAAAACAAGGATTGTAAATAGAACAATATCTGACCTCTGAAAAGTATAAGCATGCATATGTATTCAGTACTTGGTTTGGGCCCCTTTTGCAGCAATTACTGCCTCAATGCAGTGTGGCATGGATGCTATCAGCCTGTGGCACTGCTAAGGTGTTATGGAAGACCAGGATGCTTCAATAGCGGCCTTCAGCTCTTCTGCATTGTTTGGTCTCATGTCTCTCATTCTTCTCCTGGCAATGCCCCATAGATTCTTTGTGGGGTTCAGATCAGGCGAGTTTGCTGGCCAATCAAGCACAGTAATCCCATGGTCATGGAACCAGGTTTTGGTACTTTTGGCAGTGTGGGCAGGTGCCAGGTCCTGCTGGAAAATGAAGTCAGCATCCCCATACAGCTCATCTGCGGAAGGAAGCATGAAGTGCTCCAAAATCTCCTGATAGACGGCTGCGTTGACCCTGGACTTAATGAAGCACAGTGGACCAACACCAGCAGATGACATGGCTCCCCAAATCAACACAGACTGTGGAAACTTCACACTGGACTTCAAGCATCTTGCATTGTGTGCCTCTCCATTCTTCCTCCAGACTCTGGGTCCTTGGTTTCCAAATGAGATGCAAAAGTTGCTCTCATCAGAAAAGAGGACTTTGGACCACTGAGCAACAGACCAGCTCTTTTTTTCTTGAGCCCAGGTAAGACGCTTCTGACGTTGTTTGTTGTTCAGGAGTGGCTTGACAAGAGGAATATGACATTTGAAGCCCATGTCCAGGAGTCGTCTGTGTGTGGTGGCTCTTGATGCACTAACTCCAGCCTCAGTCCACTCCTTGTGAAAGTCCCCAACACTTTTGAATGGCCTTTTCCTGACAATCCTCTCCAGGCTGCGGTCATCCCTGCTGCTTGTGCACCTTTTTCTTCCACACTTTTCCCTTCCACAAAACTTTCTATTAATGTGCTTTGATACAGCACTTTGGGAACATCCAACTTCTTTTGCAATTACCTTTTGAGGCTTTCCCTCCTTATGGAGGGTGTCAATGATGGTTTTCTGCACAACTGTCAAGTCAGCAGTCTTTCCCATGATTGTGATTCCTAATGAACCAGACTGAGAGACCATTTAAAGGCTCAGGAACCCTTTGCAAGTGTTATGGATTGATTAGCTGATTGGAGTGGGACACCTGGAGCCTAGACTGTTAAACCTTTACACAATATTCTAATTTTCTGGGATTGTGGATTTGGGGTTCTCATGAGCTGTACGCCATGATCATCACAATTATAACAAATTAAGGCTTGACTTATCTCGCTTTGCATGTAATGCGTCTATCTCATATATCAGTTTCACCTTTTAATTAGCATTACTGAAATTAATGAACTTTTGCACGATATTCTAATTTTTCGAGTTTCACCTGTATAAAGGAAACAGTTGAAATAGTGTTATAAGAATTACTCAGTATTTACAGGGAAGTAGATTGCTACATCATGGGTTACTGGCAAGAACATTTGAATCCAATCATTATGAAAACCATGCTCTTAAATTACTATACACAAATTGCCAAACCATTTGTTCAGCATGAATGGGTTTTCAAATACCATTGCTTAATAATTTTTTTTAAAGTGATGTGGAAGTCATAGTCACTTGTTCAGACAGAAATGATAGGAAATATGAGTTTCCAAAATGATTTGTTAGGTTAGTTCATTTGCAACAATATTTAAATAAATGTACATGTAATCACATATTCATCTTTCTCCTGCATCTGTTGACTTCCGTATGTCTTTTTCCAGATTGCAAACTCCTGTCCTCTCACCTTCTACTAAGCACCAGCTATGTAGATGGTGCTTGGAACCACTCCTGGTTTCAATAATACTAGTTGTAGGAATTACCACTTTAGAAAAAAAAGTTGGTGCTGAAAAGTAATCTACGCTGACTTAGTAAACATCCATGTGTGCAGCTATTTACAAAGTAGAAGAGGCCCAATTAGATACTTTTAATTTGTGCAGGACCAAGCTTGTGACTGGGCTAAGACTGCTTGAAGGACTAATTGAATGCATCATTTCACCAACTAACAGCTCTTTCCAAAGATGCTGAAATCACACATACGTGGAGATTCAGAACCAACCAGTGTTGCCGCTAACAGGGATTCCCAGACGTTGTTGACTACAACTCCCAGAATCCCCAGCTGCAATGGCTTTTGCTTGGGGATTCTGGGAGTTGTAGTCAACATCTGGGAATCCCTGTTAGAGGGAACACGGGAGCCAACACATAGCTGTCCAGCCTCTGCTTGGGTAGGGGAGCAAAGCCCCCTGCCCCAACAGTTGGTTCCATTTTCAAGCCACTCTTACCATCAGAAAAAATTTCTCCTAAACATTCAGTCAACATCTCCCTTCCTGTAACTTAAGCCCATTAGTTCTAGTTCTAGTTCTGCCCTCTGAGGCAGCAGAGAACAAATCTTTGCCATCTTAAGTGCAACAGCCCTTTAGGTATTTAAAAGTCTATCACATCCTAGATGTGACAGCACACTGAAGCAACAGCACACTTCACAAGTAAACTTCCAAAGGTTCTCAGCAGGTGGTCACCAACCACCACTGCTCATCTCCTCCTACAAATGGTACTTGAGCGCTCTTTGTCCTTAAAGGATTGAAAGTCTTCCTTCCCACCTAATGAAATCTGCTGTAGCTATCTTCCATGAAGATACTCATGGTTGAAAAGATCCTGAAGTAGTTCAGAATTCTTTCTACCTCTACTGCCCCTAGCCGTCGACGTCTTCCATGCAATTTCCTCCCAATTACAAATATAATGTTTTGAGCTCCTTGCTACTGTTGTTCTTGCTGCTGTGTCCCATAGGATTTGTATAAGCTGCCTTACACTGAAGGGAGACCATTGGTTCATATAGTTCAGTACTGTCTGCTCTAACAAGCAGTGGCTCTCTAGACTTCAGGAGGGCAACTTTCCTAACCCTACCTAGAGATGGTGGAGACTCAACCTAGGACCTTCTGCATGCAAAGCAGATGCTCTAGCAATGCACTATGGCTCCATCCCCTGTGTCTTGTTAAAGAACTCTTCATCATCAAGTCTAATGAGGGAAAGTATAGAAATTTGCTTTTCCAGTTGTCTTACCTTGTCTTCCCACCCTGAGCCATTTTGGAAGGGCGGTATATAATTTCCCACTTCTTGTTCATACCCTTACCTCACCTTTTCTAATGAGTCTTTCTTGAACATTGCCTGAGGTTCTGTGATGTGTTGCAGTTTAGGAGATTTCAGCCCTCTAGCGTAGCAAGAAGCACAAGTCCTGGTGAGCTTGCAAGCAATCTCTGGCATCTTCAGCAGCAGCAGCTGGAATAATATGCAGACAAGCTACTGCCTCCCCAGACCTCAACAGCCACACATTTGTCCTCCCACAGAACTGGCCATGTATGCAGTACTGACTAAGGTGATAAGCTTACAAAACTTGATGAGGGCAGAAAAGACGACGTGTCCCAGAATCAGACCTGGTTATTGCCTAGACCAGCCTTTGAAACTGAATCCAGACCCCCCTCTTCCCTTCAAAACAGATACTGTCAAGACCGCCTATGCTCACCCTCTGATCTGTCCTCAGGCAAGAGGGCACTCATCAGCCTGAGCCACTGTAGATCAGGTCTACTATGAGAGCCAGTGTGGTGTAGTGGTTAGAGTGCTGGACTAGGACCTGAGAGACCTGAGTTCAAATCCCCATTCAGCCATGATACTAGCTGGGTGAGTCTGGGCCAGTCACTTCTCTCTCAGCCTAACCTACTTCACAGGGTTGTTGTGAGGAGAAACTCAAGTATGTAGTACACTGCTCTGGGCTCCTTGGAGGAAGAGCGGGATAGAAATGTAAAAATAAATAAATAAATAAAATAAAAATACTATGTAACAAATATGGAGTAATCTCAGTATTGTCAAAAGGTCACTTTTATTAAGTCTTAGAGAGCTTTAAAATTTTCCTTGAAAAAAATGTATACAATGCTTTAAAATAAAACTGTCATCACTTCAATGAACATTTCCAAGGACTGAGTATTTGCTGCCAAACCCAAACACAGAAAAAGAAAAAACAAACAAAATCCCCCCAACAAAATGCATTTCTGTCCATAGTAGGGTAGCAGAAAAAATTCCAGCATGATTACTTTGAAGTATACTTAAGACAACTACAACAAAATTACTACTTAGTAGGCTGTAACTACTTATAGGAATCTTCATAGTATTTCACCATGCACTGCATATGCTCACAAAACTGCATTTCTCTGTAGGCTATACCATATTTACTATTTATTGTAAAGACTTAAATATGGAGGACACATCGTAAATGCATTCCTCATAGGAAGTTAGAAACAACTGCTTATGAAAAATGTTACAACACAATTAAGGGCCGGAGCACTGTACGTTTACAGCTCAAGGAAAGAAACATTTGGTCCACATTGTAAATTACAGTAACTAAAGCCTGATCCTAGAGTAAAGCACATTTCTTCCACCTTCTACAAACACGTTTGATTGCATAACATGTCCCACAGTTTATCTTTAATAATTTACATGTATCCATCTTAGTCACATTAAAAAAAAAATTAAGCAGTTATAGAGGATATTTAGAATCCTGCAGAAATTTGCACCATGGTTACAGACTGCATAAAACTGACTACCTGGAACAGTTCATTATTATTTACTCTAAGTCTGGTGGCCCCATAGAGTAGTCAAGATTTGTTGTTGTTTTTTCTTCAAACTCTCTTAACTGGCATGATTTAAAGCATGATTACTTTGAAACACTCTTTCACAGTATTTCCTAGAGAATTTTCACCAGTATAAGAGTACATGTCCTCTTGTATGTGAAATCAATTTTAAAATATCATCTGGACATTGAATATGTTTTTAAATATAGGGAACCATGAAATGTAGCATGTACTGGAGAACAACCAGCCTAATCCATGTTTGACACAACAAATATTCTGTTTATAGAAAGAAAAGGAGGTGCATGTGATATACAACAGATAAGTATAGACAGATTTAAGATATGACTTGCTTCAACCCAATACTGTTTAAAAAGTACAGTAATTCAAAATATATATTTCAGGAATTTTTCTACAAAGCAGGAAAAAAGGCAGTTTAATCTCTCCAATTAGGAAAGTGATTTCCAGTATCTTCAAAATACTACTGAGAATTCCAGTCAGAGCAGGGGTTGTTTTGGGCAGGCAGGAGGAGGGAACAACTTTATGTACTTCTCTCTCACATCTCTTTCATTAATACTTTGTTTATATTTATAACCAGCACACCATACTAAAGGGCCAAATGTTATAATAGTAATGGCTCTTTTATAATGTGGGTTGCTAAGCAGGTCTAAAGTGTGTATGTGTGGTAGAGTGAGGATGGTAAATGCAACTTTAAGCAAAGAAGCTGGGAGTGAAAACTCTTCCCCAGTTCTTCCCCTGCTCCTCACTACCCCACCCCTTTTTCAACTAAGTTCATTTCTGGTCTCTCATCGCAATCAAGGTTTTCTCTCCTGCCTGCCATTCCCCTCCTTGAATCGGCTGCTACTTTTGCTTTTGCTTTGCAACTTTTAGTACAACTTGCATTCTAGGACATAGGTCTGTGGCCTTAATATTTCTTCTGGGCATAAACAAAAAGTTACAGTCAAGCCACCCAAAATGTTATTTGTTTTGCTTTTTCAAGTATTAGTTCAAATTGAGATTGCAAGCTTACTAGTAATCATTATTGACAAGGTTTGGTGAGTTTAAACAAACAAATTCTTTTTCACAGCATTTCATAGACAGTCCTGCACAGCAAAGATTATAATATTCATATAACTAAAAGAAAGACCAGCTGATTGAGAACATGAGCTGAATTACAACTTCAGGCTCACAAAATAAAAAGATGAGCTGTAAGGAGACAACTTAGATCAAGGTCTTGTGGGCTATATGGTAGTTACCTTTATTCACTATGAAAGAAGCTTATCCATGACAGAGATCATATTTTACTGAATGGAAGAGTGAATCACAGACAAAGTATCTTAATATGGCAGCAGCTATAGGGTCCCAAGTTTGAATAGATTTTGTCCACAAGTGTGGTTTAACTTAACAATTCTCATAAATACACATACCCACTATTTCTTTTGTGAGATTGTACCAAAAAATCAAACTACAAAATTGGATTGAGATGGGCAGTAATTGGAAACAGAGAACTGCCTGTCTTCTAATTCTCCTTACTGATTTTATTGACTCAACAAAGCTGTTCTCATGAGCAGCCAAGCCTAGGCTTAGGTAGCCAAACCTGGGCTTGGCTGCCCTTGAGAACCACCAGGATCCATGCAGATCCCAGCGGTGCTGCAGCACCAAACCCAGCACCAAAGCCTGGCTCAAATGCACTCTTAACCTGGCTGCCAGGTTTGTGTGTCAGAGTGAGCTGCTTGCTTGCAGCTTGCGCTGACACAGAGAGGGGTGCCTAGAGTGCCCATCCCCTGGGGGAGTTCCCCAGTGCACCACACTCAGAGTGATCAGTCTTGTTCCGCACTGCACGGTGCAGCGCTGATCATGTGGGAGAGTGCTCCCTGTTCTCAACAAGGACAGGATGCAAAGGCAAGGTTTGCAAAGCCTTTCCCCCGCCTGCCAGGTCGTGTGAATGGCCCCAACAACTTCTACTCAAAACATCCCAAAGAGCACTAAAAGTTCCTTTTAAAGCACCTATCTTCAACACTGTTGTAAAGCACCTTAAATTCTGATTGAGCATATTTAATACAAAACCATTTTAAGCACTAAAAGATAACACTGTGCAACATCCAAACTAAGTTAGTCATGACTAACTTATCTTATTTATTTTAATGGTGCTTAGTCATGACTAACTGTTGTCCACTAAATTTGAAGCTGTGGCCCGATCAGCACAATTGTTTAAACCTAGATTCAGTGTGGCTTGCATTACATTATGTTACAGGCCCAAGATGAATCTGAGATCCCGCCTTGGCATGAACTTAACTTCCATGTTTTCACTCTAACCTGCATAATGTATACATAAGGGGAAGAAGGTCATTGCTTGATGGTAGAGCACCTGCTTTGCAAACAGAAGTCCAAAGTTCATTCCTTGATATATCCAATTAGGACTGGGAAAGACTGCCACTTGAAACCCTGGAGATTTGAAGCCAGTCATCATATACAATACTGAGCTTGATGGACCAATGATCTGATTCAGCAAAACAGCTTCATATGTTCATATGATGAGATCTGGTTTTGCCTATTTGTTTATGATGTTTTAATATCTCTCCCTCTCTAGCATGATTTTAAGCAGCAACTCTTGTTAAAATAAGATTTCTTCAAAAATAGTAGCAATACTGTATAAAAGTGACTAATCCAGTTTCAGGAAGTGGTAGAGGGGCTGAGGCAAAGCTATACAGAAACTAAGGTCACTGCTTTTTATTGCTCTTCTGTATTAAGTTTTTGCTTAAAATGCATGATTTTTCTAATAAACTATATCCTCGCAGAAGGAATTAAGAGATTCAAAACAAGGAAAGCACAAAATGCAGCAGAAATCATGTGAAAGCATCACACACACCCTCTACAATGTGCACTATATATGATTCCTTCTACCTGAACACTTTGTTCTGTTGGGGCCTACACAGAAACCAGTGGCCCTTCATCTTCACTGCTGCTGTAGAAGGATCAGGACTACTCAATACCCCGCAGAATGGCCCAAATGGCAAACACAACATCCATTTTTTTTATAGTCACATGATTAGTAATAAAGAGCAGCTGTACTATTACCAGGCATAACCGAAGCAAGCTGAAAAAGTGACTGCATTAGATAAAAGAATCAAGTGCTATCAGTATCTTCAACTGCTGTGCAGATTTTGCTGTAGATTTCCACTATGTTCTGCCTAAAGAAGAATTATATATGTAAATCATATGTGAGGACAAATAACCCCAAGGTTTAGCCAAAATATATCAAAAAGCCACTTGGAACAAATATAAAGATTTTTTTTCATTGTATTAGGCTGTTTTGGGGAACAATTATTTCAATGAAGCAGCTATTTTGATCCACCATGGTTTCCAGACTATTCACACTAGATAACAGGTATTGCTGTGGAGTAATCTGCAAACTAAACAGCATTTGCTCATTCTTGATTTCAAGTACAATCGTTCTTTTCCAGAGACAGAAATACTCAATGGGGTTGCCTGAAAGTTTTTAAGTTGTTGTTGTGTGCACCTTTGAACAGGCAATCTTTTTTGGTGCAATTTCTGAGCTGCAAAAAAAAAAGTTTAAGAAGTTGCATGCCTTCCTAATCAACAGCAAAAGCAAGGTACATTTTATCAAATACTTGTACACACAATGTTCATGATACTTTCTCTACTGCGTCATTTTTACAATTCATCAATAGTTGTCGTATTTGTTGATATATCGCACACTTCAGCAAAGTTGCAATTTTGGAGGTCTTTATAGTGGTTTTTCAGGTTGGCATACAAGGAAACAGTTTCCCCTGAATGTGGAAATCGCAACAGCTTCTCATTGAGCAATATCTGAATCTTGTATTCCTCCTCAGGAGGCTTGGCATGATCACAGTGATAAAGCACGAACAACAGGTTTGCAGCATAAGGGACAATGCGGCCACTACGAAATGCCCGATGCATGTGCCTACGATAGTTGTAAGCTTTAAGAGGCTCCTCATCCTTGAAGTAGCCCATGAGTGCAAGAAGTGGTTGAAGAGTCTCTGCATGTCCAAAATTGAGGATCACAGGTGAAGAAATAGACTTTGCACTGGAGAGAGAAAAAACCAAGCAAAAGAACATTAATCAAAGGAATCCAGGAGGCAAGGAGTTTATGGACACTCTGATGCCAATGAATTTGTACAACCCCCTTGCTGCTGCATGGAGGTGGCTGTTCCCTGTGCAGGCAATGTTACTCGAATCTCTTGCACTAGGAGACTCTTCTGCTGCAACTGGAACATGCAGGGATTTCTAGAAGAGGCATGGTGACATTATCTGGGACATCTGGGAAGTGAAGTTCCTTCCAGTGCTTTCCTCATGGGGATATTGCTGCATGCCATTCCCATGCACTCCAGTTCCAGTAGCCCCCACTTCCAAGTTTCAGAAATGCGAATAACTGCGGAGATGTGCATGCTGAGAATGGCCACCTCCTCCTGGTCCATGCATAGCCCTAGTAGTCAGTCTACTATATAGCTAGCAGAATGGAGCTGCCAGCTACCTTATTCCGAACGTTACTGTCCATGTAGTACACAGGCCATAGAGGATGTGGGTCATGTTTTATTATACTGTAATTTTTATAGGGATTTGCATGAATCATCAATTTTACCTCTGATTAAGGACCTACCAGGCAGAGGAGATGAAGCATATATTTTATTTCTCTCATCAGACCATCAAGCCCCCGTTACTCATAATGTGGCTAGGTTTTGTGTAATAGCAATGAATATACGATGGCATCTAATGAGTAATCTAATCTACTATACTACTGTATATTCATAAAGTTATTGTTGCTATATTATTGTACGGACCTGATTTTGTGCTCTCCTTGCCCCCTTCTTGCTTCTGTAGTGGTCAAAGACTGTAATAAAGTTTATCTATCTAGTTTACCAGCTATTGTGAGAAAAGCTATTGGCCACTGTTAAAATAAAAATGCTATGTTACTGTTCAGATGATGCCTGCCATTAGAGACATCAGGAGAAACTAAGCCATGTGGTTTATGTGTGTGGGGTGGAAAGAACTGCGGGACATTAGTTGTGTGACTTCAACTCCTGCAGATTTGGAGAGAAAAAGACCCTTATTCTGCCACTGCTGTCAGACTGCTTGATAGCAGGGGCTCCCAACCCGTTGGACTACAACTCCCACCATCATCATCAATGATGGGACAATGGCCTTCCACCACTGTGGCTAAGGATGATTGGAGTTGTCCAACATCATCTGGGGCCCCCAGCTTGGGAATCCCTGCTCTGTTGCATAAACAAGTTGTTCTAGTAAGAACTAATCTTCCTACTTTCCTTCCACTGCCCCTACAACAGGACCAAATTTGGTCTGAATGGGTTAGGCAATTCACAAATTAGCACAAATGTTCATGCACCCACTGTCTTGAACTGGGGTGGATAACATCACAAACATTCTATTCTGTTGGCTCTGATAAAAGTTAGGTTTATGCTCTGGTGAACTCCCACCTGGCTACTGCAAACTTCTTATCCATTCTTCCTCTTTCACACATCAGTGATCTTAACTTTGTCTAGAACTCCACCACCAAAATGATTCCTCTGTTCCACTGCTCTCATATGTCACCACCAGCTTTCTTCTTGATCTAGAACAAACCGCTTGTCCTTGCTTTCAAAACTATCCATGACCTTGTTCCACCCTATCTTTCAACCCTTTTTTCTTGTTATATCCACATCTATGAAAGCTGTTCCTCTAGCATTACCACACTCAGCTGACTAAAGGTCACTTGCTCCCTAAACTGGCTCCACTTCTTCTCTCTCACAGTCCCTACAAGGGGAACTCTCTCTCTTGAACATATGTCACCTCTCCCTTCCTTTTAACTCTTATCTGGATTTGGGGTAGCTTTCCACCCCCAGCTCTATAAAAGTGTGTAAACAAGCAAACCACTGCACTCTCAGCTATGATCTTGTGGTAAAACACTTTCCTGGACTCTGGAACACAATATATCCACAAGTATGGCCTCTCACCAGTTATTATATATATGTTATCAGTAAAAATTTGACACGGTAGAAAATTACCCCAAATTGAATGGGCTTCCTGCGGTGCGGCAGTTTCTATCCCATTTCCATTATAAGTCAATTGAAAGTGTTAACTCGGTGCGTGGCAGCTGTGAAAAAGGCAAATTCCATGCTAGGGATCACTAGGAAGGGGACTGAAAATAAAAATGCCAATATTAAAATGCCCTTATCCAAATGTATGGTGCAGCCACATTTGGAGTACTGCATACAGTTCTGATCACCATATCTTAAGAAGGACATTGTAGAACTGGAAAAGGTGCAGAAGAAGGCAACCAGGATGATGATCAGGAGCCTGGATCACCTTCCTTATGGAGGTGAGGCTACAGCATCTGGGGAGTTTTAATTTGGAAAAGAGGCGGCTATAGGGAGACATAATAGTGTATAAAATTATGCATGGAGTAGAGAGAGTGGATAGAGAAAAATTATCTCTCTCACACAACATTAGAACCAGGGGTCATCCCATGAGACTGAGGGCCACACCATTTAGGACCAACAAAAGGAAGTACTTTCTCATACAGCACAGAATTATCTATGGAATTCCGATGGCCACTAGCCATTAATCACCAGCCATGGGATGTGGTGATGGCCACTAGCTTGGATGGCTTTAAAAGGGGCTTGGACATGGTGAATATGTCTACGAATGGCTACTAGTCTGGTGGCTATAGGCCACCTCCAGCCTCAGAAGCAAGATGCTTCTGAATACCAGTTGCAGGGGAGCAACAGCAGGGGAGAGAGCATGCCCTCACCTCTTGCCTGTGGAATCTTGCCAGAGGCATCTGGTAGACCACTGTGAGAAGCAGGATGCTAGACTAGATAGGTCTTGGGCCTGATCCAGCAGGGCTGTCCTTAAATTCTTAACTGGGAGAAAAACTACCCAGAAATGAATGGGTTTTCTATGGTGGGGTGGTTTATATCTCATGCTCATGTTAAGCCATCTTGGAATGGGGGAGAACACCCTGTTCCTCTTTGGAAACTTCAGTTTTGTTTTCCCCATGATGCTATTGTTTCAAAACTAGTCTGAGGCCATTCTGTGCTCCTGGGTTAGGGCAGATGAAACCAGCCCCTCCCACAATGTCAGACCTAGTGTTTGGAACAAGTAAAGCATTCAGAAGCATCTGACTTCACAGAAGCAGGGATTTTAGCCAGCAGCAACCACATCAGCTTCAGTAAGCCTGGCATCAGTGGATCAACCATCTGCAGTACATCTCTAGTCTTTTCCCATTTTTTCTAGTGAGATGCAGTCCAGAAGTGGTGGGGGTTGGTTCCAGGTGGAGAGCGCAAGATGTAATGTAGAGGTGGGATGTGTGGCATTGAACAGTCTGCTGAACCTACTCACCTGCCAGTGAAGGCACCAAGATAATGGGGTACATGAAAAATAGCAATGGTGGTCTACAACCATTCTATCATTTACCCACTACACAATGGTGAGGTGGGGTTGGGGTCCTCCATTGAGGCCAGACCAAGGGAAGCTTAGTCTAGCAATGAGTGAAGCAACTTCCTCCCCTACAATCTAAGCCCAAGAAAGGACCAATGTGAACCCTGAGGGAGGAATCCAAATACTGCCTGGACTCCTGGAGAGTCACTGCTAATCAGAATTGACACTGCTGCTTTAGAGGGACCAAAGGTCTGACTTAACAGGCAGCAGCTTCCTATGTTCTGATGGAAACAGCTTGACCTAATAGAACTGAATGTGCATCTTGGCCTGTTAGTTCTGTCTGGTGTGTTTCATTTCATAAGTGCTGCATGGACTGTGGGCAGTACACTAGCAGTTTTCCTATTTCTGTGCCAGAATGCAGCTGAGATGATTTGATGAGATCACAAGCAATTTAAAATTTAAAAAAATTAAGATTTGATGAAAAAGCCGCATAACAGGAGAGAAGAGTGATTGCCAAGCTGGCAACCATTAGCGGTATCTGGACCTTGTTTGCGGCTACATTCCTGGGTCTGACCAATAGTTCATGAGCAGCTGTTAGGTTTCTGAGGCGCTGTCCCTTCTGGCAACACATGCCAAGCAAGCCAAAGAGGAATGGTCTGAAAATATGATGGTGCTGTGATGCAAAAACATCGTACCCACTGACAGAGAATGTTTACCTTGGGAAGCAAGCTGGAGGAGGACTGCAACAAAGACAAGTAGGCCTGAAAATTGTGCAACAATGTTTACAACCATGGATCAACACTTGGGGATCAACCATGGATCAACACTTGTTGAAGCATGTGTAGAGGGGTGATTCAGATGAGCACCCTTCTCATGTGATTAAAGGATGTGCCAAGAGCGCATTGGTGCATCCACCAATGACATCAAGACAGGAGCGTTCTTGCCATAGAACTGATGTTCTTGCATGTGCAGGGCTATGTTCATCTGAACCTGCCCTCAGAGAATTGTGGTGAGGAATAAATCTCATCCTGCCCACCCCCCAATAAACAGCTGACAGATGCTCTCCTGAGCAAGGGGTTGACCTGTGTAGGCACTATGAAACACAAGAAGCCAGACATACTCCCAGAGTATGGAGCCTTCTTCATGAACCCTGTCGCCTATAAGATTGTTGTGGGATGTCTGGTTACAGTTGCCACTGGCTTGTTTAGTGACAACCAAAAATCAGGCTCTCTCTAAGGCTGCCCCATGACTTTGGACTCAAAACAAAACTGGAGCCTCTGAATCTCTGGTTGCTTTTACGAAGAACCTGAAAACACACCTGTTTAATCAGGCTTTTTTGGTTCATAAATTTTTAAGTTTACTGATATTTAATTTTCAAACTGTTTTAATTGTTTTAGTGTTGTCTTGTGCTTTCATATTTGCAAATTGCCCAAATCTGCTAAACAAATTAAATTAAAAAACCAAGTATATGTAACACATTCTTCCTTCCCTCTGCTTCCCCATAATCTATTTTTCATTGCAAGGAACAGAAGCCTATGTAATTCTATAAGGCTCCAAAAGTAGCATAATATAAAGATTAAAAAAATAGTATTAGTTGTATTTTAAGAAATTGTCTGGCGCCCAGTCCAGTTTCCGCAGCACGTGAGAACCACCAGGAGCCGCATGGCAGCAAACCTTCTTGGGTAGCCCGCCACTTAACCCGGGTTTTGGGCACAAGGGCACCCAAAAAGTAGGCTAGGTGATAATGTGTCACCACGACACAGCTCTGCATCAACTCACGAGTAGCCCCCCCAACAGGGAGACTACAACAAGTCTCCTGGAATCAGGAGGCTCCCCAGAATGTCCCGCACAGTCACGTGGGGCATTCTAGGACTTCCGGGAGCCAGTAGGCCTCAAACCGGCTCAGTGACGGAGCTGGTTATCGTCTGGGCAGCTGATCTGGCCACCCAGGGCGAGCTGCCTGATTGTCTGTGGGGAGAGCGGGTCAAGCCCGCTCTACCTGCAAACCCCCTTTAGGCAATTCACACTGCTCGTGTGGAGAGCCTTAGTGACTTTCACAGCATAAGACACTGTGTACATTACATATTGTATGAGGAGTAATGTGAATGGGATTTAGATTAACCCAAGACTAGATGAAGAAAGCTGGACAAAACCCACTTTTGGAATTTACAAAATCGGCGTTTCATCACAGTTAATTGTTAAATTATAAAAGGCTAATTCTGTATTTTCAACAGCTACAAACATACAAAGGTCAAATAGCAAGCCAGGGCTAAGATAAAATTTAAAATTAACAGTGGAAACCAATGAGCTTTTTAGGTTACTATGTAATACCAAAAAGGCAATACAATCCCACTACATGTTTGACCTGACCCATCTGGCGTATAGAACTTTAAGGTATCTTTACACCAAGTGACTGTTTTTAAAAGAGGGGTTGATGTAAAAGAAGCCATGCAGAATTTGGTGATGTCCTCAAGTTTTAAAACTGTCCACAAGCTGTAGGTCCTATCTTAGCACAACTCCCCACTTTATACTAAAGATCATGAAGATTTGCAATCAGACTGCACTCTGCATATGAGAAAGTAGGAAAAGCAGCATCTTTTGCTAGTCAGGTCATTTCCCCTTTGCACCATTAGGTGACTCTTGAGGTCTAATACCTGTTCATATAAATATCTTCCTTCCCACAAACACACATATGACTGGCTAGAGTTTTTACTAAGAAAATACACATTTAGTGAGTCAGGAGGTACACATCAGGTCTATGCCTCCTTACCTGAAGCCATCCCTCTCCATGTTGCTGCTACTTTCAATATTAAGGAGTTCTCAAACCAGTAATTAGGTTATTGACTGGTCATATGCAGCACAAGAACAGACGAGGCAGCTCTTAGATAACTTTATTAAGCACATAAAATGATAATGAAACCTAGACCAGTAAGACAGCACACTTTCCCAAACAATAATCAGAAATTGATAATTCAAGTTACTTCAGAAGCAGAGAGATTTCTAGAAACCAAATCTAAATTGCTTTCCATTTAGTAAACTGACAGTGCAGACAGATACCTGTTCTCTCCATTTATGCAAAAGGGATTGTTGGTCATCTGTACAGTGCCCACATTCAAAACATTCCCAAAGGCAGGCAGTGTTTGATTGGTTTACAAAAAAGGTGTTTCTCATAAGTATTATGTTACTGAGTTCATGCTTATCTTCCACTCTAGATTGTGTGGCTTATGCAACAGAATGCAAAATCAAGGTTCAAGACAATAAAGCAAGAAGTATCTCAAAAACCAAGGGCAATTTTGCTTTTACATGCTGAGCTTTAAGTTACATCCTTTTTCATTTCTACTTATTTCAAAAGAGGAAGCTTTACTACTACAAATTACAATGACAATTCTTTTTGTATTAAGCAGGGGGAGAGAAACAAGCCTGATCCAGCCCCAACAAAGCATCCCTCCAGTGGCTGCTGCTGGTTTCTACCTTGTGTTTTGTTTAAGACCATGGGCACTTTGGGGACAGGAACCATCTTATTATTAGTATTCTTTTTCTGTATCAACTGCTTTGCAAACGTTTTATTGAAAAGTGGTATATAAATAATAATAGTATAGCAGTAGTAGTAGTAGTAGTAGTATTTCTAAGATTAAGATGCATGTCCTGGAGACAATTCAGCCGACAGAAAACTTCTGCACCAAGTTACCATGCTTTATTTTGCTACCAAGTCATTCCCTTTACTTTTGAATCCCGGAGGTCTGCTGCTAGTCACAACAGTCAATTAAGCTAGATGGACTGGTAGCCTGAATCAGTATAAGAAAGCTTCATAGTTGATAAACAGAAATTATTGTTTGCTGAGCTTCAACATAGTTATACGACACCAGCATTTCTTCTGCAGTTCTTGATAATACTGTGGCAGCAACAGCAAATATATGTTGCTAACTCAATCCTTTTAAGTATTTATAAACATCCAAAAAACAATATTCTGTTGCTTTCTACATAGTGAGGTTTGGTTATTTACATCCTAATAACTAGTGGTAATTGAGGTAGAACATGACATCCCATTCCCCCTACATCTTATCCAAGAGAGCCTTCTATAGCCACAAGGCTATATTTGGTTTGTAGCCATTTGGTTCAAAGGAAGTAACAGTCCAAGGAACAGTTCCTGTTCTGGACCAAATAGAAAAAACTCATCCATTTGCATTCTGGTAGTCTGTAGTATAGTGTTGGGAGATGAACACTGGCACCATTGTTACCAGATTGGCCCAGAAAACAGCACAGTTTTCCACCCTCCCTTCAACCTAATCCTGGCTTAAGGTCCAGTTGCCCAGTAACCTCTTGCAGTTTCTTAAACATGGCTCCTTGACCAAGCAGGGAGGTGATAGAGGGAGTGAATTAGGAGTCCGCACAGACTGATTGCTGTGGTTCGGTCTCAATTTGGACTGAAATGCAGGTTCCCCCAATCAGTTCGGTTGAACCCACCGGTTGGGCCAGTCGGATAAACAAACCAGCTTGAACCAGTTCAAAGTAGTTCACAATCAAACCTCTCTAACCGGCCCGGCTTGCAGCAGATTCCCTAGAGAAAATTCTGAACAGAGATATGAGAGGCCTGCACAGAACTCATTGTTCCCTCTAATGGCCTGGCATATCAGCTACATGTGCACACATGGAAGGGGGAAATGTGCTTCTATTAAATGTACTCTGGGGATTCCTTTGCATGGGTGTGTTGAGTACACGTGAGGAAAGATTAGGCTCTGTTACAAAAACAGAGCCGTAAACCAATATCCATCTAATAATCTCCGGACACGAAAGGCTTGGCAAAATAAAAGCCACTTGTAGAAGATAATCAGGCTTAGAATTTGGCAAACATCTGAGGGGAGCTCCAAAGCTGCAATGAGGAGAAAAACCACCGAAAAGCCCTCTCCATCTCTGCTCACAGTTTGTACTTGAGGCAAGAGAGGAGACTATCATCTTACCATACATGCAATGCAGTGGGAAAGGGGGGGAGAATATAGATTATGGAGTTATATTTGCCTCCTTCTTCCATATGAAACACACCATATCATCATCATCAGGTTTGAAGTCCAATGCCTCCTTGTCCCACAAAATCATAATCACATGGATGTCATTTCAGCTTCCACATGATCACATGGAAGGATAAAACCATAGAAGAGTCACTGTATTTATCTTCAAGCTGATAAATATACTCAACACCAAAAGGGGTTCAGGAGACCCTGAAACATACATATCAGGGAAGACATGAAATTCTTGCATGTGCATGTTCGAAGTATGGTATGTGTACAGATTTCTAAAAGAAGTCATCCCCAATAAAGCTCCTGAGCATATCTGGGAAGCGCTGCTAGATGAGAGGCTTTTATCAGAATAGAAAGTAAATAAACTCAAGGCAAACACAGATCTTTCTTTCCTTCAGATTCTTTGAGGCATGAAGTGATGGTGGCACAATTGCTTTTGGTGAGCCTGGGACATTAGGAATGAGAATTACTCAATGCTCTCCCAGATTTTTCACTTTACTAAAGATGAAATTCTACACTCTGTTAATGTTTAGACAATGCCACACAAAACCATGTCCTTTACCATTTAGATATCTGCAGGTTTCCCAACACGTGCTGAATGCTAAGCACTAATGCCAATATATTTTCCTTGAACCTCATAGATACTCAGAGCTTAAGCATAATGGGTTACAAGACATCTGCTTATAGTTCTGCCTGCTGCTTTTCTGGAATCACTCCTAAATGATATTAAAATAAGATTTTTAGTCAATACCAATGTACCTTTGTCAACAACCACTACTGACATGCCAGCCAGAAGGGTACTGCAAGCTTATATTCCATAATTTTGAGCACACACACCCTGCCCTTCCAGGGATAAAAAGCTATTATTTCTACCTGCAAACTCAATAACTGATGCTTATAATTTTGTAAACAACAGAAGAAACCCTCACTAAACTTAAACATCAAGGCCCGAGTTTAGAGACAAAAGCAGCTATGGTCCTTTGGGTTAACCAAAGGGATCAGAATCTAAACAAGTGGAGAAAAATGGGATTCCTGATGGACAAGTTAACATTCTGTCATGTTAATATGGGAGCAGGGAACAGAAAACAAAAAAGGGGGGGGGGAAGAAAAGTGAAGATGTAAGAGGACTGTACTTCAGAGCAGCAAAAAGCAAAGTATTCCTAAAGCCCTAGCTCTGTTCATGCAATAAGAATTTGCCTTGGGAACAATTCTCTACTGGCTTTAACAGGAAGCTGGTCTTAACCATGAGGAGCAGAAGGTAGAATCAAAGAACAAAAAGATCTCTTTCAGAGATGAGAATCCTCCAGGTTTTAGGAATTAACTCCAGATGACAAATATAATCCTACACTGAAAAGACAGGCAATCATCCCAACAAGGAAACATAAAGAACACACATTGTACAACAAGGCAGAGGAGAATCCAACATTATCTCCCCAACCAGCATCTGTTCTGGGGGAGCCATGCAAACATAAGCAACACAATCCACCTGCAGTGATGGAACATGAACGAACACATACACACACACACCCCACACTGAATCTGCCTGTTACCATGCGAATCACATAACAAATCCAACTTCCCTGTACTCATGTTAACAAGAGTCTACTTGCATGGTCAAATCTACAGATGCCATACCAGTTCCTTGTCTGCGACTACACATCACTTCTACAAAACGATTTTAGCATCTCTTAGGTCTGGTGCAGACGCAACGCTAACCAAATGTTAATCACCATTTAGAAACTGGAAATGAGCCGTGGAATTGTGTTCCCTCCCACTCTGCCCTCTTCACTCTGTTGCACAAGTCCTCATTCTCCACTCAACAATGGTTTGATACTAATCCTGATCAGTCTTCTCAAGCTTCAATTCAAAACCACTCACACATTCTAAATAATGTTTAGTGTTATGTTTGCGCCAAACCCTACAGTTTCTTTACCTCTTCCACCAAGATAAGGATATTCTGTGGCAAAATTAAGCAGCTAGTGATAAGTCCCATATTATTCACAGATAATTGCATTTTCTTTTGTACTACTCAGTGGAGGGTACAATCAAGGAATTTAGTCATGTCAATGTCACAAACATTTTTCTTCATTTTTTATACAGACGAATGAAGGAGCACAAACCATTGAATGACACTGAATGTCTCCTCCCTTTTCATCATCAAGTTGTATACTGGCTACACTGATGTGAAGATTGTCTCCAACTTTTGCTCCATTTCCCCTGACCTCCTAGGAGCACTGTTTAAATTGCCCTTCTTGTAGCTTTCTACTGGAAGACAGAAACAAGGTAACTTAGCACTCAGCTTTCCTCTTCTAAGAGTCACAAGGTGATAACAAGACTGGCACATTCATCAAGTGTGATAAACTACTTCCACAAATCATATAAAGCATTGACAACAGGTGCAGTAGAATTTGGTACTAAAAGCCCAACCCTTCAATCCCATATAGACCTTAAGGCTGCCCTATCCTGCCTACCACCTGCTGCTCCAATGATGACAAAGTAATCTCTTATCAGTGTATTTTCATAAACAATGAAGAGAAGGAAGCCTATATTCCAACATCAATTGACAATGCTCAGCAAAGGAAGTCCTTGGGTTTACAAATATGTGTAAATCATTATGAGTATAGCACTGATCTCAGAACAAGATTTAAAAAAAAAAAATTAGATAGACAATGCTACAATATCTATAGCTTACAAGGAGGACCAACATTTGCCTTGTAGCCATAAACAGCACCCACAGTTGGAAGCGTAATTTGATTTGTATCTCATTCTACAAAACTGAATTGTTAATAGTTGTGGCAATTCAGTCAAGTCTAAAGTTTACAAAGAACAAAGGGAACATATTTTTTCAACCTCAGCTTTGCAGGTGGGCAGTCTAAACTGTGATGTAATGTATTATAAAACAACAACACCCTTTCTTACTTAGGAAGCATGATAAAAAGCAGCACTAAGTATTCCATAAACCATTTGGGGAGGGGGCTCTCAATGCACTAGCTGCCATCTTGCATAGTGCTACGAGGTTGGAAGAAGGGCTGAACCCTTGTACAGCAGCAGGAGCTTAGCTGCACTGAATCCTTGCTCCTGCAGAGCAGCATGGAGAGAGAAAGAAGCTATTTTGGCCTCTCTGCCCTCCCTCCAAAATGTCTTTTCACTGCCAAGCATACGTTCCTGAGGGCTGTGCAGCCCTCAGAAATATATTCCTGGCAGAGAAAAAGTCTTTTGGGCGGAGGGCAGAGAGTCAAAAACACTTTCCCCTCCACCAGGCTGCGGAGCAAAGCCTCAGAACAGCTAGGCTACTGCCGCTCTGCAAGGATGGAGCCCTTCTTCTACCCTTGTAACACCGGCCCGTACAAAGAGGTTGAACCTTTGATTAATATCTTGTCTAGCAACAAAACCCCGGAAGAAAACTATATTCCTGGGGAGGTTTTTAAATGTAATGTTGAATGGTAGATACCAATCCTGGTCAAATTATACAGGTATATTAACCTAATTGGGTACATTTCTGAAAGGTAGAATAACGGTATAGAAATTCCAATTTTTAAGAAGGGGGATTGCAATCTCCCCTTAAATTACTGACCAAATCAGCCTTAAAAATTCACAAACTAGAAGACTGGGTCATTCTGAACAGCATCCTGGTTGAAGAGCAAGTGGGCTTTAGATCCAGATATTCTATTCTAGATTCTAGTTTTATTTTGGCCCATTTAGTTAAAAAAATATATGACAGAACGTAAATCAAAGATATAGGTGGCATTTGACTCAACTGACAGAAACATGCAGAACGTTCCAAGTTCCCACCCTGGCATCCAAAGACAGGGCAGAGAGAGAGTCCCTGCCTATAACCCTGGAGAAGCCGCTGTCCATCTGTGTAGACAATTCTGTGCTAGATAGACCAATGCTCTGACTTGGTAGAAGACAGCTTCCTGGGTAAACAAAGTTGTGGACCAAACTAGTTGGACGTGGGACACCAAGACTAATACATTCACATACATGCTCCCCCAAAGTACTGGCTAATAATAATAGCAAAACCTTCTGGTGTAAGACAGTGTTACCTCCCAGTCTTTGCAGAAAATTCACTCTCTAAAGCTATTCCCCCACACACCAAAAACCTGGCTAAGGAAGCCCAGCCCCATTTTCGGTGTGCGTGTGTACTCCCAGAAGGCATGCAGCTACTGGCGGCAGCCAGCCTGCTTAGGGAGCCCACTATTTAGTCCAGGTTTTGGGCACGAGGGTGCCCAAATAGCAGGCTAAATGCTATACACAAGTAGCCTCCTGTCTGGCTTTGGGAAACTCCCCATAATGCACTGCGTACTTATGTGGTGCATTGTGGAAGCTCCAGGGCCTCCAGGCCCTCAAACCGCCCAGCTCCCTCCTGGCTACCGGCAGACACCAGCAATCATTTGGGCGGCCAATCCAGCCACCCAGCAACATGGATGGGATCATCTGAGGGGGAGGTAAGCTTTTCACCGCTTCCTCCTTTTGCCCCGTCTGAGCCCATTCTCCAAACGTGAGAATGGGATGTCTCTACCCTGGTTTAGTCATAACAGGAAATAATGGCTTCCTGCTATAGGGACAATTCCTAGAGAGGTACAGGTTTCTGTGCTCCCTCTCCCTTCTGCTCCTCTTTTTCAGACTCAACAGGGAGACTGAAAGTTTCTGCTTTTGATTTTAAACCAGGTATCTGGTCCACATATTCAAATTTTTGGAACTGTGGTTAGTTTTAACTATGGTTTGTTCACAAACCAGAATTTAGAATTATAGTTTGATCTTTGCTTGTTCAAACAATCCATTAGCTAAACTTCTCCATAGTTTCTGAGGTTTGGGACCAACATGTGCAGGTGCAGTTAGATCATGAAAGTGATTAAAATCAAAAATATGTTATTTGCTTATTACCTTGAATTAGCTATGAAGTACATATTTTACTTTGAATTAGCTACAGATTGGGCCCTTTCTCATGATCAGTGAGAAGGGCTACCAGGCGCAGGGGAGGAAGGTTTCTGAAACTTACCTCCCACACAGATGATGGTTGCGTCCATGCTGGGTACGCATACTGTTCACCTAGATGGACAACGTCTACCCCCGGCAGCATGGAGGGTCGGGATGATATGTCCCGGCCCCTGGAAGTTCCATAATGCACTTCGTGAGTGTGCGGTCCTTTTGGGGATTGCCCTGGCACTGGCCAGGAGGCTGCTCTTGTGTCGGCTCCATGCAGTGTCAACAGTTAAGATCACTTCGGCTAACAGACAGGCTACTTTGGCAGATTTGCCACTAAGGCGCTACCAGCAGTTTTTACGCACAGCCAAGCCCGATCTTGGCTGCGCGCGAGAACAGCCTCAGTGTATATTTTACACTGCCTCAGCCTCAGTGTATATTTTACTCCCCTTGCCCACCATATTCCATTCATCTGCAGTTTGATCTGGGACTAGCCGTTAGACGTTAAACAGTCATCATTACCTTGACTGGCTCAGATGCAACACTAAATCATGGTTTAGCGCTATGTGAATGAATCTATCATGGAGAATGAAATCTCCGCTCTCATGTTAAGAAGAAACTGCAGTTTCATGCTAGGTATGAACTTTGGGAACTCGTTTGAGAAAACAAGCCGGGATATCAAACCAAAAACAAGCCATTATTTGATATCCTAGTTAGTTCTATCTAGGGATGGGCCCAGACTGGTCCGGAGGCCATTGAAATAGCCTCCGGAGCGGTCCGGACCTGGGCGGTCCGGTCCGGGTGGGGGGGTACCTTTAAGGGCAGCAGGAGGGTTTACTTACCCCTCCCGCCGCTTTTCCGCTTGCCGCCGTAATCCTAAGTGTAATTGGGGCGGCAGGGAGGTATCCTGCCGCCCCAATTACACGTAGGATTACGGCGGCAAGCGGAAAAGCGGTGGGAGGGGTAAGTAAACCCTCCCACCACCCTTAAAGGTACCCCTCCACCCCAGTGCCGGACCGCAGTAGGTGGTTCCGTGCACACCTCTAGTTCTATCTAGTTAGTTAAACTTCTCTCCTTAGAGTTAATATGTACTGCAGAACTGCAGTTAGTTCTTCACAGTGAAGGCAGAAGTTTTCACTCTCTTCTTACACATGACAAGGAAGCGAGGGGAAGTGTACAAGCCCATAGCTCCCTTAAGCTCGTGTGCTAAAGCATGGTTTATTGATATCGATAAACTGGGTCAACGTGCAACTAGAATCACTATAACAAGTCACTTAATCCGCACATGTCTTTGCCCGTTTGTAGAATTCAACCATGACTTACCTCAGGTGGGTTATGAAATGCTTACTGAAATAGCTGGAAAGGCAACAAGGCACTTAACATTATGCTTAATAAAACTGTATTCAAAACTTCTACCAACATCTTGGGTTTATACTGCCATCAACTGTTATGAGATGGAACAACACCAAGTTCCTCACTAGCCTCAAGCCATACATAATGAAGGAGATCCATAATCAAGATCTCCTCCCATAAAAATAGGATTTTTAAAAATACATATATATTCTTACTAATTTGCAGTCTCACTTGGCTGCCTTGAAGATTTGGAAAGATGCACAAGATGGGGTAAACCCTTCCTCCTAGGTCATAACCTCACACTCCAAATGCTACTCGCTCCACGGGAGAAAATATACTGGAATCATACAACTATATGTATGTTTTGTCACAGAGCTCATAGCAGCATGGGGGGAGGGAGGGAGGGAGTATAAGCAGTGTTATTGAGACTGGGCAATGGCAGGGGATTGGAAAGATTAAACACACTTGCCTTGTGCCACTTCTCTAATCTTCTTCTAATTATAAACAAAAAACCAAGCCCAAAAACTGAAGATCCTAACCGCGGTTAGGAGACTGGATCTCTCTCCTCTCTCGTCAATATTCCCTCCTCCCTTCCATAATTTCTTATAACCATCATGCAGTAGGGATGTGCAAACTGGTTCGACATTGAACTTGGCTGGCTCGAGGGCTCACTCCTGGGCTGAACCAAGCCTAATTTGGCTCAAGATCAAGCCAACCCCGCCTGCCCCCCATCCAGTCCCGGGGTTCTAATGCGATTTAAAAAAACAACAACTCACTGCCTCCAGGGATTGCTGCCATTCCAGTGGGTGGGGTCTCCAGCAGTTCCCCCTCCCCCCGGTCTCATAACAACCCAGTTCTGTGGTTTTCAGTCTATTCTGGGCCTCTTTGCACTGGCAGCGGCCATTTTGGAGGCTGCTGTGCATGTGCACTGGCCATCTGTGAGCTCATAGCATGGTTCCTAGCTCTGAACCATGATTAGAAGCATTATGTCTGCAGTTCTGCACCAAGCAAGACTGGTTCACTATCCAATGTAGTCTACGGGCGACCACTCTGATTTAAATCCTTATAAATTAAGGTAAAGACAACCAATTTCTGTGTTCTTGTGGGCCAGTGTTCTCCAGAGAGGGATCAGCAGCACATTCTACAACGCAGCTTGTCACCCTCACTTGTAGTCAGGTTCTATAATAAAATCTAGAGCTGTGTGGCTGAAAATTTTCCATTTCTAAAAATTCATTGGCTGACATCCAGACAGGCACTGCACACAATACCGCTGCATGCAACGGGGGAAGAGGCCACTTTTGCCAATCCCCCCCATCCACTGAAGCCCACTGTGCATTACCAAAATATGTCCCTGAGGGTTGCACTTTTCCAACCAAATGTTGCATTTGCTTCAATATAACATTTAAACCACATTAAACGTCTTTGCTGATTCCCACCTCCACCCAATCAAATATTTCAGATCACAACCTATTTAGGACATCAGAAAAAATTGCATAGTAAGATTGTCAGGAAAAGAGGAAGTTTTGTGTAAATGAGAAAAAAAGCGGTATGGGAAAAAATTCCAGAAAACCCACATCTCTGATAACTAGCCGTGATATATACTACTAGCTGTGAATAAGTCTCTCCTATGGAGGACATATTCTCAAGGGTGGCCAAGCCAAAGCACTGCATATAAGTTTTACAACGATTGAAACTGGTTTTGCTCAGGTGAAATTAGGAGATCTTTTTATTTTTTATTTGTTTTTAAAACAGACTGATTAAAATTTGGTAGGGCTATGTAAAATTTTACTGTGCAGCTCAATACCAATTGCACTACCTTGTGCACTGCAAACCAGTCCATAACTATGCAGGCATGGGCTGGGTATAAGAGATCCGCAATTTCAGATACAGGTGGGGACTCGTCTCAGATGTATTTATATTACACTTCTCTTTCATGAGCAAAGTGGTATACACAGTTATTAACAACAATAAAATAAGCAAGCCAAACTGCAAAAACCATTAAAAATATTACGATAGAGCAGCAAGTATAAAATCAAATGCTAACTGTATAAAATATCTTCTGAAAGAAAGATGTTAGAATAATCAGGTTTTGCCCCCATCCTAATAGTATTCCCATGCACTCTTTATTTACCCTTTATGAGGAAAGAATGGCTGCAATTCACCCCTATGAGAAAAAGGAAAGCATTACACCAGGGTAAAACTCTGATTTAAGAAATTTGTTTGAGAGCTACACTTTGCCGCATCTGGACCAAAAAAGACTTATTTGTTGCAAACCAGAAGGAGCCTCCCCCCTCCCCCATGTCTAAAGGAGATGCAGGTTAGACTACTGCAATGCTCTCTAAGTAGGGCTGCCTTTGTACATCATCCAGTAACTTCCAAATACGGCAGCCAGATTGGTCTCTGGGATAACTCAGAGGGGCCATATTATGTCTATTCTTAAACAGTTACACTGGCTACCAATATGCTTCCAGACAAAACTAAAGTGTTGGTTGTTACCTTTAAAGCCCTGAAAGGCTTAGGACCAGATTACCCTAGAGGACATTTTCTACATGATCCCCAACACACATTAGTGTTATCTGGAGAGGTCCATCTCCAGCAGTTACCTTCAACAGTATCATCTGGTGGCAACTCAGGAATGGGCCTTCTCTGCAGCTGTTCTTAGGCTGTGGAATGCATTCTCCACAGAAATCTAAAGTTCAACATTACTGGCCTTCAAAAGAACCCTTAAGACTCATTCTTTTAGTCTGACCTTCCAAGGTTTTTAAAATGTTAAATTTTTGTTGTTTTTATTTGTTGTAAATTGCCGAGAGCTACTAATATGGGGCGATATGATTTTTCAAAAATAATAATTAATTAATTAAAATAAAATAAAGGGGGGAGGGGAATCGCGTAAGCCTGAGGCTTGCGGAAGCTTGTCCTTGTAAACAACAAACCATAGTTTCGTAGTGTCTCAGCTGGACCTGTGTTTCAACAGAGTTCCTTCATGAAGCAGCACAGAGCACCACTTTAAAGTATGATAAATGTTTGTGTTAAGCATGAAAAGTACTTCTGGCTCACTAACACAACCTACATCCCAGTATTCAGCAGTTATCAAAGTATGCAAAGTATGCAGAATTTCCACTTCAATGCCCCAAGTGGAAATTCTATCGAAATCAATGTTTTCAGGCTCAGGTGCTAGCTAATGCAAGAAAGCGACTGTGTATAAAAAGAGATGAAGCTTTTTGAATCTGCTATAGATGCAGAAGACACAAACTTTTCCATTATCTTAGTAGTTCCAAGATATTCTGCTGTGGTGAACCCAATCCCTTCTTCCCCACCCCTTATGTACATACCTATAGTATAGTTATCCCTCGCCAAATGCAGGTTTCCCAATCACGGTTTTATGTATCCGTGCCTGGGAAATTGTGGCAGGACTCGCCAACCATGGCCCAAGTATCCACGGTTTGGAGATATTTGGGGGCTATGCAGGGAGGCTTTTTTTTGCAATTTCTGGGGCTCAGGGGGTGATTGTTTCTATTTTTAACTGTATTTTGCAGCCTTTTTACGACCGTGATTGCCCTAACCCTGTTTCCCATTGGTTTTAATGCCTTGCCAACCGTGAATTTCCCAACTGCAACATTTTCCCGGAACGGAACCCTCACAGTTGGCAAAGGATGACTGTATTATCTTCAACACCACAAAAGACTCATGTTGATACTGGCTGAACCACAAAAAGTAGCTATGAACCTGTTAAAAACAACAACAACAGAGTCTCCTCTGTCAGGAATGGAATCACAAAAGAGAGTCCCCGCCCCCCAGTTTACCTTTGACTCTCCATAACTGCTTGGTCCAAATGTTTGAAGATATCCTGGAAAAGAACGCAGCTGGAGCGACTATTGATATCATATCCATATGCTCTCTTCCAGTACTGCTTTAGGTCATTCAGATATTCAAGTACCTAGAATCACACATTAAATGTTTGGTAACACAAGGAGGATTACATTATTGCAATAAGATCTAATTCAGTGGGGCTATTCTCACGACCAACAAAAATCGGGCTAGCAGTGGTTAGCCCGATTTCTGTTGGTCGTCAGAACCACCGGGCTCACACCGGGCTCCGCGCCGTGGCGACTTGCGAGTAGACCCCCAGCGGGAGGCTTAAAAGCCGCCTCCCTGCTCGGGGGTCTTCCCAGTATGCCCTGCGCACTCGCACAGGGCATACTGGGGCTTCCGGGGGCCGCGCGGCCCCCAAGCTCCCCAGCGGATCCGTCTCGGAGCCGGCCATCATGTGGGCAGCCAATCTGGCCACCCAGGGCTCCCTCCTCGCTCGTGAGCGGGCTTAGCCCGCCCTTCCCGCTCCCTTCCCAAAACTGGGTCTCATGGATCGTGAGACCCGGTCCAGTAAATGTAAGCTAGGGAAAGACCTGGCTTTATGCACACCAGCGGTTTACTCCCATCCACAACCCTTTCACTACAAATGGGGTGAGCAACTGAAGTCTGTTGCTTGGCTTGAAGTATGTTGTGATTTTTTTCATTAAAGTGACAGACACATGCTTAGCACTTACCTCGGCATCTTCTTTACTGAAGAGTGAACACCAGGGGGAGTTGGCATTTTTTAAAGTTAGCCCAAATGAACATGTGAAAAATGCCACTTGAATCAAATCTGTAGTAGAGATAAGCAACAATTGATGTTAAGGTTATTTATTCTTCTCCTCAAAGCCAAATAATATGTTGGCAATAAGATCAAGCCAGATGCCACTGGTCACTAAATGCAATGTCTGTACAGAAATGGCAGCTCGCAAAAATCACCTGAGTTGTCTGAAG
Organism: Hemicordylus capensis; assembly: GCF_027244095.1. NCBI lineage: Eukaryota > Metazoa > Chordata > Lepidosauria > Squamata > Cordylidae > Hemicordylus > Hemicordylus capensis. Next base: position 242,186,423 of record NC_069659.1, on the reverse strand, counting down.
AAATGTCATGCAGGTGCAGAACAAACAAGAGGCAATCCTAGAACTAAGCAGAAAGCAAGCCAAGAAGCCCTTTCCCTCTCTCTTGTGCTTAACATTCACCTGTGGAACTGCAGGCACACAGCCTACTACATTTTCCATAGTTTTCAGCCTGAAGCCAACATGGACATGTGCTGAACCCTGACTTTGCAAAACTAGAGGCATTCATGAAGCCAGATTTTCATAAACACTTAACTGTTATTAATATATGATCTAAATATGGTGTAAAAGGAATATGGTACAAAGCAGATAATGGTACGTAAGAAATAAAGATGTTTTAAGTTAACATAATTCCATATACGAATATGCATACATACATATTCTTCTGGAAATATTCACAACTTTGTCCAAAAACCTTCCAACTGATTTAAAATCAGTTGATGCAAATGAATGCAACTCTTGTTTGTAAGGCCACAAAGCAGAATTTAATACAATAGCCTTCCAACATTTGCAAAAATCTTGATACCTTTCATGATGCCATAAAACATACTGGCATATAGCCAGACAAGTGTTACACTAGTATGTGCTGATGTGGTACTGTTAAGGATATAGCACGATTATGTCAGGCAAAGAAAGGAACCTGTTTCCCTGACTAGTTCTTGTGGTAGCACAATGCCTTGTACACCCTTGTATGGGTCCTGGAGAAGGTCTTCCACAAGTGGCTGTGCAACACTGCTGAGCACTGCAAACTACCTAGAGGTGCATATCTTTCCCTATTACTCTAGTGTTACACTAGTCTGGATGTAGATCATGTTCGTATATATTCTGACAACAGCTTGCTGCAACTCTTACTTGAATTGCTTAAAATTTAAGTGATTAAAGTGAAATTCAAAACATGAATCATGTTAACATTTGCTTATCTATGGAGATAGAGAAGTTGAGTCTATAACTCATGTTTTATTATTCTGTACTTTTTATCAATATTCTTGTATTTCTCTTATAGCTCCTTTACCAAGACATTTTCCAGGCTGTTTAGATGAGTTTTTTGTTTGGTTTCTTCTCGCTGACCACGATTCTGACATTACATATAATATAGCCACGTTTTGTGCAGTGGCTAATACAATCTGACAGTCTCTAATACTTAATCCAACTGTAATACTTTAGGATGAATTGTTATTAATGCTTTAAAAGGTGGTCTAAGGACCGTAATAAACTTACTACTAATAATAATAATGCTTAAAGTTTTTAATCTGTCTACTTTCTGTTTATTCCAGAGACTGAAATAAAACTGAACTGGATTTGGTTATCTTTAAGAAGCCAGTTGGCTGACAACCAGGCTAAAGTGTGTGCCAAATAACTTTTGTGCATGCAATGACAGAGGATGGAATTTTTACCAGTCCCTCCCCCTGCTTCCTTCTGCAGCCTTTTGTGCCTCCCAAGTCCTGCATTACTCAGGGACATATTTTCAAGATGCACAGAGGCCTGCAGAGGGAAGGGGAGATCAGCAAAACTCTCCCCTTACCCATTGCACATGTGAAATGTTATTCAGTGCATGCAATATTAGCCACTGATAATTTTATATTACTTGAAGGAATTATAAGTACATACAGGTCCACTGAAGGGACCTTACTGTTCTTACAGCTAGCTCAAATCGCCAAGTGAACCCATCCTGTAGTGAAGACAAGAAACAATGATATTCTCAGAACCACACCTTTATACATTTAACAGCAACAACATCCCATTTTGTTAAAGGATACCCAAATCTCTTTTCTTAAAGCTATGAGGTGAGAAATGGAAGTTATGATGGCTCAATACTAGAACATACTGAAACAACCTCTCCTGCTTTATTTATATTTACACATCTAAGACAGCATCTCTCTGGCATGAGGTGCACCACCTATTAAATCTTCAACTGCGTTCTTGTTCTAACTCCCCTGCCTTGCCTAATGAGAGTGATAGAAGCAACAAGACCTTTTGAGCTTTAAGATGAGCTCCCAGAGAACTTGTGCCATCACACCACCCTTTCCATATTCATCAGAAAGAAGCAGCAGGCACATTTGTTTGTGTTGCCTTTTTAAGAGCCAACAGTGTTGCTGCAATTACAAAACTGAATTCATTTGTCTGATAAATACTAGGCTGCTTTTACTCTTTTGTATTTGATTGTCTTTGTGTGATATTCTGTTGTATTTTAAATGTTGAAATGGTTGGAAAATTAAAATTTGCTAGGGATATGCTGTACATGCACTCATTTTAGAGGCCCCCTTAAATGCAGGGTACAAACAAGTGTATTACTGTACATACATTGAACATACAGGGCTCTAATTCATTTTAGGGAGTGTGACCATATGAAAGACATTATTAAGAGGCACAAACATTGAACAAATTGTAATGTGACCAAAGTTGGAGCACAATGGATTTAGGTTTTTAATTGCTTGGTCTCCTTTGGAACACAGAACATAGGAAGCTGCCTTGTATCAAGTCAGACCATTGGTCTACCTAGCTCAGTATTGTCTATTCTGACTGGCAGTGGCTCTCCAAGGTTTCAGGCAAGAGTCTTTCTCAGCCCGACCAGGAGATCCCAGGACTGAACCTGGGACCTTCTGCACGCAAAGTGGATACACTACCACTGAGCCTTGGAAAGGCTACCGAAATCAACATCTGATATACAGTGATGCAAAGATTATTAAAAGGAAATGTGAGCAATGGGTGGTGGCAAAAATGTTGTTAGTTACTACCACTACTGAACTTGCTGCTAGTGGATGTTTTGTCAGCAGCACTGCAGCAGTTAAATATTTTGTGTGCACTGTTACCTGCAAATTGTATGAAAGAGTTCCCAGGTTTATTTTTCTTTCTGCATTCCACAGTTCGCCATACAAAGTTTTTCCAGTCATCTTCAATACTTCTAGATGTGGCTCAGTGGAAAACGACTGCCTGCTCTCTCCAAGCTACCACATAAGCATGAATTAGGTTTCAGTTTCTGCTCTGGGTGGAAAATGTGAGTATGTACTTGTGTGCGCACACACTGTGCATGTCTTCGCACACACAACTGCTGTGTTGTGGAATATGTTAACACAAACATTTTAGCTCACGTCAGCCAATCTCTAAGAGTGGTGAGGCACTAAAAATACACAAGTATTACATGTTTCCTAGTCACATTTTACAGACTACGTTTTTCAGATCTGTTCCACATTTAAAGCTGGGTTTTTTTCATCACAATAGAAAGCAAGTAGCAAACATAGGCAAGTTTGTAGCATTGAAAGATAGTGTGATACCTGCATTTAAGTCACTGGTTGGTAGACACAAGGTATTTGCAACTTTCCTCACAATCTTCATCATCTCAGGACCTTCTTTGAAGGCATCCACCTCATGCATAGCTGTAATATTGTCTTCCACATCTCTTACAAATTTTTGACAGCTATCAAAAAACCTCATCAACGTATCATTAATTTCAAGGGCCTCTGTCATTGTGGCTGAAAGTAAAAGGCAAGAAAAAGCCTCGTTAACCTCCTTCTCTGTGTACAAGCTTTCTATGCAACTGAACGGGTTGAAAATCAGATTGCAGGCAATGAAAAACTGAGTTTTGAGGGGTGGTTTTAAAAAAGCCTTCAATGATAGAAGGCTCCCTTTTTAGAAGTCTGGCATAAATGAAATATGAATTTAAGACAAGCAAATATTACAGTCCAGAGGTAATCTTTTAAAACGGAATCCATTACCTATCAGAAATTGATCCGGTTCAGGAACAACAGGAAGCCATAGTTTCCCACTACAAGAACAAGCCTCAGAGAGATCCAGGCTCACCTGCTTCCCCTCCTCATGTTTGCTTGGTTTGCATGTGAGACGAGAAAGCTTCCTCCTTTGGCTTTAATAACTAAGCTGCAGTTTGCAGAGTTCATAAGTAATGTGGAATTGTGGTTTAGTTCAAACTAAAAAAGGAAGCGTCACATCTCCTCCTCTTGTGCACAAAAAGAGAAGGCAGGGTCCTGCAGCTTTCCAAAGCACATTCTTGTAGTGGGAAACCATGGCTTCCCATTACATCTGAACCAGGTCACTGAATTAAAGGCTACTGTTTCAAAATAAGAACAGCTCAGAGTTGGGTGAATGGAGGATAGCTGCCTCTTGAGAACAGGCATTTTATATATTGTTCTCTTGCCACAGGTTTTTACAAAAGGGAACTAAAATCAACCTCTGTGGTATACACCAACACAAAATTTAAAGGAAATGTGAGGAAAGCCTCATGTAAAGAACACTGTGGGATTGATACTAGTAGCCAGGGACAGGCAAGTCACCATCGTCATTGAGATGCCTCTAACAGACCCCTAATATATCTTGCCAGAATAACCCACTGAAGCAATCTGAATGAGCCAGCGTGGTGTAGTGGTTAGAGTGCTGGACTAGGACCGAGGAGACCCGAGTTCAAATCCCCATTCAGCCATGAGACTAGCTGGGTGACTCTGGGCCAGTCACTTCTCTCTCAGCCTAACCTATTTCACAGGGTTGTTGTGAGGAGAAACCTAAGTATGTAGTACACCACTCTGGGCTCCTTGGAGGAAGAGCGGGATATAAAATGAAAAATAAAATAAAATAATATTTATATACTGCTTTTCAACAACAAAGTACTCAAAGCAGTTTACAGAGCAAAAGAGAGAGAGGCTGTTCTCACGTGCAGGCAAAACTGAGCTAGCAAAGCCTAGTCTAGCCTGTGCATGAGATCGCACCCAATCCCGGCAGCACCTCAGCGGCAAACCTGGCAAGCCAGCCACCCTCTTAAATGGGGTTAAGAGAGCAAGCATCTCTTTTGTTCCTGATCGTCTGCCAGCCCCGGCTCCTTGCAGCCAGGGCTAAGAGACTGTGGGGCCAGCATCAGGAGGATCCTCATAATGCACCATACACTCACGCGGTGCATTATGGGAGTTCCGTGGGGCAGAGCAACACTTCCAGGCACCCTGACTCGCCGCGCTGCCAGAGAAGCCAGCTGCATGTCTGGGCACATAATCTCTGCGCCCAGACCAACAGAGAAGATCGTCTGTGGGAGAGATAAGCTTTTTGAGATTTCCTCTCCACCTCCTCAAGACCCTTCTCATGGATCATGAAGAAGGGCTCAGAGATAGAGAAGGCATCACTATCCCAAAGGGTCTCTCAATAATGCATAGACACACTGCAAGAGCCAGTGACAAGGGTTTAACAGGGATAAGAAAGCTATCACTTTGAAAGGTGCCTCTTTGCTGTGTTAACAGGGGTTACTCGTACGTCTTCTATGTATGTATGAGTTCTTCAATTTGCTTAAATTCTCAGATTATTATTGTCTTCCCAGGTAATTACTAGCCCTTGTTTCTGAAAGTTCAAAACACTTAGTATTTAAGGCACACTTTGATTTGAACCAAATTGCAGATCCTCACATTCACATGCAATACTGTTGTGCATAATTGTTGTTGTTTTTTAAATTGTGTACACTGCCTAGAGATAAACATATCAGGTGGTATACAAATATGAAAAACAATATATGGAACTGTGGTTTGATTCAAACCAAAAGTGCAAGCTTTGAGATCTTCTCCTTTTACACACCAGAGGGAGCTTCACTCTTAGTGACATGTTCTTATACAGTAGCAGGAGCCCAGGTGCTGGGATACCTATCTAAGATGGAATCAAGACTACTTTGTGGTAACGTGTATCTGAAAGTAATAAAACATATCACCAACATTATCCACTTTTGTTTTAAAATTACTGAATTACTAAATTTATTAATCTCATAAGTTGTTGGTCGCCTCTGGAATGAATTTTAGGCTTGACTTACACACCGAGTGTGCAAGAGAAAGCTGAAGCAAGTGACTGGCAGATTCACCCAGGTCCTTCCTACATTCCTTAACAGGTCTGGAAAAACAACAACACTTAAATCCCTTGGAGAAGCATCAAGGTAATCAGTGATTAGGATTCTTATTTCAGTCTTGCTTCCCATCTTTCTAATCCACAATACTAAGAAACAGTTATACGGCTGATGTGAGTCAGGGCATATCTACACCAAGCAGTTTAATGTGATTTCCCCCTTCCCAAGGAATGCTGAAAACTGTATTCTCAATGCAGATCTCAAGGTTCCTTCGGGCAGGGTTGCACAACTTTGGCACTCCAGCTGTTGTGGGACTACAGCTTCCACCATCCCTAACCACAGTGGCCAATAATCAAGGATGATGGGAATTACAGTCCAACATCTGCAGGAAGTATAAAACTGCTAGATGGCTGCCTCATGGATAGGCCCTGAGTAACAGGAACACAGGAAGCTGCCTTATACCAAGTCAGACACTAGTCCATCTAGCTCTGTATAGTCCACACTGCTCTCTAAGGTATTATGTAGGATCCTTTCCCAGCCCTTCCTGGAGATGCCAGGGGTCCAACTGGGGACCTTCTGCAGGGAAAGCAAGTGTTCTGCTGCTGAGTGGCAGACCCAGGACTGTAGTACAGCTACAGTCTTTTTCTCTCATTTTTAGCCCAACAGAAGAGCACTATTTTTTCAAAGACAGTATCTAGGCCAAGTACTATTACTAGCCCATAAGACAAATATATTATTCATTTGTTCAATGGTACACACAGAAAGGCTTATTGAGAATCAGACCTGGAGACCAACTGCAGTAATTGCTGCCTGAAATCAGTCCCAAGATATTGCACATTTTATTTATTTATCACATCTCTATACTGCCTGAAATTTGCATCAAGCTATATACACATCAATATTTTACAAAGGAAAAAGACGCACTTGTTTTAAGTTATGCAAAACAGGGATACATGGTGTTGAAAGCACTAAATGTCATGATCTGCCAAAAAGGTTTTGAAATTACAATATGCAATTCCTTTCACAATATTGAGAAATACATTGGTCTGGTTTAGGGGTGTGCACAAATGGTTGGTGGCCGAACCGGTTTACCTCAAACCGGACTGGTTCAGAGGTTTGATCATGGACTAAACTAGGGACGTTTGGTCCACAATGAAACCGAAACAGGCCTGGTTCGGACAAACCAGTTTAGCAAGAATGAGCGGTTGGGCGGGGTCAGCGAGGGAGGTAATAAGAGCCTTACTCACCCTCTTTGATGTGGCCCCAAGCACGTACTCTGCCTTCTTCAGAAAACTACCTGCGCAGTGGCAGAGCGGTTCGAGCATCTGTGCATATGGCGCAGATGCCAATGAGCTTCGCACATCCATGGAGGCCTGAACCGCTCCACCGCCACGCAGATGGTTTCCTAAAGAAGGCAGAGCACATGCTTGAGGCTGTGCTAAGGTCAGTGGCATAACTAGGGTGGGGCAGCCATGGCACGTGCCCTGGGCGCAACTTGAGGGGGGGTGACCACTACCAGTGCCTGCCAATGTTTCCTTCCAGTTCCACCATGCCATGCAGGCAGCCACCAGCCACTCACCGTTGCCCTCCAGGCGCCCCGCACTGCCCGAATCTCTGTGACTTACTAGTTGTTGTGTGCATGCCTTGCCTGCTGCTGCAGTCTTTGGAACATTCGCAAGAAGGCCCCCCCATCATGTGACTTATGTTGGTCATTGCCCTCCCATGTGTGTGCCTGAGGAGCCTCGTTCACATGCTCCCGTCCTCGCTGCTGCCTCCATCTTCTCCCACTGGCCGGTGGTGCCGCCACCAGCCAATGGGAGCAGTGAACAGAGGCAGCAGTGAGGACAAGCACCCAGCTGACCAGTTTGCTTTACCCAGCAGGCAATTTTTCCCACGCATGCCTGCAGCAGGCTGAGATGACAGAGCCTAAAGCCTGGTGTGCTCTCTTCTCTCAAACTCCAAAGATCGACAGCGTAGCAGGAACAAGGCGCTGTGGGGAAAACAGGTACTGGATTCCCCTCCACTTCCTAGGGGTGGGGAGGGCTGGGGGGTATTGGGCAGCAGGAGGCAAGCAAAAGTTGTGGGGTGAGGGAGAGGGAGGCAACTTTGCTCTCTCAATCCCCACCGCCGCTTCTCCTCCTCCTCCCTCGAGGGGGGTCTCCCAGTCCATGTTCATGCGAAGGACTAACTTGCCCTTGTACAGTACTGGGATTTCTCACTCGTCGCTCCCTATCTGGAGGAGATCTCCCATTGTAGGCAGCATTGTTGGGGCACATGTACCCCTACCTTAGACTCAGAGGTAACACTTTAAAACCTTTTTGGGATGAGGCTAGCAAATCTGGGACAAGGGAAGATGCCCATTTGCAGCTCAGAGATGCAGATTTGCTTTGGGCAATGTCCCCCCCCTTCTAAGCGCACAGTTTACAGAAGATGAGATTCAGATCTCTCTGGACAGGCCAATATCCTGAATAATTAAATAATATCCTGAATAATTAAATAATTAATTTCAGGCTCTTCTGGAACAGATCCTGCCCCCTCCAGATTCTTTAGCAAGGCTGGCTCCAGAGGGTGCCAAGATTGGGTGTTTATTGGGACCCCCTTAACTGGCCAAGGAAGACCCACTGCTCCAGTAAGGACTCTGTTCTTTTTTTCCGTGAGGAAGTCTGGAGGCAACATCTGAAGGATGGGTGTCAGATGTTTAGACAGGGGCGCAATTTCAGTGCTTGCCCTAGGCGCTATTTTCCCTAGATACACCTCTGGCTAAGGAGGGCAAGCAGCGGCAGCCACACCGGCCAGGTAAAGATATTACTACCTCTCTTGCCCTCACTAGCCAACCCTTACCATTGCCAGGGACCCCCACCCCTGGACTTGTAAAGGGGAATCCCCACCAGATTCCCCTTTACAAGTATATTAGCCGCCTAAACTGCTGAACCGGTTCAGCCAAACAAACCAGTCGGTTTGACTGATCCCGTACGGCATCACGGTTTTTTGTTTGTGCACACTCCGAGATGTCATGCTGATCCATGGTTTAATCTGGTTCTACACAACATTCATGAGCTTCAGGCTTGTGTGCACCACCCCTTGACATACACCAGAGAAGAAAAATTTAAGCTTCGGTGCTGGTTGAACATATGCTAAGTATGCTCTAGTGTCCAAACCCAGCAAATCCTGCCTTTTTCTAACCAGGGTTTGTGAAGAAATCAGGATACAAAACCAGAATCCAATTAAGGGTTTTCACTACCTCCCTAGGATCAGAAGCTGGAGATGAGAGGTAGAGTTCTCATCAGCATAATCAGACTATCTCCATCCAAGCCTCCCAATTCCTTACCCAGAGGTTACATATTGATGTTTAAGAGCATAGAGAACAAGATAGATGCCTGTGGTATTTCATAAACCAAAGACTATGGGATGGAAGAGCACCACCTGGGACTGATCTCCAGGAAGGGCTGAAGCCATCACAGAACGATGCCCTTCTAGCCCCTATCTGCATAAGGTGACCCAAAACAACCAGCAGGGCAGAATTTCCCAGTCCGCCTCTGGCACAGATGATCCACCAAAGTGCTGCCAGTACCAAACCCATGCAGGAAATCTGATCAGAAGAGGTTCAATACATCCAGAAACACCTGGAGTTGAACTGCCACCATGCGCTCTGCTACCAGTTAAAGCAACTGGCATTTTATTTATTTATAGCATTTATATACCACTCCACATAAAATCTCTGGGTGGTTTACAAATTAAGGCACCACAGCATACAGTATAAAACACGTGAGTGAAGGGTGCCTTTCTTTCAAGCTTGCTTTGACACTTTTGCTTCAAATGCAAATAGCTATCGTTAAAAGGAAGAGGCGGAGGAAGCGGGGAAGCAAGCGGCTCACCGTTACTTTCAGATCCAGACTGCCGGCCGTAGAGCGCCTGCCGGAGCCCTTCCCTGAAGGCGGCGGCGCTGTCCTTGCACCGGTGCTTGGAGCTCGTGACGAAGGCGAAGCGGCGCCGCGGCACCAGGAGGCTGGGGAAGCGGGCAGAGAGCCGCTTGGCCAACATCTCCATGTCGCGGCGTCCGCGGGAGGCCAGCTTGCCATCCATGTCCGGCCGGTACCACATGTCCCAGCGCGCCAAGGGCTCGGCGGCCGGACATGAGGGCAGCGACGGCTCGCTCTCGTTGCTGCTGCCGCTGCGGTTGCTGCTCTGCAGGATGAGGCGGTGCAGGGCGCCCAGCTTCTCGATCTGCTTGCGGGTAGGGAAGCGGGTGCCGTGGCGGATCACGGCGATGAGCTGGAGCGGCGTGCAGGAGGCCGGCGGCAGCGGAAAGCCCGGCTGAGGCGGGCCGAGCGACAGCGGTTCTTTCAGGAGGTTCGGGTGCAGCTCCTCGTAGCGGGACTTGGTGCCGAAATAGGGACTAAGCCGCTCGGCCGTCTCGGCATCCGCTTCAGCGGGGCCCCGCGCCAGGAGGAAGAGTAGCGGCCAGAGGAAGCCGGCCACATGGTAGGGGCGGCGGTGGCTGCCGCTGCCCGACATTTAGGCGGCGGGTTGTGTTCGTGAGCAGCCCGGACTGGAGCACCCGGTCCCGCTTAGAGGAGGCGAGGCTCTACGCGGCGGCTGGAAACGGCAGGGACGCCTCGCAACTTTGTTCCTCTCCCCTGATTGGGCGGGAGGGAGACGCTGCTCACCTACCGTTCCACTGCCCTCACTGAACATGGCCGATCGGCTCTCATTGCTAGGCAAGCGCAGGCGCCCTCGGTTAGAAGCATGCCCGTTGCTCCTCCCCTGCTATAGACTCGAACAAAAGCTCCAGAGAGTGGTCATTTCTGCGCCGAAGATGGGTTCCTGCTTATTAACAACTGCCTAAACGAAACCATGAAGAAACACTGGGTATTAGTTTCGCTGTGATTGGACAGCAACGCAGAGAACCATCAGTGGTACTAGCCATGACTGCAAGCCCCAAATGTTTACCCAGGTATCCCAGATCTCTTGGCCTGACCTCTGACCCCTCCACCATCAACTTTGTTCGCTGGGGTGGAATCCGGGGGGCTCCCCCTCACTGCCTTCTCCACGGAGCTTCTCCACTCCCTGTGCTTGTAATCGAAAGGAGGAAGGACAGAGTAGGCTGTCTTCTCCCCATTCCCTTTCCCCGTTCATCGTCGTATCTATTTGTTAATGAGGGAGAGCCTTGCACTGGTGGCCAGCTGTTTTGGCCTGCAGGGCCTTCAGCCTGAAGACAGCGGCTCTGGGCTCAGTGGCGGAAGTGATAGGCAGCCCTCGTGCCCCATAAAGTCAGCAGCTGGGCACAGACTCACTGTTCAGTAGCAAGAAGGCTGCTGTGCTGACAGGGCCGGTGCTAGGGTTTTTTGCACCCTAGGCGAGATCACCTTCTGGCGCCCCCCACCCCAGCCACAGACATAGACAGATAAATAGACGACAAGTGAGGGAGTAAGGGAGAGCGAGTGAGAGAGAGAGAGAAGGAAGGAAGGAAAGAGGGAAGGAAGGAAAGAAAGAGATAGATAGATAGATAGATGATAGGAAGTGAGGGAGAGAGAAAGAAAGAAAGAAAGGCAGAGAAGAGGGAAGGAAAGAGAGAAGGAGTGAAGGAGTGAGAGAGAAAGAGGAAGGAAGGAAGGAAGGAAGGGGGAAGGAAAGAGATAGATACTTAGACAGATAGCTAGACAAGAAGTGAGGGAGTAAGGGAGAGCGAGTGAGAGAGAGAGAGAAGGAAGGAAGGAAGGAAAGAGATAGATAGATAGATAGATGATAGGAAGTGAGGGAGAGAGTCATCAATCAATGACTATCAAACACTAAATAAAGGTCATGAATTATATCCAAGTGGACTGATTTTAGTACCATATTATTAATTTTTCTTTAAAGCTTTTCTAGTGCAACACAGCTCTCATATCAGAAGTGCTTGGTTATTATCTGCTTTAAAAATAATTAAAAATTATTATTATCTGCGCAGGGCTGCCTGCCTGCAGTGGAGCCGAGCCAAGCCGGGGAAGGCCCTCTGCACACGCTCGGAAGTCGGAACGACTCCCCGACGCCAAGAAGTTTAGAGCGCGCGGCGGCGGATCCACCTCCTGGACCGGGAGCGGACCACGGTGGGTCGGCGCGGCCGGGGGCTCCGCGATGGGGCTCCCCCGGCGCGCCTTCTTCTCGCCGAACAGCCTCCTCCCAGCCCGCTCACTGCGCAGTGGGGCGCTCTTGGCGGGGCTGTCCCAGGCGCCTCCTGCCACCGCCGCCTCCGCGCGCCCCCCTGCTCCTCTGGCCCGGCTTCATTGCGCGGCAGCTGCTCTGGCAGCGGCGGGGCCAGGGAGGGGCTTTTCAAGGCGGAGAGGTGGCGCCCTCCCCGTCCCGCCCGACGGGACACACCCCCACCCAGCGCTGGGCTGACGGGACGGGAGGCCCAGCCAGCCTCTTCTTGTCCCCGGATCCAGATCCCGAGGGCAAGGCTCCTTCGGGGCGAAGGGGCGCCTCTGAGCACATGCAGAGGGCCCAGGGGTATGGGGGAGGGCACGCGCCGCTGAAGGGGCAACGAGCATTTCAGAGCGCGGGAAGGAGGCTTTGTCCCGGCGGGGGGACTTTTTGGCGCCAGAGCCCCCTCCATTTTGGCGCCCTAGGCAACTGCCTAGTTCGCCTTAATGGACACGCCGGCCCTGTGTGCTGAATAGGGAGATCGAAGCGTGGCCCTCTTGCCCAGCAGCAGTATAGCAGTATAGCTGCTGGGCTCAATAGAGGGGGTACCGCGAGTGGTTCTCACTGAGAGCCAACAGAGCTGCTGGGTTCAATGGAGGAGACTATCAGTGGCTCTCCTCTCCAACAACAAGACAGCAGGTGGGCTCAATGGAGGGGGCGGCGGAGGCCTGATGCCCAGCATCCAGCGTGGTGTAGTGGTTAGAGTGCTGGACTAGGACCGGGAAGACCCCAGTTCAAATCCCCATTCAGCCATGATACTTGCTGGGCAACTCTGGGCCAGTCACTTCTCTCAGCCTGACCTACTTCACAGGGTTGTTGTGAGGAGAAACTCAAGTATGTAGTACACCGCTCTGGGCTCCTTGGAGGAAGGGCGGCGGGATATAAAATGTAAAATAATAACTAAAAACTGCTGATGGGCATGGGCTCAGTGAGGGGGTGGCAGCCGGCTCTTGTGTCCAGCAGAAAGACAGCTGCTCTACTGAATGAAGGAGGTGACAGGCAGCCCTCATGTCCAACAGTGTCTGTCTGGTTGAAGGAACAGTAGGCTGAACCTGGGGGCTAGCCAGCCAATCAGGAGGAGAGAGGAAGGCTGCCTGACACTCACGCCCCCCTAGAGAGGATTTGTCTCTTTTAAAGCCTGTGTGAATGATGAGTCTTCAGTTCAGGAGCCAACAGCACTGAGGTGAGATCGGGAGAGTGAAGAGTGAGCTGTTGCCCAGAGTGTGCCCTTCAGGGCCCAAGAGCATTTGTCCCCCACCTTGTTCAATTATAGCTTTTTAAAACTCTGAGGCTCAAGTGCAGAATGTTCATTTGAACCCACCCCTCCGTTTCTTCTCACTGCATCCTGGGTCAATGTAATTTCCCCCCCCCCAGTTTCAAAAAATTTCTAGACATGCAAATTATCTTTTCAAAGACCATCTATACTGACATCAGAATTAACATAACATAACATTATTAACATGTTTGGGCTGATGGGTGAAGTTTGTTGTTGTATAACATCTACGGAATAAAACTCTCCATCAGCCAAGGGCAGGCAGCAAGACAACTACAGGAGCCCAATAGGTGCACAAAGACAAACCAGAACCAGCATAGATACCATTTGTTCTTCTTTAGAGGCCTGCTTGATCCTCGCCTGTTCTCCTCTTGCCCAATACAATGCCAAGCAGGATCTTCCAGAGTGGCAGCTCTCTTGCAGCAAATAAAGCAAAGAGTACTGTGGCACATCAAGGACTAATAGATTTATTGTGGCAGAAGCTAATGTGAACTAAAGCGCACTTCACCTGGAAATAAGGTTGCAACATTTGTTGGAGAGAATTTCTGGACACAACTGTCAAGGGTGGGTGTGTGTGCCCATTATAAAACCTTACTTTCAACCTGGATTGGAAACTTGACAGTGGAGCTTGACAGTCATTTCACACACTTTCCCCTATCATGTTCTTTGGGGCATAGCTATAATTGAGTGAAAGGGTTCAAAGAACATGCTCCCGAGGGCCCTCCAGGTCCACCCCTCCCTATTTTCTTCATTATCTCCCTCACTCTGGGGGGCCGCCAGAGAGAGGGATGAACACGGGCCCCCTCTCCCCTAGCTACGCCCCTCAGGAGCAGTGCCTCCAAGGTGTGTGAACATGCATGTGCTCACATGTTTTTTGACGTCCACTCAGTTAATTTTATATCTCACTCAGGTTGAATCAGGTAGGCCCCACTCTGAATGCATGTGGGCACACACTGCCTTGATACTGCTGCCCAGAACAAAAGTCATTCTGCATACAGATGAAGAAAATTAGAGGGAACACTGGCCAGGAGCATTTCACATCAATAAACATGATCAAACATGTGAAATAAATATTACAGTAACTCAAATATTTGGTGAGAAATTAAAGAAATCTATATTAAGTGTTGTTTAAAAACAATTTATAAAATGACTATTGTTTAAATGCAGTTGGACTTGGAACATTTTGATTTTTCTTCTTCTGTACTTAGTGTCCCCTATGGCTGCCTTCAGCAGATCTATTTATTTGTGGCCACTTGGAAAGGCCTGGAAAGAAGCCAGGGGCGGAGCCACCATTGGGCAAATGGGTTCAAAGAAACCTGGTTGTGCCCAATCAGGGGCCGCACCTCGCGGCCCCAACACCACCACCCCAAGTCTGATGTCAGATGCGGGGATGCTGGTTTAGCTCCTGAGCGGGGGCCGTGTGGCCCCCGTTTGGAAGTTAAACGGCCGCTCCTGGCTGCGCTGCGAATGCAGCCCAAGCCCAAGCTTAACTCCCAAAGGGGCCATGCAGCCCCTTCGGGAGTTAAAAGGCAGGGAAGAGCTGCGAACACAGTGCAGCCCCAGTCTAGCTCCTGAGGGGCTGCATGGCCCCTTTGGGAGTTAAATGGCCGGCGCTGTGAACGCAGCGCGGGCCTGACTCCCAACTCCTGAATGGACCCATGGGGCTCCATTTGGGAGACAGACCACACCCCTGTCTGACATCAGATGTGGGGGCGGGGTGAGTGGGGCCGCCGCCATGGCCACACATGGGTCACTGGCGGTCAGGCTCCGCACCTGAGAGAAGCATCAGCAAAATTGGTACAATTCATTCAGTCTTCCCACTCAAATTCCTGGAGATTTTATATCCAGGACAAGAAGTCCCCTACATCCTGGACAGGACATCCAATTCCTGGACTGTCCAAGCAAATCCTGGACATATAGCAACCCTATCTGGAACAGAGTGTGTCAGGGTTGATTGCAATTATACTCTTTCTTGACTTTCTAGCCTGGCTTTTTGCATCTCAAAGCAAAAGGGTGGGGTAAGGTGAAATTCCATTTTTGCTAAATTATTGGAATAGTTGAGCCCACTTAATTTGGAGTGGGGGACAGTTATTTTTGTTGCTCAGTTGTGGGAATAGCCGATTGTACCTCTAAAACATTGTGTCTAATTGGTGATGCAACTGCCACCAGTGCCAGCCACAATTTGTGTTTCTATTGTGTGTTTAAATTAGGTAGTTCATGACATAATGACAACACTACTCCATTACAGGGGTAGGGTGGGGTTGGTGATTTTCCCCATTAAGGCAATGACTTATCGGTTGTATGTTGATTATATTTGCAGGTCAAACAATAGGACCACCATTGTCCATTGAAGCCAGTGGCCCAGTAAATGGAGTGTGTGCAGGGCCGGATTAACATAGTAGCAAATGTAGCTACGTGCCCTGCATTTTCTAGGGCCCCCGCAGGCCTGGCTTGAATGTCTGCCCCTTCTTTTGCTCTCTATTTGGTGCTCTCTGCTGACTCTCCTAATTGTCTCCTGCTGCCCATTCTCATATCCACATCGCTTGAGGGCATTTAAACAAGGTCTTCCTGGCACCATGGTGTTGATTGGGTTATCTATGTTACCTATTATGTTAAGCAGCACAGGAGGGAGTAGTAAGAACAACAATAGGAACAGATAGCTTGCAAAGGGGTCTCAAAGATAACTTAACTCTCCTCATAGCCTCCTGCTGCCCATTCTCATCTCCGCATTGCTCGAGGGCATTTAAGCAAGGTCTTCCTGGCACCATGGTGTTGATTGGGTTATCTATGTTATCTATTATGTTAAGCAGCACAGGAGGGAGTAGTAAGAACAACAATAGGAACAGATAGCTTGCAAAGGGGTCTCAAAGATAACTTAATGGCCAGGGAGTTGGTCCTTATTTGTTTAAACTGTAAAAGTTTTTAAAAAGATACACAGAGAGAGTAAAAGAAATAAAAGCAGTTTAGATTAAAAAAACAACCAACTATTAATGCCGGGCGGAAGAAAGGAAGCTAAAGAAAATGCTAGTGGAATGTTGCCAGCGTTTTCCGACTGACTGAGAGAGGGTAAAGATAAACAATGAGAACGTGTACCTTTAAGAGGAAAAAGAAAGCCAGAAGTAACTCAAATGCACGGCAAGAGGAGTCTCAAAGTTTAGTGGATCAATTGAGGGGAGCTTGGAGGGAGATTATATTATGGTCTTGTTGGGTAAGGTCACTTACATCCTCCTTTAGTATCTAGTGCTGTTGGGAGGGAATTTGTGATCATTGCTTTTCAAGGAACTGCCAAATTTAAGGTGAGCTCCTTTCCTCTCCTCTAGAACTGAAATAACTACTGCTGCGTTGCCAACTTCGTTAGCTTTACATTGGGATGCCCGTTGAAATTGTCCAAAGATAAACGGAGGCTGCAAACCTAAACACACTTACTAGAGAGTAAGACTCATTGAGTTCAGTGGGACTTACTTCTGAGTAAACATGCTTAGGGTTGCATTGAATGATTTGTGCATTTCCTCCTTTTAATATTAAGCATGTTAGTGTAATTTAGATTGAAAGAGGCTGTACCTCCTGCCAAAAGATTGTCTTTTGGATACTTCTGTTTTTATGGAAAAATGCACCTCATCATAATCACATTCATTTGCAATGCATCAACTATTTTAAATATACATCTGCCTTCCTGTCAGGCTTGCACAAGAGGTTAAACATATATTCTTAATATTGTCAAATGGCCCTTTTAATGTGATGGCTGCTGGGATCCAATATGTTCTGCACACATTGGAATCAAACATCCACTGTTGTGTGCCAAAATTGCTAATAGGTTCAGATTTCTCAAAGTACAGAATTCCTGAGAAACTTTTAATTTAAACATTCAGAGTTTTGTTCCCCACCCCCTTTCTCTTTGTGAAAATAACTCCAAAGGAAAACCCATGGTCAGGAGTCACAAAAGTGTGTGTGTGTGTGTGTGTGTGTGTGTGTGTGTGTGTGTGTGTGTTTTGCAAAGTTTGTTGACTGGCTGGCTCAGCTGAGTGGAGGCATGGGCTGGTTGGTGGTGGTGGGGGGCACTAGGCAAATGAAAAAATTGAATTACTTTACTATGCAAGTAAATAATATATGTTTCAATATTTATGTGCATTTTTTAAATTTGGGGCCCCTTCATAACATATGCTACAGGCCCCACACTAGCTTAATCCGGCCCTGAGTGTGTAAAGAAACCCAAAATACTGAAATACAGTAACTCTTGATCCTGGGATTATCTTTTAACTGATCAGTTTGACTGCCTTAAATGAGAGCCAGTGTGGTGTAGTGGTTAGAGTGCTGGACTAAGACCGGGGAGACCCGAGTTCAAATCCCCATTCAGCCATGATACTAGCTGGGTGACTCTGGGCCAGTCACTTCTCTCTCAGCCTAACCTACTTCACAGGGTTGTTGTGAGGAGAAACTTAAGTATGTAGTACACTGCTCTGGGCTCCTTGGAGGAAGAGTGGGATATAAAAAATGTGTTTAAAAAGGAAAGGATTGACCTGAACATATCAAATATTGAACCATACTTTGGATGGGGCTTCCCATGTGTGGGGCTCAGAGCAATTGTCCTCTCTCTGCACCACCACCCCCCTAAAAAAAGGCCATGGCTATGCCTCTGGTCACAGCTTACCAAGGATTCCCCTGATATCTTGTATTTCAAAATCAAATGGTTAAGAAAAGGAGTGGCAGTTAGTTCTAGAAATGCTGTTTGGTAAATTCTGCTAGTGTAGGAAACCTAGCAAAATGCACAATGTGGTTCATAAAAATAAGGAAGTGCCACAGTTTAAACTCAACCAAAAGCAGGATGAGGCCTTAGACATTAATGAGGAACGTGGACAATCCAATTAATGTATTGTCCTACAAAGAGGGGGGAAGTGCATAATTTAAGAACATACATATTTACCATGGCCAGCTTACTGGTTGTTATTGTGCTTTTAATTAGAATTAATTTTAACAATTTTAATTTGTTTTATACTATTGTTTTTATTGTGTTTCATATATTTTAATCTGTGATTTTAAAATATCTTAAATTTTGTACACTGCCTAGAGATATACATATCAGGTGGTATAAAAACATGATACATAAATAAATATAACAGCAAGTACTGAAAACAGAAGCTGTGCTTTGTTGCAACACATTGTTATAGTCTGCTGATGCCTGCATATCCAGTCAGTCTACACAAACTGCTAGCTCTATAGTAAAATTGATCCAGCATTCTATGCCACTTCGGACCGCAGGTGGGCATCATACTTAAAAGCGCACCCATAGGAAAATCTCCCCACATAGGAAAAATTGTATGCCAGGGACCCTTTTGGCCTAAAATGCTAATTTACTATGGGCGGGGAGGGTTTTTCATACCCTCTTGTGGGAGGTCTACTTATGCAGAGTGGGCCAAATGTATCAAACCTGCTGTATCTCAGCTGTGGCTCAGGCTATGAATTTTTTTAACATAAAGGACAACTTGTAGGTAAAAAGTACAGGAACAAGATTTCCCATATTGAAGTTGTACACCAAGCTACAATTCATTGTGACAATATTTAACTTCTTCTCTAAACAAGAGATTATTTACATCCATTCACCAAACTTCTTCCCAGAATAAACCCATACAGAGGCTGCCTAATAATAATGAGGGTGCCAGCTCAGAGAACCAGATTGCTGTTATTAGTGGGCCACAAACAGATGATTAAGCATTGAAAACATCCTCCCTGGCATCTTATAGTGAAGGTATAATTTATGCACTTGGTGGATAATAAACATCGAAAAGCTGACATCAGTGTTCAAAAATAACTAGAATAGCTGAGTGAAGTTTGGCCAACACCCTCAGTGGGAGGAATGTATAAAGAGCTGTAATGGGAAAGCGCGGAACACATACCTATGTATGAAAGCAGTGGTCTCTCTTGTAGCACTTCAGGCAACACCCACAACACCACTGGCTCTCACTATCATATACCTTGTCAGTGCTCTCATATACTGTTGAATATGATAGGAGACAGCAAGTACCTTGCTGTCTAATGCTTACTGTGTTCTTTCTATATTTTCTTCTTTTTATTTTCTGCTTCTTTTGATTTTTAAAAAAGTCTCAATATAAATTAATATTTACCAAATTAATAACTTTGTTTTTGCATATTACAATGTAATATTAAATATGTTTTGCAATCAAACTGAACTTAGGGGAAATTTTAAAATTAGAGAGCAAGGCTGAGTTTGTATGCGAGGGCCTTTAAGATTTCCATCTTGACTGGCTAGCATGTTCTATTTAACCTCTGAGGACAAACCATTTCTTGACTTACCAGATGGTTACTAGCTCCAATATTCTTGTCTTGATAGCTGCTCATGACAGTGGTTTAACTGTCACCCTGTCTCACTCACTCTCTATCACATATATAAATATGTTTTCTATTTTTGTTTTATCTTCAAACAAGTGATTCATGTTAGTGTTACATTATGTGCCCTTGACCGGGCGGGGGTGGGGGAGACTCACACTGCAGCTTCTTGTAATACATCCCATGTGGGAGGAACTTAGTTCCACACTCATGAGCCTTGGTTTCTCAAGTTACCTAAGAATGCAGGAAGGAGTGCCCTTTAGTGGTTTTCATACTGCCAGTGTAACTGGGACAGACTGAAGTAGAACACAGAGAAGGATCAGGAGACAGGAGCCTAACTTCATATCTCGGTGGGCACTCCACCCAGAACCCAGTGTTATTGACACTGATTTTCACGACTCTGGGGATTAGACTACAGAGATAGTTGATGTTTCTAACAAATAACTTAGTTAAGCCAAAGACCAGCCTCTTTCTATGGAACCAGACTGAAGATGGCACCATCCTTTTATTTCTATTAAGTGCAGGGTAAAGGTTTGCAGAATCTTCCGCCCCTACTTACTGGGGGTGACGAAGAGGTGTTTTGTTTATAAATATACTTCCTTGGTTGCCAACATGTAGACTAATTATAGGTTGCCAACGTGCAGAATAATAATAGTCTAAGGATGAGAAGAACACACCTTGAATTGCATATCAACAGAATAAAAACAATGCAGTAACAATAAAAAGGACTGTTGCAGGAGATGCCTTGGGCATGACAGCCTACAACAGAGGGGGAGCCCAAGATACCCATCAAGAAGAACACTATAACCACTTCCAAATGGACTCCTTGTAGCATTATCCAGTTGCTGCTTTTAGCTTTGAGTCACAAGAAGAAGGCATAGCTTCTTCCACATCAGCATGTTTTTGTACACTTTCATGGCACCATTTTACATCCACACTAGTGGGCAGTCCATCGTGTAAGATGGGGTGATTGACCCTCTTGCCCCCCCCCCATGTTTAAGTTGTTTCTGGATATGTGCAGATGCAGAAAGTACTTCTGTGCATCCTCCACAAGTCATTTCCCCACCTTGGGCATGGTTGGTGCTGTGTTGCCATACTGAATTGCAGCTGTTTAGGTGTTCCCCCTTACCCCAACCCAGATAAAGTTAATATAGGCACAAATATAATGTGAACACAATACCATATAAACACCAATACACTATTAAATCCATCTGGAATTAAGCTTTAATTAAAAAAAAAGTATGGCTCCCCACCCCACCCCACCAAAAAAACCCATCTTCTAATGGAAGAAGAGAGAAAAGAAAGGATAGCAAAGACGTGCCAGGGTGTGCAATACAGCTCAGTCCCAAACAGTACAGAACGCATCAAAACCATGCTTGTCCAAAGACAGAATGGTAAAGCTACCAACAGTCCACTCAAACAGTGGAGTGTCCAAATTCCACCTGTAAGAGTCAGTCACAGTAGCTGGATGAGCACAGACCAAGTGGACTGCTGCACCAGCAATCACTGGTTGCAATTGAGGCTCTTATATAGGAAGCCCACTGTGTGATTTTATTCAGATCCATGCCTTCCAGCTGGGCATACGCCTGTCTCTTCCTGAGTGGACTCCTCTGCCTCATGAGGTTTTACCCTGATAGCCTATTTGGGAGCTCCCAGGAGCAACCCTATACCTGATTTGGAGCTACAGGCTTGTAGTTTCCATTTTGCCTCTTTAAACCCACGGGATCACGATTTCACCATTCGATTCACATGAACTCACTCATGGGGTGTGTCACTTGGCCCATAGCATGGGAAAGGTGGCTCTAAGTCAAGTGTATCTCTCAATTGCAGGAAGACTTTCCCTCTGCTTGCTTCCCTAATTGCAACTCAGGTGAGGAAGCCAAAGGACACACGAGTTAATTAAGCACTATTCTTATAAAGAACTAGCCAAACACTCTCCCCCTATGTTGGCACATTGGACCAACTCAAGCTTATCACCTTAGCAGGTAGGGCTAGATAAGAAGTAACAAGCTCATCTCCTTCCCTAAAAGTGTTAATGGCTCGTTTGGGGGTGTGGGAAGCAAGCTTATTAAAACATTCCTAGGCACTCCCAAGGTTCTTCTTGCCCATGAGATAAGCTCTGATGCACCTATTTCATTCCACACTATACAGGTTTCTTAACTTATTCACCTCATTGTGCTGCTAGAGCAAACCCAGCAGTTTGAACTGGACACAATGTATTCCTTTGTTCATCACCATTGTCACCCTTTTCAGCAGAAAGGTGTGGTCAGCTTTCTGCCTCAGGGCAAGATGCTGCCTTTTTTTAGCCCTTGAGACCACCAAACTGTGTGTTTCTTCCTTGGGATTCACCTATTGTGTGTTTGTGCGTTAGGGCATTAGCCACGCCATCTTGCTGTGCCTGGACTCTCATGCCCATCCCACTTGTTGCCTTCAGATTGGCCTTGCTCCAAGCCTGATCTATAAAGCACACTTGGCTGCATCTAGATTCTGATCTCCTGAGATCATACCCTCTTTGGATTTTTCCTGGTTCTTTGAACCTTTTGTGGCACTTGGGTCCCCGCTCCTGCCTCCCACCTGTCTCTGAGGAAAGAGGACCCTCGACATCGACTGAGCTACAAGGGTCCACACACTCCACTGGACAGACTTAGGTATAACTAATCTCTGCTCTAAAGCCTCTGGCTCCCCTCTTCTTCTGCTCTCTTTAAATCCAAAGCTGCTCTCTAAGTCTGTTTCTCTGGTCAGCCTTGAGTGGATTTAATTCAGATCTCAAGCCAAATTGCCTCTTCATGAGCTTCAATTTAGTATTATTAATATTATCAGCCTGGTTAGCTTTGTTAGTTAATATTGTGTTGCTTGCTAATTAAGATTTATTTCCTGTACCCCGAAACCCTAAAATAAACCTGATTCTACTTTTTGCACTTATTTCATTCATTTATTCATTTACTTAATTTATATACTGCCTGACTCCGAAGGCTCTAGGTGGCTCACAAAAGTAAATACAATAAAGGCAAAATAAAACAACCATTAAAACAACCATTTAAAATAATTTAAAACATTCACAAATGACTAAAAGCCAGGCCAAAAATATGTGTTTTAAGGGCTCTTTTAAAGATGGCTAAAGATTTTGAAGCAGCCACCTAATAGTGCAGCGGGGAAACAACTTGCCTAGTGAGCAAGAGGTTGCTGGTTCGAATCCCCGCTGGTATGTTTCCCAGAAACACCTATATCGGGCAGCAGCGATATAGGAAGGTGCTGAAAAGCATAATCTCACATTGTGCGGGAGGAGGCAATGGTAAACGCTTCCTCTATTCTACCAAAGAAAGCCACATGGCTCTGTGGTTGCCAGGAGTCGACACCGACTTGAGGGCACAACGTTACTTTTACTTTAAAGATGTTGAATCACGAATGGCTATAGGGAGCGCATTCCAGAGCCCAAGAGCGACCACAGAGAAAGCCCGCTCCCAAGTCGCCACCAGACGAGCTGACAGCATCTGGAGACGAACCTCTCTCGATGACTTCAATGTGTGCTGGGGAGCATGCAGAAGAAGGTGCTCTCCCAGGTTCTGAGCCATTTCGGGCTTTAAAGGTAATTACCAGCACTTTGTATTTTGCCCGGAAACCTATTGATAGCCAATGCAATTGCTTTAAAACAGGCATAATATAGTCTCTCCAAGAAACCCTGGAGACTAATCTAGTTCCTGCATTTTTGACCAACTGAAGTTTCTGAAACACTTACAAAGGCAGCTCCATGGAGAGTGCATTGCAGAAGTCAAGCCTTAAGGTTACCAGAGAGTGCACCACAGTTCTGAGATCATTGTCTTCAGGGAACTGACACAGCTGTCATATCAACCGAAGTTGATAGAAAGCATTCCTGACCATAGCCTCCACTTGAGAAACCAGAGTGAGGCCTGGGTCCAGAAGTAGAGAGGTCCAAAAGAACCAACAGAATCACACACCCTCTGATTATTCCTTGGTAGAGATGATCCATCAAGCCAACCAAGGCTGTCTCCACCCCTTAGCCTGCTCTAAAACCAGTTTGAAATTGATCTAGAAAAGCAGTATCTTCCAAAACTGCATGGAGTTGATCAGCCACCACCCTCTCAATTACCTTGCCTACCCAAGGGAGATTGGAGTCATTTCCAAGACCAAAGCTTTGCACAAATTTATTCTGAAAATGAGCTGCTCCATCTAAACTCGCTAGTTCACCACACAAGCCCAAAAGTAGTCAGGAGTTTTGCCAATTCCCCAGGAGCAGTATCATTAACAGAGTAGACCCTTCCTGACCAAGCCAGCAGGCTGCCACCTGAGTACTCTGGCGCTGCTGCCTCTTGCAGCCATGTTCAGTGGTGGCATTGTTCCTGGCGAGTAGACAGAGACTATGGTACCAGTGGGAAACTCCCCCAGGTGTTCCACAGAGCCACGAGGGGTAGTATCAATGAGAAGAGGGGCTTCCTTCTCTAGATCAGGAACTTCACTCACCTTCAGCTCCTTCTTTGAGGAATCACCAGTGCCATTCTGGTGGGGGGAGGGCAGTCCCTGGCACAGAGCTATACCAATAGTCCACCCAGGCAATAACTGAGCAGCTGTACTGCTGTTCTAAAATAAATAGGATTTTCTATGTTAATGAATATGTCAATTAAGCATGAGGCAAGCACAGGCATATGACAATGTTATGTGAACCCCTAGTAAAGCACAAGTGAACAAGGAAGATGTGACAGTCCCACACATCCATCTGAAAGTGCCCTTTCACATAATCCAAATGTATGATCAGGCTAAAAGCAATCAAGCAAATTTCACTGATGGCTTCAAGCTAAGCTATACACTGAATGCTCAGCTTAACTGACTAGTTATGGGCAGGAAAAGAGAAAGGAGATGGACTCTTAAGAAGATGTGAATGATGTGCAGGATGCATGGCAAAAAGAAGTTTTAAAAAAATTATATGACTCTGGGCCAGTCACTTCTCTCTCAGCCTAACCTACTTCACAGGGTTGTTGTGAGGATAAACTCAAGTATGTAGTACACCGCTCTGGGCTCCTTGGAGGAAGAGCAGGATATAAATGTAAAAAATAAAATACATAAATAAAATAATAAATTGCAGTAGAACTCAGTGGGATTTATTTCTGAGTAGCCAGGAGTCGGCACTTGACGGCACAATCTTTCCTTTCGTTAGACATGCTTAGGGTTAGGCAGTTACTACAATTAAAGTATATTGCCTCAATATCAGGCGAATGTTCTGAGAACTTGTTGAATATGATGTGGTCAAGGCTGTCCTTAGAGAGCCCTGGCAGGGTGTGGGGCCCGGGACAAATCAGCCAGTGCAGGGCCCCCTTCCAGTTAATTCTAATGGAGGTTAAAGGACCGGGGCCCAGGGCGGTCCTTTAATTACTGCACAGGTAAGAGAATAAAACAGGATAGGATGCAGTAGGAGGTTTTCACAAACACACTATCTTTGTGCACTCTGAAGAAGTTGCAGAATCAGCAAAGCTAAGCTAACAATTCTGGCAGAAAGCAAGTCTGATCATCTGTTTTGAGTTCATGTGCCTCTGAGTCACATCTCTTCCCATTCAGTCTCTTGTGCTGGGTAATCTTTGTATTGATAACATAATGAACAGATCATCACATTTCTTTTCCAGTAACTCTGACCGAAGGGGGAGTATTGGACAAATATATGGATATTTGAGCACAAACGTTTTGAAAGCATTGATGTGAATTTTGATGTGCTACAACTTCTAGAAAGAATGAAAGGTCCTGTAGAATTCATTTTAAATAAAAATGGTACAAACAATTATGAATGTAATTGTATTTTGATGGAGTTTTTAAAAATGGAGTTTGTACCAAACAAGTTAAGATTTTTTCATGTTATTCCAATCTTAATAACTGGAAATTTACACGATATCAGAGAGATACACAATGGACCAATTCCACTGAGTGTACACAAGCTTTGCAGAGTTTTCTGCAGGAAGAACCCTGATCAAAATTCTGCATCATTCTCACTAACTGCATGCATGCAGGTATGTATGTATGTATTTTTCTTGCTCTTCTCTTTCATCCTCACAACCGTCCTGTAAGACAAGTTAAAATGAGAGACAATGACTGGCCTTTGGACATCCAATGAGCTTTAAGGTCAAGCACCAATTAGAACACAGGTGTAGCAGGGGTCTACCATATTTACCCAAATAGAAGACAAGGCCCCACCCCCACCCCGCATTTCTTTCCTGTTGATATACCCATGCAAACCATCCACGTTGGGAGGGCAGTCTAACCTAAAACTAAGGCCTAGGGAACCACAGCACAGCCATCTTAATATGAAGTCCCATAACTTTCTATGCCTCTTCCACACTGGAAACTAAGGGGTTAATTCCCCCAGCCCTCTCTGCCCAGGGAGGTAGCCTTTACCTCTTAAGGAGTTAATCTGCTGCAGCTGTTGGTATCTTACTCTATAAAATAGAGGGGGCCCATATAACACCTCTAAGGAGATAAGGGAAGGGGCAACGAACAATAGACGGCAGATGTTGGGAAACTGATACAAGTTAAGGGATGGTCAATTGTCTTGTTCTGATGTAAACAAAGGTGGATCTGCACTGATGATAGGCTTTGCATTCCTTCTATGACTAAGATACCCTCTGTGTATAGATACTTACCTGTAACTGGGGGTCTTCGCTCTCGATTTGGGTGCGCCCTGAAAGCCTTACTTGCTAGCACTAAACATCCCATAAGCTTTTCCCTGTGTGTGTGTGTATTATTTGGCGTCGTGCACCACCCAGACAAGAACCGGCTTTCATGGTTATATCACTGTTAAATATGGTGGCAGGCGTGGGGTGTCCATAGATTTGGAGTCTTCTTTGCGGTGGGGGGAAGTACAGACGTAACTTGTAACCTCTATTGAGGCGATTATCACGACTGCCAAAAAGCGGGCTAAGGAAGCCTAGCCTGCTTTTTGGCAGTCGTGTGCTGCTGAGTAGCTCCCGGCAGCAAACTGCCCTAATTACTCCTCCCCTTAGCCCAGGTTAGCAGAGTGAGTGATCCACTAACCACGGTTAACAGATTGTGTGTTGCCGTGGCACGGCTCCACAACACAGCTCTGCGGCACAGCAACTCATGAGAAGACCCCCAACCGGGAGACTAAAAAGCAGCTTCCCGGCTCGGGGGTCCCTCCAGCATGCTCTGCGCGCTCGTGAGTCAGTAGTGTTTTGGCATCAGTAGCCCTGAGGCCTGTTTGGCTGTAACTATGCCTTTTATATAATCCCTTGTAAAAAATAGAATGTAGGTAGTAAAGCAGGTTTATTTTATGTGGAATTGCACAGTTATCCGTTGCCTTAACCTGTGACCCTTAGAATCCTGAATAAAGTCCCTTCAGACAAAGTGCGGGTGTGCTTGCTTCTTAGGGATTCCTCTACCAGAAGTTTGCACATGGGGCCTTCATCCTGATTATGCCTTCTGATCAGTGATTCCAGAATTAAGGGTGCTCCTTGCCTGACTAAAGTACAATGGTGAAACAAGGAAGAGTGGCAGTATATCCATCAATCTGAGTCTGGATTATTTTCCTGTATTTTTCTAGTATCAGTGGAGCTCCTTACCTACCTGAAGGATGACCATATCACACAGGTATCACAGCCCAACTCTGATACAGTATTCATTACACTGGCTCTTCTGTTGACCTAGACATTCTGGCTTACCTACTTTGGTTCTGATCCACCTATTTATTTAGTTATGGCTAACCTACCTGGCCCCAGTCCTATGTGCTTGCTTTCTGCACTTGTGACAAACTTGTCCCTTGGTTTTAATGGAACTTAGTTGTGCTGAGACCTTTATATCTCTCATTCCCAAATTGCAACAACAGAATACAGCAAAATTTAACTGAGATTCCACACGACTTCTCGAAGGGTTGCCTGATTGGCTTTTTAAAAGCCAAATTCTGGGTTACGGCCCATTTGACCCACGAGTATACCCCTCAGGTTCTGGCCAACCTTACCTCAGCCTCAACAAGGGCAGCTCCCACAATGGACCCTGGGGGTGGGTGGGAGGCTAGAACTGTCAACATCCAGAGAAAAGCAACCTGGTTGTGTTTTGAATTGCTGGGCCAGTTGTCAGAATCTTTTATCGAAAAACTAGGAAGTCAGTCAGTGCCAGTATATTTAAGTAGAGCCATACTTTTGGAGGACAAGATCAGTAGCACCATTTTTACTTAGTGTGTGCAGGGCCGCCCCTAGGGAGATGCGGGGCTGGGGGAGAATCAGCATGTGCAGGGCCCCCTTCACATTTTGTATGATTACAAAATCATACTGACTGATGACATACTATGTAAATAGTGCAAGTAAGTGAGTGAGGTTTTTGGACATGTCCAACCAGCTTGGTTATATAGTTCATTTGTAAGGGGGGAAAGTTAAAAACACAACCCATGTCCCTTGCTTCACAGTTTTCACTCAGACATACTGGATTGCAAACCAACTTGAGCACAGTGCATGTACAAATAAAATAAATAAAGTTTATTTAGATGTTTACAGTCAGCCCTACTTTCACTAGTTGTGAAGTACTCTACGGATAGAGAGAACTCTTTCTGGCAGCTTTACTGCAGTAGGAAAATTTATGAAAAGTCATGAAACAAGCCACTTTTTAAATATATTTTTGTAGAAAAATAAAAATATATATATTAAGAACAACTTGTACAAACTATTTCAATTTCAATATTCAGAGCCCTCCTACCCTGCCCTATATCTGTGCCCGATATCAAAGCCCTATAGGAAGTCATTCTATAAATATACAAGGGGGTGGGGAATTATGAAAAAAGGGAAATCCCATACCTTTCTTTGCTGGCTCTGAGAAGGAGGAGCAAGGCACAGGTTCTCTGCACAGCCCAGGGCTGTAGGGCAGGGAGGACAGAGATGGTGTGCACAGCACTCTGGTGGGCAGCCAGCACTAGCCACTCTGCCTCCTGACTGGAGAGAGCTTCAGGAAACTGGGAGGCCTTCAGAAAGGCCTGCTCCACCAGAAAAACCCTTGGAAGTCCTGGCCACCCACCAAACAGCTGAGAGTCATTTCTGGAAGGGAGCTGTAGCAGCTTCTCCTCTTGTGCAGGGAGCCTTTGGATAGCAGGCTAGCCTGCGTGGGGCTCCTGCAGGCTGCAGCTCTACAGGTTGGTCAAGCTGGGAGAGGGGAGAAAGGTCAATTTTTTTGCAGGGAAGTCTGCTCCCCTGAGGGGCCTGTCCCAGTGCGGGGCCTGGGGTGATGCCCTGGTCGCCCCACCCTAAGAACGGGCCTGAGTGTGTGTGTTTGAAATGCACAGTCCACACCCCACCCCACCCCTGTCATTTAGCTCAAGCTCAGGGCACATTGAGCCAGCGTGGTGTAGTGATTAGAGTGCTGGACTAGGACCGGGGAGACCCGAATTCAAATCCCCATTCAGCCATGATACTAGCTGGGTGACTCTGGGCCAGTCACTTCTCTCTCAGCCTAACCTACTTCACAGGGCTGTTGTGAGGAGAAACTCAAGTATGTAGTATACCGCTCTGGGCTCCTTGGAGAAAGAGCGGGATATAAAATGTTTAATTAATTAATTAATTAATTAATTAATTAAAATTTCACATGCCATTGTGAGATTGCAGCATGCATGCATTGGGTTGCTCCACAGCCACTGCTGAGCAGAGAGGCAGTGCAGTGAATCCAAAAACCAGAAGAAACTGATTGGGACCTGTGGAGTGTCACTGTGTGGAAACTGCTTTCACACCCAGATCTTTGCATAGCTTCTCCATGCCATTTCAAAACCAAAGCAGAGTTTTAATATGCCATTCACTTGTTGAGTGGCATACAGAGGGCTGATTCATCCGTGTTCTCATATTTTGTCAAAGAAGTTCCCATCCTTCATCTACATACTTGTTTACAATGTACCTGGAACTTTTCTGAACACACCCCATTTAAATGGGTGTAAATTGCAGAGCAGAGGTTCCCATTACTACTTTGTGCCCATACGTACTCAACAAGAAGACATTTTGTTTTCCCTAGCTTCTCTGCTCTGGAAGTAAGACCAGTAGAATGTTTGAAAAGAGCAACAACTGAGGATTCAGAACAGGGGTGATGCTTCTTTTATAGGCAAATTTGTTGTAACAGTTTGCAGAGCAGGCCACTGTTAGATAATCCTTTTATTCACATTGCATATACTTTGTGTTGTAACCTTCAGTTCAAGGACGTAGCTAGGGGAGAGAGGGCCTGTGTTCACCCCTCTCCGGCAGCCCCTTGGAGTGAGGGTTTTTTAAACCCATCTGCTCAATTATAGCTACACCCCTGCTTCAGTTACATAAACTACATACCTTAGCCTTATGTTCTCTCAAGAAATGTATTAGTGGTGACTGAATAAGCCAAATCAATGTGTTTACCTATCTTTTGCAAAAGGACAGTGTATTTCAGATTGTGTGTGTGTGTGTGTGTGTGTGTGTGTGAAATAAATTAGGGCCTAGAAAATACTCTCTGTTGTCATGGATAGTACTACTACAACAACAAATATTTATATACCATTTCAGATATTTTGATGTAAGGGGGGAAAACCCCCCTACTTAGGGATAGTCTACTTAGTGATAGATCATTTAGATTAATAGAGGGCCAACATTCCATTTTAAAAAATTCCATTTATAAAATGAATTATACTTTGTCATAGACTACTTGGCATAGACTGAGAGACTGAATATTTCATTGGATAAATTTATCATGTTTTAGAAATCAACTTACAGCTTCTGAATGAATTGAATCACTCACATACATGCATTTACACAGAAACCTTACTGGGCATACCAACCTGGTTCCTACACTATGCTTTATTAGTAAGTAAGTAAGTGGGCAGCATCAGATGCAACGTGGAGCCAAGTTTGATCTTAACCAGGCTTTTAAAAACTAGCAAAGATTTGCTCCAGACAATCAGCAACAATGTGGTTTATTTTGCTTGCTGGTGGTTTGTGTGGCCCTTCCCTTCGCCCATTCCTCCCAAACACAATCCCAGAGTTCCAAGTCTGCCTGACTTCTGGCAATGCTTCACCCCATAATTTCCTCTCTTATCATTGGTTGCTAGCTTGGTGTGGGCGTGGAAAAGCTGCATGAGCTGCTTTTGTTCTTTTTGCTGAACTAGCTGCTAGTGTTCTTTTGCTAGTAAAAAAAATGGTTCCAAAACAGGAGATTGCAGGGAATTGGACTAATAGACAGGAAAGGCAATGAATCAAGGAGCAAATTGATGAGAGAAGGATGGGATAGGCAAAATGTGGCACTGCAGCGCTGCTGCGATCTACAGAGCCAGGTGTACATAGCCAGCAGTGACTGAACATCAGGTCGAAATGGTGAAGAGGGATGTTAGGCTAGAAAGCACAATTCTCGCATGTTGGTCATGGTTACTGTGAGGGAGAGGGTTAATGAAAGGAGGCAGGAGGGGGGAATTTTGGAAGAGCTAGTTAGCCTTTTCCCAATCCCCCTGCATGTCTGAAGGTATCTATTCATAAATATGGATCTCTGCTGTACTAAAGGGTAGAATCTTGATCATAGAAGTGCTTCAGTTCTGCTCACTTCACTCCTGATCAGAAGAAGAGTTCCCAGGCCCCACTTTTATGGTTAAAAAATAGAGACAAGAAGGGAGTCACCAAACAGTGGGTGATACTACTTTTCTATCTCCATAGCCTTCCTGGTTTGGAATGGAGATGTAGGGGGTTCATGGAGAGGCTAGATTCAAAGCTCATAAAGGACTGAAATACCCACCCCACCCCCAATGAGTGCAGCTAGTGATTTCATGTACTGATGTTAGCACCGAACGTGCACTCTATCTTGGCTTTGCATTGGGGTGGATGGTCAAAGTGGTGAGGCTTCCAAACCACTACCACCTTGCACAGGCCCTGTTCTGCTCTTTCGTTCCTATCATCAATTCCCTGGTCAATGTCTGCATGCAACACTATATAAGAGTGGCTGTTGCGGAGGGGTAATGGTAGAGGTGGCAATAGTAGTTGCTAGACAGACTTTGTCCGAGCGCATGTTTGGAGAAGAAACCATGGACAGGCACTGGCTAGCTAGAGTGGCTGCATTGCTTTGCTGTTTCTTGGCTGCTCTGTGCCAGTGTCTCTGTGAGTGGAGGCAGAGCTCTTGCAACAAGCCAAGAATAAACCAGCAGGCTGGATTTGCACACAAAGCGATGGTGAATTGAAACATGGTTAAAACAACAAGCCAACTTCAAACCTTGATTACTAAGATCAGCTTGTTGGGCAAAACAAACTTCAGCTGAATCAGAGAGGACAATTTGGACGAAAATATAAACCGGGATGCTCAGTTTCAACTGAGGTTCTGCGTTGCATCTGAACGTGCCCAGTGTGTTTGAAAAATGTTTGGATGACATCTTAGTTATGCCATGAGGTGGGATGAACAGAAGAACAAATTAAAATCATAATTTGCTTTCAGATATCTTGCCACATATATGTTAATAGGATAACCCTAATGTCATCTTTTCCTGATTTTTGAATAAACGTTAAATATTAACTGTTAGCTTCCATTCCTGAAAATGAAAAACATTTTTTTTCACTCTGGTAAGAACTAATCTGCCTAATTTCCTTTCATTATCCCTGCAATGAGACTAAATTTGGTCCAAATTGATTAAGCAGTCTGCATGTTAGCCCACTTGCACCTCAAATGTTCATGTGCCCACCATCTTGAACTGAGATGAATGACATCATCACAAACTAGGTGTCCCTATGTGTCCATATAACTGTACTAAATTTGGTCCAAATTGGTTCCCACTTGCACCTAAAACCAAGCATCCGCTATCTTGAATTGGAGTGGATGATATCACAGACTACACTATTGAGGTGTCCCTATGTGTCCCTACAACTGTAGCAAATTTGGTTCATATTGGTCCAGGCATTGCGAAGTTGTGTGTGGAGGGGACACACACACACGGACACACCCATGCACACACAATGTCGGGTGATCTCATAAGCTTACTTTCCTTAAGGAAATTAGGCTAAAAACTACGTTGGAATTACTAAAATCATTTGCTACCAATCCCACTGGCAGGACAGGCTCAGTTAGTAGTTGTGTAAAAAGCTAAATCTTATGTCATAGTGTTGGGCACCCCAACATTAGATCCAGAGGTACCAACCCAGAATTATATGGAACCCAGGCCTGTGTCTGATTCCATTTTATAAGAGTTCAATTAAATGCCTGAACTCAGGGTGAATTGACACCCCAGATCTCAACTGGTCTGTGAGGGAAGAGGCGATCCAGCATTGTATTGTGAAATGGGTACTCAAGGAAGCACAAAAGCCAGGCCAGAACAATCCAAATGCTAAAATGTGACTCACTATCAGATAATGTCTGTGGAAGAGGCCAGAGGCTGATCTCCCTTCTCCTGTTGCAAGAAGTCCATGTTAATCCTTGTCAATGATTGACTCAATTGCTCTCTACAGAAATTCAACATAGGTAGATGCATACAAAGAAAACACCTATAGACTTTAATTCTTACTTTACTAACACTTTAACACCTTTTTGGGATGAGGCTAGCAAATCTGGGACAAGGGAAGATGCCCATTTGCAGCTCAGAGATGCAGATTTGCTTCGGGCAATGTCCCCCCCCCCCAAGCGCACAGTTTACAGAAGATGGGATTCAGATCTCTCTGGACTGGCCAATATCCTGAATAATTAAAATACGTTATCCAGAAGGTAACAGCTTTGTCACCCTTTTGGGGACCCAGGAAAAGATGAGGAGATGTGAATAGACTCTATGAGAGATCAAAGGAAAATACAACTATAAAGAATGAGGCTACTGGACAGAGAACTAGCAGTCTTGTGCCTACACGCAATCTTGTCCCTACAAGCAAGACTTGCTCATGAGTAATCCAAGAGTTTGCTGCCCAAGATGTGGGGCTAGAGGCAGGAACTCTGTCCATGGACAGGAGCTGTCTGTGACTTCCACTGCGCAGTGAGAAGTCAAGACTTCCCCAGCCATGGTGTTCTGACTCTCAGCCGTGCTCTGAGCAAACTGCATGCTTGATCCAAGAGATCCTGTCTCCAGCCAAAAGCTTCCCTCCTTCAGCTGAAAGATCCACCATTCTCAAGCCTCTGATCCTGGTAATATGCTGCCTTCACAAGCCTTGGATCCCTACTTTCCTCCTCCTTACTAATCACTGCTACCCCCCTTCCTAAGCCCCCCGCTTCCTCCTCCTTCTTTCTCTGCTTCTCTCTAAATGTTTTATTTAGGATTTGTTAGATAGCTGTAATTACTGATTGCACATACATATGTTAGTTCGGCACATTACACTACACTTTGAATCGGAAACATGTTTTTATTTTGTCCTGATGAGCAACTTTTTATAATAAAGCCCATTGAACTTTCTGAGTGTGTCTCTCTCTATCACTGTTTGCACACCCAGATCCTACATGGTCACCATCTCCAAGAACCAATTCAGTTTGTGTATGATGTGACTTTCCCTCTTTCCCTCTGAGCATATACAGAGTGCAAAACGAGGTGTAGTTCACAACAATAGCCCTGTAGCCAGACTGCATTATTAGGTGGGGCAGCGATATTTCTACGTGGGACTCTCCCCCCCCCCCGGCATACAGCACTGGCTGAATTTCTCCCCTTACTGCTGGAGGAGGATGCAAAGGAGAAGGAGAAGGCAGGAATCTTCCCCTTCACTCCTCCTCCATCCAGAGAAAAAATGAACATGCATAACAATCTATGATCTATGTAAAGACCTTAATGCTTCCTTGAGGATTCCTCATTCTCTTCTTTTCTTGTCTTAGGATTTTCCTTCCTGTCAATCAGAAAACCTTTAAATTGATTGCCTTGTAAAGGACTAACTGAACAGTTGGGGACTAATTGAGGAAAGGAATTGGTTGCTGGGTAGATTTTTCTCCCCAGAAACCCTGAAAGGGCTGTATGTTGCTGTATACAGAGGAAAATCAGAAATAATTTGGCATGTGGTGGAACTCTGGGGTGCTCAAAGTGTTGACTTGAGTACAAACTCTAGGTGGCCAGCTCAGTGGGGCATGCCCAGCAGTGTTTCTATTCCTCTAAGGCTCTGTTTTCATCCTTTCCCATCATTTATCATGTCTTGTGGTGCTAGCTGTGCCAGTCAAGGACTTACCGAGGGAGCTAATCAGAAGTTGAGGTCACCAAGCCAAGGCCACAAGCTGGGAAGTCAGGGGTATGCAGAAGCAAGGTAAGCTGGGAGGTGAGATCAATACAGGAGCAAGGTAAATGGCCAGAATCAGGCTGGAGGCAGCTGCAACATTGTTACTGCCGCAAAGGTCTGCAGCAGACAGTTCCCTTTTCAAGGGGAAGTGGATCCTGGTCATTGCCCCCTGGACTGGAATGTTAGAAGTGCCCCCACCTTAATACTCAATTGCTGGCAGCGGTGTAGCTGAGGCACTGGTGATGGAGCTGGCATGGCTTCAGCCTCTTCTTCAGAAACAAAGCGGGAGGAAGAAGGCAAGGAAGTATCCTCAGGTTGAAGGGGAGATTCCTTAGATGCAGGATGTTCTGAGTTTTGAAGCAGGGGCTGGAGGGAGGCAGGGGAGGCTTGCATACTCAAAATCTGTCTCAGGGTCCGCCTTGGACAAAGGTGGTCAGGCTTAAGCAACATGATACCTTAAGTGCTCCAGAAAAAAAAAATAACCCAAAAGCTTTTAGCCACTACTAGGGCTGTGTATGGTTCGACTGTGAACAGGTCCACCACGAACTGGGTGATTTGACTGTGAATCAGGCCAGCTTCCAGGAGAGGTGGACCAGCCTGGGATCAAATCAAACTGAGCCCGGTCCGTGGTAGACCGGTTTTATGGACTATGCTTGTAAAGGGAAATCTGGTGAGGATTCCCCTTTATAAGCAAAGAGGAACCCTGGCTTTAAAAGGCTTCTAAAGGTTGGCCAGGGTGATGGCGAAAGGGCACCTTTAAAATTAGATCCGGTCATTGTGGTGGTAGTTACTGCTGCTCCTCGATACCCTGGTGCTTCCCCCAGTAACCCACCCATGCAGCGGTGGAGAGGTTCCAAAACTGACCTGGCCTCCGTGGATACATGGAGGCCCTTTGTGTGACCTCCATGTATGCGCAGAGGCCATTTGTGTGACCACGTAAATTTGCATGCACAAAGGTCATACAAATGGCCTCCATGAATCTATGGAGGCCAGGTCAGTTTCAGAACTGTGCCACTGCCGCACGGGCTGCTCGGAGTAATGCCGCAATTTTGAGGAGTGGCAGTGGCTGCTGCAATAGCCAGACCGGGTGGTAAGCACCTTGCATCTATTTTTAAAGTTGCTTTCTCACTGCCCCTCCCCGCAGCCATCCTTTAGAAGTGTTTTAAAGCCAGGATCCCCTTTGCTTACAGGGAATCCTCCTTGGATTCCCATTTACAAGCATAGCCCCTCAAACCTCCGAACCAGTTCAAGTTGGTTCAATCGAATGGACCAGATAGTTGGTTCAACCAACCTGGTTCGCGGACTGGCGGTTCGGGTTTGTGCTTTGGAGAGAAAATGCAAAGATGACGGTGAAATGAAACATGGAAAGTAAAGTTGCTGCTGTTAGATTCCGGGCGGGGGACCACAAACCTGAAAATGCAGACAAGATAGTTCTGTAAGATTGTGAAATGGTGTACTATATGTAGCAGTTTGTGTGCAAGCTATACTACAATACAAAATAGTGGTGTGTGTATATTGCACTCTGGAACACTTCAACTTATTAAGTGAAGCAATCACAAACATAAGACTAGCCTACAAATACCTCCTGACATGTTTAAGTACTCAGGTAGTGTGTGAAAGAAATCTACTCTCCAATTTGTAAAGAACAGGCTGAGAAGAACAATCAGTGCTGAACATTTGGGCACATTTCTTTTGACATATGTTGGGTTAAGAAATACACTTTCCCCCAGATATGTGTGTGTGTGTGTGTATGTGTTATATTTAAATTCTTAATACAGTTATTACCAATACATATTATTACACTCATTTGGACCCACCCTGACTCCCTAGCTTCTGCCACCAATGAGGAATTTTCAGGAGCATGCATGTGCTATCTGTGCGTGTATATGAGTTACTCTACAAATATTTTTCAAAGCAAAATATTGTTTCAATCCTCCCATTCGCCCTTGCCCATATGGCTTCGCCTTCTTCTGGTGGAGTGCTGGCTGCAACAGTGAGGTAGCTAATATCCTGGGTGTCAAAGAAGCAGCACAGAAGTGTCCCATTTTCAGATATGTGCAGTGAACAGAACAGAATATTTACTATATAAATAGCAAATTTCAGCTGTCTGTGGGGGCAAGTAACTGAATAATTGTAATATTATCATGAGTTAGTAAGCCAGTAATGTCCAGGCAAGCATCCATTCTCATTCTCATTCTTTCTCTCTCTCCTGTAAGTTTTCAGTTTTATTTTTAAACATCTTAACAGAATTGCATATTTGAAACATATGACATCTGTGTTAGGTAATGAACACTTGAAAATCTCTCAGGTGTTCTCTCAAATGAAAATCTCTCAGTGCTCAGCTCTGTGAAGTATTGCTTTTCTTTATAGAACATCACACTGAATACTGTGTCTGAGGCAGTCCCAAGAACCAGGATGATAAATTCATCTGTATTTTTCAACCAGGACCAAGAAACAATCCTAATTCTGCAATATTTTAATTTTAAAAATGCACACAGCAGTTATGCTTTGTGGGTAAATTGAATCCACATCCTAGATTTACCTCCCTTTGCTGCTGGAAAGCCAAAATAGTTTTTAGGGATGAATCTGTATAATGTAAACCTGCAGTGCATTTTTTCCTTTTTACATGCACATACCTTTAAAAAACAAAAACAAAAAACCCCCCACCAGCTTCTATGTTTAAAATTAATGCTTTTTGATCTTAGAAAATATCCAGCTGCTTTTCCTAGTACTGCTTTGAGAAGCTGTGTTGATATATTCCATCTGAGGGCAACATATTTCTGCACTATCAAACACTGATAGTGTTTGATAGAGGGCAACACTGAGCTGGGTTGTTTCGATTCAATAATAAATATAAACCAGGAAGCACCCCCCTGCAATTGTCCCTCAAACACTTGATTCTTATAGACTGAAAGATTATTCCAAATATGCTCAAATTCCATAGTTTTTATTTATGTACTAGTGCTATAATGCTAGAGTCATAACTGGAAATAGCCAAATGGCCACTTACTTCAGCCACCTTCTGTAAGGCAGGGACATCTTCTCTCACTCTCTACGAATGTAGGGGCTCAATAAATGTACTGATGAAGCAACTAAATCCCAAGATTGAGTTAGAGTGGCTGTCTGAAGAATAGACCCATAACACTGCAGAACAATTCTTTAGACCCGGTTATCATCTTGTTATATTTTTGCTGTATGATCTCCATGCAGCTCCACTAGGATTGAGGCATGTATAAGAATTCACCATAACTAGCTGACCTGGCGCAGAGCATCTGTGCCCCTAGTTCTCTCTGTCTCTCCCTCCCATCTTCATTTCTTTCTCTCCCCCTTCAGCCCCATTTCTTTCTCCTGCCCCCCAGCCTGTTCTCCCTCGGTGGCCAGGCTGCTTCTTGCCGGCCGGCTGCCACTTCTCCTTGGTGGCCTCTTGCCAGCCTGGAGGTGGCCACTTCTCCTCAGCCAGCCACTTGCCCGCCTGGCGGTGGCCACTTCTCCACGGCCGCCTGCCGGCCTAGTGGCAGCCACTTCCCCTGTGTGGCTGGCTGGTCTGGCGGCAGCGGCTGCTTCCCTTGAGCAGCTGGCTGGCCTGGCACACTGCTTCTCCTCCTGTACCCTTGACTAATAGGTTGCTCGCTCACGAACTCTCGCGAAAGCTGCCACACATGGGATTAGCGGCGGGTATGTTTAAGAGAATTCAATATATAGATAGATATGTGGAAGGGTTCTTCTACAATGGCTGTGTGATCCTGCCTTGTGATGTTTTTCTTTTATAATTTTTGTAAATTTGTACATTTTTGTACAAATGGTACATTTTTGGTACAAATACTATTATAATTAGACAATGGATATGCACTTGATAATTCAGTTTTCTTTTTAACACTAACTAAACAAAATAATTCAGTAAGAAACAATTGGATAGATTTGTTTAGACTCATGTATCCCAAAACGGGGATTTATCCTGCCGGGTGGGGCCAAACACAGGCTGCCATTTGGCTGGCTCTGCCCCTGCTTACAGGCAGTGATATATTCTAGCCTGAGCGCAAATTACAACAAAAAATAAAATGGGAAATCCACACTATAGTCAAAGATGTCACATAATATTTTTAGACCATATGCTGGCTATCTGCAGCAATCTGTGAAACAACTGTGTTTTTTCAAACTCTTTTTATTCTAACTTGGGGGGAAATACAGTTTTGTCACAGATTGCCAGCAGGTGGTGCTAAGAATACACACCTAGTTTGGATCCCCTCCCTCCGCCCCCCACCCCATCATAATTTGTGCTCAGTCACCATCTGGAAGAGCCCCAGGCCACCAGGTGGGCTGGGCTGGTGCACATTCCACTATAGTTTTAATTTATGGCTCATGAAGCACATTTCTAAGCAATTGCCACTGACATAAAGGGGACTTGGTGTGCACAGAATTTCAGTCTTTGGTAGGAAGCCTCAGCAGACTTACTTCCAAGTCAGTCCCACTGAAAATAATGGATATCTTTCCAAGTAAACCTGCTTAAGATTGGGCTTTAAAGATAGAATCTATTCTGAGTATTTTTGTACTTGTCCATGTTTGTTTCCTTTATACTGAATTAATCTTTGTTTACTTCACATAGACATATTCTATGGTGATTTTTTTGAGCAAGATAGCTTTTAAGTGTTCACACTGGCCGATTCCCTGTAGTTTCTAGGCTAATTCAATTTGCATTATTTCCCTCAAGGCTATTGGCTACTTTCTGTTCCTGAAAATGGAACAGATGACATGTCACAATTAATATGGACTACAGACTGACATCCAAAAGACCACCATAAGGTCTCCCTCCTGACCTGGAATGTGGCCACCTGGAATTCCAGCTGCAGAGATGTCTGCTTCATAAATTACATCTTCATGCATGATATCATAATGGTTCAGGAAACCTGGACACCTGCAGACCTAGCACTCAATGGCTTCAGCTTACACACACTGGGAGCAGAAGCCAGTGTAGGCAGAGACAGACTCAAGAGTGGACTTGCAGTGTTAGTATCTACCACTTTGTGTGCCTCGTCAACAAGACTTCCTCCATTCAAGCAACATGCCTTAGTGGTGGCAATCCGCTTCAGACACTGCATCTTATTAGTAATCAATATCTATCTACCCCTGCAGAGATGGAAATCTCAGATCAGGTAACTGTGGCATGAACTGGAACTTTACCTGACTGGCCTCCTGTCCTTCTCTTCTCCTTCACCAACGCTTACATAGTGGTCGGAGATGACCTTAATGCCAGGCTAGGTCCTGACAACACCTTATATGCACAACTACGCAGCCTACCCAATCCCAAAGTAGACCTACTCCACCTAGCACACTGGTCGAAGGTCAAGAAGTCAATTATGCCAGTTTCTGTCTAGTCCAAATGTCTAGCAGACAATCTCCACATCTTTAATGGCTCCGTTGAAAATTACTACCCTGCATATTGACCTTCTGGGCTGGGACTAAAATGAGTATCATTGACTATGTAATCCTCTGTGCGAAACTACTTCACTTTGCAGACCACTATGAGGCCACACCTCAGTTCGATAGCGACCACTTCCCAGTCACCCTGCGCCTTAAACCTTTTGCCCTGCAGCTCCACGCAAAGGCTCTTTACCAGCCTCACATTCTACCAGTGGGAAGAGACTGCCACATCAAATAGTCCACCCAGCTGGACAATGCAATAACAGAACAACTCTCCTCAGAACATCTTCAATCCATTCACCTCTCCCTGCTCCCTGAAGATTCCTCCAACTTAATCCTTAAAAACCAGATCATCCTAGGGCAGGAATTACAAAAGCACTTAACCTGCAGAAACAATGGCCGCTCCCGCATTGCTCCAAGCCTTGGTTTGACTCTGAATGTTTTAAAGCAAACAAAGTGCTCATCACTAATTACAACACCTAGAAGGCCAACAAGTCAAGTGACCGTGCTGGACCTCCTCAAGCAGAAGAGGCAATACAAGCAACTACTCAAACACAAGAAAAGAGACGCTATGAAAGCTGGCTGGTCAGAACCAAAGACTCGGACCTATTCTACCACATCACCATGGACCAGCCTAGCAATGACCTGAGATTCTTAGACCGCTTCATCTCACCAGAAGCTGCTGGGAACAGCACTTCAAAGAACTATACAAAGGTGAAGAGGTGGACCATGGATGACCTCAGCAAGATACAGAGGACCTGCCCCCATAACCACTGGTGATGCCAGCTGAGATTATGGACCTGATCTCCCAGCTAAGACCTGAGAAGGCTCCTGGAAATGACCTAATTTCCTTTGAACTTATCAAAAACAACTCGGCATGATGGGCTCCCATTCTGGAGGTGCTGCTAACACCCATTGACAAGCACAGACATATCTCTGACGACTTGGGGCTCACAGTCATAGTTACCTTTTTTTTTTTAAGGCATGAGAGATGACCCAGCCAATTATAGACCTATCAACCTGCTCAGCACTGTCAGCTGATTCGTTGCTAGACATCTGTACTGGAAACTAAGGGACTGGCTGGAACAAGAAAATATCCTGGGGGAAGAACAGGCTGGATTCAGGGAGCGATGGTCCACAATTGACCAGTGCTTTGTCCTCCAGCACCTAACTGGAAAAATACGCCACTCGCAACTCAGTCTCCCTATATGCAGCCTTCATTGATTTCAAGTCCGCTTTTGACTCCATCTCTCAAAGTGGGAGAAACTGTATGGGGAAAACTAGAAGTTTCCTCGATCTACCAACGCCTGCTATCCCTCATCTGCACTCTGTACGATGACACATCCCTGAATGTTAGATGCAACCCCCAAGGACACTTATATAAATGCAACCCCCAAGGACACTTATCTAAAGTTGTCCTGATCCACAAGGGCATCAAACAAGGTTGCTTACTTGCTCCCCTCCTGTTCAACTTCTATATTAATGACATGCTGAGCCCCTTGGAATGGGGTCACCTCTTTGTGAGAGCCACTTCGGGGGGCAATGAAGGCGAGGGCCAGGTGGTATTTTTTTGGCTTGTTGCTTTTTAGGTCCTAGGTGTTTCAGATGTGTCTTGGTTTGTCTGGGGATGGGGAGACGGGTGTGTGTGTGTCCACTGACTGTGGGGTAGCTATTCCGGTGGTGGTGGGGAATAAAAGAACTAAAATTGGCAAGTCAGCGAGTCATTACAGCGGAAGAGAAGTCAGAAATCTATCAGCTGTTCCCCTTCCGGCTGTCCTGCCAGCTCTTTGACCTTAGAGAGCAGTGCCAACCTCCCACAGACCCTCACCTTGCACCTCTGTAATGCCAGGTCTGTCCAGAATAAGTCGGAAACCATCCATAATTTGATTCTGGATGAAGGGTCAGACCTGGTATGTATTACAGAGACTTGGTTGGGGGAGGCTGCTGGCCCAGTCTGGTCCCAGCTTTTCCCTCCAGGGTACTCTATTGAGAAGCAGGTGCGGGGACGTGGGTGGGGAGGTAGAGTGGCTGTGGTCTATAAGAATAACCTCTCCCTGACCAGGATTGCTGTTGAAGTGTCTGACCATATTGAATGTGTGTACCCAGGTTTGGGGACCAGGGATAGGCTGGGACTTCTTTTGGTGTACCGAACGCCTCGCTGCCCGATGGAGTCCTTAACTGAGCTGACGGAATTGGTCAGACTGGATCAGTTTCAGTTTGTGATTGGTGAGGATATGGACAAGCTGCTTGGAGCGATGCAGCCTACCACCTGTTCTCTTGACCCTTGCCCGACATGGCTAATACTATCTGGTAGGGAGGTTGCTGTAGAAGGCCTAGTAGAGATCGTGAATGCTTCTCTGAGGGAATGCCTCCTAGCCTTAAGGAGGCAATTATTAGACCACTTCTGGAGAAGCCTGCCTTGGATCCCTCAGAGTTGAGCAACTATATGTCCCCTATTGTGTCTCCAATGCCACTCTATGATTGGAAGCTGATCTGGTGAAAATGGAAGCCAGAGTTTGGCTGTCCAATTCCTGGCTGAGATTATCCCTCCCCTCCATGGGTCTAGCCCCCTCAATACTGAGGGATGGTTTCCAATCCACATGGAAGTGATCTCTATCTGAGAAACTATTCTTACTTGGACTCTCCCCTCCTCACCTTCTTATGAGCAGGTTATGAGGCCAGAACACTTATCAAACAGCACATAATTGACACAGAACGCCAAATGACCTACATAGGTCCCCAGAGTTTCTTCTCTCTGAATGTCTAAGGTACATAACTATACCTGCTGGATACCTCACTCAACTAGAAGTACCAAATCACAGAAGGGCCTTTACCCTTGCTCACTGTGACACCCTTCCCTTCCCTGTCCTCGAAGGAAGATACAGGAAGATTCCTTTCCCGGAACATCTGTGCCCCTGTGACTTGGGACAAGTCAAAACTATTGACCATGTCCTCCTTCACTGCCCATTCAATAGAGATGTATGAAATGTCCTTATTCCCCGCTACTTTACAGGTCACCAGGAAGGTGAGGCCAAT
This sequence comes from Hemicordylus capensis, assembly GCF_027244095.1. Classification (NCBI taxonomy): domain Eukaryota; kingdom Metazoa; phylum Chordata; class Lepidosauria; order Squamata; family Cordylidae; genus Hemicordylus; species Hemicordylus capensis. The sequence continues at coordinate 242,143,225 of NC_069659.1, read as the reverse complement.
ACTATGTCTCCCTCTTATTCTCAGACTGTAATCCATCTGTAACATACAACGGTGCTAAGTTCTGTTTGGCAGGACACAGAATCTGCTGGGCTCTGACTGCCAGCCCGAACTAATCTTCCAATCTTTCAGCCCTAATGCTTTTAAAGTTTCCATTTATCTTCAATATTTTATAGATACCGTCTTACTGATTTTAGCTTCGCAGAAATTTCAGATCATGTAACTTCTACAGCATCTCATAGATTTTAGCCCTACTGTGACTTCATAGACACATGCTACTGTTTTAGAAATTTTATAGTTCTTTTTATACAGATACTCATAGTTCTTAGCTTTTCAGTAATCCTATAGTAATTCATATAGTAACCTTACGGTCTCTAAGCTAACAGACACAGACTCTGTTGTTTCTATTGTTTTTATCTGCTTTTAATTGCTGGCAGCACCTGCATCAGCTGCTACTGATCTGTATTGAAATCAAATCAATAAAGATTGATTTGATTTCAATACAGAGCAGTAGCAGCTGATGCGGGTGCTGCCAGTGGTGGTAGGGGAGAAACCTTCACATGTAGATTAGTAGGTTCTTATCTCCAGTACCGCTGCACCTAAAAACTCTTTTCTGCAGTGGTGTGCCACCCAGCACCCACTGCAGTGGAGAATTGGAGACTATTTTCATGGCCAGCAGCCTCTATGCATGTGTAAAGATCAGCTCAGTGGAGGAGCTGATCCTCCACCGCAGCGGGTGCTGGGTGATGTGCCACTGCTGAGAAGGGCTTTCAGGTGCAGTGGTATGGGAGGTAAGCACCTACTAATTTACACTGAGAGGTACCTCCCCCACCTCGCCCCCACGGTGCCTGCACCAGCCACCACTGATATAGATTAAAGTACTTCCTAGCAGATACAATATGAAATGTAAAGCTCACATTTTTTTCTCTGCTTACTGATCTCCATCTCCCAATATTAATAGTTCTATTAACCTTTCTTATTTTTGTGCTATCAACACTTCATTGATTTATAACTTTTTTTTGATTGGGCTTTCCTAACTCTTTAAATCTTCAAGCATAATAGGAATGCCAACCAGTTAATCTTTTTCATCTTGTGCTTTGCAGACACAATAGGCAGAGGTTATACTAAATGTATGAATGGTACAAAGAAAGGAAATAGGAAATATGTATTTACTCACTCTACAATGCATATACTCAGGGACATCTAGCGAAATCAATAGGCCACAATTTAATTTAATTTATTTAAAGAAACGAATACCATTTCACACAATAGATAAATAACTTAGAGAATTCAGTACCAAGGTTGTTGCAAACTCCAGCCATGTAAATTGACTGGAAAAAACCCAAGAACAGACAAAACAGCTGGGGATTAAGGAGGAGGAAAGACCTGCTGGTGCTCATTATGCATTTTTTTCCTTTATTATAAGCATCCACATGATGCAATATAAACAATTGCTAGAGTGGAAGTACTTTGCCTCAAAAGCAAGTACATAAAAATGTAAGTAAAGTAAAGCTAAAAATGGCAGCAATGTGTGTTGATTGTGCACAGATAGTACACACAACACTGAAAGGGAAAAGGAGGAGTTAGTTGAAAGAAAGAACAATTACTTTCCTAGAAACAGTGTAATACCTTTCCTCCCCTTCTAAAAATGCAATTTCCTCACAACTAATGCATTACTTTTGAAAGAGCTATCTGGAATCCTCACAATATCTGTTCATTTCTAATGTCATGAAAGACTAATTGTGAACGTTCCAAAGTTAACTTTAATTAATTATTATTATTATTTCTTGTTTACACAGTCAGACAGGTGTTATTGACTGGTTAGTTTTATCCAGACATCGATTCCTTCCCAAGGACCTGGGATGCCAGAATTTTATAGCCAATTGTTATAGATATCGTCGCAGAATATAGGCTGTTCCCAGTAAAGCTGCTTTTTGTAATTGGCTGATGGTGATTTCTGTGGCCCCTATGGTGTTGAGGTGCTCTTCAAGGTCTTTTGGAACTGCACCCAGGGCGCCAATTACCACTGGGATTATTTTGGTCTTTTTCTGCCACAGCCTTTCAATTTCAATTTGTAGATCTTTGTATTTGGTGATTTTTTCTATTTCTTTTTCTTCTATCCTGCTATCCCCTGGTATTGCTATGTCAATTATTTTCACTTGTTTTTCTTTCTTCTCGACTACAGTGATATCTAGTGTATTGTGTGGCAGATGTTTGTCTGTTTGTAGTCGGAAGTCCCATAATATTTTTACATCTTCGTTCTCTTCAACTTTTTCAATTTTATGGTCCCACCAATGTTTGGCTACAGGTAGCTTGTATTTTTTGCAGATCTTCCAGTGTATCATCCCTGCTACCTTTTCATGCCTTTGTTTGTAGTTAGTCTGTGCGATCTTTTTACAACAGCTGATTAGGTGGTCCACTGTTTCATCTGCTTCTTTACAAAGGCGGCACTTGTTGTTTGTGGTGGATTTTTCGACTTTTGCTCTTATTGCATTTGTTCTTAGTGCCTGTTCTTGTGCAGCCAGTATTAAACCCTCTGTTTCTTTCTTCAAGTTGCCATTCTCAAGCCATTGCCAGGTCTTGGTGATGTCTGATTTTCCACTTATATTGTGCAAATATTGACCATGCAGGGGCTTATTTCTCCATTTTTCTGCTCGGTTCTTGAATTGTTCTTTCTTGTAGGCCTGCTTTGTTTCATTGGTGTTGAATAGTTTCGCATTATTGACCATTTGAAGTGCATCTTCTTCACTGTCCTTGATATATTCTTCAAGGCCTCTTTTCTCCTCCTCTACTGTTTGATGGACTTGCAGCATTCCTCTTCCACCTGAGCTGCAAGGGAGGTAGAGCCTATCGACACCACTGTGGGGGTGCAGAGCATGATTGATGGTCATGATTTTCCTGGTCTTGCGATCTAACGTCTCTAGCTCTGCCTGGGTCCAGTCTATTATTTCTGCAGTGTATCTGATAACAGGTATAGCCCAGGTGTTGATGGCTTGTATGGTGTCCCCGCCATTGAGTTTGGACTTTAGGATTTTTCTAACTCTCCTGATGTATTCACTTCCAATTTTTCTTTTAACTTCAGTGTGTGCGATGTTATCAGCCTGGAGAATGCCCAGGTATTTGTAATGTTCTTTCTCTTCCAGGTTCTTGATGTTGCTTCCATTGGGCAGTTCTATTCCTTCTGTTCTTCTTATTTTCCCTCTGTTCATTATTAATGCAGCACACTTGTCTAGTCCAAACTCCATTGCTATATCGCTACTGAATATACGGACAGTGTTTAGCAGTGATTCGATTTCTGACTGGGACTTTCCATACAACTTCAGATCGTCCATGTACAGCAGATGGTAGATTTGACTTGATGTTTTAGATATTTGGTATCCGAGGCCTGTTTTGTTTAGTATTTGTGAAAGTGGGGTCATGGCGATTACAAACAACAGAGGGGATAGTGAGTCCCCTTGGAAAATGCCTCTTCTAATGCTAACCTGTTCAAGTGTCTCGCCATTGATTGTTATATGTGTACTCCACATGCTCATTGCTTTTTAAAAAATAAATATCTGAATGTTTTTGCTGACACCAGTTGTTTCTAAACATTTTAGTATCCATGTGTGAGGCAATGAATCGAAGGCTTTCTTGTAGTCAATCCATGCAACACTTAGATTGGTTTTTCTTCTCTTGCAATTTTCTAAAATCATTTTGTCAATCAGCAGCTGGTCTTTTGTGCCTCTGGTGTTTGGACAATTTCCTTTCTGTTCAACTGGAAGCTGTTCGTTAGTTAATAAGTGTTGCATGACTTCATCTGCTATTATTCCAGTTAATAATTTGAACATAGTTGGCAGGCAGGTGATCGGTCTATAATTACTTGGAACTGCACCTTTTGCTGGGTCTTTCATGATGAGATGAGTTTTCCCAGTTGTTAGCCATTGTTCAATATCACCTCCTTGCAAAATGTGATTGAACTGTTTTGATAGTTGTTTATGAAGGCTTGTTAGGTGTTTAAGCCAAAAGCCATGCAGTTCATTGTCGCCTGGAGCAGTCCAATTTTTAATTTTCTTTGCTCTTTCACTTATTAATTCTGGTGTTATTATTAGATCTTGCATTTGTTGGTTACATTTTTCGACCTCTTTCATCCAGCCTGCTTTTTTATTATAATCTATTGGATTGTCCCATAATTTCCCCCAGAATTGCCCTGTTTCTTCTTTATTTGGTGTTTCTAGGTTTCTTGCCGTTTCTCCTTCTATGCTTTGGTAGAAACGTCTCTGATTCGACTGGAATTGGAGATTCTGCCTGTGTTGTGTGATTCTGGCTTCATATCTGCTAATCTTCTTGGACACTGCTATTATTTGCTGCTTTATTATTTGCAGTACTTCTCTAATTTTCCTTGAATCTAGGTGGTATTTTTGGATCAGATACTATTTGGTGTTTTCATTCTTCAGCTTCTTGTCTTTCATATCTTTCAATTTACTAGCATCTGATCTGAGCCTGGAGATTTTATTTTCTAATCTAATCTTCCATTTAGGTGATGTACTGCTTTCTTTTTTTACAGGTCCACTGATCTTATATCCGAGCTCTTGTGTTGTTATTGTTGCTGCACTGTACATTAGTTGGTTTGTTTCTTGCAAATTATTGGTTGTTATTTCTGCAAGTGCAGCATTGACATCTTTTAATGCCTGAGTAAGTTGTTTTTTGGCAACTGTTTTCAGAGCTGGAAGTCGAACCCTGGTGGTTGTTTGGTTCATGTGCTCAGTTATTTTTTGCTTTAGTTCTTGTTGCTTTTCTGTTAAACGGCATTCAGGTTTTTGAGGTGAAGGCAAAGGGGAGGTTGCCTGGTTTTGATTTTGAAACAGTTCAGCAACAGTGGCATCCTCTATTTCCAACACCACCTCCACCTGCGCCAAGATGCCACCTTCTTCAGTTGGTGGTAATTCTTCTTCCATATCTTGAGCCTGTGTTGCTCTTTGGAGTTCTTCCAGCTCTACTCCTGTGAATACTTTATTTCTTATTATGAATCTTCTCTGGTCTGCTAGCCTTTGTTCTGTTATTTCTGTATCTGGATGCTTCTCTTTCCAAATTTGGTACATTCTTTTTAAATAACCTCTTCTAGTTGGACTAGACTTGTAATAGCAGATCATTATTTCCTTGCTGGCATTTTTCGTATATTTTTTTCGGTTAAGCGACATTTCTTCCAGTAACCTTGCAATCTCCAGCCCTGGTTGCTCAACTGAAGATCCTGAGACCTGTTGCCCACTTGCCACCAGATGTCCAGGGACTATAGCATCTGGCGCGGTCCTTGTTGACCCAGGCGATGACCGATCCGGTATAGATTTATTAAAGTTATGTCTTACCATATTGTTGATGGGAGAGGCACACTTTGTCTGGCTCCTCTGGTGAGACCTGTCCAGTATGGTTGGACCTCTGGCATAGCTCTCACCTTCCTCAGAGCACGCAAGCCCCACAACCACGCCAAGGTAGTGCCTCACTGGGGGCATTATTAATTATTATTATTATTATTATTATTATTATTATTACATTTATATCCCGTTCCTCCAAGGAGCCCAGAGCGGTGTACTACATACCTGAGTTTCTCTTTCACAACAACCCTGTGAAGTAGGTTAGGCTGAGAGAGAAGTGACTGGTCCAGAGTCACCCAGCTAGTTTCATGGCTGAATGGGGATTAATAGATTAATAAATCTATTAAAGTGTTCCTTAACTGAGTGAATTTCTTAGGGTG